>NW_027182889.1:0-745000 GCF_041146395.1 Eulemur rufifrons
CGCCCAGACCCCACCTCTGCCGTAAGTCTGCCACGGCCCCGCCTCTGACATCGCTCCGCCCCATCCCCGCCTCTGCCGTCGCTCCGCCCAGTCCCCCGCCTCTGCCGTAGCTCTGCCCCAGCCCCGCCTCTGCCGTAAGTCTGCCACGGCCCCGCCTCTGACGTCGCTCCGCCCCTCCACGCCTCTGCCATCGCTCCGCCCAGTCCCCGCCTCTGCCGTAAGTCTGCCACGGCCCCGCCTCTGCCGTAGCTCCTCCCCGGCCCCGCCTCTGCCGTAACTCCGCCCCAGCCTCGCCTCTGCCGTAGATCCGCCCAGACCCCGCCTCTGCCGTAGATCCGTCCCGTTCCCGCCTCTGTCGTAACTCCGCCCCAGTCCCGCCTCTGCCGTAGCTCCGCCCCGGCCCCGCCTCTGTCGTAACTCCTCCCCGGCCCCACCTCCCCCGCAGCTCCGCGCCCTGGGCCTGGGCCGTCCCGGCGCTGAGCCGTGGCCCACTCGCAGCCTCGCCGGCAAACTAAGGCTTCGCTGCTTCAAGGAAGGGTCCGTCGCAGCTGAGACCCCGACCACAGCGGGGTTTGGATGCGGAAGTGTCGTCGACGGAGGTGACGTTGGGGGGCGGAGCCCTCTATTGCCGGCCTCTTCCGCCATCTGGCGGGCGGTTCGCGGGACGGTGGCCTGTGCCTGGGCTCCCCCCGGGAGGAAGAGGCTTTCCAGGCGTCCGCCGCCTCCCGACAGGGCTCGGCGCCCGCGACCGGTGAGCGTTGCTGCCCGGGCCCCCCGGCCGCGGCGGTGAGGTGCGTGCGAGGACGTGGCGGTTCCTTGCGGTCCCGAACAGGGTGAAGGCGTTTTCTTGGCGACTGGGGCGCACATTCCTGCGTGTCAGTGTAAACGTTGTGGACCGCGAGGCTTTTTTCTAATGAAAAGCAAGAACACTGTCAACCCCGGAAAAGACACTAGGGACAGTGATTCCTAAGTAGGTTGAGTTGACTCGAGAATAGCAAAAAGTGATAATCCGGAGCGCTCGGCGAGGGAGGGGACAGGGACGCTGCATTAGCAAAGAGGGGGAGGTTCGTGCCGGCCGCTGGCCTGCGTCCCCGCGGCCCTACGGGGTGTCCGGCGATAAAGGTTTTCAAAGCGGGGATGCGCGAGGGACGTGAAAGCGTTTCTTGTGGGGTTTTTAAAAAGTCCTTGCAAACACTTCTATCCCAGAGGCGTAAGCGTGAGCCTTCGTCGCCTTCCTGGCCCCGTTTCGTCCGAGTCTGGCAAAAGCGGTTTCATCCTGGTCCCTCAGCTTCCTGGGCCTGGACGGGATCACAGAGCTTCAGACCCGGCGCCTGCGGGGAGAAAGGGTGGAACCTTCGTTACATTAGTGCTAGAATAATCGAATTTACCGTTAACAGGATTGTTGGACTAAGCGTGTTTTTTCCCACAGTTTTCTCTGGAAGAATCTTAACAGTCTTGCTTACTGGTCATTTGGACGTCCACTACATCGTATACCCATTGTGGTAGATTCACCCATTTTTAGCATTTTGCATGTTTGCTCTCTCCTCATACAGATTTTATGGCGAACTCTTTGAAAGTCGAAAATAAATTATATGATGCATGACGTTTCAATACTCACGTTGCCCTACTAAAACCACAATACTATTATTTCAACCATGAAATGAAAAATAAGAATGCTGTCTAATTAGCTCTGTGTAAAAAGCTAAAATTCTCCACATTGGAACAATATAGACTTTTTTGGGTGTTTTTGGATCTAAAATCCATTCAAGTTTTGTGTATTGCATTTGTTTATGTCTTTTAGTCTCTGAACCTATATTAGTATAGTGCCCGTTTCTCCATTATATTGACTTTTTGAAGAGCCACACGTTCTTTTAGAAAGTCAAACATTGTGACTTTTATGATTGTCTTCTCACGGCGTGTTCAGAAGAGTCCTCCATTTGTTGTATTGCCTGTAGCGGGAACTTAGACCCATAGCAGTGCTTGGCAGCATTTTGTCTGAAAAGGGTCGAGTAGTAAGTGCCTGATGCTCCGTGGGTCATCAGGCCTCCAGTTGCTGAGCTCTTTGTAGTGGTCAAGCAGCCATTGAGTGTCGCAGGCAGATGGGCACGACTCTGTCCCAGTAAAACCAAATTTCCAACCACAGGCCAGTGAACCATTTGCCAGCTTCCAGTTTAGAGAATTCAGAGGATCATCTGAAGATATTTTGTAGGTGATGTGTGTTTCTGATTGCGTTTTATCAGGAAGTCATACATTTACATCACCCCTCCGTTGGTGACACTGTGTTTGATATTTGCATAAGGTGAGGACCATCACAGCACTCTGTTTCAAAGATAGACTTTTCTTTTGAATAAGAAAGTCGTTTGTGGGTTGACGTTTTGACACTTGGAATATCTTGTTCCCCAGCAGCCTTTCTTTCCAGTTTTTAGCATCTGTAAGTGACTTGCAGTGAACTAAACTATGTACATTTTCCCATTTGTGCAGGTGTATTTTCAAGGTAAGCTTTGAAGATTGGATCTCTAGGTCAAAGGGCAAATGTGCATTTCTTTCCTTTCTTTTTCCTTTTTCCTTTTTTTTTTTTTTTTGGAGACAGGGTCTCACTCTGTTGCCCCAGCTGGAGTGCAGTGGCTTCATCATAGCTCACTGCAGCCTCCAACTCCTGGGTTCAAGCGATCCTCCTGCCTCAGCCTCCCGAGTAGCTGGGACTACAGGCACTGCCACCGCATCCAGCCAATTTTTTTATTTTTAGTAGAGATGGGGTCTCACTTTTGAGGTTGGTCTCAAACTCCTGAGCTCAAGTGATCCTCCCGCCTCAGCTTCCCAGAGTGCTAGTATTACACTTATGAGCCACCAAACATGCATTTAATTTTGCTATACACTAATTTTTCCCATCTCGTACCATTTGGCAATTTTTGAATCAACTTTTTAAAAACTTATTTAAAGATTATTCTGGAGAAAAATAAGGGACAGATTTTAGTTTTAACTGCAAGATGCTTTTCAAAGAGAAAGTCAGGGCCGGGCGCGGTGGCTCACGCCTGTAATCCTAGCACTCTGGGAGGCCGAGGCGGGTGGATTGCTCGAGGTCAGGAGTTCAAGACCAGCCTGAGCAAGAGTGAGACCCCGTCTCTACTAAAAATAGAAAGAAATTGTATGGACAACTAAAATATATATATACAAAAAATTAGCTGGGCATCGTGGCGCATGCCTGTAGTCCCAGCTACTTGGGAGGCTGAGGCAGTAGGATCGCTTAAGCCCAGGAGTTTGAGGTTGCTGTGAGCTAGGCTGACGCCACGGCACTCACTCTAGCCCGGGCAACAGAGTGAGACTCTGTCTCAAAAAAAAAAAAAAAAAGAGAAAGTCAGTATCCTGTCCACCTTTATCCTGAGTAAGAATACTCAAATATATTTTCAGAAGTGCAGTGTTTTGGTTATTTTGTGTTATGAACAGACACCTTATGTGATCTTACGTGATTTTCGCATTGCAGTTCAATTTCCCTGTGCCTTCCCTTTGTGCTTAGCTGCATTGTGAGGCTGCTGTGGGGAAACGGCAACTGTTGCCAATCTACAGATGATCATGAAGTCCCTTAATGACTGGGCTCTCTGCCAGCCACAGGGAAGCAGTGTCAGACAATACTGCCACTTACAGCAGACAGACGTACAGACGGTCAGGAAAGGCAGACTTAAATGGACACTGGACATTTGTTATGTTGACTTAAGAGTGTGACAGTGCGGGGCGGGATGGGAGGGGTTGCTATTTAAGTCGAGAAGGGAACATCAGTAAGGTTTAGCCGGGCAGGTGTCTGAGCCAGGGTGAGAAGGTGCAGAGCAGGTGACAACATTTCAAGAGAAGAAAACTTGAGCAAAATTCCAGAGCAGTTGTGAGCCTGCTGCATTTCTTGCACTGAGGAAAGGGTGTTGGCTGAGGCAGAGGAGAGTGGCGGGGTGGGGCGTGGGGGTGACCGAGGAATGACGTGCTGTGGGCTGTGTTCGAAGGCCATGGGAACCTTCTGGAATGTTTTAAATGGAGGAGTGATTTGAGTCTATTTCCAGCTTATTAATACATTGAATCCACGGACTTCTAGTTTGAGAACGGAGTTCGGGGATTGTGCGCATGAAGGTGTGAGTTCACGCTAGAAACCACAGTGGGCAAATTTTAAAACATGACCATAGTAGCCTGGACTTAGCGTTGTGGAATAGAAAATCCATGGGCCGGGCGCGGCGGCTCAGGCCTGTAATCCCAGCACTCTGAGAGGCAGAGGCAGGAGGATCTCTTGAGGCCGGGAGTTCGAGACCAGCCTGAGCAACTTACTGTCTCAACAAAAAAAAAATTAAAAATCAGCCGGGTGTTGTGGCATGTGCCTGCAGTCCCAGCTAGTCACTTGAGCTCAGGAGTTCCACCCTGCAGTGAGCTATGGTGACACCACTGCACTCTAGCCAGGGAGACAGAGTGAGACCCTGTCTCAAAACAAAACAGAAAATCAAAATCTAAAAGGCCTGTGAGGTGAAGTACTTGTGCCACGTTTTTGGGAACAAGTGGTATGAGTTACGGTGACTAGGGGTGACACCATCGGAGGGTGTCGACATGCTGTCAGGCACTGAACCCCCAGAAACTCTGCTGAGTCCCCACCTGGCCTCCCAAAGTGCTGGGATTACAGATGGGCCCCCGAGTCTCCGCCCGCCGCTGCGTGAGTGTCTCACAAAGACATCTGAAGTATCTGGTGCTTGTTCCCGCCCGAGGGGTCATGTCCACGGATCATCGTCAGCTTGGTGGCCAGTATGATGCTGTGTCCGATGTGAAGACCTCCGAAGACTGTTTGGCAGACAGTAGGAGAGAAGGAGAATTAACACCGTATGTGCACGGTCGTCCATAGTATTAATAACTGCACATTCCTCGTTCCTCCGGCCCCGGCGGTGAGTTCACCAGGGCTGAAGAGCGGATGAGAGGCTGGTTCTCCACTGCGGGGACGCCAGACTCGCGCTCCTGGTGACGTGGATGGAGCAGTGATCTAGTGCACAGACTGGCAGACCACGGCCCGTGGGACACGTCTGGCCCTAACCCTGCTTTCGTAAATAGTGTTTACTGGAACATAAACACGTCCGTCTCTTCACACGTTGTCTGTGGTCTCCTTCACGCTGCCAGGGCAGAGCTGAGCACTTGCCACAGAGCTCCTCTGGCCACAGCACCTGGCGTTGGCCATGCGTCCCTGTACAGCAGGGCTGCTCGTCCCTAGTGGAATTTTGTTTTTGTCGTCATTTGAATAGTATTCTGTAGATCAGCATTTAGACTGTTTTTCATTTATTAAAGATTGTTATTGGGCCGGGCACAGTGGCTCACATCTGCAATCCCAGCACTTTGGGAGGCCAGGTGGGGAGGATTGCTTGAGGCCAAGAGTTTGGGACCAACCTGGGCAATATAGAAAGACCCTATCTCTACACAAAAAATAAAATAATTGGCCTAGTGTGTGCACCTGTGGTCCCAGCAACTCGGAGGCTGAGGCGGGAGGATTGAGTTCAAGGCCGCAGGGAGCCGGGGTCGCACACCGCACTCCGGCCCGAGCCACAGGGTGAGACCCTGTCTCAAAAAAGAAAGATTGTTACTAAAATTCTAAAAAGAGGAGTTAATCTGTAAACTGCATACAGTTTAAAATAAGAATGAAGTAAATACGAAGGTATCTGAGGAAGAAATAAATGAAAGGAAAGCTGGCTGAGAAAGTAGAAATGACAAGCCCTGGCCGCCGTCTGACGGGCGTGGCCTGGCCGCCGTGCGGGGCGAGGGCAGACCCCGAGGTCCGCGTGTTTCCAGCAGGGCCCCCCTGAGGCTGCGCGGTACTTTACACGCATCCTTGAGTTCTGTACGAACCACCGTTCTTTCTCTAACCTGTTCGGGTCAAAGCCGATGTTTTTTTCCGCCTTTCCTGCCACCGTCTTGCCCCAGAAGCAACTCGAGGAGCGTGTGGTTTCAGAGCACGCGTGTCCGTGTGCGGGGCAGGCCTCGTTCTCACCTGCGTCCTCCTCCCCCGCACACGTGGGACTGACACCAACTGCCGCTGCTTCCTCATCTTCTCCCGTGAGAACGTGGGGTCTCCGGCGCCCGGGACCCATTCTGTGTATTCACTGCCCTCTCCCCAGCGGCTGGCACGGGGTCCGAACGTTTAATTATTTGCTGAGAGAAGGAAGCACTAAGCCAGGCTGCTCGGAGCCGCGTCACGGAAGCTCGGGGGAGTCGACCGCAGAGAACACCGGAGTTTTCCCCACGTCCTAGTGTCTAGACCTGCACCGTCTGCTGGAATCGTGACATGACTTAATGTTGTTCAGTCCCCACAGGAAACAACACAAAAACAAGTACATTTCATTTAATCCCACACATCCAAAATATTATTCCAGAATGTAATCAATAGAAACAATTGGAAAAATGGAAATTTTTTCATTCTTCATGCTGTCTTCAAAATTCACTGCACACTACATTTTGGTCACATGTTCATGATTTGTATTACACTTAGACTCCATCAGGGACGCCAGGCCCGTGGTCATGGCGCTCAGCAGGACGGGCGGCATCCACAGCCATCCGCTGTAAGGACAGGAAGTTCGCAGTTGCCGACTCCAGGCTGGCCTCTGGGAAGCAGGGCAGGTAGAAGGCCAGCTCCTGAGGGGCCAGGCTGCGGCCCCGCCACCCAGCCTGGGGGAGGCAACACTGTGGGCCCAGGCAGAGCCGGAGACTCGGGGGTCCAGACACACCCCCCCGAGTGTGGGGACCCCCAGCCACCCTTGCCCTTCCCTTCCTCACGAGCCGAAGCCTGGGATGAGCCCCTTTCTGCAGGTGACGTGGGTGTGCAGCACCCCAGGAGGGAGCGGTGCCAGCGCTGGGGGCTCCCTGCTGAAGTCCCCCGTGGAGCACTCGCAGGCCCCCAGGCCAGCGCCCAGCACCAGGGAGGCCACAGAAACAGCCTGGCGGCCGAACCTGGGGGGCAGCAGGGACACACATGGTTGGGGGTCAGGACAACCCAGGGGTCTGATCTCCCTCCCGGTGGCACAGGGTCTAGCTGAACCCTGATGGCCACGAGCTGTGGCCACCCCAGGGCTGGGAGGCTAGGCCAGGGGAGGGACGAGCCTCACTAGTCCCAGCCTGTGCCCAGGATGACACAGGCCAGCAGGTGGCTCTCCTGCCCCAGTGGGACCCTCCAGCCATCTTCACACACGAGGTTCCACTGTGGGGACAGCAGCCACCTGTAGACCAGCCTGGGCCTGAGTCCCTCCCCTTGCTGGGGACAGAGAGAGGCGAGGAGTCCCAGAATGGCTGCCTAGAAGGGGCCCTAGACCCTAGCTCCAGCCCCTCCCTGTAGAGAAGTGGAAATTGAGGCACGATAGGGCGAGGGACATGGTCGAGGTCACGTGGCAGCCTCTCCTGACTGCTGGTCTTTGCACGGAACTGGAACAAGCCCCTTGGTGGTAATGACTTGGGGTCCCCCAGACATTCACGTGCTGCCCCAAGTCTGGTTAGGGCGGACGTGGGCGGGATCTGCCCACCCCCACCCAGGTCCCTGCTTGTCTGTACCTGGGCCCCTCCCACCAGGCTGGCCCTTGTCTGACCTCGGTTGCTGCCTGCTGTGCCAAGAGACCCCAGGGCACCCAGGGCCCGGGGGGTGGTGCAGACACAGCCCCCACCCGGCCCAGGGCTCAGCTCTGAGTCAGGCTGGGCAGCGAGCCCCGAGCCCGGCCCCTGCCCTGCTCTTCTCAAGAGCGACTCTGGGACCCCACGGGAGAGCTGTGCTCAACTGCTTTCCCCGCCAGGCCCTTGACCTCAGCCCTCTCCACGCCGCCCACCTCCACTTTCCAGCTTCCTGTCTGTTCTCTTCAAAGCTCAGTATACTCTTGCGGTTGTGCCAGCCAGAGATTTCATGTTCAAATGCGATTGCTCGTGAAAGCTGATGGGGCCCAAAACCAGAGGGCAAGTGTCAGGTGCAGAAGGCGGGAAGGAGGGAAGCCGGGCCGGTTCAGGGCCCCAGGCAGGCCCTGCAGAGAGGAAACCCCGGCCTCCCAGGGTCGGGGTGAGGGGCGGTGGGAGGGAACGGAGGACGGGGCCCCCTGGGAGGACCTACCTGGCTGTCCCTTCCCCCGGGATCCGCTGGCCCAGACCCCTTGGGCACTCTGTCCCCAGCCCAGCCTCCCTGGCCTCACAGGTGGGAGGTCCACCGTTCTCAACCTGAACTGACCACATCACTCTCTGGAGGAAAAGCCTCCTGCTTTGGGAACCCAGGCCACACACTTACCCAGCAAGCCACGGCTGCTCTGGATTGAATTCCAGGCCCTGCTCACCAAGCAGCGCCTCCCTGCCCGCACCTCCCGCCTGTGTCTTCCTGCCCCCAGGCCGCCCAGCCACCTTGGCAGCCCCCGGGACGCCCGACACCTGGAGCGGCAGGCCGGGGCGCTGCTTACACATCTGGAAAGCCCACGGGGCTGGCACCCGGTGCACTTGGGCATCTGTTGCGTCCCAGGAATGGGAAGCGCAGCGCGACAGCGCAACAGACCGCGGGCAGAAGACCCGGGCCGCCGCGCGAGCGCCCAGTTCCCGGCCCCGATCCCGCGCCCCGGGGCCTGGGCGGGTGCGGGGCGCGGGTTCAGGGTAGCGCAGGAGCGGGCAGGGGTTCGGGGCGCGCGAGGGCCCCAGGCGCGGCAGGCTGGCATCGCGCAGCGCGGGCGGCAGCAGCCGGGTCCGGCCGGCAGTGGTGCGCGGGCCGCGCGGTGAGCGGCGCCTCGGAGCTCAGCGCCAGCCCCAGCGCCACGCAGGGCAGCACAAGGCGGTGGCCAGCGCCCGCACCTCGCGCTCCATCCGCGGCCGTGGGCGCGCGGGGCGGGGAGGGCTGGGGGCGGGGCTGGGCGCTCGGGCGCGCGGGGGGCGGGGCTTGGTTGCGCGGGCGCGCGGGGGGCGGGGCCTGGTTGCTCGGGCACGCGGGGGCGGGGCCTGGTTGCTCGGGCGCGCGGGGGGCGGGGCCTGGTTGCTCAGGTGCGCGGGGGGCGGGGCTGGGCGCTCCGGTGCGCGGGGGGCGGGGCTGGGCGCTCCGGTGCGCGGGGGGCGGGGCCTGGTTGCTCAGGTGCGCGGGGGGCGGGGCTGGGCGCTCGGGCGCGCGGGGGGGCGGGGCTTGGTTGCGCGGGGGGCGGGGCCTGGTTGCTCGGGCACGCGGGGGGCGGGGCCTGGTTGCTCGGGCGCGCGGGGGGCGGGGCCTGGTTGCGCGGGCGCGCGGGGGGCGGGGCCTGGTTGCTCGGGTGCGCGGGGGGCGGGGCCTGGTTGCTCAGGTGCGCGGGGGCGGGGCCTGGTTGCTCAGGTGCGCGGGGGGCGGGGCTGGGCGCTCCGGTGCGCACGTTGCGCCGGGTGCACGCGGGGCCGCCCGCGCCCTCCGTGGCGGCCTCTGCTGGAGCTCCAGGACTCGGGCGCCCGGCCTGGCGACCCCGCGAGCCCAAGTCGCCCTGAGGCTCGGGGCAGCGCCGGGAGGCCGGGAGGGCTGCAGGGGTCGGGGCCGCTGCGCCTCCCTCTGGGTCTCAGCACTTTCCAGAGGATTCTTCTGCGAGGTCCTCTTCCAAGTCACTTTATCACGGTCTGAATCCGCCTCTGTGAATTTGCTGGCAGTGGTATCGCCTTCCTGCTTTCGGTAGGGACAGCGGACGCCTCCGACGCCGACAGAGTCTCCGGTTCCAGGAACAAGTAAGGTCGCGTTTATTTTCAACTCTGGTTCTTTTTCAACAGCGTTGTGAGATAGGAAAATCACACTGGACGCTGCAGAGCGCCTAAGGTTTTGCAGCTGCCAGGTGGATTTCTTTTGCTTTGCGTCTCTATTTGCATTAAAATTCCTGTCAACAGAAAAGAACCCAAACTCTGTAAAATAATTTAAAGAGATTTATTCTGAGCCAAATATGTGCGACATGGCCAGGAGAGCCACGCCCAGAAGCCCCGAGCACGTGGCCTCACCAAGGCGGGATTAGTTTGGTTTTACCATTGCCTCCCCACCCCCAGGTAGTACTTCAAGTGGCAGACGGTTTGGTTTTATACATCTCGGGGCAGACAGGAACTGCGCGTGAAGTCATTAATCGATGCAGGAAGACATACAATGGTTTGGCCCCAAACGGCAGGACGTGTCGAAGGGGGGCGTTACAGGTTATGGGTGGTTTAAGGTTCTTTGATTTGTAATTGGTTACAGAAATGAAGCTTTGTGTAAAGGCTTGGAATGTTTTAACTTAAAATAAGGAAGTCTGTTCGTCAGAGAGGAGCCCCGGGACCAGCACTGGGCACAGACCCAGACTCGAGTGGTCTGCAGAGTCCCTGACGACCTGCAGGTGTGGGCTGGGCGCTGCCCGCGTCCCGGGCTTAGCCTGTTGCGAGTTATCGGTACGAAGGGCTCCCCAGGAAGGGAGGGGCGTGACGAGGCCGTCTGACCGCCCTGCTCACGGCACAACTCAGCGTTGGGGTATTTCTGGGGTCCCCTTGGCCAGAGGGCTCCATTCAGTCAGCTGGGAGCCTTTAGTTCACGGGACCGTGCAATGCTGTGGTCGTACCATACACTGTGACTGTATTCGCTGACACGTACTGCTGCACTTTAAGACGGTTTATGTCACGTGAATTTCACATCAGTGACATTTTAAAAGAAGCTAATGCTCGGGGTCGCCAGGCCGGGCGCCCGGGCCCTGGAGCTCGCAGCGGAGGCCGCCACGGAGGGCGCGGGCGGCCCCGGGTGCAGCCGGCGCAACGTGCGCACCTGAGCGCCCAGGCCCCGCCCCCGCGCACCTGAGCGCCCAGGCCCCGCCCCCACGTGCACCTGAGCGCCCAGGCCCCGCCCCCCACGTGCACCTGAACGCCCAGGCACCGCCCCCCGCGCACCTGAGAGCCCAGGCCCCACCCCCACGTGCACCTCTTTGCTACTTAGGTTGTTTAAAAATTGTGTTGTTTAGTTTTCACAATTTTGTCAATTTTCCAGTTTTACTTCTGTTATTGATTTCTAACTTCGTCCCACTGGAGTCAGAGAAAATCCTTTATTTTTTAAAAATCTATTAATGAATGCAGAAAGTTTATGGGGAAAAAAATCTGTGGGAGAAATGTGCCTTTCGTGTTGGGCAGAGCGTTCTGTACGTGTCTGTCAGGTGAGTTGGTCTGGTGTGTTGGTCGCGCCCTCTGTTCGCCCACTTTCCTTGCCTGGGTTGTCCCGTCCGTTTTGAGTGGGCCATTGAGGTCTTCAACGGTTATTGGAGAACTGTCTATTTCTCCCTGCGATGCTCTTTTTGCTTTATATATTTTGAAGGCCTGTTATTAGGTATATAACTGTTTATAATTCTTTATCTTCTTGCTGCATTGCACCTTTTGTTAGTATATATTATAATGTCCTTTTTTGTCTCTTGTAAACTTTCTTGATTTAAAGCCTATTTTGTCTGATCGTGTCGTCTTCCCTCCTGCACTCTTTTTGTTACTGATTGCATGGAATATCTTTTTCCATCCTGTCACTTTCAGTCTATTTGTGTCTTTGTATCTCTAGTGAGTCTCTTCTGGACAGCATGTAGTTGGATCACATGTTTTTGTCCATTCTGCCCATCTCTGTGTTGTGACCGGAGAGTTTGATCCACTTAAAGTAAACACGGCTGAGGAGGCTCCTCTGTCGCTGTGCGTTTTGTTTTCTATCTGCCTCTCAGCTTTGCTGTCCTGCGTTTCCTGCATTACTTTTATGTTTGGTTGATTTTTTTGTAGTGAAATGTTCAAATTCCTTTATTATTTCTTTTTGTGTATATTCTGTAGCTGTTTTCTTCGTGGTTACCATGGGGATTACCTTTAACATCCCAAAGTCTTAACACCCTAATTTGCATTTATACCAGCCTGGCTCCATGACATAAACACTCCGCGCCTGTACGGCTCCAGCCCGCATTGCCTGCCCCAAAATATAAGCTAGTTATTTCAAGTGTGGTAGTCTCTCAAAGTGTGTAGGAGAAGAAATGTGGCGTTAGAAACCAAAGTGACATTAATTCTAGCTTTTAGACTACTCCTGGCTCTTCCTGAACTGTATTAGTCTCTTAAACCACGTGGAAAACAAAAAGTACAGTCCTTCCCGTGGACGCTGCAGCCGCCAGTAGACTCGAGTTCCAGATAGTCACACCAGAAATGCTGCCGGCATCACTGTTGTCCAGGCGGGGGGCGGATTCCTGTGCTCCCCACACCCCATCTTCTCGGAACCCTCTCTTCCCTTCCTTTTAAAAATTCATCCCTGTGAATGTGAAATATCTCACTGTGGTTTTGATTCGCATTTCCCCAATGACTAAGGATGCCGGGCATTATTTCACACGCTCATTGTCCATTTGTGTATCTTCTTTGGAGCCATACCTGTTCCAGTCCTTTGCCCATTTTTTAAATTGTGTTGTTTGCATTTTTTGTTGTTGAGTTGTAAGAGTTTGTGTAGCCTGGATTCTAGATTCTCTTATATATATTGACTTGCAAATATTTTCTCCCATCCTGTGGGTTATCTTTTCACTTTCTTAATAGTGTCCTGTGATGCACAAAACTGTCTAACTTTGATGAAGTCCAATCTATTTTTTCCTTTTTGCTTGTGCTTTTGGTGTCATATGTAAGAAATTATTACCGAATCCAAGGTCATGAAGGTTTACATTTTCTTCTAAGATTTTTATAGTTTTACCTTTTACATTTAGGTCTTTGATCCAGTTTGATTTAATTTTTGTACGTGGTGGGAGATAAGCGTCCAACTTCATTGTTTTGTATGTGCATATCCATTTTTCTGAGCACCATTTGTTGAAAAAACTATCTTCACCCCATTGAAACATGTTGGCTCCCTGGTGATACCCACCGTGTGATTATCCGTAGACTGTAAGTTTCGTTCCATTCATCCATGTGTCTCTCCCTACATCGTTGTTATTACCGTAGCTACGTGTTAGGTTTTTAAACTGGGGAGTGGGAGTCCTCCAGCTTTGACGTGCTTTTTCAAGATTGTTTAGAAAATTTGGGGTCCCTTGTAATTCCATATGAATTTGAGGATCAGCTTTCCATTTCTGTCCCCAAAAAAGAAAGCCATCGGGATTTTGGTAGGGATTGCCTCGAATCTATAGAAAGCTTTGAGGAGTATTGCCATTTTAACAACATTAAGTTTTCTAATCCTTGAACACAAGATGTCTTTTTATTTAATTTGGTCTTCAGACATGTTTCATGGTTTTGAGTGTACAAGTCTTCTATTTCCTTCATTAATTTTATTCCTAAGTATTTTATTCTTTTTGATTGCATATGAAATTATTCCTAAATTTCCTTTTCAGATTGTTCATTTTTGGTATATAGAAATACAACAGATTTTTGGTAGACTTTTTTTTTTTTTTTTGGAGGTAAACAAACTGTGATACATCCAGACAATGGAATATCATTTAGCACTAAGAATAAATGAGCTCTCAAGCCATGAAAAAATGTGGAGGCACCCATTGTGTCCACGCTGATGGGTATACAGTGGCGCCTCATTGTGTGCACGCTGATGGTTATACAGTGTCGTCTCATTGTGTCCACGCTGATGGGTATACAATGGTGTCTCATTGTTGCAATTTGCGTTTCCCCCGGTGACATATAATGTGAGGCGTCATTCCATTTGCTTATCTGCCATCAGTTTACCTTCTTAGCAGAGGTGTCTGTCCGGTCTTTGGCTCATTGTTACTTGGGTTGTTTGTCTTCATTGCTGAATTATAGGCGCTCTCTCTGTATTGTGTAACGGTCCTTTATCAGATAAGTCCTTTGTGAATATTTTCTCCTGGTCTGTGGCTTGTGTTTGTATTCTCTAGACAGTGCGTTCCACAATGCAGAAATTTCAATTAGCTATCAGCTCTTTCTGTCACAGATCTAGAAAGTCAAGAGCCCACAGTCATGGGGATATCTTCCGACGTTGTCTTCTGTGAGTTTAACTTCGTGTTTTACGTTTAGGTCTGAGTCTAGATGCATCATTCTGCAAGCGTGTGTCCGGCAGTTCCAACACGTGTGCTGAAAGCCCCTGTCGCTCCATCTCACTGCCTTTGCTCCTCTTCGAAAGGTTAGTCGGGCCTGCGCGGTGGCGCTTGCCTGTAGTCCCGGCACCGTGGGAGGCTGAGGCAGGAGGATCGCTTGAGCCAGGAGTTCGAGGCTGCAGTGAGCTGTGGTGATGCCACTGCACTCCTGCCTGGGCGACAGAGTGAGACCCTGTCTCTAAAAATAAAATAAAGTGATTACTGATATGGTTGGATTAACATCTACCGTATTTGTCGTTTTCTAACTGTTGCCTGGTTCTTTGGCCCTATTTTTGTCTTCCACTCAGCTATTTGTGGTTTTAATTGAACATTTTTGTTTTTACTTTATGTAGCGGTTGCCCCAGAGTTTGCAGCACAGGTTCACAACTAATCCACGCCCACCTGGATGACACTCCACCGCTTCACAGGCAGCACAAACACCTTATAGCAACAAAGTAACCCTAGCTCTTCTCCGTCCCCCTGTTGTCGTGGCACTGCCGTCTTCACGCCACCCACATTCACACGTGTTCACGCACCCAAACACATTGTCGCTGCTGTTTTGAATAAACTGTTATCTCTTAGGTCAATTAAGAATAAAAGCAAGAAAGTTATTTATCTTGCTTTATGTAGATCTGAGCACTAACCTACATCCTCCCCCTTCTCTCGGAAGAACCTTTTCCAGCCTTTCCTGCGAGGCGGGTCTGCTGGTGACAGTCCCCTGGGTTTTCGTCTGAGTCGTGGTTTTGCCTTCACTTTTTTTTTTTCTCTCTTTTTTTTAATTAATTTATTTTTTTTGAGACAGAGTCTTGCCCTGCGCGGGCTAGAGTGCCGTGGCGTCAGCCCAGCTCACAGCAACCTCACACTCCTGGGCTCGAGCATCCTCCTGCCTCAGCCTCCCAAGTAGCTGGGACTACAGGCATGTGCCACCACGCCCGGCTAATTTTTTTCTACATATATTTTTAGCTGTCCAGATAATTTCTTTCTATTTTTAGTAGAGATGGGGTCTCACTCTTGCCCAGGCTGGTCTCGAACTCCTGCCCTCGAGCGATCCACCCGCCTCGGCCTCCCGGAGTGCCGGGGTGACAGGCGGAGCCGGCCTCGCGTTCACTTCTGACGGATAATCTTGCAGGGTGCAGATTTCTGGGTCGGGTGTTTTGGTCTCAACACGGCGAATGTTCTTTCTTGTCGCTCGCGTGGCTTCTGAGGAGACGTCAGCCGGGGACCCTACCCTGCGGGTCTGGTGTCTTTTTCCTGCAGATCCTTTAGGAGTTTTTCATTAGATTTGATTTTCTGGCGCTTGAACCCGACGGGCCGAGCTGTGGCCCTTCTGCCGTTTCCTGCTCGGTGTCCTGCGAGCTTCCCAGGCCTGCGACTTGGTGTCTGAGCTCGTCTGCGGAAATTCTCAGTCGTCGTCACTTCAGGTGTCTCTTCTGCTCCTCCCTGTCCTCCCGGGGGTGCTCCCGGGACTGTGCGGTGTCCCCGCGGTCCCGGTCCCGGTGCCGGTGCCGGGACGTTCTGTCCCTGTCTCTGTCCTGCTTCTCCGTGTGGGAGGTTTCCAGCGAGGGACCGTCCAGCGCAAAGACTCTTTCCTCTGCCAAATGCCACCGGGAAAGGCGGCCTGTCCTGCGGCCACGCCCACCGCGGCGCCACGCCCACCGCGGCGCCACGCCCACCGCGGCGCCACGCCCACCGCGGCGCCACGCCCACCGCGGCGCCACGCCCACCGCGGCGCCACGCCCACCGCGGCGCCACGCCCACCGCGGCGCCACGCCCACCGCGGCGCCACGCCCACCGCGGCGCCACGCCCACCGCGGCGCCTGTGGGGCGGGGTCCCCGGCACGTCCAGGTTCTCTGTGCGGGCGGAGGTTTCACCGGCGTCACAGGCCACTGAGAGATCTGCGGGGCGTGTCCGGGGCTGCGGGGCCCCAGGTGGCCGTTCCCACCCTGGAAGCCCACGTGGGCCGTGGCGTGGGGGTCCCTCCTGCCGTGGGGACCTGCGGTTGAGTCAGTCTCCGACTGCGGCCCCGGCGCGGGGTTTCCAGGGCTCTGCTCAGTGCGGGGTGGGAGGGAGCAGGGGGGGAGGGGTCTGGGGCCTTCAGAGCCGTCCTGGACTCGCTGTCACCAGTCCCGGCTCAGCCCCTGTCCCCGACCCGGTCCCCAGTGGATCCTGGAAGGAGAAACCATTGGTATTTTAGGTCTATGCGGGGAGTATTGTTGGAGAGGTCGTGGCCTCTGATTTCCCCCAAATCACCAGCAGGGAGGTGGGAACCCCGCGGCCTGGAGGTCAGTGCCCGGGGTAAAGGGCGTGCCCTTTGCCCTGCTGGAGCTTTCGTCCCGTGGCTCTCGCGGAGGCGGAGGCTGCGGGCGGCAGGGCGGAGGGAAGACCCCGCACACGCGTCCTCCGCCCGGTGTTGGTGGCCGGGGCTGTGCGGTGCGACCCCGACCCGAGTCCCCACCTCAGGGGCGCAGACCGGGAGAGGAAGCGTTGGGCGCTGTTGCTGCCCCCAGCAGGGCCCGTCCCCCCCGGGCTGTGGGCGGGGGCCGCGGTCCCGGCCGTCTCCATCTCGGCGAGGACGTGGCCGTGCCAGGGACCGTGCGTGGGAATCTGGGGCGCAGCGCGCGGGGCTGGTGGCGGCGGCCCAGCCGACAGCCGGTGCTCAGGGCGGTGTACGACGGCTGCTGCGCCCACCGGCCCGGGCAGCCGGGAAGGCGTGTGGGGCCCAAAGCCTGCGCCACTGGGACCGAGGTGCCGGGGGACTCGTGGCCGTCCCTGGACAGGCCTTCCTGCCATCTTGGGCCACCTCGGGGTCCCTTCAGACTGGGGAGGGTCTGCGTGTGGGGTCCTGAAGGAGCAGTGACCTGGGACAGGAAGGGACAGACGTGGTTTCCCTAAGGGGAGGCCAGTTGGTTCCCCAAATCCCACAGCACTTGTGTCAGGGGCGCCGCTGGCCCCTTGTCCGGGTGAGTTGGTGACAGGGCCTCAGCCCCGTAGGTGTCCTAGTCCGTCTTCTGTTGCTGGGACCGGGTGACAGACAGACAGAGGGCGTTTGTTTCTCAGCGATGAGGTCCGGTGAGGGCCCCTTGCCCGTGGGGACGGTGGGGACTGTGGCATCCTGTAGCAGGGGCTGAGGTGTTGACCCCTCCCCCACCTCCCCCTCCCCCTGGGAAGCCCCAGCCCCACCCCCCCGACTGCCCCTCCACCCACGCGGGAGCCTCTGGGCCAAATCGCCCCTCAGCTGCCCCTCGGGGACCACGGCAGAGGGTGTGGTCTGCGGTACCAGCGTGTGGGAGGACACGCCTGAGGGGTGGTGCCCTGCGACGGGGCAGACTGGTGGCTGAGCGCCTGCTGGGAGAGTCCCCTGGGCACGCTGTCCCCGGACACTAGCCTTTGCCATTTGTCTCGCAGGGCACCCCGGCAGGCGTGTGGAGCGGAGCTGCTCAAACCTGGGCGCACGGCCGCAGGCGCTGGACAGGCGGCCACAGCACCGACCTGCAAACGCCGCGGGCTGAAACCAGCGGCGCCAGGAGCTCCCCGTGCACAGGGCGAGTCTGAGTGTTTTCAGGAAAAGCTGTAAGCTCGTGTAGAACTGTGATCAGAGTTCTGTGACTCAGGACAGAAAACAACAGCTAGTTTAAGTCCAGAAAAAATATACTGGGACTTTCTGGCTTTTCCATGGCACCTCCGGCACCTCCCACCCCCCTCCCAGCATGAGGACGGGCCCTGAGGGAACAGGAAGGGCTTCCCGGAAGCTCCTGTGTGGGTGGGTGGGCGAGTTGGGGGGAGGGGAGGCCGGTCCCCCAGCCCTTGGGGCCTCACCAGGCCCTACAGGGAAACTCACAGGACTCCGGGCCCTTCCCAGGTCCGGCTGCTCTGCAGGGGACACGGTGACCAGCAGCCAAGTCCCCTCTGGTGCACAGGTGTGCCCGCTGCTCTGAGGGTGTCCTTTCTGAAGCTGCGAGCGCCCCGCCCCCAGGTCCGGGACACACAGGGAGCAGAGATGGCCTCGCCCACCCCCCAAGGTAAGAGCACACAGCTTTTTCATGCCCACCCCAGTGACCCCAGGCTGCACCCGGGCCGCGCCCCGTCCCTGTCCCCACGCTCGCCCCAGCTTTCCTGCCAGCACAGGGGCCCTTGCAGGGGGACCCAGCGCCAGCGGCAGAGTCCCCGCCTCACTACCAGCTGGGGGCAGCTCGGGTGGCTCTGTTGGTGGCAGGGACACAGCCTGGCCGCAGTCGCGGTCTCTCCAGGGCTGCGGTGCTCAGACCCGCAGGGAGTGACCCCCTGTCTCCCGGCTCCTGCAGGCCCCTTGCGACTGCGGCTCTGCCCTGGCGGCGTCCGTCTGCACCTGAGCACAGGTCACCGAGAGGGACGGTCTCTGGCTTACGGGGGGAGGAGGAGGAGGAGGAGGTTTTGCAGGGGTCCCAGGTAAGGACAGGGAGGGAGGGAAAATGTGATTTGTTTCTGTGAGGAAAACACACGGAAGACAGTCGAGTTTGCAAGTGGACAGGGCTGCCCAGGGACTGTACATGTACAAGAGCATTTTAATTAATTTATTTCTTTACACATAACTGAGAGTGATGTTACAGTACATAAGTTATTTACAACTGTGCAGTAATGTGTTGCAAAATAAATTATCTAGAAGGCAGCAAAAGTACATTGTGAATGTATATAAAACTGTACAGCGTTTTACGGATACACTTTTTATATGATTATTGGCTCTGTAGTGTTTCAAGTTATGTTCTCAGAAAGAGAAACAAAATGCCCAAGATTAAAGGAAAAATATACAAACCACGTGGATTTGACTCCATTAAAAACACTATCGAGAGTCCGGCTCGCTCCCTCTGGGCCAGGCGGGGCACGGCCGGCTCCCGCTCAGCGTCCCTGTCCCGGTCTGAGGCCAGCGGCAGCTCCGTGGCAACAAGAGCACGGCTGGGACGGCGCTCTCCTGCCCTCTGACCTGGAGGTCACTGTGAGGTGGACGCCTTAACTTTATTTCCTTTAGCTGATCAGAATGGAACAGGAAATTCTAAAAATGCGCTCTGTTCTGCAGCTCCCGAGACGCCTCTGCAGTCGGCTGAACGCAGGACCGAGGGCCACCGTTCTCGGGGACAGAAGCCGCCGTGTCTGCGTGGGCTCCTCCCCCACCGGGCTGGCAGACTGTGCACGCCGGGGCCTTGCCCCGCAGCAGCTGGTATAAGAGCAAAGACGCGTCCCACCTCGCTGACGCCTGGGCCGGTCTGGAGGGATGGAGACGCCATGGCCAAGGTGGTGTCTGGGGTGTCCCTGCCGGGTGGACACGGTGCTCCTCCTCCTCCTCCTCCGGGGCTCAGCAGCAGCACGCGGCGGATCGCGCGGCCCTCGCTGGGTGTCACGCTGGCAGCAGCACGAAGTCGTCGTTGACGTCGACCATGGGCACGTAGAAGGAGGGCACCTCGTTCACGCACAGGGACTTGTGCCCGGCGGGGTCCAGCTCCTGCACCTTCAGCTGCCACTCCATCCTCTGCACGGCGTTGAGGGCCGCGGCCTCGTGCTGCTGCCGCATCAGCAGGCAGGTCTGCGGGCACACGGCAGGGTGAGGGGCGCGCGGGGCCCGGCTCCAGCCCCCGCCCAGCCCTGAGCCCCCGCTCCCTGCAGGACAGCCCCCTGGCACACCGGGCACCACGGCGTCCACCTGTCTGCTGGGCAGATGCCAGTCGTGGAGGGTGTCTACCCCCACCCCTGCCTGTGAGGCCCCCACCTGCTGACCCGGGCCGGCCTTTTACAAGAATCTCCTAACAGCTTTGCTTCTACCGGTTTCGTCTTACAATGGTTTGTGGCCAGTGATACTGTTTCATTTGCACCTGCGGTAGAAACTGCCACGTGGACGTGCACGTAGGAGCCCTGGGTTGGGGCAGACACGCTGGGGAGCAGCGGGGGAGCTCGGGCCCGGCCCAGGGAGGGCGCCATGCTCGGCCGGTGTGTGCTGAGGATGGGGACATAATCCTCATGATCCTCCAGAGACAGCCGGCCTGCCGTCACGTGGGGTCTGTGTCTCCAGACTCTCTCCCCGGGCGTCTGCGCAGCTGCTTCCAGCCCCGGCACGGACCCGAGCTCACAGCCCAGACAGCGTCACAGGCCGGGCAGCCTTGGACGGTGACCCCGCGCGGCCCTCTGAACTCTCCCGGAATCCACTGAATAGCAGAATTACGGATGGACCCCTGGGGTTCCAGGTTACTGCCAGTGAATATTTTTACATATATCCCCAACTCTGAAATTTGACAGACATTGTCTATTTAACAAAATCCTACCGAGCGGCACCTCTGCCAGCAGGACAGGGAGATCGCCCCAACCCCACCCTCCCCTGGTAAGTGGCATCTCGTTAATCTATGGCTCTGAAATTAATGGTTATACTGAATATCTCTTCATTAAGATTTGGCCATTTTATCTCCTTGGTGGATAGGAAGAAACACTGTGTAAAAACACTACCACCTTTTCTATTCATCTGTGAGAGTTCTTTTTACATTAATAAAGTAACCTTACTTACCTGGCATTTTTAATGTACAAAGCCTAACTTTAATGCAATCAAAACCTTTCTTTAATAAAGTATTCCCTGTATATTTATAAAACTTACAGGCAGTTGTTACAGCTTCGTTTACAGGCGTTTGGTAAAAGGAGAGAAATTCCACCTGTCTGTGGAGCCTGGTCCCCCCCAGCTCACAGCACCCGTGTCGCAGGGGCCGAGCCCCCGGGACACCCCCGACTCATACGCCGAGTGGGGTGGTCTCTGTCCACGCCGGCACGTGGCGCGGCACCTGCCGGCACTCCGCTAGGAGGGCCGGGGGAGGCTGCCCCTGGCAAGGCCACCTCACTCCCAGACACCGTGGTGGGGGCAGGAGCTCTGCGCCCTCCCCCCAGCTCCGAGGGGGCAATGGTGTATTTGAGGGGGATGCTGACCTCTGTACTTTCATTGTGTAACTGGGAAGTCAGTGTTTTTCCCAGTTTCTCAGTGGATCTGAGGAGCACCTGCCTGGCACCCGCTCACCTGGCCGGCGCTCTCGGGAGCAGCGGGGGATGTGTACTGTGACCTCTGAGGAAGGCTCAGGGTCGGGTCCCCAGCTGGTGCCAGAGCCACTCCCCACCCACTGGATGGACGGGCGGAACCTGGGCTCCCCGAGGGCCTGGGCACCTCCAGCCGTGGGCCCCGCCGTGGCTGTGGGAGGGACACGTGACACGAGACACGCACCTTCATGCGGTCGTACTTGTCGTCCACGTCCTGGAGCCAGGAGATGAACTGGCGTGCGTTGAACCGGTCCCGCACGGACTTGTTCTCGTCACCCTGCGGGGTCAAACAGTGTGCGTGGTGAGCGAGGGCGTGGAGATGGCCACAGGAAGACCCCAGTTGCGGCCCCCCCCTTCCCCGGGGGTTGAGGACTGGCGGAGGGTCCATGGAAAAGCTGGTGGTGGCATCTGTTGCAATTTCTTCCCTTTTTAAAAACGGAAATTTTTCTTCCTTGAAAAGTAAATCTGAGGCCTGAGGTGGAGCAGCGGGGGGTCACTGTCTTTGCGAACTGCTACCCTGACTTCCCCTTCGGCCCTTCGTCACCCGCCGGACTGCGGTTTGCCGACGGAGCCCGGGAAGCCCCGCTGAGGAGCAGCAGCCGCACCCCGCGGCCGACACGGCTCTGGGCGTCCCGAGAAGAACATGTTCGAGTTTCTCCTGAACAGCCGCGGCCGTGCCCTCCTGGGACCCCAGCTCGGCACCAACACGGAGGAAGAGGCCACGGCCCGAGACCTTCTCTCTTCCTTGACATTCACAAGTGACCCAGAAAATTCATTAAAAATTAGTAGTTTCTTTTTTACTTTGGGTGCAAAAGGCAAAACTTCTAAATATTCAATTCCTGAAGTAATCTAGTCCTCAACTAAACCTTTGGTTTCATAGCTTATTTTATACTAATGTTTTACTTTAAAAAAAACTGGTCACTGTACATAATACGCTCGATGGGTAAAGTGTGTAAGGTGTATCTACCCTCAACAAGAGGAAGATCTTTAACGCACTAAGAAAAGCTTTACACTAAAAACCACTAAACCCACGTGTTGCCACGGGGCCAACTCTGGCCAGTCACAGAATCCCTGGGGGCCCCGTGAGCCGGGCTGAGCAGGGGCCCATGCCGCTGGGGGGTCCCAGGCTGGGGGGCAGCTGTGACGAGGGGCTGTGTGGCCTCAGCCGGGCTGACGGCAGCGAGAACCAGAGTCCCTGGGGCATGTGGGGCCTGAGACACAAACACGATGGGTCAGAGGTTGCTGGGGGTCCCCAGTCCGCGGGGCCCCTCCCAGGCAGACAGGAGGAGCCAGCCGAGTCCTACCCGGAGGACAGAAGAGGTGGGGGCCGTGCCCGTGTCACCATTTCAGCACAGGTCACGGGTGGGGGAGGGGCCGGCTATGGCAACAGGGGACAAACCGGACCGGGGTGCAGGGAGCATCACAGAAGAGGCGGCTCCCAAGACAGCGAGTGCCACCCGCCCACACGAGAGGGATGTGTGTCTGTTAGTGCTGAGAAGCTCTGCTGGACACCCTTGGCCACCACCATCAGCCGGGGGCCCCTCCGTCCCAGCGACAGCCCCCATGGGCCTCCCAGCTGCGAGGACAAGTGTCTCTGGAGATTCAAAGAACTCTAAGTGACCGGACCGTGCTGGGTCCCACCCAGTGGCCCAAGGCTTGCCCGGGAGGGGCTGTCCCTGCCCAGGTGCCGGGGGCTCGGGCAGGCCGGTGTCCCGCTGGGCACAGGGAGGCCTGGGGAGCTCCTAGTCAACTCGAGGGGAGGGTGGGGACCGGGCTTCGTGCCACCTGGGTGCCCGGCCTGCAGCCAGGCCCCGCGTGGCCCCAGCTCCTCCGCGGGCCTGGGGAGGGCCCCACCTGGCTCTCCAGCGGCATGTTGTAGACCTCCGAGTCCAGCAGCATGGTGCAGGCGCTGAACGGCACGGCCTGGTTGGCGATGGTCCTGGCGGCCCGGCAGTGGACGCGGAGGATCTCCTGCTCACAGGACACGATCAGCTTCTCCTGCGGGGGGAGCGGGGTCAGCCAGGGCGGCCGGCAGCCCAGCCGGCACCCAGGCCCCGTGCCGACCCTCTTACCCGCTCGATGCTGTGCTGCAGACGCAGCTTCCCCCGGACCGCCTCCTGCTGCTTGAAGAGCTCCTTCAGGGGCTCCGCCAGGGAGGGAGGGGGCGCGATCTGCAGGCCAAGGGCGAGAGAGACAGACAGCGGGTTGGGGACTGCAGCAAGGACACTCTCGTCCAGACAGGCCCCGACCCCGCGCCTGCCTCCCTCCTGGGACCCTGCCCTGGCGACCAGCCCCAGGCCCCAGCACCACGGGACGCACCCGGCGATTTCCTGGAAACCAGGCCGATGCAGGACATGGGGGGGCGGTGCCCAACTGAGGCTGCCCCAGAGCGCAGCACGCGGCTGCAAGACCAGCAGGAAGACGGTGAGAGGTGACAGTGTCTATCGTCGGCGCACTTGGTGCACGAAGGAGGGACAGGCCGCGCGAGCAGCAGGCCAGGGCGGCGGGAGCACAGGCGCAGGGGGAGAAAGCACAGCGGGACGCACACGCCCAGACCCGCCAGGGCCCCGCCAGGACTGAGACCCAGACAGAACACAGAGGCCGACAGCAGAGCCCAGCTGGACGCAGGGAGGGCAGAGCCCTCACCGGCCACACTCTCCCCAGCGGGGCTTCTGAGACGGACGCCGTCCCACAGCGAGTGAGCCAGGAGACGGCGCGGACGTAGGAACAAGGCCTCTCGCGCTCGGAGAAAGGAGGAACCGAGAAGGAACGGGGCAGGCTGAGGCCCGCGGTGTGGGCAGAATGGGTCAGCGTGGAGTCGGGCAGGGACGGCTCGCGGGGCAGAAAGCAAGGCTAGACGGCTCGTCCTCAGGAGAGGGGGGGGGGGCACCCTGCAGAGCTCCTGGGAGCCCCAGCAGGATGACGCGCTACAAGACACACGCCGCGATGCTGGACAGCCCCAGCGCAGGGCCAGGCTTCCTGGCAGACCCTGCAGGGGTGTGGACAGGACCCACCGCCGGAGCTGAGGCCGTGGGCGACGCTCTGAGAACAGGACTCACACGCAGCCCGCGTCTCCCCAGACACAAGCCGGCTGTGCCAGCTCAGCATTCCGACACGTCCTCGGACAACAAGAGCCCCACGCCAAGGACCAAAGCCTCCACGTCAGGCTTGTGGGATTCTCGCCAAAGACGTGTCGGCTCGGTCCTGTCGTGGGACAGCCGCCCACTCAAGGGCCCAGGGCTCCTGCAAAGCGTCAGGTCACGAGGGACAGCGCAGAGAGGACCCCCAGACCAGGACACGTGACGGAATCTCATGGCCCGGCAGCACGTGAGATGCAGCCGCAGGGGAGCTGGGCGTGGGTGTGTACACACTCTGGGGTCTTGAACTTTGGACTTCTGTCAATCTGAGATTAATTCAAAATAAAAATTTGAAAACTCAGCTAGATCTCCCACTCTGCAGGCCTCGCTCATCGCACCCCCATCTGCTCCCCACACCCACTCTGCCTCGACGGGCCCAGCCCTGCGGGGGGCCGGGGCGAGGCTCCCCTGGGCTGCAGCCTGCTCCGCGGCAGGGCAGGGACACAGTCTGGACCCCCCCAAGGTGTCAGGGTGGGAGCACAGACGAAGGCACAGCCTGGTGCCCTGCGAGCACCCGCCCTGCTCGGCTCCCCCACACAGGACGCGCCAGGACCCGCGGCCGCCGGGACCCGCAGCCGCCAGGACCCCCGGCCGGCCTCGCTGCCGCACACGGCTGGGCCTGGCGAGAGCCGGCTGTCGGCCCTCAGCGCCTTCTCCAGGGCACGCGGGTGGGGGCTGCACAGAACCCACGTGTGACTCGACGGGGGAGGCTCACAGTGACCTTTTTAATGGGTTTTCTAGACTTTCTACACTGGTCATGTTATTCTGTTTTGATAACCAAAATTTAAACATGAAAAAACTAAAGGCACAAAAAGTCCTACTGAATAGAAACCTGAGACCAGATTTTTCTGCAACTAGTAACCTAAACCACCGTCTGTCCCCTGCCCTGGCTGTGGGAGACCCTGCTCCCGGGAACAGCGCTCAGAGCGCAGAGCGGGGGGAGAGGACGGGGCCTGCGAGGGTCCTTGCCGGGCAGGCGGCTCCAGCACCGCAGGCCTCGCCCCCGCAGCCGACCACTCTCGGGGCAAAGCCGCAGGCCTCGCCCGGCAAGGCAGGCGCTGGGCTCTGGTGAGAGACGGCAGACGCCGCTCGCAGACCGAGTGAGCCGGGACCTTCCTTCAGGGCTGGACGTCCCCTCTCAGGACGACTGTGCCCAGCACGTGTGTGGCCGGCGGCCCCGGACCCTGCCTGACGTGCGTCTGCTCCATGCCTGCGCCAGAGCCTGTCCCGGGCACAGCAGGACACACGTGTCCTGGCGGCTCCTCCATGGGCCGAGACGGTCAGGCCCGTGAAAGAGGCAGAAACGTCCGGGGGTCTGGGGACACCTCTGGAAGGGGACCTCAGGCAGCGTCAAGAAGGGGCGCCCCACGGGGCAGCCAGACCTGTGCTGTGCAGGGGCCATGTGGGGGAGGGGCCGGAGGTCAGGACCCCGGACCGGCAGCAGCACGGCTCCCACCCTCCCCACGCTCACGCAGCGGGGTGCGGCGGCCCTCGGGCCGGCCTGGCTGGCGGCACTCACCACGGGGATGTGGAGCTTGCTCAGCGGCTTGCCGTCCAGCAGGTAGGAGCCCGTGTAGGTGACGTACTCGGCGTAGCACTGGGGCGCCTGCGGCGTGATGTAGCACAGGATCTTGCGCTTCTCCTCGATCTTCTTCCGGATCTGCAGGTACTCAAAGTACGGGTTCGACCGGTCGCTGTGGTAGGGCTCGATGTCGTCGAGCTTGATGGCGTCCACGATGGCGGCCAGCGTCTGCTGGATCACCTCCCGCGTCTGCCGCGTGGGCGTGCTCAGCGGCTGCGGCTGCTGGCCCGAGCGCTGCAGGCGCCGCTTGCGCGGGTGCTGGGCCTGGGCGTCCTCGTCCTCGCACACACGGCCCCGCGCCCGGGCGGCCGGGGCGGCCGGGCCCAGCTCCTTCTCGGGGGGCGGCGTGCTCTGCTTGCTCTGGTTGGCCAGCATCTGTGCCCGCGTCCTGGTCATGCGCTGGGGGGTCTCCTCCACTCTGGGGGCCTTCGGGGCTTCGGCTGTGGGTTTTGGTTCTGGTTCTGCAGCTTCTGGCTGGACACTGCCCGGGGCGCCTTCGGCCGGGCCGGGGGCGGCGCCGTCCTGGGCACTGGCACCGTCCGCGGCGTGCGCCTGTGCCGCGCTGTCCGGGGCAGGGCTGTCAGGGGCACGGGGGGAGGTGGCGGGGGCGTCTTCGGCCTCAGCCCCGGCCTCCCCACCCCCTAGCGGGCGCTGTTCAGAGAGAATGGGCGCGGGCCCCGAGCTGGCGGCCACGTCCTCAGAGGCCTTCTCTTCCGGCACAGTCTCTGCCTCGGCCGCGGCCTCCGGGGCCACCCCCAGCTCTGGCTCTGCCGTGGGCTCGGGCTCCACGGGCAGCGGGGCGGACGCCGGCGCGGGAGGCGGCGCTGGCTGTTCCTCGGCCGCCAGTGCAGGGACGTCCCCACCGTTCACGACCACGGGGGCCCCTGGAGGAGTCTTTTCCGGAGGAGCAAGACTCTCTTCCACAGGCTCCGTTTCAACATCGGAAACATCCTTAGCCTGCAGAGGAAGCTCCGGCAGGGAGAAGGGCCCCAGGTCCAGGTCGTCCTCGGAGGTGGCGAAGGCGTCGGCCCAGGGCACGGGCTCCACCTGGCCAAGGGCAGACACAGACAGGTTGTGGCCGCTGTCCAGGAAGCTGCTTTCCAGGGGCCCCAGGGCTTCCACCTGGGTCACCGTGGTTACACAGGCGGGCTCGGGGGCCACGTCAAGGGGGGCTTCCGGAAGGGACTTACAGTTGCTGAAGAAGGACTCCAGCCGGGAGGGGGGCGCGTAAGGAGCTGCTTCTTCCGCGGTGGGGACAGCGGCGGGGACCGCGTCCACGCAGCCGTGCTTGACCTCCTCCAGTCCCGGCTCGGTGACGGGCAAAGGGTATGAGACGGGAGAGACGGGGTACGGGGGCTCGGAGGTGCCGAAAGGCCCCGGGGCGGCAGGGTGCAGGGACTCTGAGGGGCAGAAATGTTTCGGCGACTCTGGGAATCTCTGTGGAGACTTCAGCAAAAGGTCCGGCCCCACGGGCCAGCTGACGGGGTTGTCGGAGGTGCTCGCGATCAGGCCGGAAGAAAGAGCCTGCTCGGCGGGGTGGGCCCACTCCACGGGCTCCTCGGTGATGACGGTGCTGAACGGGCCCTCGTCCAGGGGCTCCAGGTAGCTGGGCTCCGGGGGGATGATGGCAGCTGTGGCCTGCTGGTCCTCCGTGGCGTCCAGAGGGAGGCCCAGGTCCGGGGGAAGGGCCCCTTCGAGGGAGGGGGCCAACAGCTCCCCTCTGGGAGGAGGGGAGGATTTTGCTTGTAAACTCGAGAAGACCCCATCTGGGGTCGGGGTGACGGTGACGACAGCCGTGGGTGGGCAGTGCAGAGCCTCGACTCGCGGGGAGGGGACGCCGTAGTCCGGGGAGTAACACCCTGGGGACAGGCACGCAAACTTGTCCGTGGGCACCGGGGGCAGGGCGGCCTTGTCCTCCAGCAGGTGCTGCCCGGGGGAGCCGTACCCGGCCGAGGCAGGGACACTCTGCTGCCTGAAGAGCTTGTCCCCAACGCTGAACTCATCCTCGGGGGTCCTCCGGATGTCCACGGAGATGGAGCGGTAAAGGTTTGTGGAGAGCGGCCTTGTGGGGGTCTGGCCGGGGTTCTCCGAGAGCCCACTGGAAGCCACAGAGAACCTGTCGAAAAAGGAGGGGGAGCAGGCGCTGGCGGGGGTGGCGGAGACGGGCAGTGCGTGCTGGGAGTCGGTGCAGTCGAACACCAGGTCGGGGTAGTCGTCGGCGCTGCAGGACGGGGTCCGGGGCGTGTGCATCACCTCCTCGTAGCTGGGGCAGGACACCACGGACGTGGGGGTGGGCACCCCGGTGGGCCGGCTCTGCTCGGGCCTGGGCGAGGCGGGCAGGACCTCCTTCACGTGGGGCCCCGCGAACCAGTCTTTGGAGTCCGCGGCTGGTCCCGCGTGTAGCTTATTTTCGGTGGCGGCGGGCGCTGGAGCCGACTCCTTGAGCTTCCTGTCTTTAAACGGAGGGTCCTGCCCCGGCGGTTTCTTGGAGGGGGCGTCCAGCCCCTTCTTGCGCCCGTCCTCCGCCAGCTTCAGCCTCTCCTTGAGCTTGGGGTCCCCAGAGCGGTGCCGCATCTTCTCCATCTGCTTCATCCTCTCCTTGTGCCGCTTGTGCCGCTCCTCGATCTCCAGGTCCTTCTGGGACAGCATCCTCTCAAAGCTGGTCATCATCAGGTCCCCGTCGCCCAGCAGCTTCTCCCTGGGCCTGGCGTCCCTCTTGCCCGGGTCCTTGGGCGGCGCCAGCCTCTCGCTGCCGTTGCTGACCCTCCCCGCGTCGCCCTTGTCCTTCTCCGCGCCCTCCTTGAGTTTCTCCTTCAGTCTGGCTTCGCCCGGCTTCAGGCCCTCGTCCCTGCACTTGTCCTTGCAGGCGCCGGCCGGGCTGTCCTTGTCCCTGGCCGCGGGCTTCGGCTCCTCCTTGTGGTGCCGCAGGAAGCCGTCCGCATGCTTGTCGCGGGGCCTCTCCCGCTCGTCCCGCCACCTGTCCCGGTGCCTGTCCCTCTTCTTCTTCTCCCGCAGGGCGTTGACGGCACTAGATCCGTACGGCTTCAGCTCCTTCTCTATTTTCTTGGAAGCTTCTCTTTCAGAATCGTTTTTGTCTTTCTTTTCGGTAGAAAACAATTCAATGGTTTTATCCAAGTCATCTTCTATTTCGGCTTTCACACTGTAGGAAACGGCAAACGCATCGGCGTCCAGGAAGTCCTTCTCGCACTGGCCGGCGTCCTTCCTGCCGCTGAGGTCCTTGAAGTCCTCGCTCTTCTCTCTCTTCTCGGCCTTCTCCCTCCTGGCTCGCTCCCGGTCGTGGCTCTTCTTGGACGAGGACGAGGAGTGCCGGTGTCTCTCCTTCTCCTTCAGCCTCTCGGGGAGGCAGGCGCCCTCCCGGACCTTGTCCTCCGGGGCCGGCTCCGCGAAGGACACCTCCAGCAGGCTGCTCAACGCCGCGTCCTGCCCGCGGTCCGTGAAGCTGTCGGAGGAGATCTCGCTGGTCTTGTCGTTGGAGTCTTCCCGGAACTCGTGGAGCGCCTCCTCCTCCAGCTTCTCCAGCAAGCTCTTCTCCGTCTCGGCGGCTCTCGAAGACTTTCTTTCTTTGGAATGTTCTTTGTCCGCCTTCTCCTTGTGCTTACTTTTGGCCTTGTCTTCGGTAGAGTGTTTCTTTTCGACCTTCTCAGGGAGCTTCTGTTTGTTTTTCTTTTCTTGGGTGGAGTCCACCGACACCCTGTCTTTCCTGTCCTTGTGTTTTTCTGCGGACTCTTTATCCTTCTTCTCCTTGTGCTTGTCGAAGAGCTTTTCTTTTCTGTCCTTGCCGCCCTCGACAGCCCCCCTGTCCTTGCGCTTGTCTCTGGGCTCCCTGTCCCTCTGCCTCTCCGAGTGCTGCTTGTCCGAGGACTTCCTGTGCCTGTCGGCGGCGCACGGCTCCCTGGCGTCCTCCCGCTCCTGCGGGCCGTCCCGCTGCGCCTCGCCGGCCTCGCCCAGCTTGAACCCGCTGGCCACGTACTCGTCCTTGTCGTCCTCGCTCTCGTCTGTGAAGATGTCTGCGATGTACCAGCTTTTCTCTTTACCCCTCTTCTCGTCTTTCTTTTCCGAGAAGTCTTCTGAGATAATTCCAGGGAAAGTCTTCTCTTTTTTTTCTTTCCCTTGGTCAAGAGATAATTTTCTTTCTTTGCCATGTATGTCTTTATGCTTTTCCTTGGCATCTTTTTTCTCTTTAAAACATTTATCGAATTCTTTGTCCTTCTGACATTTTTCAAGGATAGATTTTTCATTTTTGTCCTTGTCGCCGGACTTATCTTTGTATTTTTCTGGTTTCATTTTTTCCTTCCTCTCCTTATCGGGCATCTCCTTCCTCTCCCTCTCTCTCACGGGGTGGTGCCTCTCCCAGGCCTCCAGGCTCTTGCCGAAGTCGCAGTCGGACTTGTCCTTGAAGACGCCCTCGCAGCCGTGCTCCCGGGGCTCCTCCCTGTGCACCTCGTCCGGCTTCGCTCTGCCGTCCTTGCGCTCCTTGGCGCCCTCCAGCAGGTCCTTCCGGTCCCGCCCGCCCTCTGCGGACTCTCTCCTCTTCTTGTCCCTGTCTGGAAGGTAGCTGGGGAGGCCTTTATGCTTCTCCGCCTGGTCCTTCCTCTTCTCGGAGTTCTTATCCAGGTAGTCCCTGTCCTTCCTTCGGAAGAAGGCGTCTCGGTGGTCTCGCTTCTCCCGGGCCCTGCTGTCCCGCCTCCGCTCCCGGCTGTCCTCCTTCACCGTCTCCAAGATCAGCTTGGCCACAGAGTCGCTTTTGATGTCCCTGTAGTCCGTCACTGGCGAGTCCCAACTGTCCTCCCCTTTGAAATCAAAGGATGAATCGGACAAGTCGGAAAACCACCTTTCCTGCTGGTCGTCGGAAAGGCTGAATTTGGTGTCTTCGTTCTCCAGAAACTGGTTTTTGTTACAATATTCATCAAAAGCAGAGTCTTCTCTATAAACTTTTTCTTTTTTGAGTTTGTCTTTATCTTCTTTAAAAGACTTCTCTTTTGAAATTTTGTCCTCTTTTAAATCATTCTTTCTCTCTAATTTTGAGGGCCGGTCTTTTGACTTTTTCTTTCTTTCCTCTTTGTAGAGTCTCAGCTTTTCTTCTTTCGGAGACTTTTCCTTCACAGATTTCTCCTTTTCCGCTTTATTCAAACGGTCTTTTTCTTCTCGGAAAGACCTGCCAATGTCTTTGTTCATGTCTTTGATTCTCCTCAGGGACTTTTCCTCCTTGGAGACTTTTACCATCTCATCTTTAAAGAGCCATTCTTTTTCTTCTGATTTCATTTTGCTAAGTTTCTCCTCTTTCTTAAAGTGGTCTCTGTCGTGCTTTAATACTTTTAACTTATTTTCAGTGGAAATATCATTATCTAAAAGTATAGCCTTCTCTGGTTTTTGTTTGGAGTCCTCATACTCGTAAGTAAAACTTTTCAATTTAAGTTCCTGACTGACCGAACATTGTCCTTTCTCCTTGCTTTTGTGTTTATGTTTTGTTTTATGTTTTTTGATGACTTTGCCCTCCTTGTCCAGCTTGGGGATGACGCCGTCCACGGCGGGGTGGAAGGAGTTCTTCTTCTCGCACAGAGCGCTCTGCAGCCCGCCCCTCTTCCTGTGCTCCGGCTTCTTCCGCGCCGGCTTCAGCGACTCCACGCTGGAGCCCTCGGAGGAGTAATCAGACTCACTGGTCAGTCTCGTCCTTGTGGAGTCTGATAAAGAGCTGACCTCGGACCAGGCAGGGGAAGAAATGGTTTTCCAATTGTCCGTCCGCCAGTGCTTGGCGTGCTGGTCCGTGTGGTTGGGCTTGTGGGCTGCGGAGCTCCCGTGGGACGAGGTGGAGGAGGCGGACAGGGAGCTGAACAGGGAGGGGTCCTTCAGCACCAGGGGGGACTCCTTGAGGCAGCTGGAGCTCCCCACGGAGCCCCTGTCGTCCTCCTCGCTCTCCGAGCACTCGCTCTCGGACTCCGAGGAGCAGAACTTGTCGTTCCTCTTTCCAAACCGAACCTCCTTGCCTTTTGTTTCCTTCTTTCGCTTCTTTTTCACTTTGTTTTTTTCCTTCTGCTGCTTGGCATTCGCCGGCTCTCGTGTCTTATTGCCGGGCAGCATCGTGTGCGCCGAGAGCCTCAGCTTTTCCCCCGTCCCCACGGCGACACTCACGTCCTCCTCGTCCGACGTATCTGACAAGATGCGATGGGACGCTTTCTTTGGTGCAATCGTGTTGTTTTTAGTGTAACTTTTAACTTCCATTTTGGGTATAGAAATGAAACTATTCGACTTGGTCTCTTTCCTGTAGTCCTTTTTTAGCAAGTGCTTGTCGTCCACTGGAGGGACCCTGTCCTGCTCGTCATCCTCGTCAAACTCATACTCGTCCTTGACGGGGGTCACCGTTTTCTGCGGCTCTGGATTCTTGGCCTTGTGCTTGGGGCCCTTTTCAAACTCAGAGTCCGTGTTGTTGCCGTCCACGGAACTGGAGGGTGCGAAGGATGGGGCGTCCTCCTCTTCTGAGCTCTCTGTGGGGGCAGGAAGGCAGAGGTCAGAGCGGGTTCTAGACAACTCCGCAGCAACAGCCAGGGCAAGGCAGCTCCGCGGACGAGCCCTGCAGAAAGGCCTCCCAAAGCCCGGTCGCTCCAGGGAGGGAGGGAGACCTGGCCGCCCACACCTGCGCCTGGCACAGCACTGCTCTCCCCCGAGTGAAACCCGAGACCAACCACAGGTGGAAGAAAACCAGAGACAGGTTTGCTCCGAGACTGCCCTGGCACCTTAGTGGTGAGACCGCCGGCTTCTCGGCAGTGAAACCCCTGGGCAAGGGCCCCCGTGTCCCAAGTTCCTGGGGACGCTGTGCGCAGATCTGCAGACGCAACACCACGTGCCGACCCTGCGGCGCTGCTCCTGCCATCACGGCAGGAACGGAAAGCACCGGCCCCCGCTCCCCGCCCGCACACGCGGTCCAGGCGGCCCAACTCACCCGTCGAGCTCTCTTCACTGGACGTGTAGGTGCCTTTGCCCAGCAGGAGGTTCACCATGGTTGGGGAATTGGCTACCTTCAGCGGCGTCTCGCCCTTCCTGTTGCTCTGCTGAGGGTTCCCTCCGTAGCGCAGCAGCAGCTTCACCACCTGCAAAACACGGGCAGCTGCATCAGCGAGCTGTCTGGAACACGCCCACTCTGTCACTTCCGTATGTAACCGCCGCCACGGCAAGACTCCTGTGTTCAGCCCGAGAGCAGCCCCTGGAGGCCTGAGTGTGTGGGCGCTGTGTGCTCAGCCACCGTCTGAGGGCGTCTCTGTGCACCCAGCAAGGCCGTTCCCCTTCCGAGGGTGTGGCGGGTCTCTGCCTTGCTCCGGGTACTCTCCTACCACTCCTCTGTGGCGAGCGGACACTGCCCACGAGTCTTCTCAGAGGCTGTCCCCTCCCACCAGCCACAGCCAGCACTGCAGAGCCCAAGTGGCCGTGGAACGTTCTGGCAGCTTAGGGGGGAGTTGTTATTGGGGTGGGGGTGGGGACACAAAACAGAGGAAACAAATACCAAGTTTCTGCAAGCTGGTTTATTTTTTTATTTTCATTTACATTAGAAAATAACCTCTTCCTTGCTTGATTTTACACGGGTAAGGATGGTCACAGGAAGGACAAAACACCCACGGTGACATTCCAGCAACTCTGTTCCACTGCGTGTGCTCCACACGCCCAGCACAGTGACTCACTGAGCTCAAGTATTAAATTTAATCTCGACTTTAGTCCCGTCTGAGATTAGAGCATTCAGAGTCTTTAATAAAGTTTCGTGTAAACTCTCGTCACTCACAGACTCATTTCCACGTAGCACGTTGCGCTCCGCACTGCTCGACCAGCTCAGCGCTCTGTGCGCACCAGTGGCCCACAGCGGCGGTGACGCGTCACCACAGCCCAGACTCACAGCTCTGGAGGTCAGAGGCCCACAGCCAGCCCCCTGACCGGGCCAGTGCCAGCGTGCCCGCAGGGGCTGGCTCCTCCCTCTCCCACCACGCGAGCCGCTGGCACAATTCAGCTCCTTGCGGGGCGGGACTGAGGGCCGCGTCCCCAGCTGCTGGCGCCACCAATTCCTGGGCCCCTTCGTTTAAGGCCAGCAGTGCAGGTCGGGGGCCGCCTGGCTCCCACTCGCCCCTGCTGCTTCTGGGATCTGGCCCAGCCAGCAGAGGCTCTCAAGCTCTAAGGACTCGGGTGGTCACTCTGTGCCTGCCCCGGTGATCCGGGACCACGTCCCCACACGGAGCCTCACACCCGCAGGCTCCAGGGTCACAGCAGGGACAGCCCGGGGGCCACCAGCTTCCTACTTCACCATGTTTCCACGGTGTTTGACATTTTCCATAATGAAAAGTTTAGAAATGAGAATTACAGAGGTATAAAGACTGAAAGGAGGACCCCACCCGGCCTCATTCCCTGCCCCCTCCCCCCAGGGACTGTGTGGCAAATCCCAGACATGGCATCAACTTTTTCAGTATGTTTTTCTCAGAGGGCCTTTAAAAAACAAATAAAACAAACCACAATGCTGTTATCGTTAACTAAAAATTTAACGGTAATTTTTTAACATCAAATACACACTCAATGTTTAGATTTCCCCAGTTGTCTCAGAAACCTGTTAATTCCGAGCCCCTCACCACGGCCCGTCCCCGCAACTACATTCCTTGCACCCAGATGCGGGGGGTTCCTGCCACCTCCCGCAACGCCAGGCAGGGCCGCTGCGCAGCACGAGGACGTTCGCAGGCAGGGCCGTCTCCCCCCACACTCAGGCTGTCCTGGCTGGGGCTGGGGCTCTGCACGGGGCCGCTGGCAGCAGATCAGTTAGACCCCAGCAGCTGTGGGCCAGCCCCGCTGTCCAGCAGGCGAGGTGGGCCGGGCACATCGCCTAGGTCTCTGGCCTCTGACCTGGCAGCAGCCACGTGCCCGTGGAGGCCACGTCCTCCCTGCGCTCCCTGCTCCCAGGCTGCTCACAACGGTCACCTTCCTAAGCTCCATTCTCTCGGCCTGTGTGCCGGCTACACCTCCTGGCACAACCTCTTTCCAGACCCTGCAGGGTCTGCCCGGCGGGTCTAACAGTGCCGCGGTAACGCGCTGGCCCAGCAGCCGCCCCAGCTCTGCCTCCATTTGGGCGCCACCGTTCACCCCCCAAAATCCAACCAGACCCACGTGGCCAGTGGACACGAGCCTTTTACACGTGCTTTAGGTGGTACCACCTGTCAGAATCAGGAGGCCGTCCAGGTGCTAACCTGGGTTGAGAACGCCAGGGCAGGCAGAGGGACAGCTAGGCAAAGCCTCCCCCCAGTGCCAACACCTCAGCAGCTGGGACACAGGAGCACGAAGCCACACAACAGTCCAGACGTCAGAGTACAGACCAGACGGGAGGGCCGAGGGAAGATGCCAACCTTGTAGTGCCCGTTGTTGGCGGCATCGTGCAAAGGTGTGTCGTCGTCCAGGCCCTTGGTGTTCACCTCCGCACCCGCGGCCAGCAGCTGCTTCGCGACATCGTAGTAGCCCCGGTTACACGCCTCGTGCAGCGCCGTCCAGCCTGGAAGCAGACACTTGGGACATACGTCATTGAATCCTCGAGAACCTCACTCCACTTTTTTTCTTTTTTTTTGAGACAGAGTCTCACTTTGTTGCCCAGGCTAGAGTGTTGTGGCGTCAGCCTAGCTCACAGCAACCTCAGACTCCTGGGCTCAAGCGATCCTCCTGCCTCAGCCTCCCGAGTAGCTGGGACTACAGGCATGCGCCACCATGCCTGGCTAATTTTTTATATATATATTTTTAGTCATCCAGCTAATTTCTTTCTATTTTTAGTAGAGACAGGGTCTCGCTCTTGCTTGGGCTGGTCTCGAACTCCTGAGCTTGAACAATCCTCCTGCCTCGGCCTCCCAGAGTGCTGGGATGACAGGCGTGAGCCGCCGCACCTGGCCCAACTCACTGCTGTCTCCTGAGGCAGTGCCCGTGTGTACTGAATGACCAGGGACAGAGGCCGGGGCAGGGCGGCTGCCTGCGCGGAAGGACTATGGTCTGGGTGCTGGCCCAGAGGAGGGCTCAGTCCCCTTCCCTGTGGTCCCTGTGAGCACCTGAGTCCCTGCGTGTGGCCTGCAGATTAGCAGCCTCTGTGGTGACAGCCCCGCAGTGCAGGGAACTGTGAACACACAGTGTGACCAACAAGAGCCTCATCCCTGGCTGTCAATCAACACAGAGAGAAGAAAAACCTCTCACCCTGAAACCAGGGAAACTGAGGCCGAGACAGCTCTTGCTGAGCCCACAGCCAGTGTGGCTACGGCACCAGCGTGAGAACACGGCTCGCCCCATGGAGCAGCCTTCAGCGCTTTGCAAAAGCTTCATTTAGAAAAACTGCCTTACAGAAAACGGTGCTAAATTAGTATGAGTCAGCTGCAAGCAGGGCAGCGGGAAACATCTAGAAGGATTCCATATGGAAGCCACTTCCCTGATCTTCCGTTCTAACTCCACTGTGAACAGATAGCTCTGGAGTGTGGGTGACGCATCAGTGTGGTGGGAGTTATTTTACGCAAAAAAAAAAAAAAAAAAAAAAACAAACCCCCACAAAACCAAAACCAAAAAAAAAATAAATAAATAAAATAAAACCACCCGAACTCACGGGGCCCTTAAAACGAGTGGGGCCCTTGGCCCCTGTCAGATCTGGGGAGCAGGCCCGGCTGCAACCGAAAATGGGGGGTATGGTCTGGTCCTGTCTCCCTGCAGTGTCAGGGAAAGGGGTCTCTGCCGGGGACGCAGCTACAGCTGCCGCACAGTAGGAGCCAGAGCCCACAGGGGCCAGGACCTGGGGTCTCCTAAGACAGGAGACTAAAAATCTTTAATTCCTTAGTTCTCTTAAAACTAATGAAAACCACGAATGATTTATAATTACACTGGTACAAGCAGCCCCAACCACGCACACGCATCCCCACGCGGGCCTGGGGCCTGGTCAGTGCACGCTGGCCTGGCCGGCCCTCGGGTGGCGCAGGGACCACTCACCCGCGAAGTCCTTGACGTTGACGTCTGCCCCCTCGCTGATGAGCTCCTTGATGCGCCGCGCGTCCCCCCGGATGGCGGCCCGGTGCAGGCGGGTCTCCCCTCGCTCGTTTCTCTTGTTCACCTTGTCTTTGGTCTTGGAGGCCGAGCTGGGCGTCCCCTTCTGGCACACTGCAGACTGGGAGGGGTGCTTTGGTGTTGTGTCTACTGCAGGCCAAGGAGGGGACAGGGGGTGTCACTGCGTAGCAACCTCGAGAACTGGGCCATTTTCAGGAGGTGAAGGGGCCGCCTCTGCATGGGGGCCCGTCCCGGGAGCACAGCGTCCCCAGGGACCACGGTGTCCCCGGGGGGAGGGGGGGCAGGCAGAGCACCCCCCAGTCGCGGGGCCAGCCCTCCCACCAGCTCACCTGGGCTGTGTGCAGACTCCTCGGCTGTCATCTGCATGAGGAGAGCCACCTGCTGGCGCTCTGAGAGCGGGCAGCCAGCTCGGATCCCGGACAGCCCCACGCCGAACAGCAGCCCGGCCTTGCGGGTGGCCGGCTCCTTCTTAATCCTCTTCCGCTCGGGACCCTGCTTCTCTGTGGGGCGGGCGGAGGAGAGAGGGAGGCGAGGTTTCATGCCACCGAGTCCTCGGAGCCCAGGCCCTCACCTAGCGTTACGGAGCCCCTGCGTCCACTGACAGACTTACGGAGCGGAGGGAGGGTCCGCCAGCGGGAGAGCAGGTCGGTGTTGGGAACATAAGCCGCCCACCCTCACCGCTCGGCAGGAACCGAGTCAGGACACGCGCGCCACAGCCCAGCAAGGCGGCTGAGCCTGGGCCCCGACCACCTTCACTCACTCAGCACCTCTCCTGAGCTCCCCAGACCTCGCGCCACACACGAGCGGTGGGACGGCTTGGCACCAGTGCCCTGGCTCACACAGGACAGGTCTCTAAGTACACGTGTCTCTAATTAAGTTCCGCCTTCCCCATCCCTCCTCCAAACAAACAGTGCAGATATAAAATGGCAGACACAGTTTAAAAATACATAAATAAATCAAGGCCAACTTGTCAGTACTGTACCTTTCTTCTTGCTTCTAGGAACCTCCATTTCATGCCATGGTGCTTCGAGGAGCGTACCAGCCTTGCAGTACCACAACATGGACTGAGCTGGAGGCATCTAAAGGCATCAACACAGAGCACTAACAAGATACGATGCAACAGCTGGCGCTTCCGTCTTAGCCTCCGCGTAACAAGCAAGCCCTAGCTCGTCTGACCCGCTACCAAGTGCCCTGCCGACCTGGGGGTCCTGCGCTGTGCCGCTGCGAGAGGAGGCAGGGGTGGGGGAGCAGAGACCCCAGCACCCTGGTCAGGAGCACAGACGCTGCCTCTTCCTCTGCCCTTGCAGGTGCCCTCCTGGTGACGCCATCGGGGACCAGGCTCTCTGAGCCTGGGTGCAGGGCCAAGATGGCTTGGGGGTGCTCTGGGTCATGGGGTGCCAATCGCAGGCGTGCGAGCCTGACGCGGGGAAGGAGGGTTGCCACGGGAGACGCAGGTCTCTTAAGTTCTCCCGGGAGGTTCCCTTCCTCTCCCGCTAGCACACCACGCAGCCCTCTCTTCAGGGCCTAACTGGCTCCCTGGGCTGGCGTGTGGCCCTAGAGAAGCGGGTGACGTCTGTAAAACAGGGACTCAACGGGTCACACGCCGGCCTGGTCAGAGGCTGGCCTCCAGCTCCCAGGACAACAGCCCCTCGCTGCTCGCCCTGGCCCCGCCGGCGCCTCCACCGCAGCCGCCTGTGCCAGAGCCACTCGCGCCCTGCCGAGAATGCCGACTTCTGTGCTCACGCGACAAGCCTGCAGGCAGAAAAATGCCCAGCTACTCTGCCAGCTCCACAACTCACAGGTAAACCCCAAGGACCGCAGTGGCCACCGCCACCTAGTTTGTAAGCAACCCATGATGCACAGATCTGAGGAAGGAAGAAAGTTCCAGAAACCACCTGAACATTGGTGCTGGCCCCTCAATCCACCTGTAAACTGTCAAATGCAGTGATGAGGGAAGTGGCCTTGTCCCCGGCCCCAGGTCTGTACGTGACCAGGAGCCCACAGACAGCCCCCGCTCAGGGCCAGGAGCCCAGGGAAGCTCCGCAAATGAACCACACTTCAGAAGGGCCTCTGGGCCACTGTCATTGGCTGGCGTGTGTGTTGTGCAGGTCTCTATGCGCGTCCCTGTGCTCCCAACTCACACCCCAGCCCCCCGCACCCGATGACCCTGTCCACGGCGGTGTCCACACAAGGACAGCAGCAGGCCTGAGCCTCCCCTTCCAGGGAAGGGGTGAGGCTGCGGAGCCTCCCTGTGCCAAGGGGCCTCGGGCTGCCCCAGGGGCTTCCACACAGACGCCCACAGGTCCCCTCTCCCTGCAGGAAGGCCCAGAATCGCCAGGGAAGCCAGGACTCTGTGTGTGGCCCCTGCCCCCCTGACCGAGCTGAGCAGAGACAGGTTAAGAGACCTGCCCCTCCCGCCCCCACCCAGAGCAGTGGGGTCTAATGCTCTGGACGCAGAGCCAGGGCGGGACTGGGCTGGGTGTGCCCGGACCCCCCAGTGCACACGTTGCCATGCTTCCGAGGTCAAGGGGACCGGGCAGGAGTGCACCAGTCAGTCTGGACAGGACCCCACCCTGAGCGTCCCCTTGAGAGGCAGCTGGAACCACCAGGGTTCTTCTGCCAGGACGGCTTCCTGCCCCACGCAGGACTTGCCCACTCCCGCAGGGTGGCCTATGTCACCCAGGCCTATGTCAGGTGTGTGACGGTTGTGTGCAAGACCGAGCGGGACTTTCCGGGTGGCCCCGCAGCCTGGGATTCAGGGACAGGGACGCACGGCTCCTGCTGCCCACTCACTGCCTCAGTAGAGAAGGACTGAGTTCACTCCCCCTCGCGGCCAGGACAGCTGAGGAAGGTGCGGGGGCCCCGCCGCGCCCTCGGTGGTGGAGCCTGGTGCTGGAGCCCCAGCAGGGATGGCACTCTGCCCCCACAGCCCCCCACAGCTGTGACCAGGACATCTTACTCGTCCTGACACGGAAATAGAATCCAGTGTGAACCGAGACCTCTTGAGATGCCAATTTCTCCACCCCGAAACCGGCACCTGCAGCTACGAGCGTCTAGAAGGGCCGACCACGCACCTCCCCACGCTCGGGACCAGCAGAGCTGCGTGTCTGTGGGGTCTGGGGCGCCTGCCGAGGGGGCCTGGGGGAGGGGAAGGCACCACCGCAGCCCCGTCCCCAGGCACAGAGACGACGTCCACTCTCCGCACTGGCCCAGCCAGGCCCTGCGGGGCATCCGCATCACCACACGGGACAGAAGGGACCCGCAGAGGGGACACCTGCCGCTTGCCGGTACCTCAGCCTGGAGGGCTACGGGGCCCATGCAGAGCTGCGTGCCCAGCGAGAAAGCCCCGGGCCTGCGGGGGGAGGGGAGTGGGGAGCCACTCAGAGCTGCCACGCGGGACAACCAGCAAGTGCCTTAGGGGTGCTGCTAATTTCTGCTTCTGTTGCCCCACGGAAGCACAGGAGGATTCGTGAGTTTGCCGCACGGCACATGCCAAGGTGCAAACTGAAAAGCTGACAGGCCCAGGAAGCACTGGAGTCCACACTACAGCACCAGGTGTGGCTGTGCCTCTGACCCCCAGGCCCCTCCGAAGTGCCCTGCGGTCACTCATGGGGCTCTGAGGGTGACGGCCGTGTGCAGCCGGGGCCCAGGGCCGGGGGTGGCCGAGGACAGCGCTGGCTGGGAACAGCCAGCCCCGACTCTACCAGCCACCCTGGGCCAGTCTGTGCGCTGTCATCCCTGGCCCTGTGGCCTTCCCGGCACGCTGGCGACACGCAGATGTCCCTGTGGCACTTCCGTCGGGCTGACACGAGCCCCGACAGCCACCTGCTGATTGAGAAACAAGGCTTGTGTCTCTACGGCACGTCTCTGAGCACAGGCTCCGCGGCTGGCCCTGTGCGGTGTTTTGTCACCAGCCGGCACGTGGAAGAGAACGAGGACCCACCGGGCCATGGCTGGGCGTCCCGGAACTGCTGGAGCGAGGCCCGTTCCTGGGCTGGGGCTGTCCCGAGACCGGGGTTCGGAAGTTGGGGCGCACTCCTGTCCCCGCGCCCATCACAGAAAAGGCTTCCCGAGGCGCAGCGTCTTCTGGCAGCACGTGGACTGGCGTGAGCCCGGGCAGCTCCTGCCGCGGCACCGGCTCCGGCTCCCGCACGCGGCCGGAAAGGCCGTGGGACCACCTGACGCTGCTCTGCAGGCGACTTCCCGACGCAGCACTCCTGTGTGTGACCGTCTTTCCTCCTGCTTCTAACTCACTGCGCCTCCTGAACCCGAGCACTCGTGTCTTCGCAGACCTTGAGGCTCTCCGTTGTCATCTTTTGGCGTCGCTCTCGGCCCTCTGGACCTCGGTGAGGGGTGGGTGTCGCGCCCATCCCCCTCCACACCTCCCCTACCTCCCCTACCTCTCCCCCCTCCCCCTCTCCTCCCGCTTCTCCGAGCAGCCACTTTGGTGGGAACTTTCAATTCACTGAGTCTTTCTTACATTGTATCTAATAAACTATACAATCTGTCCACTGAGTTAATTTTAGTGATACTTTGCATTTCCAGATATTCTATTCATGCGTCTCAAACATCTGCATAATCTTCTTTGACAGTTATTTTTTGATTCTCTCCTTACTGCCCTGTCCTGATTCACACTGTGTGTCACCATCCCAACGTCTGAGGTCCTGGGGCTGACCCCGCTGACCTCTCAGGACAACCTGCTTCCTGGTGGTCTGTGACCACGACTGGACACTGGAAACCAGGCGTCCTGTCCTGCAGACGACTCGCTTCGCTCCGGTCAGGGGCCTCAGGGACCACCTGGCATTTCCAACAGCACAAAGCAGGAGAGACCCGAATGCCAGCCCTGGCAGAGGACAGGCCTAGGGTTAGCAGCCTCTGGGGTGCCCTCTCAAAGCCCCGCGTCCCTTCTTGGCACCTGCTAGATGACAAGAAGGGCCTTGGCTGAGAGACAGTGTCCCCCGACAGCCCAGGGTCCCCAAGAGCTGCACCCCCGAGGGCCTAGGACCTCCCCTGCAGGCCGCGGGCCTGGCTCTGAGGCAGAGACCTCCCAGTCTGGGCCCCGGGGACTCCTGTGAGGGTGTGTGAACCTCAGCCTCCCGTGGGAAAGAATGCTGCTCACAGTAATCATTTAGTATCTCTAATTTCTCGGCTTTTCCTGCAAGACAGTTTTTTGTTTTTTGTTTTTTTTTACAAGACACGGTCTGCGACGTTGCCAAAATAGGAAGATCTGTGACTCCTGTGTCCCACCACAAAACCCTAAGACCTCGCTCTATTCTTGACTGCACTCTGTAAGGGAGCACTGGGATGGTGACACTGAGTGACAGGCCCACTGCCCGCGTCCCGACAGCCCGCGTGGCTGACCGACCAGAGGAGGGTCCCGCCGCCATCCCGGCACTTCCCTTTGCTGCACTTGGCCTCAAAAACACGCTTTCCACACTCAACACCCGGCCTAACCGCGACGTCCAATCATGAAACACAGTGAGTGCTTCTGGCCAAGGCGCCTCAGTTGCAGACGGCCGGCTAGACGGACGACCCAGACCAGGCCATCCGTCACAAAGGGGACGGCCACGTCCCCCTCAGCGTCAGGCTCGATGCTCCAGTGTTTCCAAGCGAGAACACAACGACATTCCACTTAACACACCCTCCAAACGCAGCGAGTCGCACATGCACACGAACGCCCCGCACGAGTCGGGCCTGGTCCCCGGGCCAGCGATGGCTGGTGTCTCTGCTCGCTCCTCCCGACGACCATCCCCGCGTGCTTAGAGAAAGAGGGGCCGCCCCGAGCAGGGAGGGCCTGGGGTCCCCGCCCCGAGCAGGGAGGAGGAGCCGACTCCGGTCTCCTTTCTGCTTTAGCGTGTCCTGCGGCACAGGTGAGCGGGTCGCAGAGGCCAGGCAGTGGCACTGGCTCCCGGCCACGTGACCCCTGCAGGTCTCCCTCTCTCTAGGCTGAGGGTGACAAGGCAAGGAGGGTCCTGATCCCACAGGATGCGGCGGGTCATGTGAGGCGGATGAGGCTCCCGGCGTCACTGACATAGGAGGTGACAGCAGCAAGAACACAGGACGGTGAGGCAGCCATAGGGCCCAGCCCCCAGTCTCAGCGCCGCAGGGTCCTGCCCCACCCTCTTCCCCTGGCTGACTGCGCTCTGCGCCCTCCTGTCGTGACGAGCCACTGCTGTCAGGGCAACGCTGCACTGAGTCCTGGGAGTCCTCCCAGCAAACTACGGAACCTGGGGGGCTCGTGGCCCCGACCCACCCATGTCACGTCGGCAGCACGGGCCTGGCCCCCAGCCCCAGCGTGCTTCCGAGGGGCCCTCGGGGAGGCCTTTCCTGCAGCCTGGGAAACGCAGAGCTCGGAGCAGAAAGAGCCTCCCCCTGCTCGTCCACACTTCCCTCGCACAAGAAGAAACCGACCAAGTCCAGAGAGGAAAGGTGGCTGCTGGGAAACAGTGTGGCCAGAGGTCAGTCGTGGAATTCTTTATTTTGCCTGGACGTGCTTCTCCCTAAGGAAGGTCATCCCCAGAGCTGCACCAGGACCCAGCCAGCCGCCTGCAGCCTCGGCCACCACAGCTGTTCACGCTGCTCCACCATCCACCGTCAGACCCTTTTGCACAAAGGACTTCACCTCTCTTCAGAGCCTGACCTGCTGCCACAGACACTCAGGACAGCGCCAGCCCCTGGCCCCACCCACGCCCTCCTCAGCGGCCGGTCAGGGCCGTCGGCTCTCCCGAGCTGCTGCAGGGTCAGGGGTTGGCAGGGCCCAGGCCCAGCCAAGAAGCACAAGGAAGAGTCTGCCGAGGCTTCTGGGAAGGGAAGGCACAGAAGTGACAGTTCCTGCACGTGCTCATGGGAGGAGCTGGGCAGAGAAAGCCACGGGCGCAGGGCCTGGCCTCGCCCGGCTGGACGCAGCTCTGCGAGACAGCACCTGTGTGCTCAGCTCTTCACTGCTGTGTGGCGACGTCCCCTGGGCACCCCACACCCTGGGTCACGCGCCCTCCAGCCAGAGGCTCACGGGCACCTTCCTGGGCTGGGCTTCCCACACTGCAGGCTCTGCTTTCTCCGCCCGCCGGGGTCCAACAGCTCAGGGTCTCGCTGTCGGCTGAGGAGGATGAGTGAAGCCTCGTCACCTTCACACGCTTGTCCACTCTAGCGCCAAGCAGGGCACAGTGTCTGGGCTCCAGGAAGTCCTGCCGCAGCCTGCGCCAAGCCCACCCCTTCCTTCCAGGAACAGGCCGGCCCAGAGCAGGAGACACAATAGCGCAGCCCCCACACAGGGACTAGGAGTGAACGGGATTTCAGGAAACCGGTGAGTGTCCCCAAACACACAGCACTGAGCACATGTGCGTTTACACGTCAACACTGCCCAACAAACACCACAGAGCCAGAGTCTTACTCACAAAGTAAAAAAGAAAAAAAATCTTAATTTTTTCTTTTATTCCAAAGAAACCTTTTGGAGTTGGGAGGGTGAGCCGCTTCCAGCTCACGATGCTGCTCTGACGAGGCCCTCCCCGGGGAAGCAGAGCCCACCTACGGGTCCCGGTGGAAAGAAGACAGACTCAAGCTCATGGAACAGAGCCAGGAAAACACACAATGGAGCGAGAGGCTTCCGCGGGAACCCTGGAGAGGTCAGGCGGTATTTAAACCACCTCAACAATATTCACTTAAAGATTGTTAAGTTTTTCGTAACAGACATACAACCAAGTAGACAGACAGTACAATCCGAAGCAAACCCCAGACAGACCATTGCATCACGAATATTTTCTGTGATAAATTTCTCTAAACTGAGACCAGCCTCAGGCTGGTGGCCGACACACCTCAGAAGCAGAAGCAGGAGGCCCGGGCGGGCCGGCGGCCGAGGGGTCAGGGAAGGTGGGGGGGGGGTCTCCTCCCACCGGGCTGTGCCGCCCTCACCCACGCGGGAAGCCAGATGGAGCGGCCGCCCCTGCGTCCCCCCCATCCCCCGTACCCGCAGCCCTGATGGAACCAGGTTCTGAAAGCTGCTCCTGCCCAGGGCTGTGGCAGGTGCAGAGATGATCCTGCTGCAGGTATGTCCACCTGGACAACCACGGAGCCCCCGACACCGTGCACACACCCCGAGGTGTGACTGCGGAGTGGACTGGCTTTAACTGGCTCCTCTGACGCTCAGCAGACGGCGCGAGGCCCTTGGCCACCTGCAGCCCCTACTAAGCACTGCACAGGCCGCACCTCCTGTGGGCGGGACCACAGGGGGCCGAGTCCCGGCGTCTAGGAAGCAGGAGACCACCCCAGGGCAGCCCTGTGGTCCCAGGGAGGGAGGCTCAGCTGCATCCTCCCACTCACACCTGGTCCCTCCCCCTCAGTGATGGGCACCTGGTGGCACCTTCCCAACAGAGAGTGCTGCCCAGACGCAGGAGGGGGCCTGGCGGGGCAGACACCTGGGGGCACAGCCCGCACCTGCCCAGGCCCCTCCACAGGGCCAGTGACTGCCTCTCTCTGCCTCATGGCCAAGCCCCCACCTCCAGGGAGGTCGGCTCTCTAGGTCTGTCCCCTGGGGACCCTCCCGCAGCACCAGGGGACCAGAGAGGACTGTCCTGTCTGTCACTCGTCCTGGCAGCGCCACAGAGCAGGCGTGTGCCTCACTCTACCAGGTGTGTGCAGTGAGCACCCAGCTCAGGAGTGCCGCTTACAGGACACGGAGACAGGGCAGACACGTCCCGGGGAGTGAGAACCAGCCCGGCTCCCAGCACTGGGCAGTGGCTGCGATTCACTCACGGGTTCAAGAGGTTCCCGGGGAGAACCGAGCCTCTGACACCAGCACTGCTGGGCCCCAGGTGCACCCGGTCACTGCACGGGGACATACAGCTCTGAGACGTCGGCCAAGCAGACACGTGACAAAGCCACGCGTCAAGACCGGCTCCGAAGGATGACAGCCGTGGGAACGCAAATACTCCACTCCTTACGTGCTTTTCCACACAGCTCTTGCCCGGAAAGTTCTATCTGCAGAACGTTGTTTCCTTCTCTCCTACCTCGCGGGGACTCTGCCCTGCCCTCACCGGGGCTGCAGCCACAGCAAAAGGAAACGGAGGGAAAACGCGCGATCCTGTGCGTGCTCAGCGCTGCGCCAGAGAACACCTTGCAGATCCCACGGCGGACGAGAGCCGCTCGGGCACTGGCGGGGCTGGGGGCCCAGCAGCAGAGACAGCGGCCCCGGAAGAGGACTCCTTCCCCCCACCACGAGGACACCTGGCCCGCCAGCCAGGGTGGGCACGCCTGGGGCACGCACCAGCCCGCGTGAGCCACTCGGGGGTGACGGGAACATCACCCTTGCCCACGGCTCTCCCAGGGAGCTGAGCATGAACACCGTGTTGTTAGTTCTCCAGCCGGACTTCCAGAGGGTCCACGGAAACATCCATCTCAGAGGTCTGCTACCAGCCTCACGTGACCACTACCCAGAAAGCTAATAACCAAGTACGAATGCGACACTGTTACAACCACAATCAGCATGGCACCAACAGGAAACCGGGTTTTCAGGCCTGGTCTGATCCTCTCCAGCCCTAAAGCCCACGCGTGCACAGGACCCCAGCAGCCCGTCCGAGGAGGGGCCGAGGCCAGCCCACGTCCACCTCCTGGGCCTCCCCCTGCTTGGTGGGCGCTGTCTGCTGCTGGGAAGAACCGCTTGCTCCTGCCACGGCCCAGCGTCTCTGCCGCCTTCTGGACCCAAGCACGCTGTCCCAGGGACGGCTGCCGCCTGCACCTCCTCACCTCCTCCCTCGCAGCCCGTCTGGGAAAACCAGCCCATCTGCTGGCCTGGACTCAGCACAGCCTCCCCCGCGACTGTGAGCATGACCCGGGAGCGCCCTGCTCAGTAGGGCGGGCGAAGGGCCTGCGGCCACCACATGACTCCAAAGGCCAAGGTTCCCACACGCTGCCAGTGGAGCCCGTTTCCGGGCCCCTTCCTGCACCGCTGCTCCCCGGTGCTCCCACTCACCGCCACAAGCTCCCTGTCCCGGGCGTGGCCACTGCCGCTGCCCTGCAGCAGCAACTCCTACAGTCTGAGACGGCCAGAGACGGAGCCCAGGGCCGGCTCAGTCACCGAGGCTCATGGCCAGCCTGGTGAGCCGCCGCCCCGCCTCACCCCACCCCGCAGGGCTGCAGAACTGGCAGGACGGGAGGCCTGGGGTGGGCAGGAGGGCGGGGCAGGGAAGCCCGGGCTTGCTCACCCTGCAGCTCAAGACAGAACCAACCTGACAGCTCGCACCCCGAGGGGCACTGACCCCTGCCGCGGGCACACGCGAGGGAAGGGGCGGCCCTGCCCTGCAGCCGCAGACCACACCCGCACTCGGGAAGGCTGCGCGGCTCCCGTCACTCTCGGGGCTCCCTCTGGTTTTACTACAGACAATGGAGTTTGATTTCTGTGCCTCTGCAGCCCTGAGGAAAGCCACGTCTCCCCCCGTGTCCAACCGTCAGGGACTGACGGAGCAGAGCACCCAGGGCCGCCAGGGCTGGACGTGCCAGGAGGCTCCACCGTGAGCACCAGCCGGTGGGCCTGGACCCCAGGGGCAGAGGCTGCAGCACCCGGGGGCCTGTTTTCCGTCCTTGCTGCCCCTCGCCCAGGGCTGGTCTGGAGAGGCCCGTGCACAGCAGGACTCCGGGGACGGGTCCCAGCGCGGAGCCAGGGGGGCGGGAGGAGCGCGGAGGCGCGGCTGGTACCTGTGTCCGAGTCCTTCTGCTCTCCATTGGCCCCCACAGGGAAGGGCAGCTTCCGCTTGGTGGCGCGCTCCCTCACCTCCTTGCCGCCATCGCTGCGGTCCAGCTTCGGGGTCTTGGTTAGAGAAACTTTATCTTTATCCTAGAAAAGAAAGTGATGTTTTCAGACATCATTCCCAAATTAAATTCTCAAAATCGTCACACCTACTGAGATGTCACGCCATGTGCCCAGAGAAACAAACCTTGTGTGTGGGCAGGGACTGGCGCCCACCCGGCTCACGGCTGGGCTCCTGCTCTGGGCGAGCGAGCGGCCCCGGGAGCCCACCGACCGCAGGGGCTTCGACCAGGAGCTCAGGGGGCCCTGAGTCCACGTGGACCCCACACCTGCGAGGCTCTCGGGAAATCACTGCTGACCAGTGTTCTTGGTCACGCGAAGAACGCAGGGTAGACAGAGACACGAGGGATTAAATAACGAGGAGAAACAAGATCTGAGCCTCCTTTAAAAACAAAAACAAAAAGGAGCGCTGCGCAACCCCATTTCCCGCCACTGGCTCTCCCGGAACAAGGGTCAGACTTGGCCTGGGAGCACCGGCGCTGGTGCTGGCTGTGCTGCAGCTGTGCCTCCGCTGGCGGTTCCAGATGCCACCCCCACGGCCCCCACTCCACCGTGTGGCCTGTCAGCAGCAGGAGAGCCGTGGGGAGGGTCCCCGCTGGTGTGCGGCTGGCAGGGACTGTCCCCAGCTGGGCACCGACTGAGAAGCCCCAGCTCCAACCCCAGCCCCAAGTCCAACCTTGAGCAAGCCTCGGACTTCTGTGTGCCTCAGTGGCACCATCTGCAGAATGGAGGACACGCCCACCTCAGAGTGGACCGAGGAGGAGGAGGGAGCCAGCGCAAGACAGCCCAGGTCGCAGGGCTTCCTGTGACTTCCGCAGTCTCCTCAACTGCCTCGCATGAGGGAGGCACGAAGCTCACAGCACAGATGTGGGGACGGCAGAACACAGAGCGGGGGGGGGGGGGGGCGGCCCCACCCCGAAGCCCAGGTAGGTGCTGGCCGAGGCAGGGGCCCTGGCTGCAGCGCCAGGAGAGCTCGGCCCCCGGCACCCGGCACCGCCAGGCCCAGCGCAGCAGGCGGCCCTGGGAACGGCACCTTCCCTCCCGGGGCCACCACACAGCTCGGCAAACTGGCACTGCCCGAGGGAAGACGCCAGGGCAGCACCGACCCAGGCCTGCCGAGCGCCAGGTCCATCGTGCTGCCACAGGTGGGGACGACGTGGTCACTGGAGTCCATGCTCCCCTCCTCACCAGCAAGCTTCCTTTCTGGAACTTTCCCAGGCTAACGGGCAGCAAACACTGAGCAGTCTCCCGTGCTGCCCAGCCAGGACGCACGCCCACTCCTGGGAGGAAGCCTCTGGCATGGCCGGTCCAACACCACACGGACCAGACCTGGCAGTTAATCAGAGACACCCCTGAGCGCCTGAGGTCTCGGCCAGGACACGCTGCCAGCGCTAAGGGCTCCTGGTGTTGGAGAGGGGCCGCCCGGCAGACCTCCCGGGACCCAGGGCCGAGAGTACGACACTGACCCTGACGGTGGTGGCGCCAGGACACAGCACACCTGCCATCTGGCAGCAACTCCCCTAAGCCCTGCGATCGTCCACCCTGGAGAGCAGCCCCCACTGGGGGTGACGGAGGCACACCTACCCTGGGTTACCCCAACACTAGGAAAGAAGGAAACGCATTGGTAAAAACTCCAATCTATCACAGAACACCTTCCTACCGAGAAAACTCGTGGCCCCCTTGGTGGGTTTTACCAAACTTTCAAAGAAGACATAGTACCCACCGGGCACAGAGACTCACGCCTGCAATCCCAGTGCTTTGGGAGGCCAAGGCAGGAGGATTTCCTGAGGCCAGGAGTTTGAGACCAGCTTGGGCAACTTAGCAAGACCCTGTCTCAGGAAAAAAAAAAAAAAAAAAAAAGAAAGAAAGAAAGAAAGGGAAAAAAGAGAAGAAACAGGCGGGGATGGAGAAGAGGGAATACTCCCAACTCATTTTAAGAGGCTGCCATAGTGCTAATCCCAGGACATGATGACGGTACTCCATAAAAACAAAATTATAAACCAATAGACCTCATGAACAGAAAAATGCTGAGCACATATAAGCAATTCTGATCCATGGATATATAAAAAATACAAATAAAAACTAAGGATTCAAGAATGCAGGAAATTAAAAATCGACGTATTTTATGTCAAGAAGATAAAGGAAAGCCAACTGTGTGATCATTTCAGGAGCCACAGAAAAGGCCCGTGATGCCGTCCACCCTGCTCCTGAGCTCTCAGCAGGCCGGGGCAAAGGGAACGTCCCCAAGCTGACACAAGGCCTGCAGGGAATCCCAGCTGCTGACTACAGACTGAAATGCAGAAGACTGAATGTTTTCCCCTAAGATCCAGATCGAGGCAAGGCTGCCTATATTCACATCTACTGAAAAACAAAAAACAATTTTTTAAATGAGCAAAAGCTCTGAATGGGCACTTTACCAAAGAAAAGATCCAAATAGACAAGTAACATGTGAGTAAGTGTTAGTCATCAGGAAAATGCAAACATACTGACATCAGCACTCCCCCCGGAATGGTTAAAACAAAAAAGACTGACAGGCCGGGTGCTGGCAAGGCCCTGGCGCAACTAGAACTCAGGCACCGCTGGAGGATGTAAGCGAACAGCCCCTGGGCAGCTGCTTCTGAGTTTTTGATGAAATTAATGAAATGATGCATATGTTAACAAACTAGCACAAGAATGTTCATGGCAATTTTGCTCATAACAGCAAAAAAAAAAAGAAACTAAATTGCTCATCAAAAGGCAAATGGGGCCAGGTGTGGTGGCTCACACCTGTAATCCCAGCAGTCTGGGAGGATGAGGCGGGAGGATGGCTGGAGCTCAGGAGTTCAAGACCAGCCTGAGCACGAGTGAGAACCCGTCTCTACTAAAAATAGAAAAATTAGCCACGCATGGTGGCACACGCCTGTAGTCCAAGCTACTCAGGCTGCTAAGGCAGGAGGATCACGTGAGCCCAGGAGTTTGAGGTTCCAGTGAGCTACAATGACACCACCGCACTCCAGCCCTCCAGCCTGGACAACAGAGCAAGAATCTGGCTCAAAAAAAAAAAAAACCAAAACAAAACACCAAACCCAGAAAGCAAATGGATAAATGAATTCTGGGATACAAATGGAATACTCCACAGTAAATTTTAAAATGCCAGTGCATGCAACAGCACGTATGAGGCTTCTACGAGCACAACAGCACCGACGCACCACGAAGCATCTGCACAGCAGCACAGGGTCTCCTCCGCAACCAGGCTGGACTCCGCCCCCGTCTTCTCTCCTTCCTCCTACTGAGGGATGACAAAGTGGTTCTGGCCTTAAGGAGACGTGACTGTGTACACAAAAACGTCCAGAGGAACGTACAGACTCTCCAAATTAACAAGTGGATCAGACAACTCGCTAGATACACAAAGTGGACTCATGGCTACATACCATGAACAATTAGGAAGCGGAATAAGAAACATCACATATTAATTTCCAAAGACATCAAATATGCAAGAATAGATCTAGCAAAAGATGCTGACGCCCCCTACACACACAATTACAAAACATCACTGGGAGAAGACAGACAGCAGCAGCGGGACACATCACGGTGGTGGACTGGCAAGACCCCCACCCTCCTACGGCAACTTGCCCCCACGCTGAGCTTCACTTCACAGCCACCCAGTCAAAATCCCGGCAGGCCTTCTGTGGAATCAACCGGCCTATCCTAAAACACACATGGAAATGTGAAGGTAGTTCTGAGAAACCGAGGCAGGCAGCTCACACAACCAGCTCTCAGGCTACCAAATAACCTGGAGACAGGACAGCAGTGCAGGCTGCTCAGAGCAGGGAGCAGAAACCAGAACTCGTCCCCTGGCGACTGGGCCCTGTGCACAGCACGCAGCGAGGGTGGCCCGGGGCCCCACAGGGAGGGAGGCACACGGGGCCCTCCTGGCACGACGTCAGAAATCAACTCCAGATGAACCAGACTGAAAGCTTTCCAGAGACAGCACAGGAGGACATCGTCATAGCCAGAGGACAACAGGGAAACACAAATAAAACCGCAAGACACGACCATACACCCGCCAGGATGACTAAAATTAAACCAACACCATCAGGGCTCAGCACCTGGAGCGCCTGACTCGGGGGTGCAGAACTGTGCGCTCACGCGGACAGACCATTCGGCCGTGTCCACCAGTGTGGAAACACCGCAACGCGCACACTCGTAACAGTACTGCTGTCTGGAAAGAACCCAGAGGCTCCCGGACAGCAGGGTGAGCGAGCGCCGAGCGTCCGTACGATGACGCGCTGCACCGTGACGGAGGAAACCCCGTAAATCCCAGAGCTGAGCAGCCGACGGCCCAGTCCTGACCGGCACATCCGCGCGAGGGCGTGAGGGCAAAGGGCGCTAGAGTGAGGGAGGCTGCTGCCGAGGCAGGACCACGTGGCTGCCAGGACACTGGTCACACCATGTATTTGCACCTGGACGGTGACTATCCCTGCTTTTTAAAATAAAATATAAGCTACAATGTGCATTTATATCCACCAAGAGAGTTCACAAATTTTGTTTTTCACTAACTCCCAGCAATGCAGCGAACATGGCGGGGTGCCTGGGTACAGCAGCGCTCTCCTGGGCTGCACACGGCAGTGGGGGTGGGCTCCCCGGGCGGGCTGGGCTCCGCGCCCCACGGTGCAGCTTGGGGGGGCAGGAGGGGCACTCAAGGTCTCTGAGCTCTCCTCACCAAAGAGGAATTGCCATGCACATCAAAAATTGTTTTCATTTCCTAAATGCTAATACCTTAAACATTGCATTAAACATTAAATTCGATCTGCATCAGGAACCCAGTCAGACCTTGACGTGCTCTAAGAACCACCATGGTGGTGGCGACGTGGCACGTGGACCAGGCAGGCGGCCGAGGGGGGCTCTGCACACGGGAGAGACAGCTGTGGTAACCGCGTGACAATGGTCATGACCCCCCCCCCCGAGCCACCGTGACTGTGGTCAGCTGTCACCTACGCACAGCCAGCAGCAAAAGGACGCGGTGACAGCGAAACTCCAACCAGCTACCAAGCACAGCACGAAGGTGGGATGCAGCCCTCCCAGCTCCACCTGTTGGAAAGACTGTCCTTCCCCAGCTGAGCTGCCTCGGGCACCTGTCGAAACCCCGCTGGCCGCGTGTGGAGGGCTGTCTGTGGACCCTACTCTGTTCCGTTCATCAGTGGGCCTGTCCTTGTGCCAGTGAGACACACGCTGTCTTGTTACTGCCACTTTATACACACTAAATACTGAAATCGCATCACTTAAGTCCTCCAGCTTTGTTCGGCTTTTTCAAAGTGGTTTTGGTTTATTCTGGGTCATTTAAATCTCCATATGAACTTTGGAATCAGCTTATCAATTTGTACAAAAAAAGTCTGCAGAGATTTTTTACACTGAGTCTACATAACAACTTGGGGAGAAATGGCACCTGAACACCACCAGGAGTTTTCCGACCAACGAACACAGCAGAACTCTCCATTTACTTAGACCTCCCTTCATTTCTCTCAGCCATGTTTTGTAGCTTTCAGTGTATAACACCCCCCGCCCCGCCCCCAGCGTGCAGCTCTTGAAGCACACCTATGGTCAAATTTATCCCAAGATAATACACACCGACGACATCGACAGCAGCCACCTTTTTGACTGTTCTCAGTCTTGGGTGGGAAGGGTTCAGTATTTCACATTAAATATGTTAGCTGTAGATTTTTCATAGATACTTTGTATCAAGTTGAGGAAATGCCCTTTAATTGTTATTTTGCTGGGTGTTTTTAATAAAAAATGGGTGATTTTGTCAGATGTTTTTGCCACATCAAATAAGGACACATGGTTTTTCTTTTGTAGTTTGTTAACATAATGAATCGAACTAATTGATTCATTAGTTTTGGATGTTAAACCAACCTTGAATTCTTGGCATAAACCCTACCTGGTCATGGTACAGTATCCATTATCCACGGATGAACTCAAGTTGCTAAAATTCTTTTTAAAATGTGTATGTGTACGTTTACAAGGGCGATTGGTCTGTGGTTATCTTGTAGTGTCTCCGTCTGGTTTTGGTATCAATACAGTAACGAGAGAACAATTGGGCATCTAGATAAAAAAACCTTTACCCTGAGCTCACACCATATATAAAAATTAACTAGAGCACGGTGGTGTGCTTGTGGTCCCAGCTACTCAGGAGGCTGAGGGAGGAGGACGGTTGGAGCCCAGGAGTTCGAGGTCTTAGTGAGCTGTGATCACCCCACTGCACTCCAGCCGGGGTGACAGAGGGAGACCCTATTTCCAAAAAAAAAAATTAACTAGAAATAGATCACAGACCTACATTACATCTAAGAATTAAAACTATAAAACTTAGAAAACACAGGAAAAATTTGTGTCACCTGGTATTTGCCAAAGCTACGATTCAGGTAAGTGAGCTGCCCCACTGTATCCAAGGGCCTGGAGCCAAGGGAATGTTCTGAAACCTCTTGTTCTTAACGTTAGAGTTTGGTTTTCTTTGTTTGTTTAGTTTTTTAATTTTTTTTGAGACAAGATCCTGCTCCGTCACCCAGGCTGGAATGCAGTGGCATCATCATAGCTCACCACAAACTCCTGGGCTCAAGCACACCAAGTAGCTGCGCACCCCCACATCCAGATAATTTTTAAATTTTGTTTAATAGAGATGGGGTCTCACTATGTTGCCTAGGCTGGTCCCAAACTCCTGGCCTCAAGCAATCCTCCCATCTGAGCCTCCCAAAATGCTGGCATTGCAGGCATGAGCCACCGTGCCCAGCCTGACTTGCGCTTCTGAACTGCGACCGGGAAGCGGGGTGCTCGGCATTCCCACGGCGGCACCCGGCGGGCCACGTGCAGACAGCACTGCAGGAGACGGGGCCGAGACCCGCTCCCCGAGGGCTGCCCTGCGGTGGGAGGGGACGAGTGGGGACAGCAGGCGCAAAGCCTGCCAGAAGGCCACGTTCCACAGAGGAGTGATGGGGCCCAAGGGGTGTGGCAGGCGGCACGCAGGCACTGCTGGTGGGTACGCCGGTCACGCCTGTGTGACCAGCGAGCAGAAGCCGTGAGCAGTGCTGGGTGGGTGCTGGCCCTGCCAGGCTGGCAGACCACAGCCTGTCCTCTGAGCCCCAGCACTGGTTTGGGAACAGAAGGGGACCCAAGCCTGGCACACCTTGCTCCCTCTGGAGTGTTTCTGTCTCCTTCTCTGCCCTTGTGAAAGAGACAGACAGAAATCCCAGAGGCCAACACCCACTTTCCACAGGTCCATCTGGGACAAAGGCTGGGCCTCTCTGCCACCAAAGACGCCCACGTGAAGCCTGAGAGGGCACCGATGCTCAGCTGGGCCTGGGCGCACCTCCGTCCCTCTGTGGTCTCACTGTCAGACACCGTCAGACACCCCTCCTGCTCCTCCTGTGTGAGGAGGAGGACGGGAGCATGTGTGGAGACCTTACCCAGAACCCGCCCACGAAGCCACAAGGGGAGGCCAGGCCCGTGCTAGCCACGCCCCTTCCAGATCCCAAAACCGGGATCCCCTCTGCAGCTGCCACTCCTGGATAAAGGGGCGCAGCTCACACACACACACACACACACACACCACACCACCCCCCCGCCACCGCGTGTCCCCACATGGCCACCTTTAGCAACGGGCCTCGTCCCTCAGGGAGAGGAGGGGCCTGGCCTCAGATCAGCCGAGGGGTTCCCACCGAGACGGGTCTGAGCAGACCACACACGGCACACATGTGGGACTCTCCCACGAGAGCGCCCACCACCCCGGGCTCGGCGACACGCAGAGGCAGGTGCCCCGCGGGCTTTCCACCCGCAGCCTGGGCTGGCTGAGCGTGTGCGTCCCTGACTCAGCTGCGGCTGCTCGTGGAAACACTCAGGACCACCAGGGGATGCTCGGGGGGCCGCCAGGCTGTCGGCGCAGTCTCCTCTCCGCGAGGTGTGCGCTGAGCGTGGCACACAGGCGGCGCCTGCCACGGAGGGCGGCCCTGGCCTGGAGACAGCAATCCTCGCGGGGTCGCCTCGGACCCCACGGCCACCCTCTGGCTCGCTGGGTCACGACACCCCCGATGGCAAAGCTTCCTGCAGTGGGGTCCCGAGGGGAGACCCTGGGAGGAGCATCGTCCTCCACGGGTCCTGCCCTGTGCTCCCGGCGTGTCTACAGTCACCAGGGAACTGCCAGGCCCACTCGGCATGAGGACACACGGCAGAGTCACGTGCCCTGTCTCTGCTGTCCACACACGCATCACTTAGATCATAATTCTTGCAGAAAAATCTAAAAATATGTTGCTTTTGATAACATGGAACTGTACCTGAGAGAAAACTGAGCAGAAACCACGTCAGACACCTCGCAAGCCCCGGACCCGTCACACGCACTCTCCCAGTTCCGGCTCCCTGGCATTTTTAACCCCAAGGAGTCGGCGTCTTCACACTGCAGCCGTGACCAGGAGTGTGTCCCGGGCATTCTGTGTCAAGCTCCTGTTTAAGCTCAGAAAGCTCCTCTCATGGTGAGAGCTCCTGGCTCCAGGCAACGTGGCATTTTCGCTGTTAAAATGTCTATGCCTCCATGAGGAAGATGTCTGGCTTTATCTTGGGTAGTTTAAAAACCAACAGGAAAAGATCCCAAAGTCAGGCCCACGCATGTCCCACAGCCAGTGCGTGAACACAGCTGGCACCCACGTGACTCGGACCTGTTCAGCTTGGTCAGGCCTCTTTTCTCCTCCAATGGAAGAGAACAACTCAGACTGGACACGCCGCAGCAGGGCAGCTGCCCGGCCAGCGCAGCCTCAGGAGCAGGACGCCCCGCAGCCAACACAGCCCCCCCGCAGCCTTCGTCACCTTGCGCCCGCCTGGACCACCTTCCCCGCACGCCCATGTGTGCACAGCTCCACCCGTGTCCAGGCCACGTATGTGTCAGACAGCTGAGAAACAGCACCTCCTGAGAAAACATCTGAGACTCGTGCTAGGAGCACTAGTCCACGGGGCACTCAGCTTTCCCAGACCGGGCAATCGGAGAACCAGCTCGGCAGGTAACTCCCCATCGGTGTGAGGGCTGGGGTTTCCCTCTGCCGTACGCTGCCGGCATCCCCCCGGGCCACCACCGGCCGCCCCATCCTCGAACCTGCACGGAGCCTGCGGCCCAGGAAGTGCGGGCGGCATTCAGGCGCGCGACCCTGGAAGCGCGGGCGGCAACCAGGCGCGCGACCCTGGAAGCGCGGGCATCAATCAGGCGCGCGACCCTGGAAGCGCGGGCATCAATCAGGCGCGCGACCCTGGAAGCGCGGGCATCAATCAGGCGCGCGACCCTGGAAGCGCGGGCATCAATCAGGCGCGCGTGCCCACCCAGCAGCGCTGGGCCAAGGGCGGGACCCAGACACCGTTGTTCCCCGAGTGCCACCTGGGTGCAGAAACGGTCCAAAAGCTCTTGCGGACGTTCTGGGATCCTGGGGCCTCTGCTTGCATCAACCCCATGGACGTGAGAAGCTTCTGAGCCACACAGGCAAGCAGGCAGCACCCGGCTCGCCCCCAGCCGGGCAGTCCAGGCTCTCACACCCACCCCTGGGAGAACAGGTCCTGCTCTCTCTGGGTGCTTCATGCAGAAAGCGGCCGGGGGCCACAGCCTCAGGCAGGGACAGTGGCTGCCGACGACACGGGAGACACCCGGGCTGGCCGCGGGCTCAGCGGCTGTGCACACAGCACTGTGCGCCTCCACACAGCTCGGCTGCTCCCAGTGAGTTCCACGACCCACCCAGAGAACTGGGGAAAGACGAGGCCAGAGGGGCAACTTGAAACTGCCCCAACACTTTGGAATCTTAGTCACCAGGAGAAGTGACCTCCTCTCCCCTCTCCACTCTGCCAGCCCAAGCTTCCCCCCAAAGCTGCACGTGGGCCCTGACGAGCTCACCTCATGAGCTCAGCAGAGCATGCCCGTCCTGAGAGCTCGACCCCGACCCCCACCCAGACCCCCACGGGCCTCACAGGTGTGTGCCCCTCCCGTGTGAGCTCGGCAGCATGTGGTGCTGACCAAGCACCAGCTCAGCGGAAGCGCCCGTGGCTCTACGCTGCAGCGCTCACCTGCCCCTGCACGGGCACTCGGGACACGCAGGCAGGACAGGAAACACGACCCGCTGCCCAGACACCCAGGCTCTCGGGGACTGGTTTCCCGTGTAGATGGCACTGAGCTACGCACGCTGAGTGTTCACTCAACGCTTCACACTGAGCCAAAACTGAATGAACTAAACGACCGCTGGTTAATTTCCCCGTGCGGAATACCTGCGAAGCTCACGCCGCACCAAACCCAGAGCTCTGCCAGAGAGACGCGGCGGACGCAGAGCGCGCGGGAAGCGCACGGGCAGTGATCTGGCCAGGGCGGGGCAGGGGACACCAGCTCAGGACGGCGGGAAACCAGGAGCCGCAGCAAGGTGACGCACCTGCCCGCAGGGTGACAGGATGGATGCACGCTGGGTCACGCTGGCAAAGGAGGGAGGAGGAACCGCGCATGTGAGGGTGACAGACAGGAACCCGAGGCAGCAGGAGAGGACGCGCCTCAGCTCACCATCATCTCCACCGTCCTGTGCCTGACGCAGTGACATACACCAGAGCCTGACACATCACAGACAGCTGGCAAAGCCTGGAAACGAACCTCCTGTCCAAGTTCACGTCCACTGGGCACCACCCCACACTGTGGACAGGGGGTGAGCACCCCAGAACCCGGCATGGCCCCCACGCTGTGGACAGGGGGTGAGCACCCCAGAACCCGGCATGGCCCCCCCCACTATGGACAGGGGGTGAGCACCCCAGAACCCGGCATGGCCCCCCCCACTGTGGACAGCAGGTGAGCACCCTAGAACCTGGCATCGCCCCCCAACACTGAGGACAGGAGGTGAGCACCCCAGAACCCGGCATGGCGGGGTAGGTTCACACACAGAATCAACCAAACTTGGAAGGGTGGCGCCTCATGGCCTCACTGCCCCCGTGACAGACACCCTGCGGTCTGCGCACAGAAAGGTGCGGCGTGTGCTGACGGAGGAGGGCGCGGCCCTTACCTTTTTCCCAGTTTGTTTCTCCACCATGTCGTTGCCGAGGGGAAACTCGTCCTGCTGTGGTGTCTTAGAACACCCTCCCCTGGGCATCGTTCTGCGCTTAGCCGGTCCTCATTCACACTCCCGCCGCCTCGTCGTCAACCGTCTGCTGCCAAAGAGAGGACACAGGGTGAGAATCCCCGAACCCAGGGAGGCAGCTCAAAGCCCAGCCCCCGTCCCCTGGACTGGGCAGACCCGGGAACCAGGCAGGGTGTGTCGCCACGGAATGCGCCTCCCAGGAGGTCACAGCGACAGGAGCGAGAGGGGCAAGCACTCCATGGCGGCAGAAGGGGGAGGCTGTGGCCGTGGTGGGCTCGGCAGCACCGCCCCCACGGGCAAGGGGCAGCACCCCGGCCCTGGGGCCCAGCAGGTCACACCCAGCACCCTCCCGTCCTGGGCCTCGGTCACCCACTCCCATCCCGGGGGGCAGCTCCGTTCCCTCACCAGACAAAAGTCAGGACTAGAGTCACTGCGCTTTTTAGAAAGCTGCAAGCACACCCAATTCCCTACCTCCTCCCAAGTAAAGTGTCCGGACAGTAAGCAAGTGACATCTCCAAGGGAGTCCCTGGAACACGTCTGGGCAGCCCGGTGGTCCTAGTCCACGCCCGTGGAGCCAGACCCTCCACCTGGGCCCAAGGCTCCAGCCCTGCGTTTCCCAGTAAGTCCCAGGACACAGGCTGTGTTACCATGTGTTTTATTTTCTGTATTTCGTGACATTGTATCATCTTAAAAACCTTGCTGGCCAGGGAGAGACTGCCCCTCCCAGGGCCGCCAACCCTCAGAGACTCAGCCCAGGGCCGGGGCACAGGCAGCCCGAGGACAGCCCTAGAGCGCAAAGCCCAGCACAACTGCTCAACCCTCAGGCATCTCCACCGTGCGCCCCCTCCCACAGAACCCCTGCCTCTGCCCCCTGACCACCCGTCTGGGCCTGCGGTGACTCGAGCGCACCGTGTCCGACAGGGGCGTGCTGAGAGCACCTGCCTGCGCCCCCAGCCAGTCTTCCCAGCTGTGCTCCACACGTCCCACCCGGGCTCTCCAGCTGCACCCACAGGAGCAGGGCAGTGTGTCAGACCCACCTTCCCCAAAGCCACGGCCTCCCTGTCTATGTCACCCCCCGCCAGGAGGGAAACGTCACAGACCAGCTCACGGGCACACACCGCGCCCTCCCCACAGGCACATCCCTGCACACGGTTCTGGACGAAGCACCTTCTGGAACTAACGTGCCTGGACTGAGTCACGGGTCACACAGGATGTGCGGCTTCGGGAACATGTCCACACGCACCTTCGAGCTGCCGTGCCCCAGGCGACCTGCTCCTCTGCACAAGGTCACTCGGGTGTCCACCTGCCCCTCGTCCGCAGGTATGCTTGAGATCACAGGACACATCGACACTTCCTCGAGATCTTGCCTGGTTTTCCCACAGTCACTGATAAAATCTCAGAAACTATCGTCTTGGCACAAGGACACAGCTAGTTTTGGGGGTGGGACGGGGCTGACCGGCATGTCCCTTCCTGACACTGCTGCCCACAGTGCAGGTGAGAAGCTGTCTCCCCCCACCTTCTCCAGCGGCTGACGCCAGACATGGTATTTTTTCTCCTACCTAAAACTAGGAATTCTACATTCTCCTCCCATTTTTTACCACAAAACTGGAACGTCTCAGCCAAGACAAATGGCACCACAGCACCTAGCTCAGGGAAGGCTGCGGAAACTCATGGCTGTCTGGAAACTCGGGGGCAACATCTAAGTACAAATTTAAGGATTATCAGTAAGTCAGATTTTTTAAAATCCTGACTGCCTGCTCTCGCCACGGCAACAGCGAGCAGCCGTCCCGGGACAGTCAATCGTCCTGACTCCGGTGTGGGCGTGTGGACAACCCAGCGGGTCAGCGCGCAGACCTGGCGTCTGGACCAGAACAGCACGTCCACTTGTCACCTCACTCCTTGAACAAGCGATGGCACTCAGGGTCCCTGACCTGGCGCTGCCAGGCGGTCTCCGGGCACACAGAATTCTGAGCCCCTTTAACTGAACAGCCAGACTCCTCCTCCCTGTCCCACCCTCTCCTTCCCGGAAAGGGGCTTTCTCTCCCCGTGAACACAACAGTGTGAAGACAGCACGATTTGCTTCCAGAACAAATACACCCTAAGCTCCAAAACCCAACCAGCTTTCAAGAACAGACGCCGTGGGGACAAAGGGAGCAGCGGTGCTGGCTTGGAGTTAACGTGTCGGAGTCCCTGATGCTCAGAGGACCCTGGGACAGCCGGAAGGATGTTCCCCTATGGAGCTTCCAACCGGGGGTGGGGATCCCGTGCCGGGAAAGTCCCACCACCGCCCACGACTGTTGACAGAGACATTTCAAAGTACACGTGGTGCCCAGAAAGTGTCACCTGAAGGCCTCCTTGGTGGCCCTCAATGGCAAACCCACCATTTCTGAAGACTCTGCAGACCATGAAGCCCTGCCTGTGCGGGTCCAGCGGCTGCTTGTCACCACACGGACCCCACGTGCTCAGAGCCCCGGCATGCTGCTCACCCACCACACGCAGCCGCTCCGTGCCATCATGAGACACCGGCCAGCATTTCCGTTTTGTGGACAGTGAACCATTGAATTTCATGGGACCCACCAGGGGGAAGGGGCCCCCACACCCCCCGCAGATGAGGGAGGCTGCACGCGGCGGGCAGAGCACTTCCAGCAGTGTGCGTCACACGGAACACTACAGTGGGTGACGAGTGTCCTCCCGGGGTACCGCTGTTTTCCAGGAGACCTTTCTTAGCCCACCAAGACCACGTCCCCCCTACCCGGACCCCGTGTTTGAGCTTGGCTTGTGGGCACAAGCTGCGCACCACTGAGGCTACGACTGCCCCAGGGCACAGCCAACGCCAGGGCCTTCAGCAACCAGCACCCCTGCCACGCAGCCAGAGAGACGGGGTCTGCACGTGCTCTCGATCGACATCAAGGTGACAGAACTCAGGCAGCGGCATGTGCTCAGCATTGAGCAGGGAGGTTGGGGACATCATGGCAGCCCTCACCCTCTTAAAATATCCATGGGAAGAACCAGAGCCCCTGAGCCTGCCTTGGAGGACGGAACAAACCCCGTCAGGAGGAGCGAGCGTCACCCTGGGAAGTGCAGGTGGTCTCTGTTCAGCACGTCAATCCTTTCTGGGCCACTTGGCGGCAGAGGGAGGAGCTGCCCCGCCCTACCCCAGGTTGCCAGGTGGAGGGAAACACAGGTGGTGTGGCCACAGGGGCCTGGGGGACCCGGGGCAGCTTCTGGGAGGGCCAGGGGGAACAGGTCGGCGGAAGGGAACACAAGAGCCTTTGTCCTTCTCTGGTCTTGTCACTGGAAAGGCAGCAACAGAGCGGGCCGCGGCTCCGCCAGCCTGGCGCTCCCCAGCCAGGTCCTTGGGGTGCAGGATGGGCCCGACGGCAGGACGCCCAACTCACACTCCAGAAACGCAGCCACGACACCCCCAGCAGACTGAGTCCTGCACTCTGGGGAGCCTGCATCCGCCGCCAGGCTGGACGACTTCCCAAACTTACGGACACGCTCGTGAGAGCAGCGCGGTATCAAAGAGGTTATTTTTAAATAACATGTAATGAAACACACTGACATCTGGAAGACTGCATAGCTCAGTGAGCTGGTATTTTCCACGTGATCAATGTGGATGCTGAAAATCCATGCATGGGGCAAGACCAAGTCCCGTCACAACAGACCGCGGAGGCCGACGGCAGCGGCGCAGGTGCTCCCTGACAGGGCGAGGCCCCACGCCGCAGCCGCTGGGAGGAGGAACCGGCCGCCATCCAGGCGGCCACCAAAACACGCCTCCCTTTTCTTACTACCTATCGGTGTGGGGCCAGATTTGTTTCGCTTGCTTCAAACACAACAGCTGGACGCAACAGGTTGAACGCAGATGCAGTCACCACTGCCAGGGTGCAGCCGCCTTCTATTCTCGCCAGACAGAAAAGACATTTGCAGATACGTAAGACAAAATGCCTCTTTTCCCTATATTTTTATTATTGATTTCTTTTGTAAGAGTCATTTTTCAGTAAAAATTTACATTCATATGCAATAATTATTTTAAAGTAAATTGTATATTTTGAAATCTTCTCAGTTATACCTTATTTTTTTTTATTTTTAGTTTTTTTGGAGACACGGTCTCTCTCTGCTGCCCAGGCTGGAATGCAGTGGCACAATCACAGCTCACTGCAGCCTCAAACTCCCGGGCTCAAGCGATCCTCCTGCCTCAGCCTCCTGAGTAGTGGGGACTACAGGCGTGCACCACCATTCCCAGATTAATTTTTTAAAATTTATTTCATTTTTTAGTAGAGACAGGGTCTTGCTGTATTGCCCAGGCTGGTCTCAAACTTCTGGCAAGTGAGCCTCCTACCTCGGGCTCCCAAAGTGCTAAGGAGCCTGTTATACTTTCAAACACAATAATTTGATAGATCTACTCCACAAAAACAAACGCTCTGGGGGTCCTCACTGACCCTCACGGGTACATATGGATTCCAGCCCCAGAAGTCCGAGACCTTCTGCGCAGGATGGAGAGACTGGAGCCCGCAGGGGACCTGCTGCCGGGACCTGGTCAGGCCACGCCAGGGAGACGTGCAGGACGGCGTAGGGGACCCACGCGCAGAGGCACAGACTGGCATGAGAACACAAAGGGGAAGCAGTCTTACAGAAAAAAAAAGAGACCTCGTGCAAATAGACTTTAAAAGAACAAAACCTCAAATTATTGATACATAAATGAACATTAGTAGAAACGACGGTAATGAAGTCCGAGTAAAAGGCTGATGCCACAATGAGTGAAGCAGCGTCACCCTGATCAGGTGCTGCGCACAGCAGAGGGCCGGGGGGGGGGGGGGGCGGGCGGCGCGGGCAGCTCTGGCCACGGGCACCGCCCACAGCGCACGGCACGTCCGGGCGGAAACGCACACCTGCCCCCCACACACACAGGCCACCCCCAGATCCAGGTGCCAGGGCACAGCCGGCAGGCTAAGCGACCATAGCATGGGAGACGCTCGCGACCTCAAGGTAAAGAAAAATCTTTTACCCAGTACACAAAAACACTGGCCATAAAGACAACATCTGAAAATTCCGACTCAAAGTCAGTTTTGTTCACTCAAGTCACCTTCCTACACAGGAGAAGAGTCTCCTACATACACGACTGGTGAAAACTCTCCTTCGGAGCAGACAGCGCTCCCACAAATCCACGAGGCCAGACAGACCGTCTAACAGAAAAGTGGACGTGAGCCTCAAAGGGCCCTTCACCACGGAGGAGGCCCTACGGCCAGCACACGGACCGAAGTTCCCCACTTCACCAGCATCGAGCAAATGCAAACTAAGCCCAAAGTAAGATGCCAAGCGTGGGCGGAGAGGTGGGCAAAGGAAGCCGGCACGGCCTGAGGGCAGCGCCCACTCACGCGGCTCCGGCACCGCCGACTCGCACTGGCCACAGACCCGCCCTGCAGCCCCGCAGTCGGGTCTGGGCACACAGAAGACAGGCCGGCACGTGCCCCGCTGGAGACACGCACAGAATGCTCTACAGCAGGCAGACAGGCCAGCACGGAGTTAACACGGAACACTACACGGCAAAGGAAACACACAACAACATGACCGGACCTCACAAACGATATGGGGAAAAAATACATATTCACATAAATTTCTGCCAACAGTAAACATGTTCAGGGACACAGGCTTAGGCGACAAGACTTGTCCCAGAGTCTGGCTCGTGGTGGCTTGGGGGGACGTGCGGAATCCAGGCTGGAGGTGAAACAGCAGGTTCCTCAGGGTTTTGCCTTTTGATATCTGAGTTCTGCGTTTTACTCTGTGGACTCGTGGGCGCTGTGCTGCATGGCGCGGCAAGGACGGTGGGGCAGTGAGGGCGCGGCCCGCCAGCCTTCAGACGCAGAGGCCGCGGACCCTGCTGCAGGTCCGCCCTCCAGCGGGGGCCAGAGGAAGGGCAGCCCCACCCCGCGTGGCCCTGCTGAGGACCAGGTGACAGACAGCCGGGGCCGCTCAGGACTTCTCAACACTCAGCTTGAACCTAACCTGTGCACAAAGCACAACACACAACACTGCAACTGCGGGGCGGGACGGGAACCCACAGCTCTGCGGAGAGGGGAGGCCAAGAGCAGCTGCGAGAGAGGGAGGGAAACACTCGTCTCACAGGAGGCGCTACCACGCAGGCTGAGTGTAACGAGAGGAGAGAAGGAAAGGTAGGCAAGTGCACGGAAGGCACCACTGCGTCACCGTCACAGCCAGAGAACGCTGGCGGCAGGAGGGAGGCGGGTGAGCGTCGTGATAAACACATGCAACACAGCAGGGGGGAGGCGAAGGGCGGGTGCTCGCGCCCTGCTGCTGGGAGTGCAGCGAGGAGCCCCGGCGGGAAGGTGGGCACTTGCCGAGCTGCCCACACACCGCCCTGCAAACCAGCCGTCCCATGGCTCCCCCTGCCCCAAAACATGTGACAAGGACAAGGAACGGTGCCTCACCCAGAGCAGCCCACTGCAGGGCGGCCCAGGACAGGCGCTCAGCACAAAGCCCCGCCCGGTGCCCCTGCACCTGCCACCACCCCTCCCCGCGCAGCCAGCGCAGAACAAAAGCGTTTCCACGGACACATGACCACGGAGTGGTCTCCACAATGTCACCAAGTGCAAGAAGCAAGTAGAGGAAAGTGGGTCCAGCACGGCGTCTACTTCGAAATGCAGAGGACACCTATGCTGACATTAACCAACAATGGAATACGCAAGGACGTCAACCAACGTAATCCACCAGGTTAACAAGCTAAAGAAATTACATAATCATAACAATTGGTGCAGAAAAAGCATCTGACAGCATCCAACACTCATGATGAAAATTCTCAGCAAAACAGGAGCGAGTGCAGGGAAACACCCTCCACAGGGCAGCAGGTCTGCCAAGCGCCTCTGGCGACAGAGTGACGAGCTGAGCGCTTTCTCCCCAGCAGTCGAGGCCGCCCTGTAACCTCTGCTGCCCGGCACTGCCAGGGCAGCTCGGCCAGGGCACCGAGGAGAGAGAAAGTGCTCAAACGTGCACAGGTCAGAAAGGAAGAAATAAAGTAAAACTGTCTCTACCCGAAGGTGACATGATTCTCTAGAAAAATCACAAGGAATTTACCAAAAACTCCTAGAAATAACAGTTCAGCAAGGCTGAAGAATACAAGATCAATACACAAAACCCACATTTCCACATACTTACGATGAATATATGGAAATAAAGACACAGTATCATTTATAATTGGTCCAAATGAAAACAGGTTCAGAGCTAGCAAAACCAGAAAAAAACTATAAAAACTTTGGGAAACACAGGAGGAAATCTTTATGACCTGGGCTCTAGGCCAAGAGTTGTTAGACATGACACCAAAAGCATAATTCGTGAAAGAAAAAAATCGATAGATTACCTCAACAAAATCAAAAAACCTTTCTTCTGCAAAAGACCAAGCTTAAAGGGTGAAGAGACAAATTGCAGACAGGGAAACATTTGCAAATCACAATCAGAAGACAGACTTGTGTGCAGAAGACAGAACCAGCAACAGCAAACAGCAAATACTCCAATGGGACAGCGGACGAGAAACACAGCGCAGAAAGGCGAGTGCGGGCGGCGGACAGCACATGCAAGGACGCTCGGCATCACCAGCCACGGGAATTTGCTCAAAACCACCACGAGCACAGCTGGAAGCAGAGCAACACTAGAGGACGCTGTGGAAACGCACGTTTCCGCAGCCCTGGAAAGCCACGTGTGGGTCTCACACACCCAACCGTGCACGCACCACACAGCCCCGCAACTGCACTGCCGGACGCTGCTCCCTGAAAACGAGATCTTACGTGCACACAGATGAGTGCACGCATGTTCACGAGACTTCGACTCCTCGTGGGCAGAACAGGGAAACCATCCAGCAGCTGCCCAGACACGTCCTTCCCCCGGCTCCACGCGGACCACGGGGAACCGTCCACACACCGCGCGCGCAAACACACACACACACACACACACACACACACGGGGAGGCCCCGGACAGAGCTGAGCCAGGCAGGGTGGGAGGGCCGTGGACGGACAGCGTGGGGGTCTCGCGAGGAGGGCACAGTCCTGCACGTGACGGTGGAGACAGACACAGGACTGGTGACGTAGGGCGACACTGGCAAGGCCTGGGTCATGATCCCGGCGTTGACACCGCCCTGGGTAACGGCACCGGGGACTCTACTATTCTGCAACTTCCTGTGAGTCTGTAATTATTCTAAAATAAAAAGTAAAAAAGAAAAACAAGGGTCAAGAGGAGACTTCCAGGGCTGACAGAAACGTTCTGTGCTTGGACTGCAGTGGTAGTTTCCCAACTGCACACATTTCCCAAATTGAACTATACATTTAAAATGGCTGAATTTTATTATATGCCAATCATAAATCAATAAAGCTGTTAAGAATTGGTGGCACAAAAAAGTTTTATTTCCTATGGAAAATTTTTTTCCTATAGATGAAAAAAATGAGATAGGTAGACCTCTTTTCATAAACACTGTTTTGTGTAGTTGGCTTTGGAATATGTATTTCACGTGATTTAAAACACTAAACATTAGGTACAACAAACACTATCTGGGCCATGGGCACACTACAAGCCCAGACTGAAGCATTATAAAAGGTATCCACGTAACACAAGCATTTGTGCCCCTTAATATTTTGAAATTTTTACAAAAATCACTTGAAAAAAATTAAATATAAAAAAAATCAACTTCTACAGATTCACAAGGAAAAGGCAAGACAACACTTCGCTGTGCGTCCAGCCGGTGGCAGACACAGCACCGGCCACCTACGCCCACGGGACAGGTGACACCACACAGGTTCTGGGGTCAGAAATGGGGGGTGGTTCTCTAGTGGCCCCGGCTCGGGAGCACAGTCGGGCCAGCCAGGAGTGGAGGGTCTGCCATCCAGGCGGCCACGCACATACCTGGCAGGCTGGTGCTGGGTTTTGGCAGAAGGCCCAAACTCCTTGTCACAGGGACATGTGACGGTGTCCATGGGGATGAGTGAGGAACCCCGTGACGTGGCAGCTGGCTTCCCCACTAGAGGGACTGCAGGGGTCGGTGGGGGGGGGATACAGTGCCTTCTGTAGCCTCACAGAAGTCCCATGGCAACACGTCACCGCATTCTATTCCGTAGAAGTCGGCCGGGCGGGTGGCTCCCGCCTGTCACCCCAGCACTCTGGGAGGCCGAGGCGGGAGGATCCCTTGAGCTCAGGAGTTCGAGACCAGCCTGAGCAAGAGCGAGACTGTCTCTACTAAAAATAGAAAAATTAGCCAGCTGTGGTGGCACATGCCTGTAGTCCCAGCTACTTGGGAGGCTGAGGCGGGAGGGTCACAGGAGGCCAGGAGTTTGGGGCTGTAGTAAGTTGGGAAGACAAGCTTGGGGGTGGATAGAGTGAAACCATTAAATGTGTCTTTTAAAAAAAAAGTGAGTTATAACGTCCAGTCTACACTCAAGGGCAGGAATCAGGCTCCGCCTTTTGAAGGGAGGCGGATCAAAGGATCTATGGACATTCCTCAAACTATCACACAAGTGACTTTTTATCCAAACATGGCGATCTGACTCTACAGTTCCAGTGTCGTATGCACTGAGGACAACAAGAAACGATTTCTACCAACTACAGACAGCCTTCCTGTTTCCAGTGATGATGCTGTCGTGGGCTGTGTCACAACCGTCCTGACTGCTGCGTGTACCCTGGGGATGAACGGACGAGAGCTTTCCCCAGCGCCCTCAGGGCGGGGGAGGGGGCACGAGCAGGGACACGCGGAGCAGGGACACGCGGAGCAGGGACACGCGGAGCAGGGACACACACGAGCAGGGACACGCGGAGCAGGGACACGCGGAGCAGGGACACGCGGAGCAGGGACACGCAGAGCAGGGACACGCAGAGCTGGCCAGACGCTGCGCGTCGGCTCCCGCTCAGCCGCAGTCACCGGTCGTCACTCCTGACATGCTGGACTGTTTGTCACTTCCTAGACCTTGGCATTCAGAAGGACACAGGGATCAACCCTGAAGCAACGAGCTCCCAGCTCCCTCTCGTCTGGGGCAGGAAACCCGGGACCCCGAGCGGAAGGAGCCACCAGAGAGGACCAGGTCTGCCCACGTGACTCAGGGACAGCTGTGGGGCTCCCTGGACAGAGCCGGGCGGCTGTGTCACCATGTGCAACACGCATGATCAATGGAGCTGCAGAGTCAGCAGCAGCGCTCGGTCACGTGACAGAAAGGGAGGCAGCCCGTGCCGTGTGAGCCCAGCGTGAATGCTGAGACCCATCTATGGAGTAGTCTGGCCCAGAGTAAGAAGAAAAGCCCAATAAAACCGAACCTGAATTTGACCACGCCTCTAGACCCAACTGCCAACTCACAGGGACGACGAGAAGGGCGTGGGAACACCACTACCGAATGCCACACCCATCCTGGGGGACACCCGCACAGCTAAGCAGGTGACGACCAGGCCATGGGCCACATGGAGCAGCTGTGCAGTTGAAGCTCAGCCAGCCCAGTGAGCGATGCTTAGTACAAAAAAAGTTTTCCATTAATTATTTTTTTTAAAGACAGGGTTTTGCTCTGTTGTCCACACTAGAGTGCAGTGACATCATCACAGCTCACAGCAACCTCACACTCTGGGCTCAAGCCATCCTCCTGCCTCAGCCTCCCAAGTAGCTGAGACTACAGGCGTGACCACCCCAGGCTACTCGTTTGTTTTTTTAGAGATGGGGTCTCACTCTTGTTCAGGCTGTTCTTGAACCCCTGGCCTCAAGCAATCCTACCGCCTCAGCCTCCTAAAGTGCTGGGTTTACAGGCGTGAGCTACTGTGCCTGGCCAATACTTTTCATATTGATTATATGTTGAAATTAGAGTATTTTGGATATACCGGGTTTCATAAAATATATTCTTAATATTAATTTTAGCCAGGTGCAGTAGCTCTCACCCTATAAACCCAGCAGTTTGGGAGGCCAGGGCAGGAGGATTGCTTGAGCCAGGAATTCAAGACCAGCCAGAGCAGCATAGCAAGACCCTGTGCCTACAAAAAATTAGCTGGGTGTGATGTTGTGTTGATGCTTACAAAAAATCAGCTGGGCACAGTGTCCTGCAGGTGCCCGTAGTCCCGGGTACTTGGGAGGCTAAGAGGCAGGAGGATGGCTTTAGCCCAGGAGTTTGAGGTTGCTGTGAGCTATGATGACACCACCGCACTCCCGCTCAGACAACAGAGTGAGACCCTGACTCAAAAAAAAAAAAAAAAAAAGTAATTTCACTTGTTTCTTTTTACTTTATAATGAGCCTGACAGAAAATTTTATATTATGTACGTGGCTCTACATTGTGTATTCACTGGACAGAGGAACTCTACAGGACAAAAGACCCAAATCTCTGACACATGGGGCGGGGGGTGGGGAGTCCTACAGAAAAAAACAGAGGGGAAATTTACCAATTAAAAGTGACTTAAGGCTCGAGACCAGCCTGAGTGAGACCCCGTCTCTACTAAAAATAGAAAGAAATTATATGGACAACTAAAAATCTATATAGAAAAAATTAGCCGGGCATGGTGGCGCATGCCTGTAGTCCCAGCTACTCGGGAGGCTGAGGCAGTAGGATCGCTTAAGCCGAGGAGTCTGAGGTTGCTGTGAGCTAAGCTGACGCCACGGCACTCACTCTAGCCTGGGCAACAAAGTGAGACTCTGTCTCAACAAAAAAAAAAAAAAAAAAAAAGTGACTTAAAAGACACAGGAGAACCTCAGTGTGACTGCGTCTGGAAGCCAGTCTGACAAAGAACTTTCAAAGAGGCACATTTAGGAGAGACCACGGTGGTCACTCACTGGGTGTTTGATGACAGCAAGGAATTTGAAAGCCCCTATAAATTGATCGATGTTTTTATTTTTGCTTCTTGGGGCAGTGATGGTTTAGCAGCGTGCTCTGTGCGGAGGCGATGGGATGGCACTGGGGAGTGGGCTCCCGGGACGGGGACGCCCGAGGCAGGGCACCAGGTCCTGCTCCCGGCAGGCTGGGGCTCTCTCTGCCCTAGGCTCACCACTCTCTGCTAAGAACGGCAAACAACAGTTCAAATGCAACCTCTAAAACCAAAAGACAAAATGCAAGAAACTATTTGCAGAGTGTGTCAAACAGCTTCTGTAAGTCTTAAGGAGCCCTCACAAAGACAAGCACCTCCATAAACATTAAAACAAACAAAAAACCAAAAACCCATCTTATGACAGAAACGCCTGGTAGAAGCCTCAGGAAGCGCAACAGCTGGTGTCACTCAGCTGCTACCGAGTCCAGCCGGGCTCTGGGACACAGGGGGTCTCCAAGCAGACAGACCCCTCCACAGGAAAGGTGAAAGCTCTCGACAGACCACACGGAAAGCAGAAATCCTGCTGAGTTCTGCTTATGAGCCAGGTGACCTGCACGAGTGCCTTCCCACTCGGAGCTCCCGTGCGTACGAGCTCCCGTGCGTACGAGCTCCCGTGCGTACGAGCGCGGGTGGATGATTTCGGCGCTGTCCTCTCACATCAGTTCACACCCAGGAATATCCTTCAAAAGACAAAACGCAAAATCCAACGGGGCAGACTCCCTGGGAGAGTCTGATTCTGCTCAGTGTCATCAGCCAACTGCCTTCTGCAGAATTCACCAGATAGTTTCAAAAACAAAAAGAGGCAGGAATAACAGAGAGAATCCGAAAGGCGCCGCAAAAAGGCTTCCTACGTTGACACAGAAATAAGCAATTCCAACAAAGATGACTTGCTTAGGGACTGACTTTGCTCTAAAGGTAGAAACCAGACAACTAAGAGGAAACCTGATTTTCACATCGTACAACCAGACGTGAACGAAACTGGGGGCAACAGCCACAGGTTACATGGTGAACCTTTCGTCTGTCCCCATGGTCACAGCGGCTCAGCAGTGGGCACCAACACATATTCATCTTTTCCTTCTTTAGGAACACAAAACTCAGGGGGCTCCTCAGTATCACCCACCAGTTTTTTCTGACAGGAAAGGAGACGGCACCGTCCTCCCTGACTCCCTGTGTCTGCGTCTCGGGAAGGCTTTGCCAACTGAGTCAGGATCCTGGTCTCTCCTCCCTGTCTGAAGCCCGGCCTCGCCTGACCGTCTCTGCTGGGCTGTGCGCCTCAAGAAGGGGGTGCCGAGCCCCCACATCCCAGAGGACTGCAGGGCCTCAGAGCTCCAAAGCCCCCTCCAACCTGCCGCCACCCACCCAGCCTGCGGTCGGGGACACGGGGCAGCTCTGGGGAGGGAAGGGGCCTCACCGGCCCACTGACCCCACAGCTCCCCCTGCAGGGCAGGGACGACAAGCTCTCTCAGCATCCGGGGAGTGACGGAAAAGGTGCTCTGCAAACAGCAAGCTTTTAGCTAAATCCAAGTTACAGTAACGTAAGGGCTTTGGAAAAAGCAGCAAGGACAAATACAAGGAGTGAAACCTTAAAACACAGGCTGGGTTTGCTCTGGGGCCCTGGTCTGAGCCGCCCCCGAGACACCTGCCCCCCGCCAGGACACTGCTCTGCCCTCCAGCCTCCAAGGCCTGACTCTGCTATGACTGAAACCAGCAGTGCCTTCCACCCCCAAGAAAAGAAAATAAGTCACTTGGGAACTCCAAGTTCTTTCCTTAATACTCCTATTTTTGTTGCTCCTTAGGACTTGAGTACTCTTTTGTTTTCTAATGCAGAGGGTCCACTGTTTGGAACTTAACCGTCAGAGCCCAGGATGCAGGAGCTGCACCACACTGTGATGCTGCCCGTGGACCTCACCCCGTCCCCACCAACACACCTGGGGGACACGGTGTGTGGCCCTGCAGAGTGACAGTGAACCCCAGGGAACGGGGTCCTCTGGAGTGTGCGCACAGCCACGCCTGGTCCACAGAGGAAGGTCCGTGTCCCAGCGGGACGGCCACTCCGGGAACTGGGTTAAAAGATGCACTGTTGCCTTCGCCAGCATTCCCCAAACTCTGGGGTCATGATCGTGGCTACTCTAGAGTCACGATGAGAAGCTATTTAGAACAGAACAGAACAGACTTTATCTGCCTGCTCAAACCCCCTCGACCCCTGCACCCACCGGCCTCTGTGCTGTCTCCGCAGTTGTGCCCCATCCTGAGTGTCAGAGCCGGGATCACACGTGCGCCTTTCACACGGCTCCTTCCACGTGGCAGCGGCACCTAAGCATCCCCCGTGGTTTCTGTTTTGTTACTGACTTGATAGCTCATTTCTTTTTAGCACTGAGTTAACACTCCATTGCCCGGATGTACTAGAGCTGGTTTATCCGCTCACCTACTGGAGGATGTCTCGGTTGCTTCCAAGTTCTGGCAATTATGAATAAAGCCATTTTTTAAAAAGGGAAATAACAAAAAATAGAAAACATCCGGGGGCATTACACACCACCACAGAAAGTATTCTTCTTGAGCATGTTTACAGCGTGTGCTTGCTGTGTATGTGCACGGCGTGTGTTGTCGACAGAGACGTAAACCGGTTCTCACAATGGGGGGTCCGCACAGCTCACAAACACCAGCCTAAGGAGTTAAGAGCCACTGATTTGTGGTGAGATATACCTTAAGTTTCTCAGTCTATAAAACACAGAAATAAAACTGTTCCCGCACTGCAAGCGCAGGGCCAGCCCTCGGTGCCCGCACCCACTAAGCGTGTGACTGAGGCTGCTGCCACAGCTCCTGGCACTGCTGCTCACCGGAGGGGACTCCAGGACTGACTGTGACGTTCTCACGTTTCGCTTTCTCTCAAGTTTTGGGTGAGCGCACACCTCATCTTCACTGTTCCAGTCCTCACCCTTCTCTTATAAGCCACTGTCCCCTTCCACCGCTTTGCTCCCCCACAAGGACGAGGTCCCTGCACCCTCCAACCCTAGTTGGGAAACAGCCACAGCCGACATGGTGGTGGAAGCTCGTTGCCCATGCAGGTGGCCAGGCACATGGCATGCCATGGTCCCTGGAGACGCAGCCAGGTGGCAGGGCCAGAGCCTGGCCTGGCATCCAGGAGAGTCTGGCAAGGCCCTGCCCATGCTCCAGGCCAGGTGACCTTGGCCCAGGAGCAACATTCCAGACACACCCTGACGACAGGCACACACTGGCCACCAAAGCCACATCGCACCCTGATGACAGGCACGCACAGGCCACCAAAGCCACATCGCGCCCTGATGACAGGCACGCACAGGCCACCAAAGCCACATTGCGCCCACACCAACCATGCAGACCAGCCCCAAACTGCACCAAGTCCCAGTGTCCACCCGCAGAACAGGCCACCCCTGGTGCCCCACGAGCTGTCAGTGCAGGTGCCCGCGGACAGCACGCTGGGTCCAGAGCCGGTGGCGGGCGTGCCTGCTGGGGGCTCCACGTGCCCGCCGGCCCACGGCGCTGGGCCAGTGAACACTCACAGGGGTTCTGCACCTTCCCGGGGCTCCACGTGCCCGCCGGCCCACGGCGCTGGGCCAGTGAACACGCACAGGAGTTCTGCACCTTCCCGGGGGCTCCACGTGCCCGCCGGCCCACGGCGCTGGGCCAGTGAACACGCACAGGGGTTCTGCACCTTCCCGGGGCTCCACGTGCCCGCCGGCCCACGGCGCTGGGCCAGTGAACACGCACAGGGGTTCTGCACCTTCCCGGGGCTCCACGTGCCCGCCGGCCCACGGCGCTGGGCCAGTGAACACGCACAGGAGTTCTGCACCTTCCCGGGGCTCCACGTGCCCGCCGGCCCACGGCGCTGGGCCAGTGAACACGCACAGGGGTTCTGCACCTTCCCGGGGGCTCCACGTGCCCTCCGGCCCACGGCGCGGGGCCAGTGAACACGCACAGGGGTTCTGCACCTTCCCGGGGGCTCCACAAGTGCACATGGTGCCACGTGTGCCGTTTTCTGCAAGGGTGTTAACAGGAAAAGCCAAGACCAGCGTTGGTCTCTGACCCTTCCCCAAATAAATGACCAGGACACACCCTGACACTCCATGTGCAGCTTCCGCTGGGAGAACAAAGTGAGCTCAGTGCACACCTCGCACCGCAGGCCGGAGACGCAGAGCTGGGCCGAGTGACGGCCTCACACTGTCCCTGCTGGAGCCAGGGCTCCAGGTCCCCCCCCCCGGCCCAGGACAAAATCCACACGAGGACAAGAGCAAGGCCTGCGGCTGCCAAGGGCAGGGCAGTGAGTGGAGAACCCTGCAGCCCTGGGAGGCGCCTATATTAAGGGGTCTCTGCCACCCTGGAGCTTCAGGTGAGCAGGTCTGAGCCCGATGCACGCTGGGCGGGGCTGGCCCTCTGCCCCCACCACCCTCTCAGGCCACAGCCCCTCTGCCCCCACTACCCTCTCAGGCCACAGCCCCTCTGCAAGCCTCAGGGCTCCCACGGCAGGAAAGTGGTGATGTCACCTTGGCAGGAAGTCTTTTATCTGCACAGCCCTTTCACACACACAAGCTCTGGTGTCACCTGCAGCAGGGCACACACAGCCGGGGGTGTGCACAGAGCAGGGACCACGTCTCACCCGCAGGGATGCGCCTGGGAGTCGGTGGTTCCCTCGGGGAGCACTCCTGGCCTCCCCGGGGTCTGTGCTTCCACGGGGCCAGGGGCAACTGCAGAGCAGCACCGCGGGCACTCGGGCAGCCGCTGCCTGGACACCGCCACTGCTGGTGCCTCGAGCACGACTGGGCAGCGTGCTGCACTCCGCCCTGGGGGACACTCAGCCGTCTTTCGTGAAAGTTTCTAAATTAAGACATCGTGGTCAACATCGCAGGAAACCCAGCTTAGGCGCTGTTCCTGCCGGTGGGTCTGGAGAAGCTTTAACTGTGAACTTGCTGATGCGGTTTTTGTGCAGCTCTCCACCCCGTGACCCACGGACGCCAGCCTCGGGCTCCTTGTCAAGGGCATCTGGGGACTCGGAGCTGCTGTCCCCGTGGGCCCATCACCAGAGCCTGAGCCTGGCTGAGAGCAGGTGCCGGAGAAACTCTCGAGGGCAGGGAGCTGGCTCCTGCAAGACGGAGCCATCAGGCCTAGGTGCGTGAACGCTAACGCTGTCCACACTTCCTCTCAGCTCCCTCCAAATGAAGAACACAACCACCGCGGCCTCCCCGACGGAGCCAGGACGGCAGAGGCTCCCTGGGAGGAGGGGAAGCCACTGCGGGCACCACCCGCCCAGGGCATGACAGGAAGCGCCAGTGCTGGCCCCCAGCCTGCCCCAGAAGCCACGTGTCCCTACAAAGTGTCCCCCTCTCTGCAGTGATCTAACAGTCTGACTATGCGGCAGGACGAAACACGGGACAGAAGATAAAAGGCTTTCGCGTAAATACGGCACTTCAACATGAAGCAATGCCCTTCCATCAGAAACAGCTGCAGATTCAAATGCCGGAACCGGCAGGTGACGGGTGGAGACGTCACGCGAGTGCTGCCCTGGAACGCGGACGGGGCTGCCTCTCTCCCAGTCCCCGTCACCACGACCGGGCACACGCAGCACGGGTCTCAGGGGGCTGGCATCAGACGTGCAGTTTCACTATTTTTAACTCTACTACACAATGACATAAACGTACCTTCTGGACATTTCTAATCATATGGACAGTATGCACCTGTCTTCTCACAGAATAACACTGGCAGAGTCACACCAGTGGGACCTGAATCGGAACCAGCTGAACCCAGCCTGGCTGTGTCCTTGTCCTCTCCTGCTGCTCTCTGACAGTCAGCAGCACGCCGAGACCCAGGGTGCTGGCCGGCTCCCCCAGGCTGTGAGCACGTGCTGAGCGTGAGGGTCCTGCCTTCCCAGCCCACCGTCCTGTGGGGGTCACCAACAACTCCATCTGTCTCCTCTGTCACGCTAACCGGGGTTGCCACTGCAGCCAACCCGGGACACTGGCCTGCCCGGCTCCCAGGACAATGCCCCAGACGCGGCCTGTCAGCCCCTCGCTACAGAGCCGGCAAGCCACCCCTCACAGGACGCTGACAAGTGCCGCCAACTGCAAAACCAAAACATCACTTTGACAAAGCCCGTCTGGAGTGGAAGTCCTGCACTCACGTACTCTGGGTTTTCTAAAACAGAAGAGCTTCTTCAGAAAAAGGAGAAAAAAGAAAGAAAAAAGCTGTTTGCTTTCCTCGCTGTTTAGCACACTGGCCGGGCACAAAGCTAACGTCCTCTCCTCCCTGCAGGGTTTGCCACCTGAGCACCCAGAGCCTCACCACGCCCAACGGAACCCCCAGAAATAAACCCACGACGCCACCAGCAGGAGGCCCCTCAGAGCCTCGGCAACGCAGGGCGTGGGAAGGGCAATGTGTCCGTCCGCTGTGACCCCAACCGGAACGAGGCTCTGGCCAACCTCGGAGAGGCGAGCTGGCACCACGTCAGCACTGTGAACTGCAGGTTCTCACAGGCAGCAGGACTGGGCGGCTTTAAGCAAATGTCCCAGTCTAAAGACCTGTCTTGTCACAGCAAATGTCCTGTCCACTGTCCTGAGCCGGCCTTCGTGGAAGCCTGCCTGCCTGCCTGCGGTTCAGAGGGGATGCTCAGCTGTGTCCGAGACGTCCCTGTGCCGCCCCAGACTGGGTCTGCCATGAATTCACGCTGAACACTTAGGACACGCAGAGGCTGACCGGGCGGACGGCCGTACAAAATGCTCGGAAAGGAAGCTGCTGGCGGCGCAGGTGGGGTCGTGGGCCACATGCCTGTGTGTCAGGCCCCGCTCAGAAGCCTGATCTCTTCCCGACAGCCCCCGTGGGGAGGAGCGGCCCAGGGCGGCTCTCCGGGTGCTCCCAGCCTTTCTGGGGCCGCGGCATTGCTGGCACAGGGGCAGCGGACACACTGTCCATGACCTGGCGTAACAAAAGCCCACATTTCCTTATTTTCATAATAATTTCATAAGCATGGCGTACACTCAGGGAAAGACTGTTCTTTCTTGCAGGGCTCACACACCCTGGACTGCCGAGCTCCCGTCTCGCAGGAAGAGGGGCACCAACCTGGCAGCCTGTCCCGTGTCACCCTGACCCCTGGCGGGGGAGGCGCGGGGCGAGAGGGAGCTGCTGCGCCTTGCAGCTCTGGAGCCCACAGGCCCTGACAGCGAGCTCCCAGTGACAAATAAGGGCTTCTGTGCACCAGTGTCACCTTCTACCTGCAGTTCTCTAGGCACCTGCCCAGGCAGACAGTCCTGCAGGGGGACCCAAGGTCCCCAGTGTCTGAGAGAGCAGAGCTCAGGCGGCAGATGGGGACAGGCACACACTGGCCCCCAGGTGGCCCCAGAACAGTGCTCAGGGACTCGGTGAGGAGGGCACAGACCTGCAGGGGCCACGGTGAGAGCGGGGGACTAGAACCGTGCTCCACCCAGAAACTTCCTCCTGTGCTGCCTCTCCAGTCCATGACCATTTAAAAAAGATGAATTTTTACTATTTAGGTACACACTGTGTGTTCAGTCATAAAAGGATCTAGGGACATGTAAATTCCTCCTTGGCACAACCAGAGGACTAAGAAGTGACCAGGTTTGCCTTAAGACTTAAACTCACTGGTGTTTTCCTACGAGCCTACAGACAGGACCTGGGACACTTCTGCAGGTAACGCACCGTGTGGGTCCGCCTGCACCTTTCGCCCAGGCCGTGCTGCGGGATTTACCTGTGTCGATACTTTGTTACAACTGCAGTGTGGTACTCACGGTCTGAAAACTCATCCTCTTACTGACTGACATTTGTTTTTCTCCAACTTTTGCTAATACAAACAATGCTACAATGAATGTTTGTTTGGATTTCTTTACATACATGAGGTCTACAGCTAGAAATGGAATTGCAAGAAACTAACTGTAAATGCTATAAAAATCCAACGAAGGTTCACACCGTACAGTCATTCGAAAACATGCCCTCGTTCACTTCGGACTAAGGCGAACGTCTTACGTTGTGAAATTATCCAGAGATCTTGGTGGGAAAGGGGTAAACGGTACTTTGTAATAAGATTAGGTTCTACAAAAAGAGACGATATAATTAATAATTTTCATTTAAATGAAAACTGCAAACTCCAGTGATAGTATGAAGCTCTCTATTGGCAAGACAACAGCTGAGATGAGGGGCAGGCAGAGGACCCTGAAACCCCAGAAATCACAGAGAAAACGTACAAGTACGTGCATTTGCCTGGGGGAGAGGGGCCGCAGCCTTCACCCAGTTCTCGAGGAGTGAGACCCCAACAAGCACCGAGCCGTTGTTTTCTGTTGTGTGTGGCAGGGAGGGGGTGTCGGCCGACACCCGGGCAACACGGGAAGAACAGCTCCCGCTCCCACATGGACGCAAAGCAGCACACACAGGACGACACATTTGTAGCAGAAATGACTTCAGACCCTTCAACACACGTGTACCCAGGGAGCATCCTAAGTCATAACCCCTCGGACTGTTTATGTGCAACAATATGAAAGAACAAATCAAGATTTCCACCGAGAAAAGGCCAAAGTCCACAGTTTTGTTTCTAAGGAGACCGAGGCAGGTGAGACCAACTGGGAACACGGCTGTGCTGCTACGGTGACGAGGAGGAGCCGTGCTTTGGAAACGACGCTCCGGTGCTACTTCTCTCTGCACTAAACACATCACAGGATCTTTCTCTGAAGTTATCAGGTTACGGGGACCAGGCAATCAAACCCAAACGGAGCAGACGGTGGACGCTGCAGCAGGGCGGTCTGCAGAGTCCCACGAGTTGAGGGACAGTGCCCTGAGGAACAGACACCACCACGCAACATCCCAGCCTTCCGGAAGGGCTGTGCGCGCTGCCTGCCTGTCACCCTAGCAACGGCTCTAAACATATGTGCAGTGACACCAGCTGATTTCTGAAAGCTGTAAATAGAAGAAAATGGCATTAAGAAAATTCTGGATTAGAGTAAGGACCACCCACTCCCCTCCCCACCCACCCCTAAATCCCACTGTTAACACTGAGGGCAACGCCAGGTACACAAACGGTTTGAACCTCTCACATACCAAACCATCTGCACAATTATATATCCACACAGAGCAAAACAAGGTCCTCTGATTCACTGTCTTTGTGCCAACGTGTGCACAGACGAGAAAGGGCCAAGCAGCGGCGGAGTCTGGCACAGACGCAGGCGCCAGCAGCGAGTTCCGAGCCTGCGCTGACCACAGCTCTGCTCTCCGCTCTCTTCCCAACCAACGTGGGCACCTGGTCCTTTCTCTCAAGGCCCTTCAAGCTGTTGGCGCCTGGGCCTCACAGCCCAAAGCAGGCCCTGGCAGGTAGGTCTCCACAAACCAGGAAGTCACAGCCAGGAAAGAGAAAAAGACATGGTCGACCGCCCCGGGCAGAGGTTCCAGGCAGAAAACCACAGGCTTCTGGCAGAGCGGGCCACGGTCCAGGGTTCAGACCTCAGAAGCTGTTCCCGACTTTGAGGAACACAGTCCACATTTCATCTGGGGATGGGAAAACACGGAATTCCCTGAAGATTCTGAGAAGAAGGCATTTAGTCTAGGACAAACCAGCAGTTCCTAGACCAGGCTGGCAAAGAGGCGAACCCACAGCACCGAAGGACGCGGGCGTGGCGGAAAAGACGACTCCAGCACCACCTTCGCGAGACCAGAGTCCGCCCACGGCCTCTCTTCTGCCAGCATGTGATGTGGTTGAGAATAATACGCCTTTTCCCTCATTTCCCTTCTCCCGTATTTTTGAAGCATTACACAGTAAACTAGGCAAATAAATCCCCAAGTATTAGCTGACATTCTTTTTTTTCTTTTTCTTCTTTTTTTGAGACAGAGTCTTGCTCTATTGCCCAGGCTGGAGTGCAGTGGTGTCATCACAGCTCACAGCAACCTCAAACTCCTCGGCTCAAGCCATCCTCCTCCTTCAGCCTCCCGAGTAGCTGGCACTACAGGCATGTGCCACCATGCCCGGCTAATTTTTTCTATTTTTAGTAGAGATGGGGTCTCGCTCTTGCTCAGGCTGGTCTCAAACTCCTGATCTCAAGCGATCCTCCCACCATGCCCTCCCAAAGTGCTAGGGTTATTGGCGTGATCCGACCATTATTAGCTGACATTCTTAAACAAATGTGATATTTCCTGGTATGAAAATCTATTTATGGGCCCCACAGATACACTTCTAACTCCAGGCATCACTAAAATTAAATATTAAATATTCCAAGAAAACACACGATTGTAAGTTAAAACGTAAGAAATGTTATTACACCGTAATCCAACTTCTCTTTACCCAGAGTGCCTTTCTCCAGTGATCTACCCCCAGCGGGCGCGAGGGTGGGAGAAGGCAGAGGGGAAGGAGGGCACACCCACATCGCTCGCCCAGGACAGACTCACTCACGTGCTTTGTGATTCTGATTCAGGACGCAAAGCCAATAAAAATTACGCACTCGTGTCTGTTCACAAATCTAAGTGCGTTTTGCTTAATATCTACGTTTCCCAAAAGATATAAAATCAACATGTAATTATAAACTCCAACACTTTGTTTTAAGGATCCAGCTATTCGAATTGCCTTTGTGGAAAATTCTTCCAAAGGAAAAGTCAGCTCAGATTTGTGTTTTAAGTGTAATTTCTTAGAAGTGAGAGCACACGGGTGTTCTTACACACACCGTGTGTGCACGCAGGAGCACGCGCACGAGAGAGCCAGAGAGGGCAGGGCCGACTCGGGGAAGGAGAGGGTCACACAAAACCCACCCCTCATCTGGAGCACTGACCTGGTTCAGAATGTCACTCCCATTAGAAAACACAAAGTATTAAGTCATTAAATATGAAATGTCTGGTTTCAAATTAAAAGTTAATTATAGTTCAAACAAGAAGCAGTACGATTAATCAAAGTCTGCGCCTAAACTATCGACACAGTTTTGCCATCTTAACAGTAGCTTGTTTACGCCAGGAGTGAGGAAGCCTGGAGAGCAAGTGGCGATGAAATCGTGAAAGGCGTTTTCCACAGCTTGTTGAGAATTGAATATTTTTCCGGGCAAGAAGTGGTCCAGGGCCTGGAAGAAGTGGGAGTCAGTTGGTGCAAGGTCTGGTGAATACGGTGGATGACACAGAGTTCCCAACTCCAGCCTCTGTAGTTTGAGCAGCCGTGTTTGTGTGACATGTGGTCGAGCGTTGTCTTGCAAGGGGACTGGCCTGTCTCTACTGACCAGTCTTAGCTGCTTAATCGCAAGTGTCCTCATCATTTCGTCCAACTGGTTGCAGGAGACGTCTCTTGTCATCGACTGACCAGGTTTCGTGAAGCTGAAGTGGGTAACACCAGCGCTGGACCACCAAGCAGACACCATTAGCTTTATTGATAAATATTTGCTTTTGGACTGTGTTTCGGCACTTCATCTTTATCCAACCACTGTGCCGAACACGTGCAATTGTCCAGAAGAATCTATCTTTCATCACAGGTAACCATACGGTGTAGAAATGGTTCGCCTGTATGTCGTGGCAGCAAAGGCAGGCAAGCTTCCAGATGATTCCTCTTCTGATGCTCATTTAATTCATGTGGAACCTGAAAGGTGGTCTTAGTAAAACCTCACTAACAGAGGAAATAAACTGTCAAACAGAAAGTGAGAGAAACTTACTACAACTACCCTTTGGTTTCATTAAAACGCGTGGGGACTAATTTGTTGTCTCCGAGTTCTTTCTCGGCCTTGGGAAAGTTCCCGAGCGGGCAGTAGGGCCGCAAGCTTCCCCTGCTTCCTAAGAAGGGACAGCACCAGATGCCTCCTGTTACCAAGAGGAAAGAAGAAACCGGTTTCTGCCGTCCGTCTGCTACGTGAGGAACGGAAGGAGCCACGCGGCAGTTTCTCAGCTGTCTTTTGCTAGCTGGGCTGCAGTCACGGCCCACCCTCCTCAGCTGCCTAAGGAAGAGTCCGGGCCGTGTGGCCGCAGGGCCGGGGCCTCCCTCCTCTCTCTTCGGAGAGAGAGTAGATAAAACTTCGTGCTTCTGTCTGTCCTAATCTTTGAGAAATCTTTCTTGCTGGAGTACAGACTTCACACCCTAACAGCATCCATCTATCCAGCTTCTCGCCCGTTTGTCTCAGACGGCCCAATACTGTTGCAACAGTAACGTCAAACCTGGCTGCTAATTCACGCGTAGGTGGAGGTGCGTTCGCTTCCACTACAGCTTTCAGCTCATCCTTGTCCACCTTGGTCTCAGGGTGCCCACGTGGCTCGTCTCTAAGGTTAAAACACCAGAACGGAACTTCTCAAACCATGGACATACTGTGCGTTCATTAGCCACCTCCTTCCCAAACACTGCCTTGGTATTTCGAGCTGTCTGCGCTGCACTGGTTCCACGATGGAACTCATATTCAAAAATAACATGAATTTTTGACTTATCCATGGTTTCACAAAACTTGCTGTAAAAAAAAAAAAAAAAAAAACCTGAAAGATAATCACAAGCCAAAACGTGTGTTTGAAAGAATGAGGATGTACCTTCACAATTAAAAAAACAAAAAAACCCCCAAGAGTGTCAAAGTGAAATGCCAGCGATAACAACTGTCAGATTTAGTGCTTAAGGACATCAGACACTCCACCCTCAACAACCCAACGGCAACGGGTCTGAGCCTGCCGGTCAGCTACAGCCTGAAGAGAAAGCAGCAGCACCTAAGAACCGAACGGGCGACCTTCAGAGCAAAGACTGACAACAGGTGTACCACCAGCGCCTGCGAGAGAGAGCACCGTGCACAGCAACGTCAAGCCACGTGCTCCACCTGCCACACCCGCCGTGGGGTCTGTGCCTGCTGGGCCACGCGAGACAGCTCACAGAGCAGGGCGACGAAGGTGCCGTGGAGACGAGGGATCGGGGCCTGTTCCAGGTCTGGGGATTCTGCAAGTCCAGGATGCGTGGCCAGCTCTGGCCCTGCCAACCTGCGGGCATGTTACGCACGTAACCGTGAGCACAGACAGCAAGCTGCTCCACAGAGCACGGCTCACACACGCCACGCGTGCTGACCGCTGCGGGCATGGGCTGTGCCTCCGTGTCCTCATCTGGACACCAGGAGCCACCGCCACGTGCCACGCCCCGTGGAGAGTCCGTGCTCGGTGCACTGGGAGCAGCACGCGGCCCCGTGAGCACTCAGCACACCCGGGCAACTGTAATTAATGACAGAGCCTCAACCCCTCAAATCAATGGCTGGGGGTTAACGATCCATTTCAAATCTCATTTGCACGGTGCTTTACTTTCATCTGTCATTTTACTCAGAGCCTCTGACTGGCCTCAACTGAACAGATGCGTTATCTCCACACTACAGCGAAGACACCGGCGCTGAGACGGTCCAGACACGCCCCTGGCTGTGAGTGCCTGGCCAGGACCCCCACCCGAAACCGCGCCTTTCCAGGGCCCCCACAGGCGCTGCTGTCAGCACACTCCCGCCGAACGTCCGTCGGGACTGCGGTGGGCTCTGTCCTCGCGAGGATGAAACAGCTCCCTCTGCCAAGTGACCAGCGAGGGAGGCCTCACCCTTCCCTCGTCTGGAAGCTGCCTCAGCGTCTGCAGGACAAACCCTTGGGAAAAGCACCGAGAGGACACTCCGGGCCGGGGTGTGGGAGGCCAGAGAGGACGGCTCACCCCGGGGACGGAGTGCACAGCACGGGCACGACAGCACCACGCGGGGGAGCCACCGGGGCAGCAAGGACGGTGCCCTCGTCAATACCAGACAAGACGCAGGAGACTGAACAACCTCGAGAGTTTCCATCTTCATCTTCCAGGGAACCCCAAAGCACATTTTCCTTCGGTCTCCTCACCAGGCTCCTGGTGGAAACCACGAGTGAAAAAGAACCGCTGGCAGGAGTGAAACTCAGGAGCACAGAGCAGGACAGGCAGGCCCGGGGCAGGCAGGGCGTCCCCACAACTCCACTCTTAGACACTGCTTCAAGGCCTAAAAACGTATTAAAACCTGAGAGCTTCTATCAGGAAACAGAAATAGCTGACTTCCAAGGTGAGCACAAAAAGCAAGTGCGCAATTTCCAAACTTGTATAGAGGGAAAAAAGGTAAACCGCCCCTCCAAATCTAAAAAGGCAACAAAAAGGAGAGAGAAGACCCCAAGTCACGACACATGGAAGTACAATACAATGACAGAACAGAAATGTTTGTTAAACACACACAGTGCCACAGGGCGAAGGCACCGCCAGAGTTCCTGTGCTGGAAACAAGCCCCGGGGCACAGCGTGGGGGGGTCTCCCGGGCGCTGGTGCCTGCGGAGGCCTGGGGAGCGCCCGTCTCCCCCTCTGCCGAGAGCACGGGCAAGACTGCCCGCGTGGGAGAGAGGCTGGGCCCTCCCCAGCCGCGCCTGGAGTCTTGGACTTCACGGCCTCTAGAAAGTTCTGATACTAACTTTCTGTTCTTTATAAGTTACCCAGGATCAGGTGTTTTGTTACAGCAGCACAGACTAGGACGAAAGTACAGGACTAAGAAATCCAGCTAAAGAGACACTGAGTCACCATAAATATGGCAAAGGCTTCCTTTCCTGAGAGAAAGAATACAGTTCCCAACATTTGTCCACATACTAAGAAAACCCCAAAGTAAGGTGCAAAAATCGACAGTACAGAGGAAATAGAGCCACAGTCACGGGAAGACGTTATAATACTCTTCAAGGGCCGGGCACAGTGCCTCACAGCTGTGATCCCAGCACTCTGGGAGGATCACTTGAGGCCAGGAGTTTGAGACCAGCCTGGGCAACATAGCAAGACCCCATGTCTACAAAACATAAAAGAATTATCCAGGCATAGTGGCGCACACCTGTAGTCCCAGCTACTCTGGAGGCCAAGGAGGGAGGATCACTGGAACCCAGGCGTTCCAGGCTGCAACGAGCTGTGATCACAACCACTGTCCTCCAGCCAGGGTGACAGAGACCCTGTCTCAAAAAAAAGAAAAAGAAACAAGAATGTAAGGGTGCCATTCTGGGGACTCCCCAAAAGGACAGCACACGTATAAACTACCTCTCCCAGGCCAGGCAGCTGCCGCCTCTGTGAGCCCGGAGCCCTGCGGCCGGGGCGCGTCAATCCCGAGCCGGCTGGGACCATCCTGAGGGCCGGGAGCTCCCTGTGGGCAGGACAGGTCCCGCTGCTGACATTTCAACATCCAGGCTTGACATCTTCTATTCTAACAATTTACCACAGAACAATCAGAGGGCAGCGGTGGGGACGAGGGTGAGTTTCGGGAGGGGCTGGGGCCAGGCAGTGCCGCCCGTGGCACCGGGCACCTCCAAGGACAGGCTGGGTCGGTGTGAACAGGCTGCCTTCACGCACACCCAGGTGCAGGGTCCACCTGGAATCCACGGGATCTGCGGGTAAAGGCCACACCTTAAGGACAGACCCCCAGGGGCTGTGCTCCCACGTGTGCGTCCTGGCTTCAGGGGCCTTGCAGACCCCAGCGGTGGCAATGGGGTGTGACATGGGGACCTCGTGCACTGCTGGTGGGGACGTAGAATGGTGCAGCTGCTGTGGAAAACAGCGCTGAAGTTCCTCAAAAAATTAAAAATAGAATCGCCACGTGATCCAGCAATTCCACTTCTGGGTAGAGACCCGCAAGAACTGAAAGCCGGGCCTCGAGCCAACGGCCGTCCTCCCACGCTCAGTCCCCACGGCAGCACCCGCAGCCGCCAGCCCACGCCTCCGTGGAGCGAGACGTGGTCCGTCCACACCACTGAACGTCACTCAGCCTCAAAACGGGAAACCCTGACACCTGCTCCAGCCTGGGTGAACCCTTAGGACATGATGCTCAGTGACAGAAGCCAGACAGGGAAGGACAGACACAGGAGGAATGCAGTCGACCAACTCACAGGGACAAGCAGGACACACAAGGGGGGACGGGCCCCGAGGGCAGGGGCCTGGGAGGCGCTGCCCTCCCCCCGCAGTCCCAGCACCAGCAGGACAGGACAGCACGGCCGGCCCTCCCTGGGCACCCGCTTTCTTCCCTGTGTTCACAGAGCACGAGGTGAAAGTAACGACAGGCAGTAAATCCTCCCACACACGAATCAGGTGTCATCACCACGGCCGGCGATTTCCAAAATCTACCTTTAAAATCAGACCCACAGATGTTTCTTTTTCCATTCAATCCCAGTAAGGCCAACGCCCCTGCTGCTTTTAACAAGGCAGAAACTGGGACATCTAATGCAACTTTTAACCCAAGGTTACAGGTCAAAGGTGTGACGATTAGTAACTCCCAGGCTGCTGAAGCTGCTGCGTCTGCTCCACGTGGTTCTGACGAACGCACCACGCACAGGACAGACAGAAGCAGCCACAACCTGGCACTCTGGCATCAGTCCTGGTCCCGCGGGAGGCAGCACAGGTGTGTTCAGAGACTGAGAGCAGCCAGGTGAGCCCTTTGCCTACTGTCAGCCACATCACAACTGCACACGCACGGGGTCCTTTCTTGTGTCACCTACACAAGAGCTTCCATGTCTGTACGTGTGCACGGCTCGGCAACAGTGCCAGGAGCAACGTCCATACGTGTGCACGGCTCAGCAACAGTGCCAGGAGCAACATCCGTACCTGTGCACAGCCCGGCAACAGTGCCAGGAGCAATGTGGATGACGCCTTCATCACTGGCACCTCGTGTGGGTGCTGGGTTAGTCATGGCTCGTCTGGGAACCACCTGTGTAAAATCTTTCCCTTAGAGTGGGCCTTACTCAGACACTCTATTTAAACTAAAACAGGTGTTCAGAAAAAGAAACACACACACACACACACACACACACAACCAAAACACTGGAACTTTTGTAAATTTTGCTATTTGAACACCAGGAAATCTATACACACATTCTTTCAACTTCATTCTCTGGCCGAGTCCAGGCTCCGGGCTGGGCAGCCTGTGGCCGGGGGTCAGCGCCGTGACTGGGCGTGAACCAGGCCCCCCGAGTCCGGCAGCCGTGCAGGAACAGCACATCTCGGACAGTGTGCTCCACAGCAGAAGGGGAAAAAGGCAGGCAGGCCTTAGCCAGCGGGGACCTAAACAGCCTGACATGAAATGTTTTCCTTTAAAATTCATGGATTTCAACCACGCTAGCCCCGGGAGCTGCCTGCGGCCAACTTCAGTGACAGCTCAGGCGCTGCCCAGCCGGCCCCTCACGCTGCAGACGGCTGTCCACACCCGGCACCCGATGCCCACACGGTGCCCACGCGGTGCAGGCCTCTCCCTCAGGCCACTGGACTCCAGGTGTCTCACTCAAAGTTTCAGGTAAGTTTAGTTCTGTTCCTTATTCCGAAACACTACTCATGGGCATTTCAAATCCTGCCAGCATAAAGACAAGGATACCCAATTAATAAAAATTCAGGTGCCATTAGCTGTTGCTACGGTTTGAATGTCTGCCCTGCTGGCACTTAACCCCCAGCGAACCAGGACGTATGATTCGGCCTTCGCGAGGCGAGGAGGATTAGGTGAGGCTGTGAGGGCGGGGCCGTCCTGGCGCTCCAAGTGGAGGACGGGGACCTGGCCGCCACTCAGCCCCTGGCCCGGTGCCGCCTCGGGACTCTGCAGGGTCCTCCCCAGGGCAGTGCCTGACCTTGGACGTCCCAGCCTCCAGAGCCACGAGAAATAAATTCCTTGTCTTTGTAAGTTACCCAGCCTCAGGTATTCGGCTGTAACAACGGAAAATGAACTAAAACAATTTGCTTTGCTGTACCTCATAAACTGCGTTTCCAAAATACTCCAGGACATCAAATATAACAGACAAGAAAATGATGTTTACTTCAACAAGTCTCACATGCAAAGGCCTCTCTCTGGTACCAAAGCGTTTCTGCCCAGGCCTGGCAAACCCTCCTTTCCCAGGCAAAGACAGTCATCGCGCCTTCTGTGTCACAGAGCAGCACCGAACTGACCGTCAGTCAGGTCACAGCAGGGAGAGAACTGGCCGAGAGTTTATTTCTCACGCGTGTCTCCACTGCCAGCTGTTAACACTTACTGAGCAAAGCTTTTTCTGCTTCAAATTTTAAAATCCCAAAGTACTTAAAACATCACTGCCAGAGTCCTCAGCTAATCGATGATCCTGAAACAGGTGATCTGAAACAGAGCACAGAAATGCTATCTGCCTCCACAAAACACACGGCAGATGCGGACCGCTGGAGAGCCCTTCTTTATTTTTAGTGAGGACGGAGTGAGATGCCCACGGCAGCCGTTTCCCATGCGATCCAACCACACGGACTCCCAGGGAATCGGGGGCTGGCCTGCTGGGACGCTGCCTGGGGGAGCAGGAAGTCCCCGCCTCCCGCACCGAGGAGCCTCTCACGGCAGGGCCCCACCCCTGCCGGCCCCACCCCTGCCGCACGCAGGCGGCGCTGTGCCCTCACTGCTCCTGCTGATGGTGCAGGCTGATCCCACACTCAGCCCTGGCCACTGGCCACAGTGTCACCAATGGCAGAGCCTCTCGGGTCGGCGTCCCACCACGAAGGCTGCCGCCCACCTGTGCTGCCAGCCACCTGCACATCCGAGTCGCAGAGCCAGCAGGTGGGGTCTGCCCGCAGCGCACACCGCCGTGCCGAGACGGACGGCAGCCATCGCCTTCTTCTGCAAAAGCTGCAAAACCCTAAGAACAAAAAGACTGTCCTAGAACCCAAACTCAGCGTCTTGTGTCTATACACACACACGTATGTTTGAGACAGGGTCTCACTGTCGCCCAGGCTGGAGGGCAGTGGCGCGACCACAGCTCACTGCAGCCTGGAGCCCCTGGGCTCAAGCGATCCTCCTGCCTCAGCCTCCCGAGCAGCTGGGACTACAGGTGCGAACCACACCCAGTTGAGCATCACATATTTTAATTACTTGATAAATACACTAATATCTATAATCAATATTTAAGTTGCACACATGAAATTCTGAAAAAGTATATACCATAAACCTTACAAAATTTAAAAGATTAAAGGACCACACAGATCTGCTTTGTTCCCTGCACTAGCCGTCGGTGCTTTCAGGAATTTCATCTCCCTGACGGAGACGGCAGCACCACGGCACCGAGTCGGAACTGCAGCACACCGTGGGTTCCCGCAAACCTGCGCGGCCGCGGCCTCCAGGAACAGAATGCCCCAGCCCCTGCTCCCTCGGTGTGAAAACCCCTGACCCACCCCAGCACTGACTGGGCTCCAGCATCCTCACTGGGCACCTGCTTCTTCCTGTCAGTCTGAAACCCCGATGCCATACGCCCCCCTCCTCCCCCAGAAGCCCCGCACAGCCGCAGGGCACGGGTGTGCCTGGGGCCTCGGCGCCCTCGGAGCTGCTCCAGGGAGGAGGCCCGGGGACCTGGGGGGAGACGCCCAGACCAGCCGCACGTCTCGGCGTCAGCAGGACACAGGGCAGCACACCGTCTCGTCCAGGTCAAACGACCATTCTCAGATAAGCTACCTTCAAAAATGAGGGTTTGTGTGGACTCATCTCGTTTATGTTCCACAGTTCCATCTCCCAAGCATTAACAAGTGTCATCTTCCTTGGCTGTGACAAAATCTGAAACAGTCCAGAATCAGCTGGGAAGCGCCAGCCCCCGCCCCCCGCCCCCCAGGCTCTGCCTGGCAGCACCCAGGCCTCCCACTGGGAGGACGAGGCTCTGGGGGCGCAGGGCCTGCTGGCAGGGACAGCGGCTCAGGCAGACCTTCCTCCCCTGAAGCACCAGTCGACACACGGTCACCACTGCAAACGTGGCCTCCAAACTCAGGGGCCGAGAATCACAACGCTAAGAGCCTGAGGAGCCAGGGGAGCAGAAAGGTAAAGCCTGAGTTGGGGAGATCAGCACGACACGGTGAAAACCGTCTCGCTCTGCGCGAGACCTTCACCACCACCCGCCTCTACAGACGCGCAGAGGCTCAGCCAGCCCTCCCGGAAAAGGAGGGTGACAGGCAGCGTGAGAGGAGGCCCCCGCAAACCCGGACGGACGTCCGGGCTGCAGGGAGGATGGCGTGGAGTCTGGGAGGACTCTTCACACCTGCCTCATCGAACACGCCGTGAGCTTTGTTACAAGGTGCAACTTTCAACATGAGATCCATTCTTTTTTGCCCAATGTAACACGTGTGTTAACAAATATGAGTTAACTAAGGAATCTTTGTCTTAACCTTTTGAAATGCCCACTCCCTTTTCTTCCCCTACTGAAACCACCACGAGACAGCGGAAACGCAGTCTTTCAGGACCGGGCACACAGTCCGGCTCGCGGGACGCAGGGCGCCCTCTGTCGGCCAGAGGCCACCCTGCGGCACCGCGCACAGCCAGCCTGGCCTGGCCGACGAGGAGCAAAACCAAAGACTGGGCTAAAGAAATGCAGAAGCTCTACTCAGAGTGAAACCCGAAAGGCACAGTTACAAAATACAGTGGACAGTGCTGAGGCCTGCATGGAACGTAATTCTTGGTAAATGCCGCCCAAACCCAAGTTAGGAAAACACAACTATAAGTATTTTATTAAAAAAACAGTATTTCCAGATGAAAGAATTCTGATCAGAAATATGTAGATTTTCATTCACAGTTTTTTCCTCCCTTCTACAGTCTGAAGCATTCTCTAAATTCACCCTGTAATTTGACAATGCATACAAATTTGCTATTAATGCTTAAATGCTAGCCATGGATTAAGATTTCATCTCACAAAGTTCTGAAATCCCTAAAGGAAAAAAACCTTGTTCACGATTCTGTATCCAGAATTTAGGAAAAAACAACCCAAATTTTCTTTGCATTGTGTTAAATGCAGATACAATCTCCGTATCAAGCCTAGCTCACTGGCCGGGCGTGGTGGCTCACGCCTGTAATTCCAGCACTTTGGGAGGCCGAGGCGGGAGAATGGATTGAGGTCAGGAGTTCGAGACCAGCCTGAGTAAGAGCAAGACCCCATCTCTACCAAAGATAGAAAAGAAAAAAAAAAATTAGCCGGGAGTGGTGGCACATGCCTGTTATTCTCAGCCACTCGGGAGGCTGGGGCAGGAGGATCGCTTGAGCCCAGGAGTTTGAGGTTGCTGTGAGCTAGGCTGATGCCATGGCACTCTAGCCCAGGCAATAGAGGGGGACTCTGTTAAAAAAAAAAAAAAAAAAAAAGCCCCACGAAAGAAAGAAAGCCTAGCTCACTATTCACGTACACCTCGCACACCCCACACGCTCCTTTCCATGTGTGTCCCAAGACCACCCCCTGCGGCAGGCTGGGAAACAGGCCGCAGGGTCCTGGGACTTGTGTCACACAGAGGTGAAGCCCCTTTCTCCAGCCCAGAGGGTCCTGCCACCTCCACCTGTGCCCTCATGAACACCTGGGTACCACATGGTGCTAGGCTAAGACATGAGAGACCCTCGCCCCAAACCACCAGCCTACTACAGCCTCATGAGTGACCCCACGCACAACCAGCAGAAAAAAACACCCAGGCAACATAAGAATTATGAGAAATAAAAAATCATTGTTATCTTGATATTACATTTGGGCATAGTTCTATTACACCATAATAAGCAACTGATCAACATTCCATTCTGGATAAGAACTATTTGCAACACAGATGAGATGCTCCTTAAACATACTGAACTCTGAGCATAGTCTTTAAATGGGTCTTTCTTCCCAATTTGCCCTTAAAATGGCACTGAGTGTGGTGGTCAGAGCCCACAGCACACTGACGCTGCCTGTGAGACTGAAAACACTACTCAGAATTACAGTCTTATCTTGGCCCCAAGAAATACAGGCCTTTGTCAGCACCTGCCACCTCCAGCACATCACACCCACCTTACGCGCAAAACGCCTGGCAAGTCAGACGGCCCAGAGAAGAGAACATCAAATGCTGAATTCCTGTAGAATCCTTTACTGTGAATCAAAATGAATAGCATTATGTTAACCTTCAAGTTTTGGCATGGAAATCATATTCTGTTTCCTAAACTTTTTGGAGGATGTTGTGAAGTTTTATAAGAGACAAGTCTAGAAGTCAAAATAATCAAGACAATAAAATGCCCTCAAAGGTGACAAGAATCTCCTTCCTTCGTGGCAGAGCCCACTTGCATTCCTGCCTGCCAGGTGGTTAACTCAGTTCTTTCAACAGCCCTCTCCGAGCGACACAAGGCACTGGCTGGACCACGGAATTCCCCAGGTGCTGGAGAAAGGACGAGGACTTCCAGAGCAGACAACAGGGTTCTGGAGAAATGATATGGAAACGGAATTTCAGAAGCCCCAGGATTATACTTGATAAAACACATACTCGTGAACCCCAGGGCATCTTATCGTATATTCTAAAACCTCAGTGCTTGGATCCTAAAGCTCACTTGATTAATGATGTCTCATCACAACTCGGCAGGTCATAAAAGACCCAAGCAGACTTCAAAGGTCAGAGAGCGTAAAGCTGAAATACTCGGGAGGATGCACAACACGGAACACAGCCCTCCCTGGCTACAGACCGCGCTGCGGAAATGCTGCAATGGAGAAGTGGCTCCAGGGTGTTCTGAAACTTGCTTCCAAGCCCGTGAGTCTCACGCGAGCCTGAACGATGGAGACAGAGGTGTGTTCACTAGGGAGAGGCAAAACAACAGCACGGCGCCTGCCGTCTGAGGCCCAGGGAAACCACCTGTCTTTCAGGACAAATCCATTTCAACGCGCCCACAACCAGCGGACTGTAATTAACTAAAGACTGAAGCCCTCTTGTCTTCCCTGACCCAAGCTGTGCCCTGTATGTGCCACGTGGGTGCTGGACACGCTCTAGCCCAAGGTAGGCAGTGAATGGGACACAGTCCCAGACTCCACCTCGAAGGTGGCCTCTGTGGAGTACATGAAGTCCAGCTTCTGGGGACGCCAGGGACCTGTTCTAGAAAGGGCCAGATGACACACCTTGGGCTTCTCGGACACATCTGCTTTGTTGTTGCTATAGCTGGCCAGGCACGGTGGCGCATGCCTATAATCCTAACACTTTCAGAGGCTGAGGCAGGAGGATGGCTTGAGCCCAGGAGTGTGAGGTTGCTGTGAGCGAGGCTGACGCCACGGCACTCTAGCCCGGGCAACAGAGTAAGACTGTCTCAAAAAAAAAAAAAAAAAAAAAAAAAGATGTCTCATATTACTTTAAAATACTAAAATCAAAATTTTTGAAAGAAAGAAAATTTTTAAAAAACATAAACAAGCGAGGGAAGAGAAAACAAAACCGAGCTGCAAATGGTGGTAAACGCTGAAACTGGGGACACAGAGCACCACTCTCGGGTTTGGGGACGGTGTGAAAATATGCCCCAGGGAAGGTAAACCAAGGTTTCAGTGTCCTCTGCGCAGTCAGGAGGTCGCCCTGCCCCGGCGCTTGCGGCAGGGCACTTCCCACAGTCCACGGTGCCCACTCCCCCAGCTGCCACGCCACCTCTCCCTGGACGCTGCCCTGGGCCACCCAGCCAATCCAGAGAGTGACGTGCTGGGGTGCACTGCCACCCCTCGTCCCTGAGGAAGGCGCAGGAAGCACAGCAAGTGTCTTCATCACAAGAGAAGAATTTCCAAGTCACCACTGTCACTGCCACAGAGAACTCTCCGGCAAGTCACACACTTCTGGGGAGTGGCCCCGTGACAATAATGGGAGCAATAAAAAGGCCCTGACGATCACCCAGTCCGGCTGAAGAGTTAAGGGACTTTCCCAAGGTCATGGAGCAAGTTAATGGCTGAACTTGGGCCAAAAAAACCCACTCATCCAAAATCATTCCAAAGTAAGACGTAGGCTGTGCGGTGAGGGCAACGTCCATCGTGTCCCCACGAGGCCCCGGGCCGGAATGACCCTGACAGCTACAGCCTGCTGTCCACACATGAAGATTGCTTCCAAAACCCAGGTTTCTGGTCTGGGCGAGGTCTGCAGGGAGGCTGGGCGGTCACTCTCCAGCCCACGCGTGTGCACGGCCTGCGCCACAGGGAAGCCATGCTCTGCAGAGCCGGCGCTGGGTGGGAGGCTAAGCAGTGCACAGCGTCAGAGAAACCAACTTTTCAAGAGAAAACACTGGCCCGTGACCGAGACCAACACCTCGAGTTCATATTCCCATGAGCTGCTGTGCTTTGCAAAGTCGAAGCACCGTGTGACTCTAACACGTGACCAAGACCCACGGAAGACTGGGAGAAGCGCCCACATGCCGAGTGCACCCCCACATCCTTCTCTCCTACCTACCAAGGACCACCCGGAAGCCCGGTGCCCAGGACACCCAGCACAGGCCGTAGGCGCAGTGACAACGCTGGCAGTCACTGTGTGTTTCAGAAAACTAAACGAGCCCAAAGACGCAGACAGGGGGCCTGAGACCTGGCAGGTGGTCCGCGTGCAACAGGGTCTCAGGTGACACCGAGGGGGCGGGGGCCCCGGACCAGTCGGCCTCTCCAGAAACGCCTGGCAGCCACAACACCACAACCACAAGGAACATCCTCCTCTTCCTCCCCCACAGAAAGGCAGCGGGTCTCACCCTCCTCTGCCACCCTGGGCTCCTGTCCTGGCAGGTCCTGCAGGCGGACGCAGAGCCACCAGGCCAGCCCAAGACTCCCCTCCTCCACCCTCTGGCAGAAAGGCTGAGCGGGGAGTCTACGGAGGCGCCCAAGGACAAGGGTCTCTGAGAAGGGGAGCAGGACAGTGGCCACCATCGCCTGTCACCACATCTGACCCGAGACACCAGTCCTGCTGCCTGCTGGGACCCCATGCGAATGTGATGCTTTCCCCAAACCCCACCTCCATTCCAGCTCCACCATCCCCCTCATCCCTGCCCCGAACTGCCGTGCTGTCTCCAGGTCCTCTTCCCCGGGGCCCTGCTCCCTGCCCAGCTAGCTCACCCGCTCCCTCCACCCACGATTAATGCACAAAAAGGTCCCCAAACCTCTTCCAGACCCTCCCCAAAGCCACACTCCTTTCCTGACCTCTTTCCTCTGAACCTCTAGCAGTCCTGTGTACATCTCACTTCGTGAACTCTGAGAACCTGAGACCATAGAAAATAATTAATGCAGCCCTTTTATTTAGAAAGGGCCCCCCAAAAGAGAGCCCTGATGGCTGCTGGGTGAGAAAGGTCCTGGCCGTCAGCCGGTGTCTGCAGGGCCACACGCTGCGGCCCTCACTGGCCCCTCCTCTGCTGCCTGAGCCCCGACTGCACGCTGGGGAGCACGGCGAGGCCCTCACCGCCCCCTCCTCTGCTGCCTGCGCCCCAACTGCACGCTGGGGAGCACGGCAAGGCCCTCACCGCCCCCTCCTCTGCTGCCTGCGCCCCGACTGCACGCTGGGGAGCACGGCAAGGCCCTCACCGCCCCCTCCTCTGCTGCCTGCGCCCCGACTGCACGCTGGGGAGCACGGCCAGGCCCTCATCGCCCCCTCCTCTGCTGCCTGCGCCCCGACTGCACGCTGGGGAGCACGGCAAGGCCCTCACCGCCCCCTCCTCTGCTGCCTACGCCCCGACTGCACGCTGGGGAGCACGGCGAGGCCCTCACCGCCCCCTCCTCTGCTGCCTGCGCCCCGACTGCATGCTGGGGAGCATGGCCAGGCCCTCACTGCCCCCTCCTCTGCTGCCTGCACCCCGACTGCACGCTGGGGAGCACGGCCAGGCCCTCACCGCCCCCTCCTCTGCTGCCTGCGCCCCGACTGCACGCTGGGGAGCACGGCCAGGCCCTCACCGCCCCCTCCTCTGCTGCCTGCGCCCCGACTGCACGCTGGGGAGCACGGCCAGGCCCTCACCGCCCCCTCCTCTGCTGCCTGCGCCCCGACTGCACGCTGGGGAGCACGGCGAGGCCCTCACCGTCCCCTCCTCTGCTGCCTGCGCCCCGACTGCACGCTGGGGAGCACGGCCAGGCCCTCACCGCCCCCTCCTCTGCTGCCTGCGCCCCGACTGCACGCTGGGGAGCACGGCCAGGCCCTCACCGCCCCCTCCTCTGCTGCCTGCGCCCCGACTGCACGCTGGGGAGCACGGCCAGGCCCTCACTGACCCCTCCTCTGCTGCCTGCGCCCCGACTGCACGCTGGGGAGCACGGCCAGGCCCTCACTGACCCCTCCTCTGCTGCCTGCGCCCCGACTGCATGCTGGGGAGCACGGCGAGGCCCTCACTGCCCCCTCCTCTGCTGCCTGCGCCCCGACTGCATGCTGGGGAGCACGGCGAGGCCCTCACTGCCCCCTCCTCTGCTGCCTGCGCCCCGACTGCATGCTGGGGAGCACGGCGAGGCCCTCACTGCCCCCTCCTCTGCTGCCTGCGCCCCGACTGCATGCTGGGGAGCACGGCGAGGCCCTCACTGCCCCCTCCTCTGCTGCCTGCGCCCCGACTGCACGCTGGGGAGCACGGCAAGGCCCTCACTGTCCCCTCCTCTGCTGCCTGCACCCCGACTGCACACTGGGGAGCACGGCCAGGCCCTCACCGCCCCCTCCTCTGCTGCCTGCGCCCCGACTGCACACTGGGGAGCACGGCGAGGCCCTCACTGCCCCCTCCTCTGCTGCCTGCGCCCCGACTGCACGCTGGGGAGCACGGCAAGGCTGACGCCAGGCTGTGTTTCACCCTCATCCGCAGAGCCGGAGTGGGGAGAACACTGAAGTGTCAGTAAACAGCAGGCCGGGCGCGGTGGCTCACGCCTGTAATCCTAGCACTCTGGGAGGCCGAGGCGGGTGGATCGCTCAAGGTCAGGAGTTCGAGACCAGCCTGAGCAAGAGCGAGACCCCGTCTCTACTAAAAAAAAAAAAAATAGAAAGAAATGATCTGGCCAACTGAAATATATATAGAAAAAATAGCTGGGCATGGTGGCACATGCCTGTAGTCCCAGCTACTCGGGAGGCTGAGGCGGTAGGATCGCTTAAGCCCAGGAGGTTGAGGTTGCTGTGAGCTAGGCTGACGCCATGGCACTCACTCTAGCCCGGGCAAGAAAGCGAGACTCTGTCTCAAAAAACAAAACAAAACAAAACAAAAACAAAAACAACCAGCAGGGAGAAGGCGTGCTGCAAGAGACAAAATGTTAACTAATTTTACTGGTAATTTCCTTTACCTTCTCCCATCACTGTGGTATCTCTTATTATACATCCTTTACGCACGACAGTCCTTTTTAAAAATATCAATATAAGACTTTGAAAGACTCCATGAGAGAATTCATACTTGAATGCCTCCGACAGCCCCTGGATTTAATGAATTAACTCCTCTCCTGTGCTGCCAGGGTGCAGCGTCTACAGAGCATCCTTAGGAGAACTGGGAAAATAATCATCGTTTTTATAATTTCCTGTGTTCTGTGACTCAGACGAGAAATCTCCTCTAGTGAGCATTAATACTAATTAAAGCACTTAATATTTATTGATATTAATAAAAGCACTTTAACCTCTTCGCTCAGGTAAGGAACAGACAAAGGTAAGAATCACACACAGGTTCAGTAACTACATGACTAACACGCACACGCGCATACGCACACAGCTGACCCCTGAACAACACAGGTCTGGACTGCACGCATCCACGTACATGTGAGGGGATTTTTTGTTTTGTTTTGTTTTGTTTTTTGAGACAGAGTCTCACTCTGTTGCCTGGACTAGAGTGCCGAGGCGTCAGCCTAGCTCACAGCAACCTCCAACTCCTGGGCTCAAGCATCCTCCTGCCTCAGCCTCCCGAGTAGCTGGGACTACAGGCATGCGCCCCAAGGCCTGGCTAATTTTATATATATATGTTTTTAGTTGTCCAGATAATTTCTATTTTTTCAATAGAGACGGGGTCTCGCTCTTGCTCAGGCTGGTCTCGAACTCCTGAGCTCAAACAATCCGCCCGCTTCAGCCTCCCAGAGTGACAGGATTACAGGCGTGAGCCACCGTGCTCGGCCTATATGTGAGTTTTTCTCAATAAAATTATTGGAAAACCTTCTGGAGATTTGTGGCAACTTGAAACAAAACTCTCAAACAAGCCACATGACCTAGAAATACAGAAAAGTCTCGGAAAAAGGTATGTCTGAATACATACAATGATATGTAAATATTCATTTACTTTATCATTTACTACCATAAAATACACACAAGTCTATTACAAAAAGTTATCAAAACTTAATGCACATGAACAGACTGCACGGTGCCATATGCAGTCGAGAGAAATGTAAGTGAGTGTACAGATGCAATATTAAATCATAACTGCATAAAATTAACCGCAGTACCTCCAGTTCCAGTTCAGCCATCTCCTGTTGGTACCGCAGTGAGCGCAAACGTTACTAGTATCCGCTTTAAACGCCATGTGACACAAATCACCTCTGCCTGAGTGGTCTCTCTCTCCAATAACCTGGGCATTGCAGTAAAAAACAATCTTGCTGAAGCAGGGCACAGCGACACACACCTGTAGTCCCAGCTACTCGGGAGGCTGAAGCAGGAGGATTGCTGGAGCCCAGGAGTTGGAGGCTGCTGTGAGCTACGATGACACCACTGCACTGGCAACAGAGCAAAACCCTGTCTTCAAAACCAAAAACAAACAACCAAAACTCTTGCAGTTCTTGAGTACTTTGCATCGCATTTAGTGCAATATCACAAACCTCGAATAACACTATGGGGCCTACACAAAGTGCCACGAGTGATCCCGGAGTGCTCCCGAGAGGCAGAGGGAACCACGGCGTCACAAACGCAGCCTGAGCTGCCTGACATGTGCTGTAGGGCTGCAGCTGCAGCTGCCACCATTGCAAGGTCAATCCAGCATAGGGACCATCATTTAAAAAAAAAAAAAAAAAGGTGTGAAGCCATCGGCTGCAGCTACACCAGCAGACATGAAAACTTTTGGCAAAATAACCTTTTTATCTCACGTTGAAATGCAGCTTTTATGTGGGTGCATAAAAGGCATAAAAAGGGCATACGGGCCTGGTGCAATGGCTGTAACCCCAGCACGATGGGAGGCCAAGGCAGGAGGTTCATTTAAGGCCAGGAATTCAAGACCACCCTGGGCAACACAGCTGAGACCCCATCTTTCTACAGTATCATTCGAGAAAAAGCAAAGTTGTTATATGACAACTTAAAGTAAAAGGAAAGTGAAGGCTCCAAAGCTGGAAACTCTAATACCAGCAAAGGATGGTTTGACAATTTCAGAACAAAGTTTGGCTTTAAAAATGTCAAGATAACAGGAGAAGCAGCTTCTGTCCACAAGAGGCAGCAGACAAGTTCCCAGACGCCATTAAGAACGTCACTGATAAGGAAGATCTGCCTGAGCAGGTTTGTAATGCAGGCAAATAATGTGCTCTACTGGGGGGCGGGGGGGGGGGGGGGGGGGAGCCACAAAGGACACTCACTAGTAGGGAAGAGAAGGGAGCACCGGGATTTCAGGCAGGAAGGGACAGGCTGACCACCGCGTTGTGCGGACACAGCTGGGTTTCTGGTCAGGACTGCCCTGGTCTACACAGCCGACAGCCTCCGGGCTTCGGAGGCTTCGCAGGGAAAAGACGACCACCAGCTGCCACTCCTCGCTGCACGGCAGGAAGGCACCACAGCCAGAGCCCGTCTTCCGGAACAGTCCCGTCAGGGCTTCGTGCCTAAGTCAGGAAGCACCTCGCCAGTACCGGACTGGCTTCTGATGTTCTGATGCCGGACCATGGCCCTGGCCATGCAGAACCCCACGAGTTCAACACGGGGGACGTCAAAGTGGTCTACTTGCCCCCAAACACGACATCTCTAATTCAGCCTCTACATCGGGGTGTCCTGAGGACCTTTAGGGCTCACAGCACACGACGGAGTGGATTCTCAAGTTAGGGAACAGAATCTGACACAGAGAAAATCATACATGTCTGGAAAGATCACACCACAAAAGATGCCATTGTTGTTACCGAAAAAACCTTGAGAGCCATCAAGCTCGCAATAATCAATTCCTGCCGGAGAAAACTGTGTCCAGATGTTGTGTGTGAATTCACAGGGTTTACAACAGAGCCGATAAAGGAAATCATGGAAGAGATTGTGGATATGGCCAAAAAAAAAACGGTTTCAAGATGCAGATCTTGGAGAAATTCAAGAGCTGGCAGACGCCACACCAGAGGAATTCACAGGAGACGACCTGAGGGAGGTGAGGGCGGCGAGCGAGGAGGAGGAAGGTACGGAAGCAGCAGCGCCAGACCGTCCTGGGGAGGGTCCCGAGGACTCAGGGCTGCCTCTGGCTGCCGTCCGGGGGGACCCTTCTCTGCCATGGGCTCTGGGGCTACAGCAAACGGGAGGAGGGGGACTGGACCACACAGAAACATTTTTAGAGAGACAAAAAAGTCCGACAGAAATTACGACGTATTTCCACAAAGTCACTCCGCGTGCGCCTGCCCCTCCTGCCCTCACGTCGCTGGTGAAAACCCCAGTCGGCCGTGGCCGTCAGCGGTCGAGCTGTGGGGAGTCCGAAGTTAGACGTGGATTTCTGGCTGCTCCGGGGCCAGCAACCTTAACCCTCCTGGTTATTCTGAGGGTCAACTGTATACACTGATTTCACAAACAGGTACATCTACCACACTGATCAGTCTGATAGGAATTCCCAATCTTGACACTAATTTCTAATCGTAACCTTGAAGCCGGATCACCACCACCGCCACAGATATAGAGGACCTGTGTGAGGTGAGGCTGCAGGTGGGGCAGGTCAGCAACAACAGCGATGGGTCAACATGTGACCAGCAGGGCCAGACTGTGCTCAGGCTTCTCTTTATGACACTGGTGTACAGAAGATTCTGGGCATTAGCAGGCTAAAAAAAAAAAAAAATGCATCTGTGGTCAGTTGCAGTAGCTCACACCTGTCATCTCAGCACTCGAGGAGGCCAAGGTGGGAGCGTTGCTTGAGGCCAGAAGTTTAAGACCAGCCTGGGCAACATAGCAAGATCCCATCTCTTAAAAAAATTTTTCTTTAATTAGCTGGGCATGGTGGTGTGCACCTGTAGTCCCAGCTCTTCGGGTGGCTGAGGTGGGAGTTATCGTTTGATCCCAGGAATCTGAGGTTGCAGTGAGCTATGATGAAGCCAATCCAGCCTGGACAACAAAGCGAGACCCTGTCTCTAAAAAAAAAAAGAATAAAGAAAAATGCATCTAAATAGATCCACAAGCCTGAGTTATAAACCTAATAATGTGCAAAAATATGAGTCTAGGGGCACACGCACACACAGCACCTCGGAGGCCGCGCTGCACACAGCCCAGGCTCCACACAGCAGGTGGCAGTGGCTCCCCTCACGGGGCAGCCCACGCCCGCCCAGCCCCACCCTGCTCTCTGTGCCGCCCGGGGAAGAGTCATGTCTGTGACCGCGCAGTTAAGGAACAGCAGACGGAGGGCGGAGGGTGCAGCCGGAGTTGGAGACGGAGGAGAAATGCTCAGCCGTCATTTATCGTTCGCCTGTCTTTGGGGGGAATGGACTTTCTGCGGCTGAAGACCTTCGGGACCAGATCAGGCTACAGGCCCCGACTGCGCATTACGGAGCGAGAAGAGGCCTCTCTGGCAGCCGTGGACACGCCCGGGCCTGCAAAGGCTGCACAGTTCCGTCCCTCGGTCTGGGTGACAGGCCTAAAGCTTAGGGACTTCCGGAGAAGGACAAAGAGCTTTCCTGAAAATGTGTGAGGCCAAGATGTGCCGGGGGGCCCTTCTCACTGCGACTAGAAGGTGGGGTCAGCCCACACGCCGGCCCAGACCTGGGCACGAAGCCCCTCTGGGAGCCACTCACACTCTGCAGGGCGTGGGAGGGCGGCACGTGCTCAGACATTTCTACCTCCTCTTAAAAATCTAGGGATTTCTGGCCGGGCGCGGTGACTCACGCCTGTCATCCTAGCACTCTGGGAGGCCGAGGCGGGACGATCGCTCAAGGTCAGGAGTTCGAGACCAGCCTGAGCAAGAGCAAGAGCCCGTCTCTACGAAAAATAGAAAGAAATTATATGGCCGACTAAAATATATATAGAAAAAGTTAGCCGGGCCTGGTGGCACACGCCTGTAGTCCCAGCTACTGGGGAGGCTGAGGCGGTAGGATCGCTTAAGCCCAGGAGTTTGAGGTTGCTGTGAGCTAGGCTGACGCCATGGCACTCTAGCCCAGGCAACAAAGCGAGACTCTGTCTCAAAAAAAAAAAAGAAAAGAAAAAAAGAGTGCAGGTGGGAGACGAAGGGCAGAGAGGGTCAGCTCCATCTTCAATGTTCTAATTGTTTAGCAGGAAGAATGTGTTCAATAATTTCTCAAGAAATACAATTAATCTAAAAATTTTGAAAATAAAGAAAAATAAAAAATTTAGAAAGAAATAACCTGCTGCAGAAACTTACCTTTTCAGTTTTCCAAACCTCATTTCTCAAAAACACACACCTTCATCTCTGTTCTCCAAACACTCTTATTTTCTGCATTTCCAAACTGCTCAAGCTCCAATTCAAGTCCAAATATAAATGGGTATTTATAAAGCTCCTCATCTTTACCGAGCAATTCACTGTGAAAAGCTGTTATTTCTGGCACCCAGTTGCAAAACAACGATGCCACTGTAATTCCTTTTCTCCTACGCCGGTTAGAGCCCCCTGAGCCCCAGGTGGACGGGCCTGGTGCTGAGCTGCACGGGGCAACAGCACAGCCAAGGAGGTGCCCTGCGTGTGGGGAGAGTCAACGTCTTTGCTTTAAGTCCAGAAAAGTCTTAGTTGAAAGAAAAAAATAAATAAATAGGAGACAAGTTTATTTGTAGACTATTAAAAAAAAAAAAAAAAAAAAGCCAAGGAGCCTGGCCAGCCTCCCAGGGAGAAGGGCAGAAGCAGGCAGGGTGCAGAGGCCGCAGGGAGCAGGGCGAGGGAAGGCTGCACCCAGTGTTCACCCACGAGACAACGAGGTCCACAGCCCGCAGCGGACTCGAGGTTGGGCACACGGTGACGACTGAAGCCGGCCGACAGAGCAGGCACCCCCTCTCCCACACACGCACTGCGCACGGTTCCACCAGGCCCCGGTGCCCCAGCCCCTGAGCCCATGGTAAACAATCAACCCAAGGAGAGCTGGGAGGGTGGGCAAGGGAACAAGCAAGACACCAAGAAACGCCCAAAACACCAGCCCGCATCGGTTGAGTCACTGTTTAAGGGGCAACGGCTCTTCACATTGTGACGGCCCCAATCTTAAATCAACAAAAAGCCAAACTATGACAAGTATTCTAGTGTATAAAACATGCTCTACGGTTTTTTAATTATCCACACAAGTAACTTACAGAAGATGATACGTTTCCCAACAGGTAACAGAGAGAGGAGAGGTGTGTTCAGAGTTAAATCGTGGGCAGAAGCAACCCCAAAGGAGGCCGAGCTCCGCAGAAGGGGGTGGTCAGGACGACCACCAACGCTCAGGGTCCAGAGACTGGAGAACACCCCCCACGCTTCCGCCTCTCAGCGGAAAGGTACGCAGAGACTCTGGGAGCGGGGAGAGGGCCTGGGGACACCAGGTGACCTGGGCGAGCCCCCACACCTCCTTCCACAGGCCCCACGTTAGGCTGTCAAATCCCCTGCGCCGTGGCAACCAACTGATATGAACATGTGCCCTCAGCTGGGCCAAGCAGGCTCAGGACTCTTCCAGAAGCAGCCTTTTCAGCACAGAAGGGAAATCCTGTCTGGAAAGGGCCCCACCGTGGGGAAAGCTCACCTGAGCCCAGACAAGCACTCTCTATAGTGGGTGACCACGCCTCACCTGCCCTGGACTGAGCCAGACACACAGCTCTGGCTGCGGGCGCGGGACCCTCCACATGGGATCCTCCATGCGGGACCCCCCACGCGGGACCCTCCACACGGGCCGTCCACCAGCGCGCTCGCTCGGCCCCATGGTCCACGGACACCGAGGCACAGAGCGCTCACCGAGACACAAGTGCCCTTCGGCGACCCACACTCGACTGGAGAAGGTCCGTCAGCATATTCCAGATGTACCCGCTTTATGAACAAGCGTTTACTGCACATTTTCAGCCCCACAACAGATGGGGCTGAGAGGGGAGGCCAGACCCCACCTGGGGACCACAGGCCACATGTGATCTGTCCCCAACACAGGGTGTCCGAGCCAGCTGCACCACAGCCGCCCGCTGCCGAGGCCCAGGAAAGGCAAAGGGAAGCGGCTGGCACGGTCTGGTCTCACCTGACACCACCTCTTCCCCCTGGAGCCTCAGAGCCGTCAGAAACAGGTAAGGCCACTGACCAGGGCAGGGATGACCATGCAAAGTCAAAAGAAATCCAGAAATTCCTTCAGCCTCAGCTGCACCTGAAACCAGCGAGACAGCCGGGCAGCCCAGGGCCTCGAGACACCTCACCACCACCCCACCCTGCACCCGAGAAACAGACGTGCGCGTTGATGAACAACGGCGTTTATTCTATTCACTCAGTTATGCCACGGCAAATACCTCCTCCGGGTCGGGGTTTCCAGCACTCGGAGCGCTGTGAGTTACCAGGGAAACAGCAGCGCCCAGCCGGCTGCGGCCCGGTCGCACACCCTCCCGGGCCGCCCCAGACTCTGGGCTCAGGGTGCAGGGAAAGGAAGCAGCCACGAGGCGGGACTTTCCTTTTTAAATAACCACTTAATGTGAAACCAAAAGCAGAACGTTTTTATTGTAAGAAACTAAGATCTACTGACACACTAAAAGAAAACTAAAAAACAAATCCCCGCTACTCACAGATTTCCAGCAAAACAAGGTTGTGCGTTTTTTAGCCAAAAATGAGGTCACCCTGAATCTAGTGTTTCGTAACGAGCGCCCTTTGGCTTCTCCCGCCAGCGCTCCCCACTTCTGCACGTAGGATTACAAGGCTCTGCAGAGCGAACTTCCCCTACGTGAACCGCGAACCACGTGATGGATCATCCAACTCCGCTACGCATGGTTCCACGTGGCTTTATAAAATCACAATGACCAACAATCCCAACTTACCTCTCCCTCAGGCTCAGAGCAGCAGCAGAGAAGCAAGAATTAAGGACTCGCTCCAGGGCACCACAGGACGATGGCCCTCGGGTCCCCTCAAGAAGAGTGCGTAAACGTCACGACATGGCCAGGCACCACCCCAGACACGACTAGCATAATTAACACACAACGAAGAACTTACTAGAAACCGCTCTGACATCAGGCCTCAGTGGAGGACTCTCCAGCAGGCGGCGGGCAGCGGGCCAGGGACGAGAGACTGCGGTGCCACCAGCCCCTCCCTCTTCCCCGGGGCCCCCCGGCTCCCCAGGTTCTCTTCTCTCCCAGGCCGATACCCATGTGCTCTGGAAGGAGGTCCCCGTGATCTCAGGGCAAAAGGATGCCTGTGATGCTACGGTGAGACAGGTGTGGGGACAGAGGCCACCGGGGTTTGAACAGGAAGGACCACAAAGGGAACATGATTAATCTCAGGGTGAAAGTTGCAAGGTAACAAAAATCCACCAAAAGTGATGGGATTTTAGATTCCCAGGGAAATCCGAGGCCTTCCTCCCAGCCCATACTACCACTTCCTGAAGGAACAAAGCAGAGAAACCCATGGCCTCCGTCCCTCCAACTGGTATCTCCAAGCTCAGGCAGAAGACACACTGAGTGTGACCGCGTCTCACAGCTGCCCTGCGCCTCATCTGCAGTGAGCCCGTGGTCTGTATTCCGCAGGACTCTTCTGTTTCCTTCACCCAAAATTCCTTTTCTAAACCACATGACCATCTCCAGACTGAAGTGGGTTGAAGAAAAAAAAAAAACTAAACTTCATGGCCATTTCTTCAAGTTTTACCTATTATTCAGAGCCCACCCGAACGCTGCCTCTCGAGGGGGCCTCTGGCAAGCCCAGCCCCCCAAGAAACGCGGTCTCCGTCCTTCGGCCACTGCTCACTGACTCTCACAGAAGCCTTCGGCATCTCACTCGGGGCCCGTAGCTTCCTGCTGCATCGTAAGTATCCTGAAGGCAGGATGCCAGCCTCACCCACCTGTGCGCACAGGGGACACCACCGCCTCAGAGACAAGGACACCTGGGACGGAGGGAGTGCCCCACGCCCGTTAAACGTTGATTTCCTCTTCTTCAAGTGGAACGATAATGCCCACTAATGATCTGTGAGGACTAGATGGGGAAGGAGCCACCCGATGCCAACAGGAAGGAACATCCCAGGTAGGCCTGTCACCCTTCATTCTGGAAAACCAGCAGCTTGCACAAATAGCTGCCAATATTTAATGAATAGAAGGAAAACACATCAGTGAGAATTATCATTTTAATCTGCAGGAGGAGGCGTGTCAAAAAATATGTGACCAAAAAAAAAAAAAAAATCACAGAGTTTTTATAACAGAGACTGATTTGATTCTGAGGGCTACAAGGAAGGAGAGATCAAGCCGCTGCTTGTCAGAAACGGATGGGCAGGGATCAGCGGTGTTCGATCACCCGAATCTGGCAGGGTGGGCGATCCGCAGGGATGCTCCCCTCCACCTGCCCACCTCAGGAGGAGCTCCGCCCACGGGGGCCCAGGTGCAGGCCAGCTGCCCAGGCCACCCCAAGGGTACAAGCCAACGTCACCGGGGGTCTCTAACCTGCTCCTCCCAGGACACAGGCACATCCTAAGACTGCAATTCCACACTGGGCTTCCCTGTCACCGGAAACAAACAGCCTTGTCCCCTCCCTCTCAGTAGTCATGAAACTTCTCCTAATATAAAAACACCTGCTGCACAGAAACCAGCTATTTTCTCCTCCTCTTCATCTCGGTAAAACGTGAAAACTCCACTTTCAGGTACAGGAGTCATATTTTACGATCAAGAGCTTCATTAAAGATGCGTGTAAGATTATACATAATCGTTTCCGTAATAAATGGCCTAAAGAGTTGAACACAGGCTGCAGCTGAATTATCTCTTACAAGTTCAGAGTCCTCGGTTCCAATTTAGAGCTGACTGTCGGAAAGTCTTGAGGTTCTCTTGCAGCCAATTCAGAGAGAGCAACTGTTCCAATTCTACTTAGACTTGAATACAGAGAACTCCTAACTTTAAAAAGATCTCCAAACCAGCAAATACATAATATAGAAAAAAAAAGTCACTGCAATCCAGATCATCTTAAAAGAACTTCAAAATTTGGAAAAACAAAGACAAATTGTTAAATCAAGTGACCAGGCTGAATTACAGGATGAGACTGACGTGAGCCAGGGGCAGACACCACCACTGAAGTGACCCAGAGCCTCCTGTTCTAAAAACGGAGAGGCAAGGTCAGTCTGGAGGCAGCTTCTTAACAGGAAGAATTATGCAAGCGAAATGAACGAGGCGAGCCCCAGGGAAGGGCCGTGCGCTGCCAGGGACGCTGCCCGAGACGGGCTGGACCTCTCCCAGCTCCAGGATCCTGGGAGCAGAGTCCACGCAGAACGGACCCGGCCCAGGCTGTTACATAAGAAGCCCGTCCCGCACTGTGGGGACGTGGTCTGTTTGCTACTGGTATGCACCGAAAGACAAGATCAAAAAAAGGAGAAACAGCTTTGTGGTGCCAGCCCACAGCTGAAGATGTGTGCGCAGTCTGTGGTCACGCACCCAGGCACAAACGCTCAGATCTACTCCACAGAGAAGCTGATTTTTACATTTCCACGACAATTCCAGGAGAGCTCTCGCTAGCCAGGGTCCACCCGTCAGGAGCACCCTGAACTGCACACACAGCTGTGAGCACAAGCCCTGGGGGAGCCGACGGACACTAACAGAGTCTCCCAGGGCTGGGAGGTTTTTCAGAAGTTGTCAATAAGCCCTGGGGCCGAGCGCATTCATTCCACGGAGTTTCTTCACACAGACTGAATGGCCTGGTTCAGGTGTCTGTTTCCTAGGTGTGGTCTGAGGAGCCTCGGGGGTCCCTGCAACCTTCCAGGGCAGCTGCGAGTCTGAAGTTATCTTTACAGTAAGATGCCTGTGTGGCTGGGGGACCCTGCATGAGGCTCCAATTAACTCAAGAGCCTCTCTGACGAAGCAATAATTTTTAAATGCACTAAATCCCAAGCTGTCGGCGCTCGTCCTGTGCGCACCCTTCAGAACAAAATGACAAGTCTGCACGTGACACTCTGCACACCGAGCACAACCGCCTTTTATCAGGAAACGCCACTCTCACGTGGGGACACACGCTCCAGTTGTTCGGACACGGGGACTGGCAGGTCATTCTGCAAAACACACAAAAGGAAGCTGCAACTTCAGAGAAAACACCTGGTCAATTTGTTGTCAATGCTTAAAAAAATAAATAAATAAAAATTCAAGCTTTCCGTGAAAGGCAAGAATCTTGGCAAACCTGGCCGCGAGAAAGCAGCTTCTGGGGAGTTCAAGGCTTCTCCGACGAGCCGAGCGGGGGGTTCCTGACGTGGTCAAACAGGGCACCAGCATCTGGGGACGCCACTCTGCACGCCAGCCTCTGCCCGGGGCCGACGCGCAGTGCTGCGTCACACACAGGCCAAGAATCCGCGCACCCACCACAGAGGAGGAAGCCCCAGGACCTGAAGGGCAGCTTCCCACTGCTGCTGACATTAGTGACACAAACAACTGGTTGGACTTTGGTGCCCTGTCCGAAAATCTCCAGGACCTCACCCACGAGACTGCTGGTGTGTCTGACTGCTTGGGTTCCACCATAAATGCCGCCAACTGGGGGTGCACACACCGACGGAGCTCAGGGAATTTCACCCCAAAACATGACTCCTTGGCATAAAGAGTATCTAGAATTAAAGGCCCTTAGAGAGCGACAGCCTTCGGAAGGGGCTCCCCTCTGTCTGCACAGAGACCACACAGACTCATCAAGAACCACTCTTGCTTCTTCCCTCCCTACATCTCAACAGCTACATCAGGAATGCAACCAGAGCCCAGCCCATTTTTAAAACAATCCTCCTGGGTTAATTTCCAAAGAGGATCGTTTGTAAGTGAATGTGCCCCCCGACTCATTCTCCCAAGTATCTACTCATCCTCCCCAGTAACCCCGTGTTGCCCCTCCAGAGAATCGCTCTATTCCCCACCCCCCACCTCCCCTCTAAAATGAGGGCACATAAACCTGTGGACCCCACTCTGGGATTCTCCCCCAAACACATGGTAAGTAATGTGTGACTCTTTCTCTTATTAATCTGCATTTTTGTGAGCTGACCTTTTGGTGAAGCTCCTAGGGGCCACGGGGAAGTCTTCCCTTCCCTCACCCGCAACACAAAACCCGAATGTTTCCCCAAAGAAGCTGCAGCTTCCTGGCTGTCCCCTCAGAGTGACCCCAGAGGCCCAGAGCTGTGTAATTCCCCATCAGCAGCACAGGGGAGACCAAGTGACAAAGAGGCAGGCCTGGTCCACCCGGTGGGCCTCTCTGCTGTCTGAGCCCCTTCCCACATGAAGACAGGACCTCTGAGGAGACCACCGTGTGGCACCCAGCAGTGTGCCCCGTGGGCCACAGGACCGGGAGTGCGATGACAAGGGGTCCACGCACTTCAGGCTGGGGCATGACTGGGACTTCACTTTCCCCTGTGACTCAGCAGGAACATAAGGTACAAGGCTTGCGCCCAGGCGTTGGAGGTTGCAGTGAACTGTGACGACGTGACTACACTCCAGCTGGGGCCACAGAGAGACCCTGTCTTTTAAAAAATTAGAAAAAGGAATAAGACACATGATGTCCCATTTTACAGTGCGCTTTTGGAGATCCGGGCCCAGGACCATCCTCTGAATGTCAAGATGAAGATTATCCAGAATCACCTGACAGGGACAGCTCCTGCCTGGCAGTGAGGAACCGGGGAGCACAGGAGGTGGCCCTCAGCGGACACCTGCAGGCCGCGGCCACCGTGCCAGCACACGGGGTGGGGGGACTCGCAAGCAGCCACCACGGCTGTCCCCTGAGTGTGCAGCACTCACCGATCAAAAATGGCCAGAAAGGGCCACAGTGAGTTAAACAACATTAAACTGTGTTTGCGAATTCGGTGACATTTGGAAGAGCTAAAGATCCGGACACACTGTTCGCGTTCTAAACCCAGGCTAGGAACTACCAGCCACAGGGCCGCAGCTCTGCGTGGCTGTAGCTCATCTCTGTGCACCTCGCAGAGCTGCTCTGAGGGTGACAGACGTCATGGATCCAAACGTCGCTGTGATTTTCAAAGTCACTGCACAAGCAGGAAATCGACACGTAAATCACACTGTTAGCGTCTGGCTGGCCTTCTTTTCTTCAGAGTGGGCATGCGAACACTAGCAAAAGTGGCAACCGCAGACCATGGTAAATGCAATGTGTTCTTTTAAATAAAACTGAAATCAGACTTCCAAAAAGAAGCCTCTAGTAGCTTCTGCTCTCAGTGTCCCGCCCAAGGCCTAACACCGCTGTCTCGGGCTCACCCGGGCACCCACGGAGGTACGTGAAGCCGCCCGGCAGCGTCAGGGCTCGGCAGGGACGCGAGTGACGGGGAGCGGTCGTAAACACGGGTGAAGTGAACCTACCGACCCGCTGCTCACCCCCTTTCCTAAGTTTCATGGCAGACGACATTCCCACGACGGAGCGGGGAGGGGTGCGGCTCTGGGCCCACCCTCTCACAGGCCACGGCCGGGGCTGGGGACCGCGGTCCTATCCTATTTCTGTATTGTTATTTCTCTGAGTTTCAGAGCAGTTTTTCCCCAGAAACTATGCTCTCAAATAATTTTCACCAGCCAGTAACAGACGCCCTACGAAGGCAATAACGGGAAGAGGAAATACAGCGCAGCCACGCACTGCTTAGCAACAGAGACGCAGCCTCAGAAAGGCGCGTCAGCAACTTCACCTCCGCGTGAGCCCCACAGCGAGCACTCACACAGACCGGGACGGCACAGCCTGCTACACGCCCGGCCGTGCGGTCCGCTGGCTGCAACCCTGCACCGCGTGTCCCCGTGCTGAGTGCCGCAGGCAGCTGCAACACGATGGAGCCATCTGTGTATCTAGACGTATCCAAACACAGAAGAGGCACGGTACAAACACGGTATTACGTTCTTTCGGGACCACTGACGAACACGCAGCCCACGCTGACTGCAGCGCCCCTGCGGGAGGCAGACCGAGCTCTGTGGTGCGGTCTGCAGTCACCCGTGCTCGGAGCCTCTCCCCGCACGCAGCTTCCTTATCACACTTCCCGGCTGCTGCGCGAGGCATGTGCTGCGCGAGGCATGTGCTGACAGTTACTGGTCAGGAAACGTGGCACTGGGGGGCCAAAGCCACCCAGAAAGCTCCTCTTCCCATCCAGACCCTGCACTTACAGCTCAAACTCCTCACGTCCCCTCCCAGCGACCCTCAGAGCACAGGACGGGTCACCGCGAACCCCAGCTGATCTCCGGCAAACTTCAGCCAGATCACCGAGCTCCGAAGTCTGGTTATACCTTTGTCTCCTGTTTCTTAGCTATGAAACCTGGCAGCGGTTCAGTGCTGTGGGCAAGAAGCCCTCCCAGACCTTTAGTTCTGAGCCGGGACACACCCGACGGTTTCCAGGACAGACATTTCGTGCCCACAACTCTGACCGGAGCACAGACCCTCCCGTCACACACAGGCCTGGGCACCACAGAGCGCCCCCTCCCCCACGGCCGGGGGCGGGAGCAGATCGCAGACCACCAAACGTGCTCTGGGACTGGCAGTGGTCCTGGAGGAGGCAGGGGACAAAGGTGCCCCACATGGACTCAGCAGCCCGTCCACGGGACACGCCCCTACTCCGCACACAGGCGGCAGGCCGTGAGGCAGACAGGCGCACTCTCGTCCCACGCTGACCACCGGGGGACGGGAAACCGACGGGAGCACAGGGCAGCAGAGCCAGCGCAGAATCCGCCTCTGACTGCAGGCAGGACAGGGACGGGCGTCTTCAGAGAAGGCAGCCCGTGTCCCCCGGAGCTGATATAACCAACGGCACAGGAGAAGCACGTGTCCCGGGGCACGGGGCTTCCTGAGACACAGACGCCCTCCCGGGGGCAGCAGAGGGACCACCGTGGAGCACGGAGGGAGGCGGCGAGGTCCTGGGAAACAAATCGCAGCACGTAGGAACACGCAGACTGGCAACACCACCCTCACAGGAAACCCTAAGAAACAGCAGCGTTTAAGGAAAGGACTGCAAAGAGTTGACAGAGGAAGACGAGCAGGAGATGATACGGTCTGAGGTTCACAGAGGAAGCGTGAGGACGAAACTCAGGACGACCCAGCAAAGCTGAACTGCCCCTCCCCGAGTGCCGGCCACAGGCCACTGCCCTCTGCCCACTCCCAGTGGGAACTGCACCCACTCCCCAGGCTTGGCATCGCAGCTGTGGGCGACAGCCACACACAGCCGAGAAAGGCACACCTCTGCTCAAACCAGTCGTCCGGTAACCTAAGAAAGCCAACTGGTAAGTTCCTGGGCAAAGAGAGAACACGCCCACGGGAAATCACAGCTGCCTGTCTCGGCCACGGCTGCCAGGCAGGGGCACCGCTCCCCCTCCCCCGCAGCCCACCTCTCACGCAGACAACAGAAAGGGGTCACACTGCGCAAGTGTGACCACTGACACGGAACCAGAAGAGGCAAGGCAGCTTCCAGGACTCGCCCGTGAACCGGGTCCATGCAGACACTCAGCCCACAGGCTCCCCGGGAAAGCTCACGGCAGCGTCCCTAGAATTCCCTCCCACCACCGCGGCTCTCCCAGCGCCCCGGGCTCCGGGACAGGCGACAGCCCCAAGACCAGGACTGCATTTGTGTGCACAAAGCAAACGGCATGCAGCAGCACACACACATGCTTCCTTCAGCCTCAGGCCAGCGGAGAGTGAGGCCGGCACAGCCACCTTGCGGGGGAGGGGCAGAGTGGCCAGCACCTGCTGGACAGAGGAGGAAGAGGATGAGCACACAGGCTTTCCGGAAACAGCTTCGCCGTGACCCCGAACAGGTGTGAGGAGCCAGCCCAGACTTCCTTCATGCTATCTCCAGGCCTCGCTCTGGCCCAGGCACATTTTCGGCACATGGCAGCTGGCCGGGAGCAAGACACTCGAGTGCACCTGTGCGCTCAGGCCCTCGAGACAGGCGGGCGAGTTTGAAAGAGCCCAGGCCCAGGTCCTGCCCGGGCGGGACAAGTGCCCAAAGCACAGCGCCTCGCTGGATGCACCTGCCACCGTCCCTGGGGCCAAACGCTAACCCTGACCCTAACCCCTGAGGGTTAGCACGGTGGACAGACAAGGACAGACCCCGACACGCACAGCACTCACTCTGCCATGGCGAGCTGGGGCATCCTGAAAACCTTGCTTACTCAACATCTTTTGAAGCCTAGAATCTTCTTATGAAAAAATGTAGAAAGTGCTATTTCCTAGGGTTTTGTAGAGGAAAAAAGAGAACATAACTTAAGGTCTGTGAGAGGCCCAGCAGAGTTACGCCCTCTCACAGACCTTAAAAGTTACTGGAAGACACAAACACACAGGCTGTGCCTGAGTGTGATTTCTCCCGGGGCGGGAGGAGCACAGGAAAGGCCAGGGGGACGCAGAGGCCCCGCCCAGGGGGCCACGCAGAGGACAGGCCACTCCAGCGCGCCGGAAGGAGCACAGCAGTCACGAGGTGAAGGGCGCAGGAGACGACCTGCACGAAGGCCGGCGCGGCTGGCGCGGGTGGGGCAGAACAGCACAGTCCGGCATCAGGCACCTTGAAGAGCCCAGCCTCATACAGAAAGAAGGGATTTTTTTTTTTTTAAGCGAGGTTGTTGGTTTGAGGAAGTTCGACGAACCTTTTCTCCAGCCGCAGCACCACCCACGCTGGGCTGTAAACCCTCACCTGGCCCCAACCTCCGTCTCCACAGCACTCAGGCCCCGGCCCAGCTCAGGCCAATCAATCAGGGCTTCGACAGGGCTCAAATCCCACAGGCTCCACCACCCCGAGCCACCAACCAAACCACTCCGTCAAAGAGCCCTGTGGACAGGGGTGGGGTGGGGGTGCCCCTGCCCGTGCCTGCTCCTCCTCCGCCAGCTGCAGCCGGCGTTTCCCGGAGCAGCAGCCTCTTGCTCTGCTCCCGGCAGCAGGAAAGCACACAGGGCAGGCTGAGCAGGACAGCAAACTCACCCAAGGAACAGGAACACTGGCTGTTATGCTGCTGCAAGTTTCAACTATGACACTGAAGTTCAAAACATGGCAGCACCGTGCCAAAATACCCTGGCATTTCATAGAGTTTCTTTAATAAAATCTGATTGCATATAAACTGGCAACTTCCAGCTTCTTTTTTTTTTTTTTTTTTTTTTTTTTGAGACAGAGTCTCACTCTGTTGCCCTGACTGGAGTGCACTGGTGTCGTCACAGCTCACAGCAACCTCAAACTCCTGGGCTCAAGCCATCCTCCTGCCTCAGCTTCTCAGAGCGCTAGGATTACAGACACGAGCCACCATGCCCAGCCTCACTTCTCAATTGCAATCTAAACGTGTGTAACACTGCTTGCTGTGCAGCTACAGGACAGAATTGTAACATAAAATTTAACATCATGGAATCCAACAGAGTGGGCACGGTCCTCTGAGCACCACCTAACATTCTCGTGAAGTCATTACAAAGCCCGTTCCCAAAGGCAGCATCTAGTCAGGCACCAGGGAGCAGTATTTGGGAACTCCAGCTCCCAATAACAAAAAACAAGATAATTTTAAGCAGAGGCTGCTCTCAGGAGATGGAGAAAGTGGACAGAAGCAGAAGATCCGTGGACTGTGGTGGCGGGAGACCGGCGGGCCGCGGTGGAGGGAGACCGGCGGGCCTCGGTGGAGGGAGACCCGTGGGCCGCGGTGGAGGGAGACCCGCGGGCCGCAGTGGGCCACGGCCCAGGCCTGCAGACCAGGTGCAAGACACCCTTGCAGGGCTGGGGCCACCCTGGGCTACGAAGGCCACCCTCTGTCCTCTGCCCACCACTCTGGTTCTACCCTCCAGAAATACGCAGGGTCCCCAAAGTGCTGCTATCTTGTTGATGTGCTAACACGGCCCAAGTGTTTATTTTCCCCAATGTACAAACCATCCGTGTAACGAAAGGCCAACAAAGTCAAAAGCCGTGACAGTGGAGTGTCCTTTGATTTCCAGTGAGCCCTCCTTTTTCGTCTCCGTCACCTAACGTGCCCAAGCAGCCCTCTGAGCCAAGGAAACTTCAACCCTGGGCAAAGGCAGAGCTCGGATGAAGGCCGGGCTGAGGAAGACAGGAGCTGTTAGTGAATGCACAGGTGGTCAGGGCAAGAAAGACGACGTGTGTGTGCTCGTGTGGGCGTGTGCGTGTTTCTACACCGCGAGCAGGATCTAGCTGCTCCCACTGCCAAAGTCAACATGTTCCAGCTGCCCGGCCTCCACACGCGGCTTCCTGAGTGGCTGGCGTGCAGAACGTCAGGCGACAGTGGCAGGAGGCCCTGGGGGGCCCTGCATGGCCAGGGGTCAGGAGTCCACGCTGGTGTGGCTGCCACTGTCCACACACTCAGGGCCACGCCTGGGAGACGGTGCCCACCCCACCTCCCTGCACATGTGCTGGTGCCGCCCCGGGGCCCCCGACCCATCGCGCCACTTCTCCCACCTCACCACCCTGTGGCCACCCGGCTCCGCCTTCAGCATCTGGAAGACAAACGAGGAAGGACCGCAGCTGCTGCCAAGAAGGGACAGAATGCACTGGCCAGACCAGACACCCATCTTCACACTCGGGGCAGCTTACCCTCCACACCCACCGGCACCGCCCTGCCGACACCCAGCATGTCACACGGCCTTCTTCCCAGCAGACACGCCAACAACAAGTACTCGAGACACCTGCTCTGGAGTGGAGGAAAAGCCCAGTTCGCACCAGAACTTGAGAAACCCACCGGCCAGCCATGCAGATGCCTCCCGGGCCCTCCTGGCCACTCCCCAGACACCTCCCGCCAGCCTGGCCCAAGGGTGCTCAGGCCACACTGGACCTCAGTCTCCTTCTTCCTGCCTTCCTCTTCCTCCCAGGAAAATCTAAGCGAGTTTGTAAGTGAAACTTCTTCTAACAAAGGACAGTTTTTAAGGTGAACAGAGCCCTTATTTGTTACAGGAACACGATTACATTCAGCAAGAAACAAGCAGGAAAGTGAAAAGGTACTTCAGTGTCTTTACAGCAGTCGTCTTAATTTTAAAAGAACTTATTGAGCATCTACTCTATTCCAGATCCAGGCAAAACCTTTTTACTGTCAAATATAAAAACATGGAGGAAAAAAATATCCCTAAAGTCAGCTTTAAAAATTGATGGTACTAAACAATGAAACCCAGGGCAGGCCCCAGCGGCACACGTGTAGCTGAGGTGGAGGATGGCTCGGGCCCAGGAACTCGAGGCTGCGGTGAGCTGTCCTCACACCATTGCGCTTCAGCCTGGGCAACAGAGCAAGACCTTGTCTCTAAAAACAACAAAATAAAATAAAATAAACACTGGCCCCATGAGAATCATTGTAGTTAACAAGGGAAAGAAAATAACAGCGACACGATAACCAAGGAACGAAGTCCTTCATAGCCCACAAACCTTTCCTGGGTCCCCAGCACCTTCTCTACCTGCCCCCAGTGCGTGGAGGCCACAGAGACCAGAGGCCCATCCAGCCAGGGACACTCAGACAGGAGAGGCACGAGGCTGACACCCAGAGCTGACGGCACCTGGGCAGCTGCTTCCATTTCCCAAACCTTCTCGGCCCGGCGCTGGGACTCTCCGGCAGGGCAGGGGCGGTGGGCTAGGAGCTCCCGAGTGCTGCATCAGCAAGAGCCGTGGAGAGGGAGACACCAGGCTCCTGGGGAAAACTAGACACAACTGCTAATTTTTATCTTAACAAATCTAACTTAAATAACATCTCATATTCTGTAAGTTATTTGTAGTTTAAGGGAGCCTAACTACAAAAATTCCTTAAACCCTAAAATTACAATAAAAGTTGATTATACTAAAAATTCAGTAATTTCTATTTGCATAATTAGCTATGCATAATTCTTTGATAAAGAAGCAAAGTATGCTTTGTCATCTATTTCTAAATCAGAACAAAAACTTTCTATGTTGAAACAGGGTAGTGAATTAGCATTAGGACCTAAGCCTGCAAACTCCAGCCCGGTCCCACGGCCCAGCCAACAGCCCCCCAGGCACCATGGCCACAGCCCAGCACACGTGCCCAGGCCACGACCTGGTGGCCGAGTACCCCAGGAAGGGCTTCTCTCTCTGCTTTCAATGCCAGAGGGTTAAGTGGGGCGGCCCAGAACAACACTGCTGCCCTCCCCACCGCAGCCCTGCGCTCAGGCGGTCACCCGGGCATCCCGGCACCCGGCACTCAGGAGGGGCGTCTGCCGCCCAGGAGACTCCCAGCACCGCGTGTGCTCAGGGCTGCAGGGCCGTGTCGGTGGTGTGCGGTGCTCCAGGGCAAGCACAGGCTGCTCACAGACCGTGCGGGGGCAGAGAACGAGCAGCGCACCATTCCTGTGGGTGTCATCGCAGTTCAGCACTTCAGCAAGTCAAAGGCTCATCACTTTTCTATTTTAAATAAAGGTGTTCAATTAAAAATATAAAACACTAAATCTAAGCCTCCTTTAATAGATGCAACACTGCCTGTATTATCAGAATATACCACTTTCAAAAACCAAAGTGTTTCTGGAAACATCACTCGAAAGCCCCACTTCACACGCTGCTCAGGTCAGTGCTCAGAGCAGCCCCGGCTCACACGGCCGGCCGGCCACCACCACGAACCTGGGGGTGTGGACGGGGGCCGCCACACTCCCATCACCCCGGCCAGGAAAGATGCCAGCTGAAACTGGAGTTTTATGCTATAGAAAGGTAAAAAAATACTAAATCTTACATTTTCATGTAGTTGTATTTCCATAAAGTGTTATTTAATCTCTAAAGAAATCTTTAAGATGGGTATTGCCCTTACCACTTCACAGGGTTGGAAACTGAGGCGCAAAGAACTGAAGAAATGGGCCCAAGGTCACAGAACTAGCATTGGTCGACCCAGCCAACACAGACGGCCTGGGCCCCAGGTCACCACAGCCACACGGAGCAGCATCTCGTGGCGTGACCAGTCCAGAACCCACCTGCACTGGGTGCCCGGGTCATGCCCAGATGGGAGACAAGGACACAGCAGAACACACGAAGCTTGAACAAGTCTACCCGTCAGAAACAATGATCTTAAATCTGATCTAAAGTACTCATGTTCGAGCTTCAGTGACCGAAATAAAAAATAATGAACGATATAAACAACGGAAAATATTAGAGAACCTACAAATTTATTTTTTTTTTAAACCCTGAATTTTAATGCCAGAAAAGACCATGGAGGATGAACCTGAGCAACTCCTGCAGGACGGAGCCACTGATGCTGCCCCAGCAGGTCCCGAGCTCCCTCGCTCACACGCCGCGGTCACCTGACTTCTGCGCACACCCCGCCCCCCACCCCCGGCAGTCAGAAGAGACTGGAGCCGAGGCCTTCATTCATTCAGTCGAACCACCACAGACAAAAAAGACTGTTAACATCACTACCACCTAAACACTTACAGTTCACCAAAGTGACAAATGGCACTAAACAATTTAGATTATTGCCCTGGATGGTCAAAAGCCAACACTGCCTATGCCATAAAACCTAAACGTGTCTGTTTTCCTCAACCCACTAGAGCACCAGACCAGTCAGGCCGACTCCAGGTTCTGTCAGCAAAGAATCGCTGACATCTTGTTTCCATTTGATCAGGATAACACGTATTTTGAAAATCACTAAATGCTTATCAATAATCCAATTTTCAATGCTAAGCTAAAAAGCGTTTTGCTTTTCCTTCTTACACATTAAGGTCAACACCACACTTTTGAGAAAGAGGCCCAGCTCAGACTCCAGGTGTGGACAGGTACCTCTTCCTTCTCCCAGGCACCTGGTCCCTCACGCACCTGCCCCTGCCGTGATCCCCCCTGCTGTGACCACCACGCAGAGCCCAGCCGCAAACCCTGGTCACCCGCAGGCCCAGTGCCCGGCTGGCTCCTCGCTGCCACCCACCCTGCAGACCAGCAGAGGACGACTCCAGGCCTCTGGCGGGGACGCTGCAGACCCCCTTCCATCAGGCCCCACTTCCCACTTCCCACTTCCAAGGAAGTGCTCGGTCGAGCAGAAGAGACCAGCCAGAGCATGTCCAGGTGGCCCGATGCGGTGGAGACTGAGACAAAGGAAAGGACGGACACAAGAGACTAAGAAAACTCACCACGGAAGCAGAAGGAAAGGTGTTTGCTAGGAGTGACACCACAAATAGACAATGCGTGTTTGGACTGCTTTGCTTCACACACTGACTAACGCTTGGCCAAGATACGAGAAACTAAAAGGAGCCAGTTTTCTTTCCACTTGCTGTCAACTCACACACGGGAAAAACAATGACCGGTCAGGACGCATCTCCCAGGGGAGGCATTGTCCTCCAGCAACACATGCTGGCCAGACCAAGGCCAAAGTCTTCATGCAGGAGCTGCCCCTCCTCTCCAGAAACATGCCAGCATCCCCACCGCCCACCCACCAGCCACACACACGGCCTCAAGCTTCCAGGAGCACAAGTGGCAGCCAAGACCAGCCAACACACGGGACCCCAGGAGCAGAGTCTGCGCCGGCCCGTGCAGCGGCGTTCCAGAGACAGTGACGACCGGGCTCCAGCGGTTTATAAAAGCTACTCTGCATGTAATGTCTTCACGCACTGCGCACAGATCACACAACACACACAGCACCTCAGTGTCTCCAGACTACGTGGGCACAGGGAAAATTAGATAGAGGAAGTTGAAGAGAAATAAACTTCTTTTACAGACTAGGCTACCGACCTATGTAAATCTTTCAGCAGAATTCCTCTCACTGTGACACCAACAACGCTATTTACTGACCCGAGAGCCCAGTGCTAACCACTCAGAAAACACCCTAAGTGACATCTAGAACAAAGGTCAAGCCGTTTAGCCAAAACACTATCAAGCCCAGGAAAACCAACCTGCAGACTTAGGCTTTATTCTGATACTCATTTTTACAAACCAATGAAAGTGACACAGACGGATAAGAAAGAACATAGGAAAATATTTACCGATTCCATAGCTGAAAGTCAACGCTGACGAGGACTGCGTATTAAATCCCACAGCGGCGTGTCCCAGAGCAGGGCGGTGTATATTCTGAAACGAGAGAGTAAAATTAGCTCACGTAAACACAGAGTCTCAGCTTCAGTCCTTCCGTGCTCTCAGTCTCCCCTCACTGGGGCCGAACCCCTCACTCTGCCTCCTCCCCCCGTCTCCATAACCCCCACCCGCTCCTGCTCCCTGTGACGGCGGAAGTTGCCAGAAGCGCGCTGGCTGGCCGGGCACTGGAATCCCAACTCCGACTCCCCGTCTTTCCTAGAGAACAGAGCCCCGCAGGCGGCGGAGGGAAGGACGGCCTTGGTTGTCCACTGACCTGGGAGGGGCTCGCCCTGGGGACGCGGCTCAGCACCAGGCTCGCCCGCCCAGGGGCCACTCGCAGCGTTTCCACGCCTGGGCGTGGGTGGCACTGGACAGAATCTCAGAATACAGTCATCAATCTTTGCCAAAGTGCTCTGCATCCTCTGCGGACCTCCTGCCACACTCAGGATGAAACCCAAACTTCTCTCCCTTTGGTTCACCTTCCTCACCAGCCCCACCTGGCCCCCAACCCCCCACTCTCCTCGACCTGGAGGCCCCTCAGCGTCCGTGTGCCCCGAGTCTGTGCTCAGGGTCCCCATTGCCGCCTACACTGCACCAGGCGAGGCCACCTCACCCCACTCTACTCTCTTTACGGCCTTAACCCACGTAGGGGTCTGTTCTCAAAGACACAGACTTCACGTGAGCTCAGTTCAGAAATGGATCCCAGCGTCCTCCCCCCGGGAGTTTGAGTACTTCCCAGCACAACTCTGGACACACAAGGGGATCACAGCAAACCCACAAACGCCTACACATCCTGTAAATGTGACTGCAAAATGCTGTCTGGGGGTGGTTCTACGCAGAGGGCCTCCCTGATGGAGCAGCACCCGGTGGCACCCCAAAGGGCGGCTCAGCCACGTGGGCACATCCGCCCAAAGAAGCCCCGGCTGCTCTAGCACCTGCCTGGCAGGTGCAGGTCCACACTCCACAGCCACTGCCCGAGTGTGACTATTTCCTGATTAATTACTGAGCTACACCTGCACGTATCAACATAGCTGAATCTCAAAAATCACAATGACTGAAAAAGCAGGTCTTAGGGGAATATATCCAACACGCCTGTAGCTTTCAAAAGCACCTGAAACGCAATACATTTGATTTACTATGCGCATAGTAAAAGTTCAGTAAAAAGTTAAAGAAATTATAAAATTCAAAATAACGGTTCCCTTTGGTGGTGGTGGTGAGGGAGGTGAATGCCAGCGGGAGCCAAAGCACCTGCCCCTCCACCACCGTCCCAGCGGACCTCACAGAGGAGAGAGAAGGCAAGGGACGTGCTGTGGGGGTCGCGCTCCATTCTGTGATTAACTGAAATAATTTATTCCTATAACTCACAACTAGGAATTTAATTAAAATACTGAGACAAATACTTATTTTGATTCATCAATCTTTTTATATGAAAATGTAGCAATTTCAACAATTTGAAGGTCAATCCAAAGTCTAATAGCAAAAAAAGAGCAAATGACTGTATATAATACAATATTGCAGAATTACTATAATACCAGATTTTAGAGGGTTCTATACATAAGAAATCAAATAAATAAAATACAGTAGTCTTGCCATATAAACATAATTAACATTCCCAATAAGGTATTTTTTTTTAAAAAAGCTGATTTTAAATTTAAGAAGCATATTAACTTTTAAAGTGTAGAAAAGGTGCAGGAGCTCATGCCTGTGATCCTAGCACTCTGCGAGGCAGAGGTGGGAGGATTGCTTAAGGTCAGGAGTTCGAGACTAAACTGAGCAAGAACAAGACCCCGTGTCTCTACAAAAGACAGAAAAATTAGCCGGGTGGGGTGGTTCACATCTGTAGTCCCAGCTACTCGGGAGGCTGAGGCAGGAGGATGGCTGGAGCCCAGGAGTCAGAGGCTGCAGTGAGCGAGGCTGGCACCACAGCTCTCCAGCCAGGGCGACAGAACAGGACTCTGTCAAAAAAAAAAAAAAAAAAAAAGGTGCAGGAAAATAATGAGGTGATTTCATTTCTACCAAGTCTTTTAAAAGGGAAAGACTACACTGCAGGACCATTCTGTAAAGAAAATGGAATGAAACTGCACCATCTCCCAGGAGAGCTTTGAGACCTTCAAGAATTAAACCAGTATACATGGGGAAAAAAACCCTCCCGCACTCCCATTTTACCACACCCCTCCAGACGGCAGGCAGGCGGCCGGGGACTCGGTCAGGGACACACAGACAGGGACAGCAGACGGCCAGGACACCAGGGCTTGTCTGAAGCAAGGTTCCCGCACTCTGCACTCAGCGTCCAAAAGAACAGCCCGGTTTCCTGATGACACTTATGACGTGTGTGTTTTGCAAAGACGGAGTGAGGTTTGGTTTTTCTGTCCTCACGCTCCTGTGCGGGATTTATCAAAGGTGCTACTAACCTCAAGGACTATTAAAAACAACTGTGAATGAGCAGTTTCCAACGGCAACACAACTTGGTTTTAATGAAAAGCAGCAAATATGTCATGAAGCTTCTCAACTTTCCTATAACGGCAGTATCAGAAATACAGTATGTGACGACTGTCTGCACAGGGACACAGCAAGTGACAACAACAGCTACTGTCAGAATCTGAAGGAAACTCAGACCGTCTTTAACTTAACGATTCTCAAGCCCAGCGGCGGTGACACTGTGGACAGAACCTGTGCATGGGACGGGCTGAGCGGCACCCCCCTCCCAGATGCCAGCAGGGGCCCCACCAAGCTGTGACAGCCAAAACTGTCTCCAGACAACGTCACAAGTCCCCTACAGGGCAAAACAGCCTGGCAGAGAACTGCTTTAATCCAACCGCTGCTTTACACATGAGGAAACTGGGCCCAAATTAGGTAAAGTAAGATGATTTTTTATTGCCTAAGGTCACACAGGGTATTAAAAGCAAGTTGGGAATAGAACCTCCCAGTCTCCCAAACCTGGTCTAAAGATATTTTCATTCTAAGGGAACAAAGTTTGGTGACTGACTCCGGGGTTCCTGGAAGGCAACACAAACAAATCAAGAACCTCTAAAATATTGGGAATAAACGCTGAAGAAATATTCTAAGATAGGAAAAGCAGCTGCATGTAACATACATGCTCACACTAAGACCACCAACACCGTAAACAAGCCGTGTTTAAAAACAGACACACCAGGGTATGCGTCCTGCTGTCAGCGGACAGCTGCAGCAGCCCGGGACACGCAGACCTGTGCAGACCGACCGCGGAAACGGGAAGGGCAGCCGCGGGAAGACAACGGTGCCGGGGACCAGGGGTGCAGGGTCGTCACTACGCACAACCTGAACAAGGATCTGCGTAAAGCAAGAGAGATGCTTCCACCCACAGGACTGGCAAGGCAGACAAGACGATAATCTCAGGTACTAACGAAGTCTGCCAGATACAATCTGTGAAAGAAAAATTAGAAAGTATCTTAGACATTAATGGTGGTTATCTCTAAATGGTAGAGAAATGCAAGATTTTAAATGTATCTTTCTTTTATATTTTAAGTTTTTGGAGACAGGGTCTCGCTCTGCCACCCAGGCTGCAGTGCAGTGGCGCCATCATAGCTCACTGCAGCCTCCAACTCCTGGGCTCCGGTCATCCTCCCACCTCGGCCTCCCAAAGTACTGGGATTATAGTCATGAGCCACCACACCCAGCCTAAATTTACCTTTCTACTCTATCTTACCTCGACAACCTCCGTCTGTAAAGAGCTATTCACATTAGGGGCAGAGAAAAAACATTTAAAAAAAAAAAATACCATCAATGGGTACAAACTTAGTTATGCAGCAAGAATAAGTTCTGGTGTTCTATTACACAGCAGGGTGATTACAATAATGATGTATTGTCTATTCCAAGACAGCTAGAGACGAAGAGCCTGACTGTTAAGACCACACAGAAATGACACGTGTTGGGGGACAGATATGCTCGCTGGCCTGATTCAGCCATTACAGGACGTGCACAGGCACCGAAACACCACACTGTCCGGCTTTCCCCTCCCTTCCCGCACGGCACGGAAGCGCCGCTCCACCCCCCCACCCCGCGGTGCAAAGTCCCCGCCCACAGCTGTCCCTGTTGTGGAATCAGAGCCTTGGAAGGAGTCTGGATAAATGTGATTATTATTTTGGGGAAAGAATTAAAGTCCAAGATTACTAACGTTTTCAGCACACTGAGTCTCCCTCTTCTCCTCAAATGGAACCCCAAATTTTAGAAGAATTTTACTTATACATCTGCATTTATGAATATTTAATTCACTCCCACTTGACCTTATAACTGCTGATCACAGTTTTCACTTGGCGTAAGATGAGTTCTTTTCACCCACACTGATGGAACTAACTCCAGTCGACACCAAGAGACTGAGCCGCCTGCAGCAGCCCCACACTCGGTTCATGCAGCGCTGAACGCTGCTCAAGCCCACACGGGGGAGAGCTCCCTCCCTCTACCCACGTTCCCAGGGCCCTCCATGCCAGGAATGCAAATTAGCAAAGCCTGGGCTTACTGCACTGGCCTTAGCCCACAGGACTCGCAACACTGTGGGCCCGAGAACCACCTTTTCAATCCCAATCTTATGCAGAACTACAGTTCTCACTGGTGTAAGTCAGGCTAACTGGTTACGTCCACACTGGAACCATCTGCCGACCCCGTGAGCAGGGTCCAGGGCAGGCGCCCACACGCTGGCCAAGCTAGCACCCCTGAGCCCGGGGTTCCGGACAGCGGCCACCCCCCAGCAGCCTCAGCACTGGGCCTCTCTCTCTTCTCACCCCCCACCGAAGAGCAGCATCCTGCCCCTTTCATCAAGTGCTGTGAGCACAGGAGCACAGGCTGGGTTTAAGGGACCAGTGCAGAGCCGTGGCTCTCCTAATAAACACTTTTTCAGTAAGTTAAAATACACGCACAGAGATGGGATGAAACACGTGACCCTTCTGCCAACACTCACAGCAACAAACCACTCAGTGCCTGACCTAACTAGACCGAACCGTCTGAGACTGCCATTTTTGTAGGTCAAAATCAGCTGCTTGGAGGCTGAGGAGGGAGGATCGCTCAAGCCCAGGAGCTGGAGGCTGCAGTGCGCTATGATGACACCACTGTACTCCAGCCTGGGTGACAGGGCAAGACCCCATCTCAAAAAAAAAAAAAAAAAAAAATAGTAACTGCCAAAACTGGCATCAGCCCAGACGTACTTCACTGGGTCGAACTGTGGTCTAGCCACACTGTGGAACACGACTCAGCAATGAAAAGGAACAAGCTCCTGATACAGGCAACGACTTGGGGGGTCTCTAGGGAATTACGCCGGGCAGAAAAAGCCAACCGCGAAAGGTCACATTCCTATGATTCCATTGATATGTCATTCTCATATGACAGAATTGTAGAAATAGAGGACAAATTAGTGGCCTCCAGGGGTTAGGAACAAGGGTGACAGGGCAGGAGGAGCTGGGTGTCGTCCAAAAAAGCAGCAGGCGATCTTCGTGCTTGTGGAGCTACCGGGCAGCTGGACAGCAGTGGGCACAGGGACCTGCGCCGGGGACTGGACGGTCTCTCGCACGCAGCCCTGAGCACAAGCAGCGCCAGGGCAATCTGAGCAAGCCTGGTAAATTCTATCAACGCCAACGTCCTGGTTGTGATATTATCCTATATTTGCAGGATGTTACCATTGGAAGAAACTGCCCAAAGTGTACAAGGGAGCTCTCTCAATTACTTCTTCCCAGTGTATGTGAATATACAAGCTCATTTCTCTAAGAAAAGGCCCAATATTGGCAATTTCATATGGTTTTACCTAACATTAACTCATTTAATCCTCACAATAATCCCCAAAGGCAGGCATCATCGTCCCCCCTTTTCAGATGACAAAACTGAGGCCCTGGGGTGTGAGACATTCAGCCAAGGCTGCGCATTAGCTCTCGGGGCCAGGACGCAGATCCAAGTTGGCTGACCTGCATCCGCGAGAGCCACACTCGTAACCACCATCTCTCTGGAAACTGAAGATGTGAAATACGGACACGCATACTTTTCTTATTACGGCTTTAAAAATCTCCTCAAAATATAACCTTAGAAGACTTAAATAGAACACTGTTTGAAGACCACAAATCTATCCTTGCTTATTTTAAAGTTCTCAATCACACAAAAATACAACAGATTGAATTCCACGGGCAAAGGAGCTCTATCTACCACTCTCCCTCCCGGGACATGCGGGGAACCCCACAGCCCCCCACTCTGGCTGCGGCAGGGCTGCCCACGGAGTCCCCTCCGCTGTCACTCTGACCTTGGCTTCCTTCCAGGGAAACAATGCCCTGTTTTCAGCTGGGAGGAGGAAAGTGCTCAGTTATTTGTTTCTTGGTTTTCGTGGGGTTCTTTTTAGGATGGGGGGCTATTTGTTACTGTTTGATCAGAGTAGAGAGAGAAGCTCTAGGAAACAAAGGCAACTAAACTAAGCAAACTCTAGAAGCGAGGTGAGGGTGGGGAAGGAACTGGAAGGAAAAGCATGCTTCCTTCTTCAATTCAAATGCTTTTTTTTACTCCAGGAAAAACAAAGCAAGAAACAAAATTATTGTCCCCACAATTTTCTTCATACCCCTTAACAGAAGAAAGTGCAAAACGAATGGCTGCAGAATGACAGCAGAGGGTGACGCAGCACAGCCGCCTCCCTGTGGACCATGGACCTTGCCTGGCCGCAACGGACTCGCTCTCCAAGGAACAAACACCAGCTCCGAGGGGTCGGCCTCCAGTCCTCAGAGAAGGCATCTAGCTCATACCACAGCCTTCCTTTTCTTACCAAATCCAGAGAAATGACAAAAAGGAGTTTTCTAAAGTAAACAGACGCATAGCTATAATGAAAAACAAAAAGGGAAACCCTGTAGATCAAGGACTGGGAAACACCTGAAAGTTTGGAGGATAAACGCACGAAACGCAACGAGAGAGAGTGACTCGAACGCAGGCCGTGAGACAACACCCCGCACCACAACAGAAGGAGCAGCGGAAAAGCCAACACTGCTCTGTGCAAAGCCAGCTGATTCTGCCCAGCAGGAGCGACCAGGACGCCGTGACTCATCCCTGGTGCTGGCTTCCGACCCGGAAGTCGACAGCCCGAAGTCAACCTGTTCCCAGGGCAGTGAATCCCTTGCCTCCCCACAGTAACAGGAAAACCTGGCTGTCCCTCAGAAGTCACAAACGCAGCTGAAATTCTGACGAACAAAGTCGTAAAACCAACTTTCCGTAGGCCTAAATCAGAAATACATACAACCAATATTATTTCCAGCTCTTAGCAAGCCCACAGAATTCCACATCAGCATCACACCTAAATGGCAAAACTCAGCAGAAGGCATGACTGTGTTGTCAACCTGCCTGTCTGCGGGGTCCACAGCTGCCCCCACCACTCCCTGGTCCCTCACGGGCGACTGAACATGTTCATTCATGGGAAGCTCCTGCTGAACTGCTCATTTATTGACAACCTCTCACAACACTCATCTGTTTTATTTCCACAAAACGAATAATCCAAGAACGGCAGACTGCACGACACTAACTGCCAGCCTGTCTTTCGCTCAGTAGGAACAGCAGAATCAGATAGAGCTCCCAAGTCTCCCCCACCCCCACCCCCAGCGTAAGACCCACGGAGACAGGACTTCCCAGCAGCCACGCACCAGCCCACGTCAGGAGCACAGACAGGACGCCCGAAACCACCACAGCTGCAACTCAAGGGGGCCCAGCTAGAAAACTCACCTTAAAAAAAGTAATGTAAAATCTTAGAGAATCTACCAAAAGAAAAAACTATACAATAAATAAGTTTAGCAAAGTCATGTGACACAAGATCAAGACACAACTCAGCTGCATCATCACACACATCGCACAATCAATAAGCAATCTGAAAAGAAAGTTTCTAAGAAAACATTTCCATTTGTAAGAAGAATAAAATATTTAGCAATAAATTTAACCAAAGAGGTGCAAGATTCATACACAGGAAACTACAAAACATTGTTGAAAGAAATTAAGATATAAATAAATGGGGAAAAGAAAAACCAATGTTTACGGATCTTAAAATCTAATGTTAAGACAGCAGCACTAGACCAGGCACAGTGGCCCACGCCTGTAATCCTAGCACTCTGGGAGGCCAAGGCGGGCGGATTGTTTGAGCTCAGGAGTTCAAGACCAGCCTGAGCAAGAGAGAGACCCCGTCTTTACTAAAAAAAAAAAAAAAAAAATAGAAAGAAATTAGCCGGACAACTAAAAATATATATGAAAAATTAGCCGGGCCTGGTGGCGCATGCCTGTAGTCCCAGCTACTCGGGAGGCTGAGGCAGGAGGATCGCTTGAGCCCAGGAGTTTGAGGTTGCTGTGAGCTAGGCTGACGCCAAGGCACTCTAGCCTGGGCAACAGAGTGAGACTTTGTCTCAAAAAAGACAGCAGCACTCTCCAAGGTGACCCAATCATTCCATGCAATGCCCATCAAAAATCCAGCTTTCTTCCAAAACTAGACAAGTGATCCAGAAATCGATATGGAATGTAAATGTTTTCCTTTAAACATGTTATATGCTACAACTTATAGAAGTTTTCTTAAACCTTTTTTAGAGTAGGAAGATACAGTTGAAGTGTCTAGTACTCACAGGATGCCAGGTCTTTCTGAAAGGATTGTTTTAAGTACTAAAGGGAAAAGATTATTAATCTATAAAACAAGAGTATAGATTTGATAATCCCTAAAACCTTTCTAGTTCCAAAAGTCTAATATCTTCAATATCCAACATAACATCCTTTTCCTTTAAAAATACATACTGTCCCTAAACGTGTACTGTTCTTTCCGTGTAGAATGTGAGCTCCAGCAACGGCCCACACAGCTGAGCCCCTAAGAGCCAGGGACCGCAGTGCGAAGGTGGGCGTGAGCAAGGGACGGGGTGGGACCGCACACTCTGCCGTCACAGGCCTGAGCTGGCGCTGAGGCAGGCAGCGCTGCCTCGCATGCCCACACATCCCTACGAGGCAGGGACGCTCCTCCCCGTGGGGAGGGCGACGCTCTGGCAGTGACGCGCTGGCAGGGGCTCCCGCTGCAGGCTGGTCTCGCCAGCATCCCGAAACCCCTGCTTCACCCCCGCACCCTGACACCCAGCCGGTCATGAAAGGAACATCACCAGAGTGAATTAAATCGCTTACGACGAACAAAACGGAGATTGTTCCTCATGTGTCATCTTTCACATTCCTATTTGAAAACCGCGTTAATGAGCTCTGCCGGGCGCCCCCCGACGCGCACTTGCTCCCCACCACAAACAGCCCCTGCCACCCTGGGAGGGACGCCCAGGCTGAGAAACCGAGCGCCCCCCCGAAGCCACCCCAAGCCCCACCCAGCCTCTCACCGGAGAGGAAGCCGCCACTGCCTCAGCGCGGCTCCGGACCAGGCTCCGGACCAAGGCACACATCTGCCCGCCCTCCCGCTCAGGGAAACCCTCCAATCCCCCGGCAGTCGCCTCAGAGAACCTGCTGCTTCGTTTATTAAGAATTGTGAGGGACAGAAGCTACATCAAAGCAAGCTGGCCCACGCCAGTGTGCCCTGCCCCGTGATGTCCTTACTGCGACGCCCGCGCGGGCCCTGTGTGGTTCACAGACACGCCCCGGTCTGCACCGGCCCGGCACACGGCGGTCCCCACCCGTCCACACTGGCCACACGCCCACGGCCCAGCCCCGGGCTCTCCAGAGCGGGTCCTCTGGGCCTGACAGCACCCTTACGAGGTGACAGTATCGCTTCCGCTTTTCCTGTGAGAAGCCAAGTTCTCAGAGGATGAACAATTTGCCACCAGCCAAGATGGAGCCCAGGCTGTAGAGCCTGTGCCCTAATGGACACACACATACATACACACACACACACACACACACGGCCCACAGCGCTGCACACACACACACACACACACACACGGCCCACAGCGCTGCACACACACACACACACACGGCCCACAGCGCTGCACACACACACACACACACACACACACGGCCCACAGCGCTGCACACACACACACACACACACGGCCCACAGCGCTGCACACACACACACACGGCCCACAGCGCTACACACACACACACACACACACGGCCCACAGCGCTACACACACACACACACGGCCCACAGCGCTACACACACACACACACACACACGGCCCACAGCGCTACACACACACACACACACACGGCCCACAGCACTACACACACACACACACACACACACACACGGCCCACAGCGCTACACACACACACACACGGCCCACAGCGCTACACACACACACACACACACACGGCCCACAGCGCTACACACACACACACACACACGGCCCACAGCGCTGCACACACACACACACACACACACACACGGCCCACAGCGCTACACACACACACACACACACACGGCCCACAGCGCTGCACACACACACACACACACACGGCCCACAGCGCTACACACACACACACACACACACGGCCCACAGCGCTGCACACACACACACACACACACGGCCCACAGCGCTACACACACACACACACACACACACGGCCCACAGCGCTACACACACACACACACACACGGCCCACAGCGCTACACACACACACACACACACGGCCCACAGCGCTGCACACACACACACACACACACGGCCCACAGCGCTACACACACACACACACACACACGGCCCACAGCGCTACACACACACACACACACACGGCCCACAGCGCTACACACACACACACACACACGGCCCACAGCGCTACACACACACACACACACACACGGCCCACAGCGCTACACACACACACACACACACGGCCCACAGCGCTACACACACACACACACACACGGCCCACAGCGCTACACACACACACACACACACACGGCCCACAGCGCTACACACACACACACACACACGGCCCACAGCGCTACACACACACACACACACACGGCCCACAGCGCTACACACACACACACACACACACGGCCCACAGCGCTACACACACACACACACACACGGCCCACAGCGCTGCACACACACACACACACACGGCCCACAGCGCTACACACACACACACACACACGGCCCACAGCGCTGCACACACACACACACACACACGGCCCACAGCGCTACACACACACACACACACACACAGCCCACAGCGCTGCACACACACACACACACACGGCCCACAGCGCTGCACACACACACACACACACACACACACGGCCCACAGCGCTGCACACACACACACACACACACGGCCCACAGCGCTACACACACACACACACACACACGGCCCACAGCGCTACACACACACACACACACACACACGGCCCACAGCACTACACACACACACACGGCCCACAGCGCTACACACACACACACAGCCCACAGCGCTGCACACACACACACACACACACACGGCCCACAGCGCTGCACACACACACACACACACACGGCCCACAGCGCTGCACATACACACACACACACACACACACGGCCCACAGCGCTGCACACACACACACACACACACACACACACGGCCCACAGCGCTGCACACACACACACACACACACACACAGCCCACAGCGCTGCACATACACACACACACACACACACGGCCCACAGCGCTGCACACACACACACACACACACACACACGGCCCACAGCGCTGCACACACACACACACACACACACACGGCCCACAGCGCTACACACACACACACACACACACGGCCCACAGCGCTACACACCCACACATGCGCACACACACAGCCCACAGCACTGCACACACACACACACACACACACACACGCTTCAGGTTCTCAATTCGAGGAATAACTTGCTATTATACTTCAATTTCTCTAATTCAACAAGCTGGCAGTGTCCCTCCTCTCTAAAGCCCCCAAGTTCCACAGGACACGCAGCCATGCTGTGGGGACCGTGTGGCCGTGGGGACCGTCTGTGGCCGTGGGGACCGTCTGTGGCTGTGGGCAGAGTCTCCTGCATGTCCACGTGCACCTCCCAACAACCTGACCGGAAGCCCCCTGGGCAAAACGCACAATTCCCCATTTGAAAAAGTGGAGTAAAATTTTCTTCTGTTAAAATACGACAACCCAAGTTTCTCTCCTGGAAGACACCCCCATGCCCAGGGAAATTCAGACAGAAAAGACACACTGGTTTCCAACAGCAAGTATTACACGGGAGCCTCAGTCAGTACATCCCGGCGTTAGACGGCAGAAGAGGACGGCCACTCGGCAGTAACAGAGCTGGAGCAGGCTGAAAGCGAAGACGACAATTCAGACCAAAATACACCAGCGCCAGGGCAACCAAAGCCCTTCTATTATGAAGTTACCATCAAGATTTCCTTCAAGCTACCCCTTCGGATATAAAATAAGAAATAAAATAACTTTCAAACTGGGCACGGTGGTGCTCACTGGTAGCTCCAGCTACTCGGGAGGTGGAAGATCACTTGGGCCCAGGTGACGCTGCGACACAGTGAGACCTCATCTCAAAAAACAAAAAACAAAGGAAAAAAAAATAACCTTTTCACACTGACACTTAAGTATAGGATCTTTACAAACCAAAAAACTTTCACTACATTTTTGTCTTAATGAAATTACTATAATCATCTGCGGTAATTATGAAAGAATAACCTAGGCAATTGTCAGTTGATAAATCCTTAAACAGAGGTTAAATAATGGTACCCCTTTTTAAAATTTTGCATATTTTGCTCTTAATAGATGTATCTACTTTTTTAAACTAAGTGAACAGAATTCTAAATCTAATATACATTTATCTTTTTTTTTCTGAGACAGGGTCTCACTCTGTTGTCCAGGCTAGAGTGCCGTGGCACCATCACAGCTCACAGCAACTGCAAACTCCTGGGCTCAAGCGATCCTCCTGCCTCAGCCTCCCAAGTAGCTGGGACTACAGGCACGCCACAACACCTGGCTAATTTTTCCTATTTTTTTGTAGAGATGGGGTCTTGCTCTTGCTCAGGCTGGTCTCGAACTCCTGACCTCAACTGATCCTCCTGCCTCGGCCTCCCAGAGTGCTGGGATTACAGGCGTGAGCCACCAACCAGGCCAGGCTTCAACCGTAACTTTAAAAAGCAGAGGGAACAGTGGGGAGGTGCAAAGTACTTTCATCTAACAAAACATGGTCCCGATTGATAAATTGAGAACAACTTGTCCCCAACCTCCTAAAAGGTGACGTACAAGGACAGAGGCGTCATAAAGAAAACAACGCTCACCCCAAAAGCATCAACCTGCATACTGCCCTTTTCCAAACAGTGAAACAAACCAAGATTCCCTGAGGACAGAGCCATAAATGAAAACACAGGACACACCTTCTAACCTTCAAACTGAGAAGAAAGTAATGTCCATTTATAAACAGGGGTGGGGAGGACGGGGGAGGATGACATGGGACTTTCATTCCATGAATCAAAGACGACACTTATGTCTCCTATGACAGAGAATAAAAGAGAAAAGCCACAAAAAAACCTTTCAATTATAAACGCAAAGCTGGAAGACTCACTGCCTGGATGCCTGTCTGCTTCAGGCTAACGTTTCCAGCAACCGGCGCAGCAGCAGCAACAGCAGCCGCCGCCACCCCTCCAGGCCCCCGGCTCCCCTACTCCCGCCGCAGACACCACCACCTACTCTGAGCACAGTCCCGTCCGCTCCGTCTCTCCAGAGACCCACTCAGCAGGAGCTGTCCCAGGGGATTAGTACAGCCAAGGGGCTTGGGGCCGAGGGGCGTCCCCTCACACCCAGGCTCTCCAGGCCCCCCGGCTCCCAGCGTCCGTCCGAGAGGCTGCGCAGTCCTGGCCACTCTGACCTCTGTCGCACCTCTGCACCTCGGACACATGTGCCTCTCTGCTGGGAGTCTCCACGGCTCCTAATGCCACCAGGAATTCCAGTTTGCATCTCACCCTCCAACACACCTTCACGCAGTGGCCAGTTTAATTATCCTACAGATCAACGTGCAAGCTACACCTAGGCGCTGCGGCAGCTGACGCCCACGGTGAAAATTCGACCTGCCCCTGTAATGGCTAAGTAACCTTGGGTACATTCTAACAGCCTCTAGCATTCCGAGCTTTCACATCTGTAGAAAGAGAAACTCCTGGATACAAAATATGACATAAATATACACAAGTCAGCCGCATTTCTGGATACCAGCAACAACCAGACACACCATCAAGCCAGCTGACAGTGTCCCGAGCAGAGGCAGGGTGGCCAGGGCAGTGCACCCACGCCATGGCAAGCACACCCGGAGGCCTGGCTCTCAACAGGTCTGGGCGCTGAGCAGTCCGACAGCACATGCGGCCAGGACAGCTGGTGTCCACACGCAGAACTGTCCACACCGGCTCCTCACAGCAAACCACACACAGAATCAACCTGGGCTGGATCAAAGGCTTAAACGTAAATGGCAAAAGTACCGAATTCTCAGAAGGCACAGAATGTCGTCTTCATGACCTGGGACAGGGAGGAAGCTATTGAATGAGACACACCGGGTCCTGCAGCACAGTGAGCAAGGCTGCCCTAAACTAGGAGCCCAGCACAGCTCCTCCTACGCACAAGGATTCAAATCTCAAGTTACCAACTGCAACTGCATTTCCCACTTATCTTAAAGGTAAATATCACCATGAAAAATTATCTCAATACGTGATAAATATTATTCAAAATGGAAATACATGCATAATCATAATAAAACTCTCATATATCTCCCACTTACGGCACTTAAGGTTCAAGCAAATACCACTGTTCTTAAAACTTTTTTGAAAGATGCAGTTTCTCAGTATAAATAATTCTATGTTTGAGTCATGAGCACAAATATGCATGATCTCTGAATATATAAAAATTTAAAAGCACACAACACCAAGTTAATGATTTTGCTTCTAAGGAGATAAAATCAAATCGAGATGCTCCTCTCAACTTACCATGGGGTTATGTCCTAACAAATTCATAGTAAAGTCAAAAAATCGTAAGTCAAATCATCCTAAATCAGGGACCATCTTTTAGTCCTAAAAGTCCTTTTAGTGCTAAAAACTGCACTAAAGAAAAAAAAAACAAGTGTCAAAGTTCGCAATGTAAAACAGTGATCTAGGGATGTGGGTGAGGAAAGCCACCTAAAACGCAACGCCAAGTTTCAGATGAAGTTGAAACACACGCTAGAGAGCCTGAGTCAGCAAAGAAAAGCGTGTTCTATTCACCTACACTGTTCACACATAACACAAACGTGTTCTAAACAAAGCTCTGTGAACCTTAGAACTCTGTAGACTGTTTTCATTCCAAAGTATCATGTGTGGACCCGGTTATAAGTTAAACTCCGACAAGCAGAGCTCAGTCAAGGCCCAGCCCCGACAGCCGGCTTCCAGCAGGAAAGGGCTCCGGCCCCACAGCCCCCACAGCCCCCCACACACACCCACAAACCCCCACACCCCCACACACACACACCCACAGAGCCCCACACACCCCCCCACACACACACGCCCACACCCCCACACACACCACAGCCCCCACACACACACGCCCACACCCCCACACACACACCCACAGAGCCTACCCCCCCACACCTCCACAGCCCCCACACACACACCCACACCCACACACCCCCACACACACCCACACACCCCCACACACCCCCACAGCCCCCACACCCACACACACACCCACACACCCCCACACACCCCCACAGCCCCCACACCCACACACACACCCACACACCCCCACAGCCCCCACACCCCCACACACACACCCCCACACACACACACCCACACCCCCACACACCCCCACAGCCCCCACACCCACACACACACCCACACACCCCCACAGCCCCCACACACACCCCCACACACACCCCCACACACACCCACACACCCACACAGCCCCCACACCCACACACACACACCCACACACACCCACAGACCCCCACACACACCCCCACACACACCCACAGCCCCCACACCCCCACACCCCCACCCCCACACACCCACACCCACAGCCCCCACACCCCCCCACACCCCCCCACACACACCCCCACATACCCCCACAGCCCCCCCACACACACCCACACACCCCACACACACACACCCCCACACACCCCCACATACCCCCACAGCCCCCCCACACACACCCACACACCCCCCACACACACACCCACACACCCCCACACACACACACCCACACCCCCACACACCCCCACATACCCCCACACACACCCACACACACACCCACAGCCCCCACACACACACCCACACACCCCCACACACACACACCCACACCCCCACACACCCCCACATACCCCCACAGCCCCCCCCACACACACACCCACACCCCCACACACACCCACACACACCCACACACACCCCCACAGCCCCCACACACACACCCACACATCCGGGCATTGTGCTTGTCGCTGGCTCGGGGCTGAGCCCCAGCTCACCTTCCTAACTCTGTCATCCATGAGGAAACAGCAGGATTTGAGGACGGAGGTCTCAAGACAAACTCGTGTGCGTGTGGCGCTCACTTCCGACACCAGCCGCCTGCCTAATGGGACACAGAGAACACCCTAGACACACACTGCTGTGAAGTGTGAATGTTCCGGTGGAGGACGGTGGACAACAGTGGGACTGGGGAAAGCAGACCACCAAAAACGGCCGAGCAGAAACTAAGGGCCAAACAAGTGCAACTCAGAGAGCCGCGTGGGCAGAGCCCTGAGAGCCCTGGAGAGGCTGCAGCGGCCGCCCTGGCCTCCAGCAGGGGCTGCAGAGAGGGAACTAACCTTCCTCCAGGTACAGAGCAGAAAATGAATCCACGTGGTGCCGATCACCGGCCTATCTGTGGCTGTGGTGTGTGTACAGATCCTGCCACGGCTACACGCGTCGGAAGGGAGAAGGAAAGAGTACAGATCATTGCTCACAGAAAATAAAAGCTTCCTGTGCTGTGCATGTGCTAAAACTCTTTGGAGTAAAGTCCTAAAATATTCAAATGAATTTTCATTCTAAAGAGGCTAAAGAAATTCTCAAAACAGGCTCTATTACACAGACTTCAAGATCTTGCAAATCCAATGTCAGAATATATTCCACCCCGCAGTAACAAATGCAAAGCCATAAAAAAAAATTCTTCAAAAAAAGAATTATTTCAAAGATATGCAAACCTAATTCTAAAAAATTAATCTAACAGGGCCACAGGCAGCATCTCCGTGTTCCCAAGGTGCCAGCCACTAACCGCCACTCTCCAGAAAGAGCTTCCTGAGGTCATCCGAGACCTCAGCCGATGGCGTTTACTGGCAGACTTCACAACAATCTATTCTAGTTTAGAAAACCCCAAATTCAGTCTGGAAATTAAAGATCTTCACACTGAAAGCAAAATCAAGATCAGCTGTGACTAAGATCCAAGAAATACACTTTTTTATAAAAAGTAATAAATATTAATTCACCGATATGACAAGGGTAAGGTAGGCCTAAAATTTCCTCAGTGTCTACACAGCAAATTAACAGGGCAGGAACCACCAGGGACAGAAGCCACATGAACGCAGAGCAGCCTGGGAAAGGGAGGCCCGGCTCGCAAGGTGCCTCGGGGAAGACACCAGGTAATGACTGCTTTTTGTTCACTAAGGACTCAATTTCAATACCCTACACTATACGCTGACTTCCAAAACCTGTGCTTGTGGGTGTGATGGAGGGAAGGACGGAGTGGAACTTCTCTAGAAAACCCTTCTGGACCTGGATCTCAGGATACTCGTATTAAAATAAAGACTAAGCTTCTAAGACTCTCCTTTCCCTAATTTTTGCTTCAATCTGATCTGCAGTAGAGACAATTCTACGAACTTCTCTCTCCTCATAGCTTCCCCAGACACGCTGTTTTTGTGTCTGTCTCTCAATTCCTCTAGGTTTTAGGCCAAAACACATTTATTTTTCATCTTGCCGGACTGTCATTCAGGAATCATGGTGCACCTCTAGGAATCATTTCCAGAAGTCTCTAAGTGTCCCACCAGGGGCAGAGAATGGCTGGGTTAACCCTGCCCCCCACATCCACCAGGAACGTGGGTGGATTACGGAATCCCACACAGAGGTCCCCCCAGCAGGAAGGGCTGTGTGCCCCCCACCTCCAGCCCCCATCACAGCCTCTGCACCCCCGCAAGCCTCCAGTGCACTTGAACTCAGCATGACCTTAACCGTCACTTCTGCCCCTGTCCCTGAACACTTCATAATATCCAGTCTCTGCCGCTTTCATTAAGAAGACAAACATGAATTTTTCCTCTAGCCAGAAAAATTTTCAAATGTTAAATATTTCGAATTAAACTTGCTCACAGTCCACACAGGCACCTGCACTCCAGGGCATCAGGGGCGCCCCAGTCAGTGAGGAGACACAAGTGCTCCAGTTCCCAAGCAAGCCCCACCTAGCGCCGCAGTGCCAGCACCACCGCCGTGGGAGGATGCCCGCCACACGCCCAGGTGCCTGCTGCGCACGGGACACCGGGCAGCAACACTCTCCCCGAGCGGAAGCTGCCAGACCTGTTAAGCCCTCTCAGCCGGTTTCTGCCAGCAAGAGAAACGAATGCACCAGGGACACTGTTCTTTAGAGTGAGGAACACCCTTTTCTACATGCAAAGATTCACAAAGGGATGAATTAATGGGGCAAAGAGTAGTGACCTAGGACCAAGACGCACTCAGAAGCAGACGTGCCCATGTGAGGGGCCGAGTAAGAGCCAAACAGGTGGAGAGGGAGCCCACCTGGAGAACAGAGGCTTGTCCCTGGGGACAGTGTCAACAGAGGAGCAGAAACCTGCCAAGACACAGCACCCGTCAGGCCGGACACGGCAGCAGAGACTCTGAGGACCAAGAACACGGTTTCAGTGGAACATCAGACTCACCAAGGCTGCAACAAAAGCCGACGAAAAGCTTAAATCTGAAATGAGTCGCAGCTCACTTAGGTGCTTTACCAAGGAAGGTAAGTAATTTTTGTGTTTGACACAAAATAGTAATAAGAGTTAAAACAGGTAAACAGTGAGCTGCAATTTTTAAAATCACAAGCAGAATAAACAACACTCTGGATGGAGACCCTCCACGGGAACAGGTAGTGGCAAAACAACGTACCCGGCAGACAAGGGCTCCCGCCCAGAGTGCGCTCTAGCTGTGCCCCTCCCTGAATCGTAACCGAACAGACTGCGGCCCACCCCAACTCCTTGTGAATGAAGGAAGCACAGCTGAACGTTAAAACACTTTTCTTGGGCTCCAGAAGTTGCCGATGGCCTACTTCTGGGGAGGGGCGAAGGGTGGGGAGAGCTGTCGGCATCAGCCTGACCTGGCCCACCCCTAGCCTTCACCTGCAGTCCCGTCGTCACTCTTTCTCCACTGCCTCCTCCCCAAAAGCAAAGCAAAGCACAACATCATGGGCCACCCCAGGGTCTACCCACACGCAAGGCAACTTTCAGAAATTCTAACAAACAGAAAGCAGGTACGAAGCAGCGACCAAGGAGCCCTCATTGTGGGCTGGCTCTCAGGGAACTGCACCCACAGAAACAAACCGAAACCGGGGAGACAGCACCACCCCGGTGGGCAGGCACCACACAGATGCACACAGCGCCTAACGTGTCAGCCCAGAGTCCCATCACACTGGCTTCCAAGTGACAGGTCTGGGCATGGGGGTGTCAGGCACTTGCTTCCTGAACTCCTATCTCCCCACAACTGGCCCAGCTTGGGGGCAACTGTTCAGGGCCGATTCCTTCCTAGAAAGTTAAGACCTTATCCCTTGTGGCTTGTTTGTAAAACAGGCTGTTTGGATGTGGCATTAACCAACACAGTAGTGAGAGGGAGGAGGACTGTTTTATCTATTTAGAAAATATAGCCGGGCGTGGTGGCTCACGCCTGTAATCCTAGCTCTCTGGGAGGCCGAGGTGGGCGGATCGTTTGAGCTCAGGAGTTCGAGACCAGCCTGAGCAAGAGCGAGACCCCACCTCTAAAAATAGAAAGAAATTATATGGACAGCTAAAAATATATATAGAAAAAATTAGCCGGGCATGGTGGCGCATGCCTGTAGTCCCAGCTACTCGGGAGGCTGAGACAGGAGGATCGCTTGAGCCCAGGAGTTTGAGGTTGCTGTGAGCTAGGCTGACGCCACGGCACTCACTCTAGCCTGGGCAACAGAGTGAGACTCTGTCTCAAAAAAAAAAAAAAAAAAAAACAAAAACAGAAAATATATACAGCAGCACCCCTAGTTTAAGCCGTACCTCTGACTGAGCAAGTCCAGCCTCTGTGGGTTCCAGCCAACCTAAGAGTCCTCCCCGCGGACTGAAAGATGCCACTCCCTGGAAGCAACACCCCACCTCTCGCGGGCATCACCCATGTCCCTGACTCTGACCCCCAATGACCCGCAGAGGCTGTGGATAACCCACACCTCCTCCAGGCTGCCAGGCTATTCCCACTGTGGGGAACAACAGAACAGTTCAACACACACAGGGACGATTCCCTGCCTCATACCTGAAATCTCACTTTGATGTCTATCCCAACAGCCTCTTTACTAAAATCAGGAAATTAGTATTTTCTTTTAAAAGAAAGATTTCATTTGAAGGGAAAAAGAAAGAATGGCCTAGCACATGAGAGAATATGAAGTTTGGTTTTGCTTTGTTTTTTGGGAAATCCACATTTAGAACAATGACTATCTTAAGGAACGATGCTTTTTAACAATTTTTTAGCAATTTAAAAGGACTTCTTTCTAATTATATTTCACACAGGAGTAAGAAATCCTTGATCAGGCCCTAGCAGAGTAGAAAGGTGGGACACTGGGACGGAGGTGGAGGCAGCAGGGCGGAGGAGCCAGACGTTCCTTCACCCAAACTCACATGAAGGACTGTGGGGCCTGTGTCAGGGGGTGCTCCCGGCAGAGCAGTGCACGTGGGGGGGGCCTGTGTCAGGGGGTGCTCCCTGCAGAGCAGTGCATGTGGGGGGGCCTGTGTCAGGGGGTGCTCCCGGCAGAGCAGTGCACGTGGGGGGGGCCTGTGTCAGGGGGTGCTCCCGGCAGAGCAGTGCACGTGGGGGGGGGCTGTGTCAGGGGGTGCTCCCGGCAGAGCAGTGCACGTGGGGGGGGGCTGTGTCAGGGGGTGCTCCCGGCAGAGCAGTGCATGTGGGGGGGGCTGTGTCAGGGGGTGCTCCCGGCAGAGCAGTGCATGTGGGGGGGGCCTGTGTCAGGGGGTGCTCCCGGCAGAGCAGTGCACGTGGGGGGGGCCTGTGTCAGGGGGTGCTCCCGGCAGAGCAGTGCACGTGGGGGGGGCTGTGTCGGGGGGTGCTCCCGGCAGAGCAGTGCAGGTGGGGGGGGGCCTGTGTCAGGGGGTGCTCCCGGCAGAGCAGTGCACGTGGGGGGGGGCTGTGTCAGGGGGTGCTCCCGGCAGAGCAGTGCACGTGGGGGGGGCCTGTGTCAGGGGGGTGCTCCCGGCAGAGCAGTGCACGTGGGGGGGGCCTGTGTCAGGGGGTGCTCCCGGCAGAGCAGTGCACGTGGGGGGGGCCTGTGTCAGGGGGTGCTCCCGGCAGAGCAGTGCACGTGGGGGGGGCCTGTGTCAGGGGGTGCTCCCGGCAGAGCAGTGCACGTGGGGGGGGCCTGTGTCAGGGGGTGCTCCCGGCAGAGCAGTGCATGTGGGGGGGGCTGTGTCGGGGGGTGCTCCCGGCAGAGCAGTGCACGTGGGGGGGGGCTGTGTCGGGGGGTGCTCCCGGCAGAGCAGTGCACGTGGGGGGGGGCCTGTGTCAGGGGGTGCTCCCGGCAGAGCAGTGCACGTGGGGGGGGCCTGTGTCAGGGGGTGCTCCCGGCAGAGCAGTGCACGTGGGGGGGGGCCTGTGTCAGGGGGTGCTCCCGGCAGAGCAGTGCACGTGGGGGGGGCCTGTGTCAGGGGGGTGCTCCCGGCAGAGCAGTGCACGTGGGGGGGGCCTGTGTCAGGGGGTGCTCCCGGCAGAGCAGTGCACGTGGGGGGGGGCTGTGTCAGGGGGTGCTCCCGGCAGAGCAGTGCACGTGGGGGGGGCCTGTGTCAGGGGGTGCTCCCGGCAGAGCAGTGCATGTGGGGGGGGGCTGTGTCAGGGGGTGCTCCCGGCAGAGCAGTGCACGTGGGGGGGGGGCTGTGTCAGGGGGTGCTCCCGGCAGAGCAGTGCACGTGGGGGGGGCCTGTGTCAGGGGGTGCTCCCGGCAGAGCAGTGCACGTGGGGGGGGCCTGTGTCAGGGGGTGCTCCCGGCAGAGCAGTGCACGTGGGGGGGGGCTGTGTCAGGGGGTGCTCCCGGAAGAGCAGTGCACGTGGGGGGGGCTGTGTCAGGGGGTGCTCCCGGCAGAGCAGTGCACGTGGGGGGGGCCTGTGTCAGGGGGTGCTCCCGGCAGAGCAGTGCACGTGGGGGGGGCCTGTGTCAGGGGGTGCTCCCGGCAGAGCAGTGCACGTGGGGGGGGCCTGTGTCAGGGGGTGCTCCCGGCAGAGCAGTGCACGTGGGGGGGGCTGTGTCGGGGGGTGCTCCCGGCAGAGCAGTGCACGTGGGGGGGGCCTGTGTCAGGGGGTGCTCCCGGCAGAGCAGTGCACGTGGGGGGGGGCTGTGTCAGGGGGTGCTCCCGGCAGAGCAGTGCACGTGGGGGGGGCCTGTGTCAGGGGGTGCTCCCGGCAGAGCAGTGCACGTGGGGGGGGGCTGTGTCAGGGGGTGCTCCCGGCAGAGCAGTGCACGTGGGGGGGGCTGTGTCGGGGGGTGCTCCCGGCAGAGCAGTGCACGTGGGGGGGGCCTGTGTCAGGGGGTGCTCCCGGCAGAGCAGTGCACGTGGGGGGGGGCTGTGTCAGGGGGTGCTCCCGGCAGAGCAGTGCACGTGGGGGGGGCCTGTGTCAGGGGGTGCTCCCGGCAGAGCAGTGCACGTGGGGGGGGCCTGTGTCAGGGGGTGCTCCCGGCAGAGCAGTGCACGTGGGGGGGGCTGTGTCGGGGGGTGCTCCCGGCAGAGCAGTGCACGTGGGGGGGGCCTGTGTCAGGGGGTGCTCCCGGCAGAGCAGTGCACGTGGGGGGGGGCTGTGTCAGGGGGTGCTCCCGGCAGAGCAGTGCACGTGGGGGGGGCCTGTGTCAGGGGGTGCTCCCGGCAGAGCAGTGCACGTGGGGGGGGGCTGTGTCAGGGGGTGCTCCCGGCAGAGCAGTGCACGTGGGGGGGGCTGTGTCGGGGGGTGCTCCCGGCAGAGCAGTGCACGTGGGGGGGGCCTGTGTCAGGGGGTGCTCCCGGCAGAGCAGTGCACGTGGGGGGGGGCTGTGTCAGGGGGTGCTCCCGGCAGAGCAGTGCACGTGGGGGGGGCCTGTGTCAGGGGGTGCTCCCGGCAGAGCAGTGCACGTGGGGGGGGGCTGTGTCAGGGGGTGCTCCCGGCAGAGCAGTGCACGTGGGGGGGGCCTGTGTCAGGGGGTGCTCCCGGCAGAGCAGTGCACGTGGGGGGGGGCTGTGTCAGGGGGTGCTCCCGGCAGAGCAGTGCACGTGGGGGGGGCCTGTGTCAGGGGGTGCTCCCGGCAGAGCAGTGCACGTGGGGGGGGCCTGTGTCAGGGGGTGCTCCCGGCAGAGCAGTGCACGTGGGGGGGGCTGTGTCAGGGGGTGCTCCCGGCAGAGCAGTGCACGTGGGGGGGGCCTGTGTCAGGGGGTGCTCCCGGCAGAGCAGTGCACGTGGGGGGGGCTGTGTCAGGGGGTGCTCCCGGCAGAGCAGTGCACGTGGGGGGGGCCTGTGTCAGGGGGTGCTCCCGGCAGAGCAGTGCACGTGGGGGGGGCCTGTGTCAGGGGGTGCTCCCGGCAGAGCAGTGCACGTGGGGGGGGCCTGTGTCAGGGGGTGCTCCCGGCAGAGCAGTGCACGTGGGGGGGGGCTGTGTCAGGGGGTGCTCCCGGCAGAGCAGTGCACGTGGGGGGGGCCTGTGTCAGGGGGTGCTCCCGGCAGAGCAGTGCACGTGGGGGGGGCCTGTGTCAGGGGGTGCTCCCGGCAGAGCAGTGCACGTGGGGGGGGCCTGTGTCAGGGGGTGCTCCCGGCAGAGCAGTGCACGTGGGGGGGGCCTGTGTCAGGGGGTGCTCCCGGCAGAGCAGTGCACGTGGGGGGGGCCTGTGTCAGGGGGTGCTCCCGGCAGAGCAGTGCACGTGGGGGGGGCTGTGTCAGGGGGTGCTCCCGGCAGAGCAGTGCACGTGGGGGGGGGCCTGTGCAGGGGGTGCTCCCGGCAGAGCAGTGCACGTGGGGGGGGCTGTGTCAGGGGGTGCTCCTCCTGAAGCTTTGAAAGGAGCCAAGCCTGAGAAGGACCCAGTACAACTGCCCCCCCCCCGACTGTGCCTGTGAGCCTCCCTGCCTGCCCACCCAGCGGCTTCCTGCGTCCTGTGTTCCAGCCATGCGGCTCCACACCGGAGCCCCCTCAACCCACACCTGCAGGTCCCCTGCCACAGCAGCGTTGGGACCACTGCCCTGTCCCTGCCCGCCCCCGCCATCCGAGGATCCTCCCTCTCTTTCCCAGTCCTGCTCCCAGCCCAGCACCTGGTGCCAAACACCCGACTGCTGTTCCTCGCAGCACATCCTGCCTGCCCACTGCTGAGCCTCAGTGAAGGGGCCCGGACCGCTGAAAACGTGCGGCAGACGCAGACAGGCAACCGCGGGTCTGGGCCACAGAACCAGAGGGCCCCACGATGCCTCAGCACACATGTGCTCCGCTGGGCTCCCCGAGGGCCTGCCCAGCACGCTGTCTCAGCGCATTTGCACTGCTGTAAAGGACACCCGAGTCTGGGTGACCCACACAGAGCATCCACTTTGCTCACAGCGCTGCACGGCCCCCAGCTGCTTCCACTCAGGGGGACGCTGACGGGAGCCTGTGCAGACGACACAGCCAGAGAGGACGCAAGAAGGGGGAGACGTGCCAGGCTCTCTGTTCAACAGCCAGCCCTCAGGGAACTTACTGGAAAAAACACAGAGCTAGAACCCAAACAGCAGCACCAAGCCATCTCATGAGGGGTCTGCCCCCACGACCCCAACACCTCCCACGAAGCCCCACCTCCAACACTCGGGATCCAATTTCAACATGAGGTGTGGAGGGTCCGGCACCCGAACTGTGGCAGGCACCACACTTGGTCTCACGCCTGACTGCCCGAACTCCACCTCCTCCCACTCCTCCCCAACAAACCCAGACTCGCGGACCCTCAGCCTCCACCGCTGCGGCCGGCCACACCCTCACCCACACGGCCTCCCCTCTGGAGGAACCAGGGTCCCTCCTGCCCGAGGCCAAGCCTTCCAATGATCCCACCCTTTGGTGTCCACTGTGGGAGCCCTGCCACCAATCCCCACTAAGCTGTACTTACTACAGCTTTTGCTACAAAACAAGTTTTCTGTTTTTAAACATAAAATATCCTAATACACACCAACTAGCACATACTACAAAAATTCCTCTGGAACTAACCCGCAGCTCCTTTCCACACTCCTCCGGCCCCCATGGATCTGCCCCAGCCCCGCCTCTCCCAGCCCCCAGCCACGCTGCCCTCTCACCCCTGCTGCTCACCTGACCCTGCACACTCAAGGCCTCCTGCCATGCTTCCCACCTGGTCAGCCCGCGGCTGAGGTGATCACACCCTCCTGGGGCCACCAACAGGCCACGTGCACGTCCCCACACTTCTCCCCTCATACCACAGATCAACTGTATTGCTAAAAACAGCTGCCACTCCAACACTACAGTGCCCTCCAGACGGCCGGGTCACGGGCCAGGTCACGTGGGAGCCTCTGCCTCCCCCACCAGGCAGGGAGTCCTCAGTCCTCAGGTACAGCAGAGCTGCACTTGCTCACAGTATCGTCCTTCCTCGGGTTCCAGAAAACACTCAGCTGTTTGCTTTGCAAGAATTTGAAACTGCAGCCATCGGGCCACGACAATCTTGTGCCTCCCTGAGGAACCGTGTGCTGCGCAGCTACTGCTCGACTTTCTGTGCACACAAGAACTTCCCATTTCAAGGCTGAATCTCAGTGTAACCCTTCTGAAGACGTCCTAACATCGATGACACTCAACACTGTCAGTAACAGCAATACACGCAAGGCAGCTGAGCTGAGGCCAGCGTCAGCAGCAACGACCAGGCCCACCCAAGCACAGGGGTCACGACGGTACAAACGCTGCCTGTCCGTGGGCATCCTGATTCCAGAGCTGCAGAAAAACTGAACGTCCGGAATCAACAGAAAAAGACAGCAACAACCACTTTATAAAATGGTTTTCTCACACTGGGCAAAAGTGTTCCTTAAGTAAAGGGCTGGAGCATCTTGTTGGCCTCCCTGCTCCAGTGCCCTGACCTGGGACCTGACATGTCACATGCATTCAGTAAACATTAACTACATAAATAAGCAAACCAGAATCTCCAGAGGTAAAAAGAGCCCTCAAGGTCATTCAGACCAGGGGCTCTCACACTTTTCTGAGCACAGTTCATGGCTACAAACCCGATTTTCACCTTGGCCGAGGACGTACCACACCCAAACAAAACAAAAATTTACAGAAGCAGTATTGCCATATACTATGTGTGACACACACTGGTGTTTTCTATTCTATTCCCTTTAATTTAAAAACACTTGGCAAAGCTGGGCACAGTGGCTCATGCCTGCAACCCTAGCACTTTGGAAGGCCCAGGCGGGAAGATCACTTGAGACCAGCCTGGGCAATAGCGAGACTCAGTCTCTACAAAAAATGAGCCAGGCATGGCGGCACCCGTAGTCCCAGCTACTCGGGAGGCTGAGGCAGGAGGATCGCTCGAGCCCAGGAGTGTGAGAGTACAGTGAGCTGTGATGACAGAAATAGAGCAAGACCTTGTCTCCGGGGCGGGGGGAAGGTGAGGCTAAATTGCTCGTGCAGATTTACAATACCCTAAAATCGTTTTCAAAGTCCACGGCTGGGCAGTGCTGGCCCAGCAGTCTCAGAGGAACAGGAAGCAGCACCGCTGGCCCCCAGGCACCCGACCGAGCAGGCCTCTTTCTAACCCGCTCCACGCTCCCCGAATACAAGCAAAGCTGACTTAACGTGCCATCTGATCTCGTTTTACTCTCACATATTAACATTCTGTTTAGTTCTTGTTAGAAGAGATCAACCATCTTAAACTAGCTTCTGTTATTCTTTGCCACTTGAAATCGTGAATGAAAACGAAGATCTAAGAATAGAAACACAGCGATGGACAGAAGGCAGCTATAACAGGGCCAGTGTAAACGAGGATCTCTGAAAATGAGTTTTCTTTAAAATCACATGCACACACATATACTGCACACCTATTACACAGACCTTCCACATTACTCTACATTCAGAACATGAGTGTGTACCTTTCAAAGTGCTACAGGTACGTGCACACGCCTGACTCTAACGATCCCTGAGCTCGGTTAGCTGTGAATGGAGACAGAGCAGGTGCCGTGTTCAAAGCCACACGGCCAGGGCAGAGCCAAACTGAAGAGTGCAGTCCTCTGGCTCCTCCCACGGCAGGGCCCTGCCCAAGCAAGGAGGCGGCTGCACCCCAGACAGTGGGCCTGAAATGCCAGCGTGGAGCACCTGGACTTCAGGCTGTGTAGACAGCTGTGTACTTGTTAAACGTGTCACACTACCCTCCAAGTGACAGGGACAGGAATTCTGACTTCATCCCTGCCTTCCTCCTTCCCTCCATGGCCAGACTGAGAACCTGTACCCTGAGCCGGCCCAAGTTACCTCAGTCACCTAACTCGAAAATCCAGGAAGCCAGCTTCTGCCTAAAGATACCCCAGAAACTATAAATTATTTTTAATTGCTTAAAATTCAGATACCTAAGAAATTCACCCACAAACCACATTGCTACACATCCCTTTTCAAACTTAAACTTAGTATAAACATTGTGGGACAAGGAACAGGTCTCAGTATTTATCAAGCTTATTTCTCAGGTCCATTAACCGTGTTTTGTTTTGTCGCATTATTTGTTGTATATAATTTGTCACTAATTTCCTGATTAATGGTTAGATAATGCCATCTTACTTCACTGACAGAATCACAAACTATCCTGAAGTTGTGCTGTGTCTTTTTACAAGGAAAATAAGCAAGGGTTATAAAAAAGGATGCTGGATTAACACCAAAGGACCTCAAGGCAGTGGATACCTCTTAAAAGAGCTCTATTTTGGGGACAGGTAGATTCAGCCCAAGTACCCAGAATGACCACTTTTATGTTTTTACATAAATTCAGTATGGATAAAACTGATCAAGCTAATCACTTTATCTTCTTTCTGGGGTTCCTTTACATCCTAGAGACAGAAAGTCATCACTAGGGAAATACTACAATGTTTGAACCATCCCAAAATATAATTAAATTCTGCCCCCAAGAGATAGATCCCAGAGAATTCCAAGGCATGCGTCAATTCCACAGCACACACCAACTGCCCTGAGACCCACCGAACACGGCACTGAAGCAGAAGGGCTGAAGTGCCTTAAGCAGCAGGAATAACCAAAACAGAAAGTAAGGCACGGTTCTAGTCACAAAAGTGGCAGTTTACTTATACAAGGTCCTCGTATACTCTGAATATACTCGCAAGGCCCAAAAGGCTGACTAAGGAAAAATACAGTGCACAGGCTGGAACCGTGCTGTCCTGCAGTGACCGGGGCGGGGGTTCTGCAGAGGGGTCAGGTGTGACCCAGTGTACACCATCACCCAAAACCTCTCCGTAAACACATCTCAGGAAGGTGCTCCTGCTGGAGACAGCTCAAAGAGCGCTCACACGCTGAGGAAGCCTGAGCAAGGCCACTGTCCCTGGTGTGCGCTCTTCAGGAACCTCGGGCAGGGTGGGAGAACACAGGGCGAGGGCAGCCCCTGAAAGTGCCCAGTGCCTGGTCAGCAACCCTGCACCCTACAGCTAACTCTGTCGCCCCCAGGGATTCCCAGGCCCGTGCCTGAAGGGCTCCAGCACTGGGACCTGGGGCAGAGCGAGGGCAGCGGGGGAACCTGAGGTGACAGTAACGCAGAGCAGAGAGAACAGGCGCAGGTGCACCGTGGGAGGCAGGTGCAGGGAACAGTGACCCAGAGCAGCCAGAACGGGCCCAGGTACAGGTGCACACAGCAATCTCCAACTCTAAAAAAACCATCCTGTTATTAATGATATCCTCAGAAACTTCTGCATTCTTTCATCAGACTCTAGTTTAATGTGTGGCAACTCAAGATGTGGTGGAAAGAAGTGAAAATATAATAGAAAAGAGCATCAGAACACAGTGTAACCTTAGCATACACAGGTCCACGTGACACGCTGACTGCGAAAAGCACATGACCAAACAATACGTATCCTCTGTTTCCACGCACATTCTAAACTTACACTTTAACAGATATGCACACCTATTTCACACCCAGGGCAGGCACTGATGGTTCTGTAAGAACACACAACGATCCCACCAGCAGTACTCTCTAGCAAGCGGGCAGATACATGCGGGTTGCCAACTTCTGCTGTACACACCTCCACGTGTATGCACGGCTCCCAGAGGAAGACGCCCCGGCCACAGCCCTGCAGGCTCCGCTGTGGGACCAGAGCCCCTGGCACGGCCAGCTGCTGCGCTGTCCTCAGGAATGCCACTGCTGAGTGGCCATGCGAGGACAGTGGGACTGAAAGAAGAAAACATTTTCTGAAACGCTCTAATTTTTAAGGTTTAATCAAAATAAAACTCAATTTTCTTCTTTAGAAGGTATGCTCCTGTTCTTGCTGTATTTTAGCACACATTTTATGCAATTCAGGTATGTGCATTTCATTTCTTAGGATGCACACGGTGTACATTTAAAAAATACTTCGCAGTGTTTTTACTAACTTTGCAGTGCTACTGGAAGGCCACACATTACTCCGGTGTGTTCAAGGTACCATCATCTGTGCTCGCTTCGGCAGCACATATACTAAAATTGGAACGATACAGAGAAGATTAGCATGGCCCCTGCGCAAGGATGACACGAAAAAAAAAAAAATTTTAAAAAGAAAAAAAAAAAAAAAAGGTACCATCATCTCCGAAGCTGCTTGCTACAAAGAAGCTGTTTGATTCAAAATCCAAACTTGCCTCACTCTAAGTACCCAAACTTGATTTAAATTCCCAAACAGGCAGCCCAGCCCTTCCCCCACCTGCTGCACATCCTGGACCTCAAGCTTCTGGCCGCTGACCCTCCGGCCACTTCTCCTCTGCTCCCCCAGCTTGTGGCAGCTGGTCTTGCTGGGGCCGCGTCCCAGGGCACCCACGTCCCCAAGAGACGAGGCTACATACACCTCCCACAGGAGAACACTCCTGTGAGGAAAGGAGGAGCCCAGACGCAGTCAGGGGAACTCTTAGAAAAGTACCTTCCAGAAGGGAAGACAGGGCCAGCTGAGACACCCATCAACTTATCAAAGAGCGAAAGGCTCAGACAGAGGCAGCCAACGCCCAGAATACACTCTTGACTGACGGGTTTCCAAGAAGCCAACACAACCCTCAAGGCTGAAACAGCACAGTAACTGGGAAGGCAGGAGTGTCCCCCACTCTGTTTTTCTGACTTCGATAACGAGGAACGCAGCGAACGGTGCCTGACAGGGAACCGAGTGGTGGTGGAGGCGGCAGGGGAAGCCTGGAGAAGGAAAGGCAGACCCCACCTTCCGCCCACAGCGGCCACCAGTGACCCACGCAAAGAAACGGGGAAAGACAAGAAAACAGATGCTTCCAAACCGGTGGAGTCTCTGATGAAGCTGTGAAGACTTCTGACAAAGAAAGCTAACGCTAAATTTCAAGGCAGCCTTGAAATCATGCTGGATACTGCTTTAATAGCTGCTATCAGAACTCCTTTTAAAGGCGGTTTTAATCTTTCATAATTCCATCTCAATTAATGGCTAGAAAGTAGTAAGACAAATGTTTTATGTTCTTTTTTTGTTTGGTCACAGGAGTGAACAGGGAATTCAAGTTTAACTTCATTTTAGGGTGATCACAAAACAAAAAAGGTATCAGTGTGTACTTTGTTTTTGTTCAAAAGCAGCCTCACTTTTGTATTTTGGGTCCTCTGTGAGCAAAACTTTTTAGTATGTGTTTACATCCCTATGGTAGTTACTACATGTTAGGATGAGGAATACCCACCTTCCTCTTTTTCTTGCAAGTTTTAAATTTCCAACCATAAGTTAATTTGTGGACCAAATTTCAGAGGAGCTTTCTGTACAGTCAGTTCTCACACTTAGCAGTGTTTTAGAATTTGTCAAATAACTGACCATTTTCTATAGAAAGGTAAGAACTTAGGCGTTGTTTTACTACAACTGGTAAAAAGTTACATGAAAGGGCATACTCTCTGCTTCCTAGATTCAGGTTGGGGGCTTCAGACCTGGCAGAACTGTCAACTGTCAGAACTGACAATCTGAGTGTATGAGAAAGGGTCACATCTAGCAGCTTGTGTTCCTCACACTCTACTATATACTGCTATTCACGATTCCACTCCTCTGCACAAAATTCCTAGCAATAGAACCTTGAAATGCGTATGTTAGATTCATGTAAAAATGATTTAGTTAGCATTTTAGTAACACCTCAAAGGTTATTTTGTTTGTTTTCTAGACTAAACATAAGGTTAGGATAAATTAAAAGAAGCAGTCTAATGGCTAAATTTCCCATTTAAATTTTATTTTCTTAAACTTTTCCATAATTATTTAATAAGATTTAAAAAATTGGGCAAGGTGGTTCACACCTGTAATCCTAGCACTCTGGAAGGCCAAACTGGGAGGATCAATTGAGGTCAGGAGTTCAAGGCCAGCCTGAGCAAGAGGGAGACTCCATCTCTACTAAAAGTAGAAAAAATTAGCCGGGCGTGATCGCGAGTGCCTGTAGTCCCAGCTACTCAGGAGGCTGAGGCAGGAGGATCACTTGAGCCCAGGAGTTTGAGGTTGCTGTGAGCTATGATGACACCACTGCACTCTAGCCCAGGCAACAGAGCAAGACTCTATCTCAAAAAAAATAAAATAAAAACATTTAAAAAAAAAAAAAAAAACTCAGGTTGGCAATAATTCAGTTTGGTGTTTTGTTTTGTTTTTTTTTTTTTTGAGACAGAGTCTCACTCTGTTGCCCGGGCTAGAGTGCCATGGCGTCAGCCTCGCTCACAGCAACCTCAAACTCCTGGGCTTAAGCGATCCTACTGCCTCAGCCTCCTGAGTAGCTGGGACTACAGGCATGCGCCACCAGGCCCGGCTAATTTTTTCTATATATATTTTTAGTTGGCCAGATCATTTCTTTCTATTTTTAGTAGAGACTGGGTCTCGCTCTTGCTCAGGCTGGTCTTGAACTCCTGACCTGGACCGATCCACCCGCCTCGGCCTCCCAGAGTGCTAGGATTACAGGTGTGAGCCACCGCGCCCGGCCAATAATTCAGTTTTAATAGTTTTACAGGCGAAAATTCATAGAACCATTAACTGTACCATCTCGTTTAGATTGCCTAAACCCTCTAAAGTTTGTCTTCTGATCTAAATAAATAAGAATACATGAGTCCTCTATCAATAATTACGGCCATTTTCATTAAAACAGTAAGTGTTAAAAACTAGAGTTCTCATTTAAGCCACATTCCCCTGCTAGTAACTCAGCCCTCAGAATACTTAGACCCAATCATCACCCTCTTGCTCCTCTGACCCCCACCTGGGAGGCACCGCTGCACGGCACACACTGCCAAGCCATCCTGGCGAATCTTTACGGGGAAACCTCCACTTGGCACAAGGTTCACGTGGCAAGTAACCTTCTTAGCACCGGCTCAATCATCACAAATACTTCACTCCAATGTGTTATTTCATGGCAAACCATTTAGTTCACATTTGATTCAAAATTAATTACTTAATTTATCAAACATGCCTTAATGATGGTTATTAATTTTAATGCTCCCATGGCTTTCTACTTAAGGAAAAAACAAATTTCCTCTGTACAAGTCAAAACACCTATAGCCAAAGTGCTTCCTGTTCAGACTGCAATTCTGTTTACAAAAAATAATGGTATTATTAGGTCACAAAGGTACAATCTATCCCTTTTACCTAAAATTTCTTGAAGTGACACACATTTTGAACAGAATCTGTAACAGCACTGGAAAATATGAGAATGACATGCCAATAGTTGACCAGAATTAAGTACCTGAATAACAGACAATAAATGAGATCAGATGGACAAATAATATAAGCCCAGAGAAACCACAGACCAAACTATGTAGAAGAAAGCAGCAAAGTCAGGACTGAGGTAGAGCTGATGGAAAGCTTCAAGGACAAAAATATGACGAATTCAAGCAGCTCCAAATTCACCAAGTACGACAGGGTCAGCAGCCTGGGGTCCAAGGGCCAAACCTGGCCCAATGCCTTTGTCTATACAGTCCACAATCTAAGGATGAGTTTACATTTATATCTGGTTGAAAAAGCAAATAATATTTTGTGACAAGGGAAAATTATATGAAATGCTAATTTCAGTGTTAGCAAGTTTTGTTGGAAGACAGCCAGTTCCGTTTGCTTAAGTATGGTCTACGCTACGGTTCCTGTCGTGCTGCAGCAGCAGGGCTGAACGGCTGTGACAGAGAACATGGGGCCCACAAAGCCTAAAATGCGTCCTATCGGGCCCTTTACAGAAAACTTGTGAGAGAAGAATTTAAAAAGACATGTCTGCATCTTGAAAGTGCTACTAAACACTAAGCAATACACAAAAGTCAAGATCACAAAACTAACAAACGGTGGTGAAATTTCAGACTCATGCAGACAGGCAGAAAATCCTACAAGTTTCCATAAAATCCTAAAAAGCTTACCTACAAAAGAATCATGACTCAGACTGGCAGCAGACATCCGTCATCGCAACACCAGATGCCGCGTGACACAGCACAGGGGTCAGCAGATCTCCAACGTAAGGCAAAGGGCAAGCCTGAATCCGAGACGGCTGGGCCACACTGCGCCCCACACCTGGGTGGAAAGCCTGCTCCCAGCGGAGAGAGAACAGCTGCTGCGGCTGCAGGTGGGCGGTGCTGCTCCTCCTGGGGGCCCTGCCGCACGTGACTCCTACTGCCAACACGTCACGTGGACTAGAGAAAGGGGACTCTGCTCGCATCCACCAGCCACACTGTCTACAAGCTCAGGGTGCCCATCACAGCAGGGACTTGGAGGGTGAGGTTATGTCGGCGTAGACTCAACAAGATGCTGGTGGAACCTGCTCCGCTGGCTGTGAACCGGTTACGTCGTGTACACGTATGAAGAACCTGTGTATGCTCCTTTCACGCAACCAGCCCAGTTTTGCTGACAGTTCCATTCTCTGAAGAGGAAATGATTCTTATTTATCTAAAACCTGGAATACTGAATTCACATTTACGTGAAATGTCCACAACAGGCAAATCCACAGAGACAGAAAGTGGATTATCAGCTGCCAGGGAAGGGGTGGAGAGGGGGATGGGAGTGACTGCAGGTAATACCGGCTGCGGCGTGAGGGTGGAATGTCCTGGAATCAGACAGTGGTGACGGGTGTACAGCGTAATGAACATGAAAAACCACTGAATTGTCACTTTAAGTGGTGAACTGCATATAATGTGAACTATATCTCATTTAATAATTTCAAAAAGAAATCCATCACCCAACAAGGTAAAATTCACAATGCCTGCCATCCACTAAAAAAATTACTGCATAAGCAAAGAAGCAAAAAGATAAAACCCACATGAAGAAGAAAGAAAGAATTGATTGAAACCAACTCAGAACTAAAACAGGTGTTAAAGTAGTAGACAAAGACATTAAAAGTGCTTGTAACTGTATTCCACATGCTCAACATGGGAGCCATAAAAAACTCAACCCGGGAAGATGCAGAGCCGGTGCTGGGGAGCAGCCCTCTGTGTCCAAACCCCGACCTCCAGCCCCCGCCGCCCTGGAGGCCGTGGGTGGGGCTGAAAGCCACTGGGTCGCAGGCACCAGCCTGACCCAGTCACCTCATCAGCTTACGCTGGGGTGTGAACAGAAAGGAGCTCACTAAGAATAACAAAGGACACACACTATCACTCAAGAAATCCCACGGGTTTGAGGAACTCAGTGCCAGGAATGGAGCGGTGAGGGAGACAAAGACCAAATATACTTTTATTATATCAAAGACTCTGAAAGCAACAAACCAAAATTAAAATAAATATTTGTAACACATTTAGTTTTAATAAAAAGATTCTTTAAGAATTTTTCTCTAAAACAAAAGATGTAGTTTAATTAACATTTTTACATTATTTTTATTAAACCAATGTTGGTTCTGCATTTTTTCCCACCTTGACCGGCTTAAAGTAAAAGTGAAGAATGAGTGAAGACCATATTCTGCCAAGTTACCTCTCACTACCGCCTTTTCCCCCCCAGCTCATTATGGGGGTACAAAAGTTCAGGTTATATATATTGCCCATGCCTCCCCATCCCCCCGAGTCTGAGCTTCAAGCATGTCCATTCCCTAGACAGTGCACATCGCACTCATCATGTAGGTGTGCACCCCTCCCCTCCCCCCACATCCCCCCCAGTCAGAACTTCAAGCGCGTCCATTCCCCAGGCAGTGCGCATCGCACTCATCAAGTAGGAATACACCCATCCTCCCCCCCCCACCCCCCGCCTTGATCTCTGTCCGATCCCCAATTGGTGTTATTCCCAAATGTGCACTCAGGGAAACCAGTTTGCTGGTGAGTACATGTGGTGCTTATTTTTCCATTCTTGGGATACTTCTCTTAATAGAATGGGTTTCAACTCTCTCCAGGAGAACCAAAGAGATGCCATATTGCCATTATTTCTAACAGTGAGTAATATTCCATATTACCGCCTTTTTAAAGCACCCACATCAGCCTTCGACAGACACGTGAGATGCACTGGATTTCCTGTTCCCGGTACTGCCATGAATGGACACACAGCACACGTTCAATCAAGACATCACAGGACAACACCACATATGTTCACAGAATTCAGATAAGATAACTGAGTCACCAAGGAGGATCTGCTCGTTTAGTGTGAACTTGCAAAGGAAAACCAAAGCAGAAAATTAAACAATTGTTAGGATGATTACAGCAAAACTTAGAGGATTTGGGTCTCGGTTGTTGCAGCAGCTCCAACACGCTCGCACACGCTCACTGCTGCGATGTGGGGAGGGAGAGTCTCCTTCACAGCCCGAACCCGGCCGGCTCTGCGACCTGCTCTGACCGCGGACGGGCAGAGGGGCGGCTGTGCGGCTCCCACGTCTGCGCCCCTGCTCCTGGCCAGCCGGCCGGGGAGGGAGGCGCAGGCTCGGTCCACAGCCCATCACCCAGCCAGGCAAGCAGCACGCAGGAAGGACGACACATGTTACCAAGTGGGCTTTAACCAGGAACACAAGGTTCGTTTGACATTCAAAAACAATGTCATCCACAATATTTACAAACTGAAAGGCAAAATCACATGATCAACTCAACAGAAGCAAAAACCTTGATAAAATTCCATGTCCTTTCCTGATAAGCTTCCGCAGCCTCGTCAAGTGCACTGGAGCCCTGCACAGCGAATGGTGGGAGAGTGACACTCCCCCGCAGTCGGGGACACGCACAGACGTCTGCACTCACTGCTTTTCCACGTCGTACTGGAGACCGTAGCCAGAGCAACCGCATGACAAGAAAGGAAATAAAAGGCATCCAAATGAGAAAGGAAGAAGCAATACTGAGTTTACTTGATTATCTATATAGAAAATCCAACAGAGTCTATGCTTAAAAACACTACAATAAGTGAGTTTAGCACGGCTGTAGGACACAAGATCAATATACTCCCAAAAAGGTGATTTCTACAGCAGTTTAAAAAAAATAAAAAATTTTGAAAACGCAACACCATTTATAAAAGTGTCAAAATAGGAAATACTTAGGGATAAATCTGACAAAATATATGTGAGACTCATAGGCCGAAAATCAAAGCAGCGCTGAGGGCAACTACGGCAAACCGCTGGATCACAAGTGGGACGACCACCGTGTCCGCGGCCCTGAGACTCCACACCAATGCCGACTCCCTCCACTCGGTCCCCGGAGTCACCGCAATCCCAGTCAAAACCCCGGCAGGCTTTTTTGTGAAAAGTGACAAACTGATTCTAAAATTCATATAGAAATGTGAAAAACCTAAAATAACCAAACAACTCTGAAAAAGGAAAAAGGAAGTTGAAGGACTGACACCATCTGACTTGGAGGCTCAAGACCGAGCTGCGAGGCTGACGCTGAGCTCCTGGCACCGGGACGGACACCGGTGTCGGCCACAGACCACCCAGGTGTGGACGACTGATTTTCTGACAAAGACACAAAGGCAATACAGAAGAACAAGAGTCCATTTGTGAAAAATTCTAGAAACCGTCAGGTACTCTACAGGGACAGGAACCAGATTCCAGGGCAAGAAGGATGTGGGAGGTGATCACGGAGACATCTAGGAAACTTTGGGGGTGATACTGTGCTCACCATCTTGACTGTAGTTCACACAGATGCCAAAATTCATCCAGTTGTACACTTCAATAAATACAGTTCGTTATACGTCAGTAATATCTGAATAAAGCGGCTGGGAAAAAAATAGCAACTACCAGGCATCAAATGTCAGGCAAAACAGGGAGGAAAAAATAAACGAAATTATTTATCATTTAGGGCTTAGTGTGCCACTCGGGTAGTTGCTTTAATTGTCATTAGCTCATTTAATCCCCCAAAAATGTTCTAAGAGGTAGTTATAATCCCAATTCTAATAAGAACACCAAAAGGAGGCTGGGTGTGGTGGCTCACGCCTGCAATCCCAGCACTGTGGGAGGCCGAAGCAGGAGGGTCACTTGAGCCCAGAGGAGTCTGAGGCTGCTGTAAGCCACACTATAGCCCAGGGAACAGAGTGAGACCCTGTCTCAAATTTAAAAAAAAAGGAAAGAAAGAACACCAAAACAGAAGAAAAATTAAGTAACTTACCCATGGTCATAGTTATAAACTCTAACCTATAAGATTCAAATCCTCCGTGTAGAAAAACGGCTGGGATGCGACGTGCTATGTGACGTGCACACAACAGACTGAAGACGCGCTGCCGCGGGAGACGGCAAAGCAAGCCGATGCAGCAGGGGGGAGGCACGGTAGTCTGAGGACAGGGTGTGGGTCAACGGGCCCAAGACAGGAGCCACGGAGGTGTGTCCGGACTGAAGGGACACAGGGAAAACTGGCTAATGTGGCAGACTTAAGGAGGAGAAAACGCAAATATCAGCCTCTAAGAAACCTAGGAACCAGCGTCCCCTTCCGTATGCTCAGGTTGAAAAGCACTACTGAACCTCCAGACTAAACACTATCTGGAAACTCTAACCGTTTCCATGTCCACAGCTGCTGAGCAGCTCGATGCAAAACTTCACAGCCTGCTAACCTGACACCCTACAGGCCGCAACGGTCCCACGCCCTCAGGAACTCAAACCTGAACCGGTGCGAGTCTCCCAAGAGAGCAAGGACTCACCAAGCTACCAGTGGTCCTGAAGGAGCCCTGCAGGAAGTGATTCTGCCAGAGAATGCTCTGAGAAAAAGCCTCAGGCAACGCGCAAAGCCCCTGTGGAGAAGTTTAAGGCACCATCTGATTTACTATCCAAATCAGGCAGTGCCCTCAAGTCACACGCAACACCTCACAGAAAAGGAGGAAAAAGCAAAACTCTCGTCTAGCCATGAACCTTCAGGCATGCTTCCCTCAGCACCGGGCCCTGCACACCACGCGTGTGGCAGCCGGCCACCACCCACGAGTGCAGCCTTGCCAAACACAACACGCATTTTATCTCAATTTTGTTGTTATATTCACTCTCTGCCAAAGGGTACCTGAGTAGTAAACTTGTTACAATTAGCACCGTTTCCACATTACTCATATTGAAAAACAGACAAAGCACTTCCGCAATGTGGGAGGCTGTGAGTACCTAAGATTCCCAGCTCTGACCCTCAGGTGATCCCTCGAAAAGCTGCTCCCAGCTGAGGACAGAGCACCGGGACCAGGGACAGCCGTCTCAGGGTCCCAAGCCCAAGAGCAACTTTCCCATCCTTTCTGAGAGGCTGCAGCTGCTGTAGATGCTGCCAACACCCCGGGACACAGCAGCAAAAGCGAAGACAGGAGCCAGATAAGCAGGAGGCAAACGAGGATGCTGAGGCTGCAGCTTCATGTTCCAAATCGAAGCACCACCCACGCGGCTGGTTTTTGCATGAAAATGGGGAGAGAGCAGCAATGCCTCTGAGTCGGGTGCAACATCAGGCGATCTGGGCATTTACTGAAGAACGAACGAAAACCAGCTCAGACTCTCCCAGGAAACCCAGTAGTGAAAATCAGGCGGCTTCCTGACCCCTGACGCCACTTAGAAGACAAGTGCGTCAGACAGCCAAGATGGGGGCAGCGGTAACTGGGGTCACAGCGCACCTCCGCTCCACACGGAGGGCTGTGCCCTGCACACGGTTCAAACATTTACTAGGGCAGGTCACCGTGTTACCTTGAGGGTGCCAAGCCCTATGTCTGGTGCTTGAGGATACAAAGAGTGTCATTTAGTGGGAAAGACAGTTATGGGAAGGCCAATGAAAACACAGAGCAGTAAATGATTACCAGCGAGGGGAGCAGAGGGTACTCGGAGACCGAGGATGGGACTCTAACCAACTGGGGGCAGAAGTCACAAGCAAAGCAACAGCTGAGCCTCGAGACCAGCAGGCTCACTGGGAAGGCGGGGCCTGCAGAATGAGTCCCCCTCGGCCAGGAAAAGCCAGGAGGGGATTTCAGGCAGAAGGCAAGACCTACAGACCACAGTTTCTCTAAAAAGGGGCTGATCGAACCAGATCTTCATTTAAGAAAAACCCCTTTGGGGACTGTGTGGAAGCACCAGGGCTGAGCGCAGGGGCTGCTGCAGCCGGTGAGAAGCAGGAGGGGGCCTGCAGGGAAGGGAGTGACCATGGGGACAGACACAGTGGGCCACCTGGAAGGTGTGTAGGAAGGAGAATGAGAAGTGGCCGATGCTGTCTTCAAGCCCTCAGGGCACCCTCCCCACCAGGGGTGCAAAGCTCTCAACAGAACCCAGCCCAGAGGAGCAGGACGGCCAAAGAGGCTGCAGCAGATGACGATCCTGCACTTACGCCAGAAAAGAACCTCGCTCTGCCGGGAGGATGCTGGAGGCGGCGGCGGCCGAGGTTCAGAGACAAGAGCTCCACAAGGCCCTGACCAGCTGGTTCCCTGACCACATCCATCATCCCATCCCATCCCCACGGCAAGCCTGAGGCAGGCAGGGCAGCAGCCACACTTCCCAGTGGCAACAGGGCAAGCCCAAGCGCTCTGTCACTCGACCTGTGACCAGCAGTGCCCTGTGATCTACTCCACCTGTGCAGGCAGGCCCAGGGGTGCCCGCGAATGGAGGGAGAGGAGAGGTGCACTCCCCAACAGCTAACGCGTCAGAATCCAGGGGATCGGAGTTCTGAAGAGCACCCCACGCCAGCGCACTCCTAGGGGGCGGACAGACCCCACAAACCCCACCCGCCAGGGTCCACACCTCCCTGTCACCACCTCGAGTACAGGGATAGGACCTGTGCCACGCCTCTAACCAAGAGAACATGGCAAAGGTGACTGGGGACTTCAGGTGGCAGCGCTGCTGTGACATCGCCCACGTGACTGCAGCATGTTATGTAAGACTCAGGCTGAGCAGACTGGAGCAACAGACTCTGAAGAAGTGAGCTGCCCTGCTGCAGGTGGGCCACGTGGAAGGACTGAGAGCACCCCTGGTGGGGAGGGTGTCACCCCTGGTGACAGCCAGCAAGAAACAGGGACCTCAGCCCTGCAACCAGGAGGAAAATTCTGCCAATGACTGCAGACAGCTTAGAGGTGGACCATTCCCCAGGACAGCGGCCATGAAAGTCAGAATCCGCTAAGGAGTATGTAACAACTCACCTGCCGCATCAACCAGCCCTGAAAAACTCAACTAGCCCTGGAAAAAAAAACAAAAGAACTGGACCATTCCCCATTCTACCCTTGATGAGCCAGTCGGACCCAACACGGGACACCCGGTGAGATGCTGCCCAGGGGACCAGCTAAGCTGTGCCAAACTCCTGACCCACAGAAGCTGTGAGATCATAAAAATAGATGTGTTTTGTTTCAAGCTACTGCATTTGTGGTAATTTGCTACACAGCAGTAAACACAAATACACCCTCTTATGTTCCATTTGAAAGAAAAGTCAGGGCACTGGTCCCTGCCACTTCCTTCCACACAAAGGATGACTGGATACGGGCAGGCAGAGGGGAGCACAGACCTCTCGGGCACCGGCCCAAGAGCACGACAACTCTAGGAGCTCTTTACAACCTGCTACTAACACACATTTTCCATCTAAGCTGAGACCAGGCTCTTACAACTGACCTCATGCTTCAATTGCTTCACACTTCAATTACAATATTCCAAAGCTTTTTATAATTTAACAGAATGCTGCCTTCCAGGTTAAAATACGCCACCAACTTTAACTCTGAGAACGATGCATAATAGCCAAAAAAAAAAATCACTGATGTATAATTCAAAAAAAAAAATCTGGCTTCAAATCTAATTTAAATCATCAAATATGAATTCACGCTGACGATCAGGCAAGGCAGTGACCGGGATGTGTCTGGCAAGGTCCCCCTGCCCTGCCCTCTTACCCCGCGGGTGCAGTGCGATGAGGGCCAAGACTAAGGAGCACGCGGCTGGGACCTTCACAACTCAGGACAACTGTCAGCACCTGCTGCTCCGTCAGGACTCTCCCAGCAGACGCCCCTGACGGAGCCCTCTGGGAGAGGCCCTGACAGGACTCGCAGAGGAAGGCTGCACAGTCCTCGGACAGCCGGGCTGGAGAGAGGCGCTGACTCACAGGTGGAGAGAGAGCCCACGGCCCCCCAAAAGGAGCACAAAAGCCCACAGCGCTGCAACTGGAGGGGAAGAACATGGCACCATTCTGATTCCCAGACCCCGATGCTCTGGAGACCAAGCTGGGACGAGAAAAGAAGACGATTCCGTGTCCTCCCCGCAAAGCCGTGCTGCTGCTGCCGAGAGCTCCGTTACAAAAGCCACGTAACCTAGCACTCGATTAGCAGTCGCTGCCACACTGGACTGTTTCTATAGCAACGGGAAAGAAAATATAAAGCAACCTGTTTTACATGAAAATTATGCTCCATTACAATGAAATATTGCAGTCAGGAAAAGAATTTTAACAAAGAAATAGGTAGATGATGTCAATAACAGTAACACTAACTATTTATTCATTACCCATACAAAAGATAAATTCTCCTTAAGTTCTAGAACAATTTTATATTGTTCACACCAGAAGTCTGAAAGCTATTTTATGAACACTAAACACTACTATCAAGAAAGTATGCTGGATCCCCCGTTTTTGAACTAGGAAACAGTACCAATAGATATCACAAGAACAAGTCAAAAATTACAATCAAATCAAAATTCTATCCCTTGCTTTAATATCTGTATCAAGCATGAAATGCCCTCAGAAGTTTGAAGAGGAATTAGGAACATAAAAACAACTGGGAAAAACTGATATACGAGAACAAAAACTTTTAGCCAACACCTTCTCACATCAAAATACTGAATTACAAGACCAGGCGCAGTATCCCAGCACTTTGGGAGGCCGAGACAGGAGGATCACTGGAGGCCAGGAGTTCAAGACTAGCCTCGGTAACATAGCAAGACCCCTCTCTACGAAAAATAAAACAAAAATCATTAGCTAGGCGTGGTGGTGCACACCTGTGGTCCCAGCTACTTGGGAGGCTGAAGCAGGAGAAGGATTGCTTGAGCCCAGGAGTTGAAGCTGCAGTGAGCTGTCAATGAGCCCCTGCATTCCAGCCTGGGCGACAGAACGAGACCCTGTCTCAAATATTTAAAAAATTACAAACCCAATTTCAGGTACATCAAGCCATTCCCAAAAAATGGAACCAAATTTCAAAGACTCTCCCCTTCAACATCTCTAAAGCTGATTTTTACTTCTCACGAGCCTTAACAACCCACCACAATCAGGATGGTCACACGTCCTCTGAAGAGACAGAATGAGAACTCTTAAATGGAAGAATCTTAATATTTCATATTATCACCAAGTTCTTAAATTGCTCATAGGACAGTAAAGTGACTGCTTTGTAATGATGTAATTTACATGTCAACACGAGGAAGAAATACAAACCAAAACCTGGCCAAACCAGGAGAGGTGCCTGGACTGGAACAGGTGGACCCAACCCCCACACTGTCCTCTAACCAACCTGGCAGGTAGGCAGGTTACAGCACACTCCTGACTCAGCCAGGCGGGGCTCTCCAGCCCAGCAGTCACAGACACTCAGACCTTAAGCTGCAGGAACTGGTCTGCCCCAAAAGACTTTTCTCCCTGGTCTTAAAACTGACTACGGGGCTACACAGTGGCTCACGCCTGTAACCCTAGCACTCTGGGAGGCCGAAGCAGAGGGTTCGAGACCAGGCTGAGCAAGAGTGAGACCCTGTCTCTACTAAAAATAGAAATCTTAGGCTCTACTAAAAATAGAAAAATTAGCTGGGTGTGGCGTCGAGCTCCTGTAGTCCCAGCTATTCAGGAGGCTGAGGCAGGAGGATCGCTTGAGCCCAGGAGTCTGAGGCTGCTGTGAGTGAGGCTGACGCCATGGCACTCTACCCAAGGGGACAGAGTGAGACTTGGACTAAAAAAAAAACAAAAAAACACCAAACTGACACGTGTCCACTGATTCTTTCAGAAAGAGGCCCTAGCAGCACGCCCCTGCCACTGCCATCACGACCCCCACCAGCCCGTGCACAGGCAGAACGGCCGGAGCCAGTCCTCAGATTGCCCCCCACCCAAACACCAGGCCCACCACCCTCTCCCATGACTTCCCATTCCTTTCCCAAATCCACCTGGGCTTCTGGAACATCCTTTAACCTCAGAGAAAAGATTGTCCAGGAGATGCTGGTGACTTAAGGCGAGAAAGAACACACTGGCCTTGGAGGTGACCGAAGACAGGGATCCTCCTACAACCCTCGCAGGGCTTGTGCTCTGTGTCCCAGCAGGCCTTTGCAATCAAACGTCCATGCAAATGCTACTATGCACAATTACAAGCTAACTCATCACCAATTTAATAACATTAACTGTTCAGCCGGTTACTTTTTTAGCCTTTTCTAGATAGAAATAGAAAATCCCCTATGAAGTTCAAATACCTACCAAACAACAATTCCTCAAAGTTGTGAAACCTTTAACCTATACAGAAACATTGACTAGTTGGCAAACTTCTCTAAAAGGTCAGAATTTTATTGATTTTGACCCAAGAACACTTCAAAACATGTAGAACACAGAATAGACACAGTCTTTGCAAGTCAATCACAAGCACTCACACGTTGTGGGTGAGTGTGAACCAGTACAATCTCAACCAAAAGCAATCTGACAAAAATCAACATTTCAAATACCCACAAGCCTTGACCTAGCAGTCCTGAGAACTCAGCCAACAGATAAACATATGTGTACAGAAGTGTGCGCAAGGATATAATTTTGTCACACAAAACACTGTAGACAAGCAAATGTCCATCAGTAACACACAAGCTAAGTTATGATACTCACACTATGATGAAGCAGCTCCACGTGTATTAATACAGAATAAATCCCAACGAGGGAGGGGGGCAAGGGCAATACATGTAACCTAAACTTTTGTGTCCCCATAATATGCTGAAAGAAAAAAAAAAAAGGGAAAAAAAATCCCAACAATTAGTGAAAAAAGGTATAGAATAGTAGGTATCTACTGTTTATGTGAACAGCGTCCTAGACACACATGCTTTTCCATGCTAGGATCATAACAGGACAGCCAGAGGTGTTGCCGGAAGCCAAGGCACCAGGAGTTTGAGACTTCCCACACCAGCCTACACAAAGAAAATCACTATTTTCAGCCAAGCGCCGTGGCTGACACCAGTAATCCCAGCACTCTGAGAGGCCAAAGCGGGAGGACTGCTTGAGGCCAGGATTTCGAGACCAGCCTGCACAACAAAGTGAGACCCCTCTACAAAACCCTGGGCAACACAGGAAGACCCTGTCTCTACAAAAAATGTTAAAAGTTAGCCGGGCATGGTGCTACACGCCTGTAGGGAAGCAGAGGCAGGATCATCACTGGAACCCGGGAGCTGGAGGTGCGGCAGCGACCTGTGATGACACCACTACGTTGCGGCCTGGCCAACAGAGCCAGCCACATCTTTCTTTGTCTCAAATAAGCAAAAAGTTACATAAGATAAAGCAAATGTTAAAAAGGAAAAAAGAAAAGCACTACTTTCAACAGAAAAACTTCACATGAAGATAAAAACAAAATTAAATTGTGTGACGAGAATGTAAAATCTTACTCATTACCATAGAATCAATAGACTACATACCACCATATAGTCAGGAGCCCTAAGTAGGGAAACTTTTCTGTTTTCTATTTGATGTGAAAATTCTAGGTAATCCCCATCTGCCAAACCTTAAAATTTTTTAATATCCAAGTTACTTATATATTCTCTATAATAAAAGTAGACCTAACAAATAAAAGAAAACCAGACCCAAGCCATCTAACATAAATAATTATAGAGTGTTTTTAACTGTTAATTAGGAGCCAGAACCTAGAATTCACTGCACTCCCTGCGAAGTAGAGATGGGGTACCCAGCCTCTCCCGTCCCCAGACCCCCACTGCTCTCCACACGACCCTCTGAACCTGGCTCTCTGAGGCGTGACAAGAGCAAGGGTACAGACAAGACACCATCCTGACGTCAGAGTCCCTCTGGGCAGACTCACCCCACAGCACCTGCAAATACACCACACACATTTATATAGGTGCACACACTAGAACACAAGACCTGGGTTAAGGGCCGGGCGCGGTGGCTCACGCCTGTAATCCTAGCACTCTGGGAGGCCGAGGCGGGAGGATGGCTTGAGCTCAGGAGTTCGAAACTAACCTGAGCAAGAGCAAGACTCCGTCTCTACTAAAAATAGAAAAAAATAGCCGGGCATGGTGGTGCACGCCTGTAATCCCAGCTACTCGGGAGGCTGACACAGGAGGATCCAGGAGTTGGAGGTTGCTGTGAGCTAGGCTGACGCCATGGCACTCGCCTGAGCAACAGAGTGAGACTCTGTCCCAAAAGCAAACAAACAAAAAAAAGATCTGGGTTAAGCTTGGAGGCGAAAGGGGAAAAATGAAAACGAATAGCTTAAAAAATAATGTAAGAGGCTGAGAGGACAGACATGGTGGCTCACACCTGTAATTCCAGCACTGTGGGAGGCCAGGGTGGGAGGATTACTTGAGGTCAGGAGTTTGAGACAGCCTGGGCAACACAGCAAGACCCCGTCTCCACAAAAAAACTGAAAAATTAGCAGAGCATGGTAGCACGTGCCTGCAGTCCCAGCAGTCCCAGCCACCCAGAGGCTATGGTGGAGGACTGCTCGAGCCCAGGAACTCGAGGTTTGAGTGAACGAGGTCTGATCCCACCACTGCACTCCAGCATGGGTGACAGAGCAAAACTCTGTCCCTTAAAGAAAAAAAAAATTAAATACCTAGAATAGTAAATTTCATAGAGACAGAAAGTAGAATGGTGGTTACCCAGAGCCATGGGGAAGAGGGAACAGGGAATTAATTATTGTTTAACGGGTACAGGGCTTCTATGTAAAGTGATGAAAAAGTTCTGGAAATAGTGGTGATAGTTATAGAACACTGAGAATGTATTTAATGCCACTGAATTGGGCACTTTAAAGTCAAAATGGTAAATGTTATATGTCATGTACATTTTACATAACAAACACATTTCACAGTTTAAAAAATACGGTCGGCCCTCCATATCCGTGGAGGTCTGCATTTGTGAATGCAAACCACCACAGATCAAAAATATTCTGGAAAAAAAATGGATGGTTGCATTTGTACTGACATGTACAGACTTTTTTCCCTCATCTTTATTCCCTAAATACCGTATAACAACTATCTACACAGCATTTACATTGTATTAGGTAGTACTGGTAATTTAGAGACGATTTAAAGTATATGGGAGGGTGTGCATAGGTTATATGCAAATACTACGCCACTTTATACAAGGGACTAGAGCATCTGTGGATTTCCGTACTGGGGAGGGAGCGCACGCTGGAACCAATCACCCACCAAGGGATGACTGCATATTACAAAAAGGAGAAAAAAAAGTTCATGCATATATACATCAAGGTCTCGATCCCCCAGTTCTACACCAAAGATGCCTGGAGAGAGCTCTAGCTGAAAATTAACAAGAGGCAAAATTAACACAATGATGTCAGAACTTTCTGAAATATTCCCAGAAGACATGTCTAAGTATCCTAGTCTCTGAGGTGAGGACCACCCATTTCTTAACTAGCTTATTTCCACTACATCTGAAGACGCCTTTCACTGAATGGACACATGCCCATTATATAAAGTGCGTCATCACTAGATGGTTTAAAATTCTCTTAACAATTGAGAACCTGCAATGGTTTTGTCAAGGCCATTACCTTTTCTCTCAACACACCTACCCCCGACACAGCTGCATGCTGGGCCCTGAGGACATCCTGGGCCACTGGGGCCATCTCTCCTCTGTCCCCATAGCGCATGTGGCTTTCCTTGCCATGTATTCAAAGCACTGCTGATCACACATCTTTGAATGTGGTCAACTGTGCTTCATGGGAAAATTAGTCACAGAAAAATAATTTTGGAAATATTAAATATGATAAATTTTAAATATGAACAATTAGACCTACTACTTGTTTCTTGGCATGTATTTTTCTATTCTATTAGGGCTTCAAAAGAAACCAAAAAAAATCCAAAAAAGGAAAAAAATGGCTTAATCAGGGGAGTGCTGAATAAACTGATTTTGTGTTTAGCACTTTCAGGGAGGGTTCCCAACTAAAGTCTTTGTCAGGACACGAGGGACCAGGGCGCAGCGACACAGGCTTCGCTGGCCTTGGGAAGTAGCGGTTCGCACAGGCCCTCAGGCTGAGCCAGCACAGCCCCGGGAACACTGATGTGGCTTCTACGACCCACTTTTGACAGCCAAGGTCGGAGAGACGGGAATGCACATACGATCAGTCTCACGGACACTCCGACTGCATCAGTGGGAAAGGGAAGACAATAAAGCCAGACTGGATTGGCTGTTCCTTTACAATCCCTCACATCTAGTAAGACACCCTACCCCCAACATCTCAACAGAAAAGAAAGATCCGTATGTTAAGCAACCTGATGTCTCCACACTACACTTGAACACTCTCCCTCAGCCAACCTGAGCTAGCCCAAGATGTCCCAAAAAGAACGGGTCTCAGGGACTGACTGCTCCCCAAAAGCAACCTGGACATCCTACTCAGGTAAGCAACCGAGCATCCCATGAGTGCGTCCCTTGCATCCCTGCTGCCCCTCGGCCCACACCCTCCCCTTCCAGCTGCTGACCGGTGCAGGGCAGCTCTCCCGCCCAGACATCACCTGCATCCCAGACATCACCTGCATCGCAACACCTGGCAGCTTCCTCCTGTGACACCGCTCCCTAGGACTTCTCACAAACCCTCCTGAGGCTTAATGAAAACCTCTTATTCCCGGAACTGTAACATAAGAGAACCACACCTCAACAGAAACTTTGAGTATTCCAAAGTTTTTCAAGGATGAGGTAATCTGGAGGCTCAGCATGCCTGAACTGAGCTGTCCTTACCTGGGCCCTAGAAGCCTCTCTCCTGTTTGGGCTTAAGTGCCCCCCACCCTTGACAACTGTGTGAGCAGGGGCTCCTCAGTAGCAAGTCACCACCCCTGCCCAACCGGTCCCTTGAGAATCACAGTCCTGAAGTCTAAGGTAACAGACAACTGACCTCAGGAAAGTACAGCATCACTAGAAGAACATTAATTACAAGGTAGGTTTGCTTCCTGTATAAAACAAATGTGACTGGACATAAAAAAAAAAATCTCACTACTCAGGAATGACTTTTAATAAAACTGCAGGCTATTTAAAGCAGCCTGAAAAAAACCTACTTCCCTAGATTAATCAGCTCTTGTTTTCTTTTGTATAAATTCAATCTGTAAACTCTATGTAAGTTTTGACCTTAAATTTTATTTATTTTTTTTTTTTTTGAGAGAGGGTCTCACTGTGTCACCCAGGCTGGAATGCAGTGGCACAATCATAGCTCACTGCAGCCTCAAACTCCTGGGCCCAAGAGAGAGATCCTCCTGCCTCAGCTTCTCAAGTAGCTGGGACTACAGGCGCATGCCACACTCAGTTACTGTTTTTTGTTTGTTGTACAGGCAGGATCTTGCTGTGTTGCTCAGGCTGGTCTCCAACTCCTGGCCTCAAGCAATCCTCCAGCCTCAGCCTCCCAAAGTGCTGGGATTAGAGGTATGAGCCATCACACCCAGCCTATTTTTTAAAGCAAAGGCACAACCAGTTACAGATATCTTTGTTCCTTCTCCACTCCCACGGCTTCACTCGACCAGCACCAAAGAAAGGAAAAAAGCAAAGGCAGGTACGGACACATTAATACTTCAGGAAACAACGACAGAGGCGAAAACAAGTGATAATCAGTAGGGGTGAGCCACACAAACTTCAGTGGGGGACATCAGAGCACCCCAAGTGTGCTGAGAAAACCCACTGACCTGGCCCTAAATGGCACTCCCTGAACTGACTAAGCATGAGTCACACCTCGTTAGTGAGCTTCCTTATTAAAGAAAGCTCTATGAAACAAGGAGTAGGGAGAAAACACAAGTGATTACATAATGTTAATAATAAAACATTAATACAAACTCACATCTGGAACGAACTTTGGTTTTACATTCTACAGAGCAATTTTTTATTTCTTAATCAGATCTTCACATCTGAGAAACAGGCCCATATGAAGATGAAACCTAGAACTACTGTCTCACCACAGACACGACACACGCGACCGTCTGCGCCTACAGACAGCACACTGCCACACAGGACAAGGGGACTCACCACAGCAGCACGCAGGGCCCTGCCAAAGGGACGGGCCTTTTCTCCTGGGACACACTCAGCAACCCCAGAAGGGCCCGTTCTCGAACGTTCACGTCAGACAGCACCGACTGCGCACAAGGACGGTCCGCTTCCCTGAATTACAGGCTAGGCGCCCAGGCCAAGTTGAGAGTTTAATGCAGGGCATGAATTGTGTGAACTTAGTCTAACCTGCACGATTGTCTACGAGCTCTAAATCTTATTAGAGGACAGAGAAATATACGTAATTGCATTTTCAGGAGTAAAAGCTACAGTTTAGAAAATTTAGCTACCAGCAACAAATATTTACATGAGAAGTTCAGGAAGTATCCTAAGCTGTTGGCAAAGACACAGGTTCCAGTTCCAACTCACTGTTCCACTGAGGCCCCTGAACAAGTCACTGCAGACGGAGATGTGCGCTGGAGTTGGTGCCCAGCGCGACTCATGCTGCCAGTGTTCCATCTGCTGCAGATCTCCCCTCGTCCTCTGCGTTCCCACAGCCAACTTCTAGCCTCCCCTTGAAGAGGTGCCATTTTCAAAATGAGGTAAAACCTGGAACCACAGTAAGAGACACCTGGTATCCTGCATCTGTAATTTAATGCTCCACCACGCGAGCATTAAAATCCCACGCCCCTCCAGGCTGGAAACGCAATAAAAAGAGCAGTCTGAGGATAAGAGAGAAGGCAGACTTTCCCTTCACCTCAAACCCAACGGCCAGGAGGGGTTGACTTCAGCCCCAGCTTGGAAACCAAACAGCCTTCAGCAGCCCACTGATCTTAAAATATTTTCATTTAACTTGATTCAATGAAAGCACAGCCCTCAGAAGTACCCCCGGACAGCAAAGAAACAAGCCAGCCTTAGGTCAAGTAAGGAAAGGCCACACAGATCAGCCTGCCACCATGCCCTGAGCTACTCTGAGTCCTTCATGCCCAGCCCCGCCGCAATCAACACATCCGTGACACACAAGAGTAAAGGTCACCCAGTCCTCGTGCATCCAGAGGGCAAGCCCCGCGCAGTCTAATGATCAAGGGGACGGTGACTGGCCAAGACTGTAAAAGCAAATTCTCTCCATCAAGCTAAACAACCCCCTGAAAAAGGAAAGTGTTTCCGAGTGAGGGAGCCGTTGGGAAGAACGGGACCTGGCACAACTGTGACGCGTTTATGTAGAAATAAACACAGAGGAGTTAGTGTGCCGTCCACACACAGAGTGTCTTGCTCTGCAGCCCCCTCTTCCGCCCTGAGGCCGTTCCCTTCAAGTGCACCTGACCCGGGCACCCTGCAGGGCAATGTGAGGCCAAAGCCCTCCCTTCCGCTCTCCGCTCTCCGTTCAGTTCAGCTCCACGATTAAGCCGAACGTGACAGAAACCGCGCAGCCAAGCCAGAGGCGTCAGCACTGCCCTGCGCGCACAGGAGACCAGCATAAAGGCTGCATGCTACTGACCTGCAGCAACTCACAAACACTCTTCACTAGTTAATAAGCTTAGCACAGTTCAATATATTGAATTCTTCTTGCATAAAGTATTAAGTATTTCCTGCAAGGTATGACTGCTTTCTCAGATTATAAGCCTTTTTTTAAAATCATAACTTTTAAGACTGATCTTTTCAACCAAATATTTATCTATCGATATGTGCATAGAACTTTCCGAAACAGAACAAAACCAAGTCCAAGACGAGTGTAACAATGTATCTGGGCAAAAAGATTCTCTGTCCTTCCTCTGTTCTCTGCTTCCTCTATCAACAGTGTTCAACCTCAGAACTCTGACCCCTTCCTATCTGGACCCACAACTGCCATCACGGCCTACATACTTTACGCTGTCTTGACAAAAACTCCTTGAGGGCAAATACCACACTGTCTTGGACTGCTGGGTCTCTGACCCCTGCGGCCAGCAGGCCGCACAGCAGGAGGTGAGCGGCAGGGCCAGCCAGCAAAGCTTCAGCTGTATTTACAGTCACTCCCCATCACTCACATCACAGCATAAGCTCGGCCTCCGGTCAGATCAGCAGTGGCATTAGATTGTCATAGGAGCACGAACCCTACTGTAAACTGCGCATGTGAGGGATCTAGGTTGTGGCTCCTTATGAGAAGCTAATGCCCGATGATCCAAGGTGGAGCTGAGGCGGTGATCAGCTTCATGATGACGCTACTGCATTCCAGCCCCAACTACAGAGCAGGACCCTGTCTCAAAAATAAATAAATAAATAAATAAATCATAAAGACAGACAGACGTCCCCTCGCCATTTCAAGCTCCTCAATCCCTCCTATGAGGATCCTCTCAGCCCACACTGCTCCTCTCAGGGGGAAACACCCTGGCTTCTTGCCCACAGGGACCCCTCAATAACATGCCTTCATTTGGGTTCTCTTATACACACTCTACTTTGGTAACTTTACTGGGTAGAGTGCAGTGGTGTCATCATAGTTCACCGCAACCTCAGACTCCTGGGCTCCAGTGATCCTCCCCGCCTTGGCCTCCTGAGTACCTGGGACTACAGGTGTGCACCACCACACCTGGACCCCCTCGTCTTCTTTAACTGGTTTACATTTTTCCTTTAAAAATGACATTCCCACTTCCTATGAATCGTGTTTCTAGTAAGATAACTTCTTGAACCTGACGTTCAACTAGAAGCAGAGGATGGTGGGGGGGCGGGGGGCGACAGTGCAAACCAGAAGACAAACTGTGACCCTGCACAGACCATGCACGCCCAGGGCCTGAATTCGTGGAAGCCAACCCTTTCTCTGCACCCTCACGGTAGGCAAGGGTGTCCCATGCTGAGGCACCAGAGCACTGCAGAGCCAGTCTACTCGTTACTTATCCTGACTTCCATCAGGCCTGCCCAGCACCTTCACACTCCGACACATCACCTCGTGCCTCAAGAAAAGTTCATGTCTCCTCCTTGGCAGACCCAGCCCGGTCTTTGGGATTCCAAGCCCTACACAATCCAAAACCGTGGTCCATTTTTCCAGTGTCATCTGCTACCATCTCCTTTCAATGGGCTTTCACGTTCTAACAGGCCCAGCTGACATTCTCACGTTACATCCCACCTCCCAGCCTTTGTCCATAGCCTCCTCACGTCTGAGATGGCCTTACTCTGATTCGTGCACGGCGACATTCCACTCATTCTCAAACACGCTGCCTGAACGGCACTTCCTCCACTGAGTCTCCCGGATCACAAGCCAGTACTCTCTCTCTCCTCTAACCCACCTCTTGTCATAGGAACCAGCACCTAATATGAGTATGGTCAACTGAATGCGTCTTTCTCCCCGTCACAGAGCAGGGCCTGCCTCTCCCTCTCCCTCTTTCTGTTAATATTTCCTGCAGCACAGCCTTGCACACAGCGAGCAACCAATAAACATCTGTCGACAACATCAGTGCAACGTGGGAAAAAGCCGAGTTTGTCTAGTCTTAGAAGCCCCATCCATAAAACATGTAACTCCAGTTTTAAAAAAAGACACAAAGCAGTCCTCCCACCACAGAGCAAGCCACATTTGCAAAAGGAGTCAGGTTAAGCCACAAAGTAGCCGTACAGCGCTGTACAACTGTGCCAAATGTGTGAACAGTTACAAAACATAAAGAGCAAGGAGTGTGCTCTTCCAACTGTCAAGATCATAAAGACCTGGAAAGACGAAAACACTGCTGAACGACAGGAGGAGGCAGAGGAGCCGTGATGACTAAATGCAACACAGGCTCTCGGTCAGAATCCCGGAGCAGCAAGAGGACATTAGTGGATAAACAGGTGAAATTCAAAAGAAGCCTGGGATTTAGTTAAGAGTAATACACCATGTTACTTTCTCAGCTTTGGCAACTTCACCAATGTCACAGAACTAGAATGTGGATGGAGAATATGACAGAACTCTGTACTACTTCTGCAACTTTTCTGTACTCTGTAAATTATTCCAAAATAAAAGTTTATTTAAAACAAAACCTTGTCCGGGACTCGTAATTCTAACTTGTTCCATAATTCCCCAACAATGCCACGCCACGCTGGCCACACGGCTCCTGGAGAGCCCGCACACCGCAAAGCGCCGGAGCCAGGTGCACAACGACCTGTCCAGCCCTGTCTACTTCGGTGGGACTCCAGCGTGGGATGCACAAGAATGTCCCCCCAGGCCCAAGTCCTAATCCCTGGAACCTGTGACTACTTTAGGTTACATGGAAAAGGGAATTAAGGTTACTAATCAGCAGACAGGGAGCAGATGAGAGTCGGAGAGATGAGGCCTTGCTGGCTGTGAAGATGGAAGAGAGGCTGCCAGTCGGGAATGCAGCTTCTAGAAGGAAGACTGAAAAGATAAGAAAACAAATCCTACCCTGCAGGCTCCAGAAGGAACCAGCCCTGCCCACACCTAGATGTTAGCCCAGGGGACAGGCTTCTAATCTACACTACTGCGAAGTCATAAATCTGTGTTGTGTTAAGGGGCTGCATGTGCGGCAATTTGTTACAGCAGCCACAGCAAACTAACAGCACCGAAATGCAGAAAGCCACAGAGCTTCTCCCGACTCCGGGTGCTGGTTTCCCTTCTGCCTTTCACAGCTCCACCACCTCTCCCCACACACCCCCTGCCCCCCACTCCTCATTCCCTGAACCCACACACCTGGGGACTGACAAGAGAGCTGCTGAAGAGAAGGTACACGTTCAGTGGTTCAGCCGCAAAACAGACTTTCCACTCAACTTTCTAAGACGTCATTGTGCCACTGGCTCCTACTGACATGGTCTTTGTTTAACTGGAGTTTCTTAGTCTTCGTTAAAAAGTCAGTCATCTGATGAGAACCCAAGTTTAGCAGAATCAGATTTAACCGCTTTGTCAAAGAAAACAAAGTTCACATGTCAATCTCCTTACAGTTACAGCTGCGTAAAATTACCTAAGTTAAAAGTGAAAGCACACATTACTTTTCTAAATTTTATACGAAAAGATAAAGGATACAATTCAAAAATTCCCTTCTCATGTTTTGTGGAAAAAATTTTCTATAAGAAAATGTTTTGAGTGTTAGCATACTTAATATGTTAATCTCTAAACTGCAGAAATTCAAATTTCAGGTAGACTATTCTCAAAGTAATAAAAATATCTATGTAGGCAATTTAAATAAATTCAGAGCAAAACATACCATTCTAGTGAAGAAAAAATTCACAAAGTCTAAAAATTCCTTGAAATCAGTACCAGTCATGGAGTTGTGGAATACCACCATAACAGTGCAAGTTCTAAACACATTTTTCAAACTCCTGAAAGTTGGATTTTCTTCTTTATAATCATCTAAAAAGGCAAGTTTTTTTTAGTGTTCTTCACATCCTTTAATTAGCCAGACATCTTAGCAATAATACTTTTTAAAAAGTTAATCCTTTCAAGAGTGCTGCTTTGGGGTTTTTTTGGTTTTTTATTTTCATTTCCTGTTTTGCAAGATGTAAAACCACATTTAGCAACATGGTGAACACTAACAAGGCTTGATTTCTTAAGACTAACGAGGTCCCTCACTGCTTCTCACCCTCTTAATTTTAGATGAATTTAAACAGGATAGCCATAATAATCTCAAGTTTACATTATCATCCAGAATTAAATGCAAGTCTTTTTTGTTTGTTTTGCTGGACATGAATGCAGTGGAAATACAAGCTAACCCTAACTTTGGTCAAAACCTTAGGAACCAAGCATTCTATGCAATCTTCCCATCACTTGGAAATACTGTATTCATCATTCCAGGACATCAGCATTCAAGTCTGAAAACTGCCCCCGGGAGAGGAGGGGATACTTACTACTAATGCCCCAAGAAAAGAGGTCTATTTGCTACACTTTAGATGAAAAATAACCTCTGATATCACAAAGTTACTAAGCATTTACAAATTAAATTTCAATTCCAGCCATTCTTAAAAGTCACAGTATTCTAGGGCTTGAACTGACTTTATTATTTTGCAAATGTGAATTTTACAAAGCGCTTTGCAATTAATGATCACATCCTTTTGTTGTGTAATGGAGCTCCATGGACTGCAGGAAAGGGCTCCGCCAATGCGTGAAGCCCTCAGCCTCCCTGGTGGCTTGCACGTGTTTCTGCTTTAGTTATTGACAGACTGTCAGCCATGGCTAAAAAGTAACAGCCTCAACGTCACATTTTTTGGAGTTAAGGAGGGAGAAAATGTTTTGTGAATTTTACTTAAACTCAACAGAAAAATTCTTCATTTAAGTGATCAAAAATGTTATGTACTGAGAAAAGGCCAACATTTTCAAGTAATGAACAGGTGCACAGTGGTTGCTTTACAAGTGGAAAAAGGAGTGCCTACAGATTTTCAGGATAATAAATAATTCACGGCACAGATGCTAAGGGCTGAGACAGCAGCGCAGACAGCCACAGCCGCTGCAACCTTGGCCTCCCAGAGGAAAGGAGGAAAGGGGTGGGCATCCCAGAAGCCTGTTCCAGGCAACAGGATTTTCAGTTCTTCCCAGCCCTTGAAAAACCACAGCCATATTGAGAGGATGTATTTCTTTTATTTTCACACTGAAAACCCGCTTAACTCTTTATTCACAGAATCAGCTTTACAACTGTGGGATTTCCTAGATGGAGGATGCTGTCCAAATGCTTCCAACCACACCAACCAATTCCCCTCCACCAAATACCCTTGCCTCTTACTGTCACCCAAAAAGATAAAACAAGTCTTGAGCTCCCAAATATACCGAAAGTCAGTCTTTCAAAAGCAACCTTTTACCAATCACATAATAGTTTCATTTTTTAAAAAATTTGGAAAACATAAACCTAAGTGGGAAAACAATTTCATTTTGATGTATTTCCCTCCAAAGAGATTATTTTTTCATTAAATTGCTAAAACTTCCAAGGGACTCCACTATGATACTAAACCACTTGTTCATGTTACATTCAGCCAGAGGTGCTCAAAGTTACAGATGAACTTAATCACAAGCAGCAGCAGCAAACCACACTCAGCACAGGCTTGGATTCCAAACAAGCCTTTACAACTGGAACTTTTATGGAAAGGATGCGGAAATCAGAGGAAAAACTGCTCCCAGCCTTCTACTTTGGCCTAAAAGCATCAGACTACTAAAATTGCTTTCACAGGAAGCATTTTCTTCCTACAAAGACAACTTTCCCTTTCATTATTTTATCTCTTGTTCCCACCCAATTTTGAAAGCCCTGTCCCACACCTTTGTCTAAACTGTAAAAGCAAACTTGCAATGAAAGCAAACAAATGGGAAAATAACCGAAATGCACAAAGCAGAATTCCTTACCAAATAAATTTAAGTTCGTGATCCTAAGTTTCTCCCTTTCAAAATTACTCAAACACTTCAACATACAGGCTGTAAGCAACTCAAAAAATACTTCTCGAGCCACTTCTATGACTATAATGGGACACTCTACTAGGCCGGGCACAGAGTGACCAAGACGACCATCCCTATCTTTATTTTTATTACAGTCCTTGGGGGAGGGGAGACATTGAACCAATCGTTACATATTTGACAAACTGTGTTAAGTCCTATGTGGCCACAACAAGGTGAGGGGAGGGCAAGACATCTTCCTCGGGAGTCATGATTAATAAGATTTGCTGGGCCGGGCGCGGTGGCTCACGCCTGTAATCCTAGCACTCTGGGAGGCCGAGGCGGGTGGATTGCTCAAGGTCAGGAGTTCGAGACCAGCCTGAGCGAGACCCCGTCTCTACTAAAAATAGAAAGACATTATATGGACAACTAAAAATCTATATAGAAAAAATTAGCCGGGCATAGTGGCGCATGCCTGTAGTCCCAGCTACTCGGGAGGCTGAGGCAGCAGGATCGCTTAAGCCGAGGAGTCTGAGGTTGCTGTGAGCTAAGCTGACGCCACGGCACTCACTCTAGCCTGGGCAACAAAGTGAGACTCTGTCTCAACAAAAAAAAAAAAAAAATAAGATTTGCTAATATACAACTATTACGTATCCATAACAGTAAAAAAATAAAAATAATAAAACAATAGTAATTTTAAAAAGGAAGCGATACTTAACTAAGATCCAAAGGCTGAGCAGGAGTTACACGGGAGCTGGCGTGGAGGGATCTGCAGGGGATGGATGCTCAGAGGACCCTGGTCCAGAGAGAGGGATCAGTGTATGTCAAGGCCATGCCCAATCTAGGAAAGGAAAGGCCAATGTGGCCAGAGTGAGCAAGGGTCTGCCTGGAGGTGGGGGTCATGTAATCAGAGTTAGGCCACGATGATCATGTGGGATGCTGTTACAAAAATAACATTTGTAGTCTACCACGTAAGTATATAAAACACTAGTAAGTACACAGCTGAGTCGGACTCTAGCTTAAGATATACCATGAATAAGGTCCATCAAACAAACAAAAACCACTTAAGAACAGAAACATCTACCAGAATTAACGAAGTAGTCATGAAAGTAGATCATTCCTAAGCCAAAAAAGCTTTTCTATACCAATTTTCTTCCTGCCTGAGTTCCAGGAGCTGAGGATTGACACCCTCTTTCCCATAGCTTTAAGATAAACTCTGAAAAAGTTGAATTGCACAGACATTCCATTTGAAATTCAAATTAAGAGAACACATACTGAAAACATTTCAAGACAATAACTTCTAGTTACTTGAATTCATTCCATTTTTGTATAAAGTTTATCAAACAGGCCACACTCAATCTCCACAGAGCACTGACTGGCAGCAGTGTACGCTGACGCGCACAAGCGCACACAAGCGGCATCGTTTTCACCGATTAACTAGCAAGTGTCTTGCTGTTAAGAGCAGCTCGTCCAGCACACTCACCATTTGAGGGACGAAGGGACTTACACATGGTAATGGACAGATCAAAACACTTATTTTGGCAACAAATGCAGATAATTCTCCGAACCAGCATTTACTGATACTCTCTAATTATGTTATTTAATTGATGATGGGCTCACTGCCCATATGCAAAATAACTCCCCTCTTATATGTGATGAAACATAACCTTACTATGTCAAACCTACTTAAAAATCCAAGGCACACAAAGCTTCTTGAAAAATATTCTCAAACACAAATGGCATAGTTTCTTTAACTCTATTTGTAGAAAGTTCTACTTGTCACTGTATCAACATTGTAATTATAGCTAACATGACAGCCACTAGTCATCAGCAGCCCATCTGGCCGAGGGAGGAGAAAGGCACTGCTGGTGCTGTGTGATTAACACGGCTGGTCCCGAGAAAGGCACCCGATAGCGGGGATGCAAGTTAGAGGGCTGCGCAAGTCAGAACTGCAAATGAGGAATTCAAGACCGGGTGACACCTTTAAAAACTAACTTCTAAATTTTGTTATGTATATTTTACCACAGTAAAAATAAAATTAAAAAAAAGCTTCTGAAAGTTTCAAGTTTGGGTCCAATTTAGCAATATCTTTTGCACAGCTTTTCAAGGGACTCAAGAGGCACGCACACAGTACGGAGAAAATGTCATAGCAACTTGGTCTTTGTTCACTCCCATCCCATTCCATTCCGGTGGGCCAGCTTGTCAGACGAGATCCTGCTCTTAAGCGTGAAAACTACAGAAAGAGAACAACAGCTGAATGGAGAGTGGGGGAGGAAACACCAACTATATGGAAATCCAACACAACGGTCACAATCAAAGTCGAAGATATTCCCTTTTTTGTTTGTTTAACTACAGTTCCAAAGTAATAGCAGAGTACTTGTGCAATCATTCTCAAAAGACACAAACAGAACTCTAGGTCTTCCAGGACAGCCAACATTTAGTAAGACAAATCAAGGTCCCAGAGGCACCAAATAAAGTCTCAGAGTCTCTGATTTTGAACTCTCCAAGTTATGCCATTGACTGGGTTTGCACAAACCAAAAATAGTAACTGTTTCAACGGCACTTTTTCCGCAAGCAATATCATCTTACATGTTTTGCTGAATAAGTCTCATCTTCCCCCCAAAAAGGACCAAAAGATTCTAAGTTTTGCAGTTCAACAACTGTGCACACTTCTACTCCTTAATCGAAAAGGACTGTTAAGGACATTACTCAAATCACTGCAGAAAAAAATCACCACATAACAAACCCTGAAATCTGATTTCTCTACCCAAAAAAGTGCAAAACAACCCTGTTCTTGCAAACGAATATAAAACTTCTCATACCCTGCAGAAACCATGAAACCAAGCATGCTACATCTTAACTGTTAGAAGGAAAATGATTTTCAAAGCATAGGCCCCCTCTTAGACCAGCTTAATCTTCCAAAGCCTCTTCCAAAACTCCCTGGAAGCTGGTATACAAGACTAGCTTTCCAAAAACACAACAGAAGCAGAAAATCTTAATGGGGTACCAGGAAGAGTGCAGGCCTCAAGAAAAATCAAGACTTCTCCCCTAAAAAACAACACAGATACAAGATTTAACAGCACAATCCCTCTTTCAGAGGGGACTGAATACATGTGGCAGGGCCAACCCTCCACAGACGCACACACTCTCTCACACACACACACACACACACACACACACAGCTACCGCCCTGCCAGGGGATGATGAAATGAGGAACGGAAATTAACATTTCAGGCAACGTCTCACATTGTTCCTTGAGGCCAAGGGCTGCTGTTGCAGCCGCCACCGCCACCGCTTTCCTCCCACCCTCCCTCCCCCGAAACACCCCCCCACGCCGCTGCCCCGCATTCCTGCCCCTCCTCGAGCCTACGCGCGCCTCCTGCAGCCCCGACGCCCCCGGTCCCAGTTCGCCCGCCCCCTCCGGCTCGGAGCCCGAGAGCCGCCGGCTCCCATTTCAAAACAGCGATAATAATAGTGACGCTGAGAATAACGACAAGAAGAAGACGGTGAAGGCGCCCCTCCCGCGGGTCAAAGGTCGGCGCCCCCACTCCCCAGCACCCCCGCGCCCGCGGTCGGGCCCCCACGGCCCCCAGGCCCGCCCCGGAGCCCACGGTCGGCCCCCCACGGCCCCCAGGCCCGCCCCGGAGCCCACGGCCGGCCCCCCACGGCCCCCAGGTCGGTCCCGGAGCCCACGGCCGGCCCCCCACGGCCCCCAGGCCCGCCCCTGAGCCCACGGCCGGCCCCTCACGGCCCCCAGGCCCGCCCCGGAGCCCACGGTCGGCCCCTCACGGCCCTCAGGCCCGCCCCGGAGCCCACGGTCGGCCCCCCAGGTCCCCAGGCTCGGCCCGGAGTCCACGGTCGGCCCCTCACGGCCCCCGACCCCCCAAGGCCCGCCCCGAGGCCCGCGGCGCTACTCCACCAGCGGGGGAGGCCTGCAGGCCGCAAGGCCGCTCAAACGCCCGCGCCCGCCCCCGCCCCGGCCGGCGGCGCCTCTCACCCGGCTCCGAGGGCGGCGCGGCTCCGCGGCGGCTCGGCGGCGGGGCGCAGGCGCTGCCCATGCAGCCCGGGGCTGCGTCTCCCGGGCCGCGCGGCCCGAGCGGGAAGGCGGCGGCGCGGGCTCCGGCCGGCCGAGTTGCGGGGGCCGGGCGGGAAGCGAGCCCGCCCCTCGGGCGCGCCCAGTGTTTGGCGGGCGACGCGGCTCCCGGTGCGGGCGCTACTGCGGGGGCGTCTGGCCGCGGGCTCGGCGGCGGCGCCTCCCCGGCTGGGGCCCTCGGTCCATCGCGCGCCGTCTCGGGGCGGCCTCTGGCTCCAGGACCCAGCGGCGGCTGCGGCGGGCGCCGGCCGCATGAGACACTCCCGCCCATTGGCCCGCCGTATCCGCCACCGCCATTGGCCCGCCCCGGCCGGGCAGCAGGGGCTGCGCACGTCATGGCGTCGGGAGGAAGTGCGCTAAGCGGGTGAAGGGGCGGGAGGAGGATTGACAGTGTCTGTGACAGACGTGAGGCGGGACCAGAAGGACGTCCGGGCAACGATTGGTCAAGGTCGTGCGTAAGGATGACGGAATGCGAGGGGTAGCGAGCAACCGGATTGGCTGCCCGTGTCGCAAAGCGGGTGGGATTTTCGCGTTTGGAGGGAAGGATTGGTCTTCCCAAGTGCCGGAATCGAACCGCAACATGCTCCAAAAACCAGGTTGGGTATTGCAGGATCAGGAAGGCAAGATGTCAGCCATGCCGGCCGAGCTCCTACTCCAGGTGGACCCGTCATCTCTCGCCTGTTCCCGGGTTGCTGGAACCACGTCCGCCGGGGCTCCGGGAGACGCAGCTCCGGGCCGCGCCGGTCGTCCCGGGCGGCGGCGGCGTCCTCGCGGCCCTGCCACGGTCCTCCTGCGCGCCTGGGCAGGGGGGAGGCGGCCCCGCGGGCTCGGAGGGCGGGGGAGGCGGAGAGCGAGAGGCGCGGTGGAGCTCGGGCCCGCGCAACTGTCGCCCGCAGGCCTCGGGCCGCTCCTACTCGGAACGCGGGCCGCGGCTCACCTCGGCCCGGCGGCTGCGCGCTCCCCGCGTCGGTGAAGCGGGGCGCGTGAACCTTCCCTCGCTGTGGGCAGTGACAGCCATCGGGACAGGTCGCCTCTGGTCACGTCCTGGGAACCTCTCGGCCTTCAAAAGCTCCCCTTGAGTCTGGAAAGCTGAACCATGAGGGAATCTTGCAGCTTAGGTCACAGAGCAAAGGTAAAGCACCTCCGCGAGTCAAAGCTGTAGCTGATGCTGCAGGAGCAGCACAGTCTTGCACTTTATCATTTGGTTCTACAAAACGCGAAAAAGATGAGAATGCGTGGAGTAATTATTTTGTTAACAAACTCAAGCTAAAATTAAAGTAATCAAGCCCCTGGTAAGTCTGGGCCCTATTTCAAATGCCTCAGTGTACTCGTCCGGGAGAACTAAACCAAAAACGCTAAATGAACAAAATTGATGCTCCTTTGATGTGTTTGTTTTTGTTTTTCAGTTCTTTATTTTACTAGGCCGTAAGACAACTGGTAAGCAAAATACTTACAGGGCTCAAATTATGAAATCATGGAATTGCAAATTCCAGAGAGGATGGGGTCAGGAAGATGGCCTTTTTTAGGCAGCATGCGGTCCAGTTGGGAGAACATTGTCTTGTCAAACTGACTCTGTTGAAATCCCAGCCTTGCCAATGACTGTCACCCTGGACACTTTCTCTCTCAAACCCTGTTTCTTATGGGTAAAATGGGAACAAGAAGTCGCACCTATTTCGTAGGCTCGTCAGGAAGATTGAATAAAGAGAATATGAAACCTGTAGAATAGTACTTGGCACGTATGGGGAGCTTTGTGGAAATATTAGTTATGCTATAACTAGACTTTGAGACTCCTCCAGGCACCAGATTTTGTTCTTCCTTCACACAACCAGTAACTTCACTGGATGAGGGTTGAACACCTGATAAAAACAGCCAACCCGTGGGCCAACAAGCATTCATGAAAAGATAATCAAGGGCTCCCATATTTGCCTCATTGTAACAATTATCTGGTAAAACTGATAGAACTCAGAATCCTGAACCCCATCCTTACCTGTAGAATAAGTCCAAATGGGAGGGAACTAGGAATTGGTATTTTTTGTTTTGGTCTGTTACAGCAGTGGTCCCCAACCTTTTTGGCACCAGGAACCGTTTTCATGGAAGACAATTTTTCCACTACCTCCTGCTGTGTGGCCTGGTTCCTAACAGGCCATGGACTGGTACTGATCCTCGGCCCAGCAGTTGGGGATCCCAACCTTACAGTACTTACATTAGGAAGAATTCAAAAAACATTGACCTACGCCAATGAAATACTCTCTCTAGGAAATTTTTTTTTTCTTACCTTGTCTTGTAAGAGACAGGATATCACTTTGTTGCCCAGGCTGGAGCATAGTGGTATTCACAAGTGGGATCTTCCCACACTACAGCCTGGAACTCCTGGCTTCGAGCAATCTTCCTGCCTTGGCCCCCCAAAGTACTAAATTTACAGGCATGCGCCACTGACCAAGCCCAGCCCTATGTAGGGAGATATGAATAAACAGATAGTTTGCCTTGGAAACTATCTGAAAATATACTAAGGTAAAAACAAGCTGAATGTCCACAGAAGCAGAACCTGTAAGTAAAAATGCTATGGTAAAGGAATGAAATTTGTAGTAATGTAAAAGAAGCCATTTAATGCATTAATTCAAAACTGTTTGAGTGTTTGTTATGGGCCAGGCAGTATATCAAAGACTAGAAATTCACTAAGGAACAGAGCAGGTCTCATCTCTACCACCATTCGATTTGTCATCAGACGGGGAAAGCACATGCTCATCCAATAACTGGGTAAGCACCTGCCGTGGTCTGAATGTGTTCCCTCAACATTCGTATGTTGAGACCTAATCCCTAGCGTGATGGTATCGACGGGGGAGCCTTCTGGTAGGCCTACCAAAGTCTTACATTTAGGTCTTTCATTCATTTTGAGTTAATTTTTGCATATGGTTTTAGGTAAGAATCTAACTGCATTCTTTTGCACGTGGACATCCAGTTTTCCCAGCACCATGTGCTGACAAGACTGTCCTTTGCCTGGTCAATAGGGTTGGCATCCTCGTCGAAGGTCTTTGGACCATTTATGTGAGCGCCTGTTTCTGGGCTCTCACTTCCGTTCCATTGGTCTGCATGTCTGCCCTTGTCCCAGTGCCACACTGTTTTGATGACTGTCGCTTTGTAGTAAGTTCTGAAATGAGGAAATGTGAGTCCTCCAGCTTCATTCTTCCTTTTCAACAATGTTTCGGCTGTTTGGGGTCCCTTGATCCTCCATATGAATTTTAGGATGGGTTTTTCTATTTCTGCAGAAAACATCACTGGGATTTTGATAAAGATTGCATCGAATCTGTAGATCGCTTTGGGTAGTACTGATGTCTTAATAAATGTCAGCTTACTGAATGGAACTGTGTTTGTGGTTCCTTTCCGTGGTACTGTATGGTATGCAGCTGATTTTTATGAGTTCACTTTGTATCCTGCTACTTTGCTGAATTCACTTATTAGTTCTGACAGTATGTTTGTGGAATCTTTAGGGTTTTGTACATACAAGTTTATATCGCCTGCTTTCTACATATAAGACCATATTGTCTCATATTTATGTGAGAAGATAGATAGTTAATCTGCTACCCTATAGTAACCATTTACTATCTCCATGCATCCCATAACATGTTGTAAACATCAAATATACACAATAAAGTTTTGTTTATTTATTTATTTCTTCTCTTGCCTAATTAGGCGAAACAGTATCCCTATCAGTTTTAGTATCATTTTAAAGTCTAAAAATGTGATGTGTTCTTTTCTTTAATTAAGACATCACAAATTGCATGCCTGTAATCCAACTGGGAAGTCTTCCTAAGTCTTCCCCAGACTTTTCCTGGTAAGGCTGTCACCGTATTGCCTAATGGGTTGCACGTGAGGAAACTCGGCCTGCAGGAAGCAGGGTGTTACTCAGATGGGAAGATGAATTGTGTATTCATTCAGCAAACGTCTGAGTGCCTACTGTGTGCTAGACAGTGTTCTGTGTGCTGTGGCAACAGCAGTGACAAAACAGACAAGAATACCTTGAACACCTTCACAGACCAGACGGTGCGGGCTCGAAGGGCTGTCTTGAGAGTTCGCAGCTGGTGTGTGACGTGCCAGACACCCCCGTGGGTGGCCCTGTCCAGTACGGGGCACAGCGCCTGCTCCAGCCTCTCCTTGGCTTTTTTTTTTTTTTTTTTTTGTTGAGACAGAGTCTCACTTTGTTGCCCCAGCTAGAGTGAGTGCCGTGGCGTCAGCTTAGCTCACAGCAACCTCAAACTCCTGGGCTTAAGCGATCCTCCTGTCTCAGCCTCCCGAGTGGCTGGGACTACAGACATGCGCCACTATGCCCGGCTCATTTTTTCTATATAGATTTTTAGTTGTCCATATAATGTCTTTCTATTTTTAGTAGAGACGGGGTCTCACTCTTGCTCAGGCTGGTCTCGAACTCCTGACCTCTAGCGATCCACCCGCCTCGGCCTCCCAGAGTGCTAGAATTACAGGCGTGAGCCACCGCGCCCGGCCTCTCTCCTTGGCTTTGTGAAGCAGCCAGAGGTTTAGTGCCCTCAGAGGCCCTGCCTTCCCCAGCCCCTGCAAGTCACCCCTTGGGAGGATGGCTGAGTTAGGCCGTGAAAGTCGCCGGGACGGCCATTCTCTGGCTGGCGCCGTTCTGGGAATAGCGACAATGCGTCCCTTACAGGATGTTCCGTGCAGAACTTCTCAATAATGCTGAATTTAGTAAAGATTTCAAATTCCTCAAATCCTCCCTGGGTACGTCAGGATGTCGCCGCCGGACAGGGGCTCCCAGGGGTAATCCTGAGTGCAGTATGACAAGCTCCCTTTTTAAATGTGTAAAACTCACAGACACCTTTGTCTGGGGGGAAAAGAAAAGATGCTCTTAATAACATTTCCAGGAAACTTAACAAGTAATGTTTCAAATATGACATGTCTTAAGAAATAGGAGTTGAGTAAATACTTAAAGTGTTGGTGACAGCGTCAGGACGTTGGTGTTGCCTAAGACTAATCTCCGCCCAGACTTGCTCAGGCGAAGGTGTCTGTTGTCTAGGAAACGAGGTCCAGGTGGGGCTTCCCGGCTGGTTGGTCGGCAGCTCAGCAGCGTCCCTGAGGAGCTGGGTTCTTCACCCAAGGCTGCTGCCCCCGGCAACTGCAGAATCCAGGGTCCTAAAGGAGAGAGAGGACTGCAAGAGGGAAGGCATTGCATCAGGATCACCACAGCTGATGGAGACCACCTGTTTTCAAAGTATGCTCCAGGCGCCCCTGGGGGTCCCCAAGACCCTTTGTGAGGGTCAAGGTCAAAGTATCTTCATGATGACACTAAGGGATTGTCTTTCTCACTCTTCCTGTGAGTGTCCTCCGTGTTTTCCAGGGGCCACATGACCTAATGCCATTGCTCTGATAGCTGAGGAGTAGGTGTTGTGTTTTAAACTTTTCTCCGTTTCAGTGTTAACAGTCAGTATCTACAGATATAACCCACACAAGCAAAAGTTCTTCGGGCTCCTCAGTAATATCTAAGAACCTACAGAGGTGCTGAGGCCACAGGGCTTGCGAGCTGCTGGGTTAGACTCACGCTCCGGTGTGGGGTGGCCCTTTGAGAGGCAACATTACACCTGGACACGTGCCACCGTTCGTGCCGCAGCACAGACTCAACTGAGGAAATAAGTACCAGTTATGCTGGGGACGAGCCCCAACAAATATAAATACAGTCTTTGAATCATACATTATCTGTTTTCCATACTGAAATCATTGGATCATGAGTATAGAGGTGAACGGGGCTGGTACTCAGTCTTCTGCAGACAAAGCCCCATGGACTCCTCCCTCCCTGGAGAAACGAGTGCAGGGGTCAGGAACACACCCTCGGGAGCAGACGGCCTGCGTCCAACCCCACCTCTGCCCCACACGAACCGCGTGACTTTAACAAGGTGTTTGCCTCTCAGGGCGTCAGTGTCCCCGTCAACACTGGGCTCACGACAGCACCTACCAGGTAGGACCCTTACGAAGACAAACACGCCCAATGTGGTTAGAACCGCGTGCAGCACACGCAAGTGTTAACTGTTATTACAAAGCTAAGAAAATACTTAAGGCTGTGGACGTCATTTCATATTCTCTTTCAGTAGTCATCCTGCAATATGTCGATTATTGAATAATCGACATGGAAGCGTTGTGCTGTGGACTGTCACGGGACAGCCTGGGCGTCCGAGGTGCAAATGCAGCACTGGCTGCCGGCTGCCGGGTGGGTGCCCTGCGGGGGCCTTACAGAGCGCTTAGGTCTGGAAGATTGAGTTGAGTATTACTAGACAGAGGTGAGCACCTCAATGTCGGGGAGATACGCGGGTCCACTTAGTAGAAGCACAGGGAGTTTGTGGGGAAATTGCAAAAGGCAGTGTGCAGGCCGGGCGTGGTGGCTCACACCTGTGATCCTAGCACTCTGGGAGGCCGAGGCGGGCGGATCACTCGAGGTCAGGAGTTCGAGACCAGCCTGAGCAAGAGCGAGACTCCCCCCCCCTTCCTCCTCCTACTAAAATAGAAAGAAATTATCTGGACAGCTAAAAATACATAGAAAAAATTAGCCGGGCATGGTTGCGCATGCCTGTAGTCCCAGCCACTCGGGAGGCTGAGGCAGGAGGATCGCTTGAGCCCAGGAGTTTGCGGTTGCTGTGAGCTGGGCTGACTCCACGGCACTCTAGCCCGGGCAATAGAGCGAGACTCCGTCTCAAAAAAAAAAAAAAAAAAAAAGGCAGTGTGCAAAGACAGCCCACAGCCAGGCCCTGGCTGATTTGTGAGCTCCCTGGGTGTCACTTACGTACCGGGTGGGCAATAAGAAGTAGAGACCTTTGTTGATGGTGTTTTGGAGAGTCAGGAAGTGCAGGGCCAGGCTGTGGGACCTGGAATGTCACTGAGGCCTGGGCGTCACACTCGCAGCCTGAGAACTGCTCAATGCCTTCCTGCTTCGGGCGGTCCCTGCCTCGTATGTGCAAATGCCTTTCACAACATGTTAATATGATACAGGAGGCTGCAGAGCCGCTCAGTATTATGTGAATTAATACATTTTGGCACTGAAACCCAGTTTTACTTTGCAGCTTTAAAAATTATTCAGAAAGACTGGGTGCAGTGGCATGCACTTGTAATCCCAGCACTTTGGGAGGCAGAGGTGGGAGGATCACTTGAAGCCAGGAGTTTGAGACCAGCCTGGGCAAAACAGCGAGACCCTGTCTCTACAAAAAAAAAAAAAAATGAAACAAAAAATTAACCAGATGCGATGGCATGAACCTGGAGTCCCAGCTACTTGGGAAGCTGAGGTGGGAGGATCGCTTGAGGCCAGGACGTGCAGGCTGCAGTGAGCTGTGATCACACCACTGCACTCTAGCCCGGGCAACAGAGCAAGACTCCGTCTCAAGGAAAAAAAAAAAGTAATTCATAAAATAAAAGGGTAGGCTGGGCTCATGCCTGTAATCCTAGCGCTCTAGGAAGCCGAGGCGGGAGGCTTGGTGGAGCTCAGATGTTTGAGACCAGCCTCAGCAAGAGCGAGACTGTGTCTCTACTAAAAATAGAAAGAAATTAGCTGGGCGACTAAAAATAGAAAAATCAGCCAGGCGTGGTGGCGTGCGCTTGTAGTCCCAGCTACTCAGGAGGCTGAGGCAGGAGGATGGCTTGAGCCCAGGAATTGGAGGATGCAGTTAGCTGCGATGATACCACCACACTCTAGCCCAGGTGACAGAGCGAGACTCCATCTCAAAATAAAAAATAAGAAAATAAAAGGGCAGATCTCTTGTGAGTTAAATATAGAAATGCTGCTGGCTGATCCTGTGTGTTAGTTTTAAATCACCGCACATCCTACCTGGACGACCCTGGGCAGTCTGCAGTGAGGCCGGCCTCCACCAGGCCCCAGTGGAACAACTGTGTTCTCTTCACCTCGACTGTCCCAGACGAGCACTTCGGTTCTTCCCTTTTACCAGCAGGGACAGACCGGAAGCACAGTCTACAGGATTTGTTATATTTTGTCTGCTATGTTTACGAAACTGTAACCCCATCTAGGATTGCCTTAGTGCCCAAGTACCAAACTGTCAAGCTAAATAAAACGTACAACAGAGGGATGGTAAAACCCAAATTGCCTGCTTTAGTTCAAGGCATAGATAAAGCCCAAGTCGCCTCCATCTGCAAATAATCTCAAACTTCACTCGATCAGCTCTCGCGCCCACCTTGGCGTGGCCATGCATTCCAGAAACCGGGAGCACAGGCTGCTCTGGGGGAGGCTGCTGGGCGCCCCTGGGAAGATCGCAGCCGCCAGCCCACATCCCTTCTGTGCATCTGCCTTCCCCACGATCCAGGGGGCGAGGGGTCCTGAGTGGGCCGAGGTTCACATTCTGTGTACAAGTGACCACCTACTCCTCTGTCAAACCAGCCCTTCGGGTTGCAATGAAAAGGAAGCCACACCTAGGGCCACTGCGCCTTGTTCCTGTCCATGCAGAGCCTGGCGTCCTCGCCCTGTCCCGCTGCACAGGCTAGTCTGGGTGCTGTCCCTTGCTGCTCACAGCCCCCGGCCCTGCCGCTGCCGCCGCTGTTGACCCTGTGCTCGGCAGGCCTTGCCTCCCTCCTCCTGCAGCTGCAGCTCAGAAACAGCAGCCCAGGCTTTCCCCACACCTCCTGCAGAACCAGCTGCCCCCGGTGCCGGACGTCTTGTCCCTCTGTCACCGTTGCAGCCACTGAGTCCCTGGCCTCCTTTCCCACCTCTGGCCTCTCTGGAGTCTGTTCTCCATGAAGCAGCTGAAGTGATGCTTTCGTGATAAAACGGACCCCTCAGTCCCGGGCTGGAAGCCATCCACAGCTCTGCAGCACCCTGCCCTGTCCAAGCCAGCCACAGCGACGCTCTTCCCGTGGCTCCCAGGCCTCCTTTGCGTTCTGAAGGCTCTCGAACGTCCCTCTCTGAATGGTAAATTTCACCTTCTGTGTATTTTACCACAATTTTAAGAATTCCCTTTTTTGTTTGCTTTTTTGAGACGGGATCTCACTCTGTTGCCTTGGGTAGAGTATAGTGGCATCATCACAGCTCACTGCAACCTCCAACTCCTGGGCTCAATCCTCCCGTTTCAGCCTCCAGAGTAGCTGGGACAACAGGCATGTGCCACCATGCCTGGAAAATTCTTCTATTTTTAGTAGGGACGGGGTCTCGCTCTTGCTCAGGCTGGTCTTGAACTCCTGAGCTCAAGCAATCCTCCCACATCGGCCTCTCGAGTAGCTGGGACTACAGGCGTGAACCACCATACCTGGCCACGTGAGCCACCGCGCCTGGCCACGAAGTCCCTTTTCCGTGGATTCTGCCTTGACCTCCCAAACCTCGGGCTTTGTCTCCACACCCACTGGAGGCCTTCATGCGCCGTGTGCTTGCCTTGGTCTTGCTTCTCTCCATGACGAGAACGGGCGTTCAGCCAGGACAGCGCTGTGGTTTTGCTGCTGCTGTGTCCCGAGCACCTGGGACACTGTGCATATACCGTGGTCACTCAGTAAGTATCTGTTGGAGGCGATTCCACGTTACCCCACAGAAAATCTCCTTGTCTCTACAGCCCTCGCTCCCTGCAGCCGTGCTCCTGGCTGCTCACCGACCCCCCGAACCTCTCCTCGGAGGCTCCACTTGCGCCCTCTCCCCACTCCACTCCCTTCGTCTTTTCCTTGCTGTCTTCCCCCATTGTCCTGCTCTGCAGTCCTGTCTTTGGAACCGTTCTTCTCTTTTTGCTCTGCACACACAACGTGGGAGAATGGGCCAGCCGTCTCTGACGACGGGGGTGGGGAACTCTGGCAGCCTGCTGGGCTGTGGGGCACACTCACTGGTCACCCGTCAGCCGTGGCTGTCCCCATTCCAGTGTGGTCCATGGGAAGTCCCTCAGCCCCAGGTCGGCCACCGATTTGCTGAAAACCTACCACGGCCACAGAGCACTAGGACCCAGGACAAGCCGGCCAGTGACGGGGCTCAGACTCCCTCTCTGGTCACCGCTCTGGGCAAGCCAGCTGCTGTGTCACGTGAGGCCCTGAGGAGAGCCACGCGTTGGTGTTGAGGAGCCGAGGCCCCTGGTGGCAGCGGTGTGAGTGCGCCACCCTGGAAGCAGAGCCCCCCACCCGGGTCAAGCTTCAAATGACCCCACCCTGGGCGTCAACTCCACTGTAACCTTATGAGAGACCAAACCACCCAGTCCAGCCACTTCCAGATTCATGACCCTCAGAAACCGTGTGAGATAACAAGTATTTGTTGTTTCAACTTGCCAACCTGATGAATTTGGTACACGTTGTCTGTGGGAGTTAGCATCACGTGAGGAGGACACAGACTTGCTCCTTCCAGTCCTTCTTAAACATCTGTCCAAACTCTCACACCAGACAGTCTAAGGAAGCACTGAGGGATGCATGGTTACTTCATCATGCGTAAATTCCCGGACACGTTTTTTGCTAGTAGAAATGAATTTTCTCTTCTTTTCTCTTCCTTTTTTTAATTCCCAGTAATTGCATTAAGAATTTCTCTTCTTTTCAAGGAAAAATCTGTGATTACGAAATCTTCCTCATGTGATGGAAAAAAACCCAGTTAACAAGTGATTTGAGAAGAAACTGTCTCCTAAGGAAGATCTTTAGTTCAGAAACATAATTTGCATAATTTCACAGAAACAAACGTGTTTACCCAAACATTGCATCAGGCAGCACGTTTTACAGAAGAGGTCCTACCTACTGTTAGACAGGTGTCTCGCTGTCAGCCTGTGTGACGTGACGTGGCCCCAGCAGGACGATCACGGGTGCAGTAGTCAGTCGTGCCGCCGCCGTGGAGCTTCAAAGACCAGGGCACCCGTGAGAGCAACCATGCTTTAACAAAAAGAGTTCAGAAGTTTAGTTGCTGCCAAGTTTGGGAAAAAGTAAATGCATAATTATTCGCTCAGATATTAATAAAGAAGTCTAGATTGTAAAACCAAAAAGGACCCAAAAGATCAACTTCTGTCTCCAGAATGCTAAAGTATTATAACTACATTATAGACAAGGCAACTGGGGTTCCCAAAGCAGCTGCCTGAATCCCCTGGGTGGACACAGGGAGGAAGGCACAGGACCCGGGGGGTGGGGGGCTCTTCCACCTGAGCTCACAGAAGGGAGTGAGGAGGAAGGACCCACTCGCTCTGCTCCTCTCTGCTCCTCACAGCCCAGGCTGAAGGGGCTGCCCCGGACACCCAGAGGCCTCTGTGCTGAAGGGGCCTGGGCTGAGGGACCTGGGGTCAGGGAGGCCCCCCGGAGACCTAGGCGTGCCCTGCCCACACGATTGCCTCTCTGACACACTGAAGAACAAGGCAGGTAAGGGAAGTCACGTCAAACTGTCCAAACGTCCTGGTGTACGCAGAGGGCAGAGAGCTGGGGAAGGGCAATGAGGAAGTGTAACAGTAAACAGAAGCACAGAGAGAGTGAAGGAAACACCCAAGAGGAAAGTGAAGCTGAGGTCTGGCAGCTGACGGGACTGCTCTGAAGTGGCGTCTGCGGCAAACGCAGGTCCAGGGAGCCCGCTCTCCTGCAGCCCCTTCCCTTCTCGGGTCCAGAACACGGAACCCCTGAATCCCGGAGGAGATCTGCAACAGGAGATCCCTGTTGCCCAAGGCTGCTCGAGCCTCTGCCCCCTCACTACCTCGGGACTGAAGCCCATGGCTCGCCTGTCATCCGCAGGGCTTGGGACACAGCCAGCCTTCAAAGCACAGTTGTTAAAGAAAGGAGTGTTCCCATACCCTCATGTCTCATGACATCCTCGTAATGACTAGTTCCTGTTGGACGTGAAGGGCTTCCTGGGTCGTAAGTTGCTTTCACATGTGTTTATTGCAGTTTATCTTCATAACAACCCTGTGGGAAACCCAAGGTTTACATTAGCCTCGCCTTGCAGATAATTATTATCCCCATTTTACTGATGAGAAAATTGGGGTTTTGAGAAGTTGCTAACTTGCTTAAGGTCACAGGTTGAGGAGCACAGAACACAGTGTTCTTTGCCCAGAGGCTGTCCTCTTGCCAACACCCGCACTGCTTCTGACTGAATCACCAGGAAAGCAGGCTGGACTGCAACATCAGTTTTACTGCAGACAATATTAATAGGATAACAGCTTATACTCTTCCTACACAAACTGAAACTTGTTAGAGGCTTTGAGTCACAAATCCTCTGAAGGCACAGGCACGAAGGTGGGGGCTTGTCTGTGTCCTAGGGCACAAGAAACCTTCCCAGAAGTTGGGTTACAGTCACGGGACACGGCTGGGGTATGGGCTGCACACAGGGAGCTGGGAGGCAGAAGTGGGAGAGACCGTCGGACCAGTCCTGGTGTCCTTTAAGGAGGGAAAGGAGAAACAGTGGCAGAGACAGGAGGGACGGATTCACTGTGAAGGCAGACAACAGGACAAGCAGGAGGAAAAGCAGTTCAGCTGTGACAGTGACAGCCCTGGGCTCGGCTGCTCCTTCCACAAACCAACAGAACAGGCTCCTCAACCACAACTAAACACCTCTGCGAAAGCACCAGGCCACCGAGAGCTGAGGGCCAACGATCAGGAATGCTCACAAAACCCGAGGGAGAGGGAGGCTACACCAGGCAACACATGACTTTTGTGGCCTGGTCTGCAAGGCATGATGGTGGAGGGTGCAGGCCCAGAAACCAGTCAGACCAGCTTTGAAACAACCCTTCTTAGCTTGATCTTGGGCAGGTTACTTTAATTTTTCTGAATGTTTCCTTATCTGTAAAACAGAGATATTACAAGTATCTACTTCACAGAGCTGTGAATATTAAATGAGTCTTTGATATGGAGCCAGGCACTAAGTTAGCACTTGGTAACCTTCTCATTGTTATAAGTATTATTTTATTTTATATGCTTTTTATAGAGATGAGGTCTACACTATGTTGCTCAGGCTGATCTCGAGCTCCTGGCCTCAGCCTCCCAAAGTGCTGGGATTACAAGCCGGAGCCACCAACAAACACATCACCCTAACCCTCTCTCTGAAATATATCTGGCTAGTCTTTGCTTTTTCTGTTCAACAAACTTTTCAACTCCAGGCTGTCAAAAAGCCAAGCAAGCAACAGCCAGGCAGACAAAGAAGGTGGGAAAGGTCAGGGCAGAGAAGGGCACAGAGGAGGCCCCCAGCCCCACCCAGCTCTGGCACTGGGTGGACTGGCCTTGCAGAACACTGAGAGTGACCCTGCCTGGGCCGTGAGCACAGCGGGAATGGGACACCCCTCCTCGGGGCTCTGGTGCCGTGGGCAGTGCCCAGACTTGCACCCCGGGTCCCCATGCCACAGGACGCATGCTTCAGCACCCGGCTGAGAGCCACTTCCAGAAATGAGTAAGCTCGCCCGCATGAGAAAATGAGCTGAACAAGTCTGAGGGGACACCCAATATTACAGACCCCCGCCTGAGCCATGAAGTGTTTAGTCACCTCACTTTCAAAAAGGCCTTCCTAACCTGCCCTTACTGCTGTGGTTGGAACATTTTTTGTTCATGGGCCCATCCCGATGAAGGAAAGCACCTGTCCCCTCCCCGCCTAAGTCACTAGGCCTCTCCTTCGAGGCAGAACACTGCGTCTGGGGGCGGGGAGAACCAGGCCAGGAGAGTGGGGCCCCCGGCAGTGGGAGGGCCCGGGAGAGGGAGGGGCCCTGGCAGTGAGGGGCCTCGGGAGTCGGGGTGGGGGCCTCGGGAGTGGAGGGGCGGGCAGTGGGGGGCCTCGGGACTGGGGGAGCCGGGTAGTGGAGGGCTCCAGACCACTCGCCACATCCGCCTTTTATGCATCCGCCAGGCCCGGATAAGACGGAGGCGTCGAAAGCGTCCAGGGGACCCGCGGCCTCCTCGCGGACCCGGGGCTGCGGAAACGTCTAGGGACATGGAGTCGGACCGATACCAGCCGGCTGCGCACCCCGGAAGCCGGGCTAGGGCAGCGGAGCCCTGAAAGCCCTGGCCGCGCAGGCGCCCCAGGAAGCCCCGCCCACCCCGGCCGCGCAGGCGCCGCGAGGAGGCCTCGGCTCGCGCAGCCGCGGCTCCGGCGGTAACATGGCGGTCGCGCTGCTACTGCGCGCCCTGCGCCAAGGCCCGGGGCCTGGCCCGGGACAGCTGTGGGGCCCAGGCTCGGGCTGGATCCCCGGCCTCTCCGCCGGGGCCGGCAGGAGGTGGCCGCACTGGGTCCTCCGGCCTCCCGCGGGCCTCGCTGGGGCTGGAGGCCGAGCCCTACAGGTAATCCCCTCGGCGCCCGCCCCACCTCCCGGCTTCGGAGAGGCCGAGGGTCGCGGCGCCGGTGGCCTTCCCGCCGCGCCCGCCGTTCTCGGGACGGCCGCCCGGCCCGGTGTGGGAGCCTGCGCCTTTCCGCCCGGGCTCTCGGCTCCTGCGGGCTTCTTCCGCGTCCTGCGGGACGTCGCTGCCGGGGGAAAGTTGGGGCATCTCAGGCGGGCCGGAAAGGTGGGCGCGGGGTTGAGGCGGAGGCCGGCCTGGGTCTGCGTGGTCCTCAGCGTGGACTTCGCCAGCCCTTATGTCGTGTGTTGACGTTTTCTGTCTCCCCGGCGTTTTAAAGTTGAAGCCAGTAAGTTTCGCCAGTTTCTAGCGGAGCATTAATTTACAACTGGCTGCTGTCCATCAGTTCCTTCACGATAAATTCCAGCGCTTTCCAATAATACTTGGTTATTGCTGAAAGTTTTTGTATGAGCAAAACTCCGTGTAGCTGCATTTCACCTTTTTGTAATGTAGCTTGCAAGTCATTGATCAAAATTCATTGAGCAGCCGCTGTGGGAAGGCGCGATCTAGGCCCCGCTGAGGTCGGGGAGCCATCCTGAAAACAAAAACACCCTAAATCCTTAGGCCTTTTTGCGGATTTTCTTTTTCCAGCTCTCACGTTATATGCTGTAATTTATTCTTTTTGTATTTTACCATAACTTGTGAGGGTGGTTTAAATTATAATCCTGTATTGTAGACTAATGGTCACCCTTTCTGCACCTGAGGACAACTATAGATTTATTACACTCTAAAATTTTTTTTTATTTTTTAGTTATATTTATTAAGAAGAAAAAGAATTTCTTTAGTCTGACTTTGTGCTTATTCTGTCACAGTGAAGGCCATTTACACATACTTGTTAAATCTAAGCAGATTATATTACTGGTGGCTGTAACATTAATAAACTGAAGCAACCTAGGTTTAAACAGTTCCTGTGGTCGACTTTGAAGAATGACAATTTTTTGCTTTATCTAACACGCCGATGTTGCCCATTTATTGGGCCCAGTCCATACTCTGTGGTCCTGCCTTATGTGACTTTTCTGGCCATCAGTGAGCCGAGAGCAGTACCAGTAGTATTAGCTACATGGGACAATAAGTTGTATAGAGTAGGGATTTTCGTTCTGCGGTTAACAGGCTGTTACACGTAATGCGGCCCTTAGCGAAGAGCACTGAGCAAGGCATTCCTTCTCTCCATAGCAGCAGCAGAGCAAGGATGAGCTAGGAAAAAATTGAAAAAAAAAAAAAAAATTTTAGAAAATGACAACGTGGCGGGGCGAGGTGTCTTGCGGCTGTGATGCCAGCCACTCGGGAGGCTGAGGTGGGAGGATCACTTGAGGCTGTGCGTTTGAGACCAGCCTGTTCAACATAATGAAAAGGTCTCTCAAATGAAATGAAAATGACAACCCAGAGATAGAAAAAACTGAATTGAGCCATCGATCTTAACATAAAACACGTGCAAGTGGGAAAATGTGCATCTTGAAAGAAGAACACTGGCAATACAGGCTGATGAACTGCTTGATACCTGGAAGGAAGTGTTCTGCAAGGCGTCATTCTGTGGTGGTGGCCGGAGCAAGGGCTCTGGGCGGTCACTGCAGCCTTTGGAAAGCTGCTCCCTTCTTCCCGCAGGGCTGCGGCCGCGGGCTGCCCGTGCGTTGCTGCGTTTTGTCTGACGTGCCCACTTGCTTTTGGCATTTTGAGGTTATCTTTAAACTTTGAAATAATGCTCAGACTATTAATTCACATTTCAGGGAAATATAAATATTACAGTTAAATACATATTTGAGCTTTTGAAAAGGATTTTTAGTCTGCATTGCTTTGCTGCACTGTGATGTTGGTGTGACCCTCGGTATTGGCTTTTTTTCCAGAGCTTGCAATTGCGACTGCTAACCCCTACCTTTAAAGGGATCAGTGGATTGTTATTGAAACAACATCTAGTTCAGAATCCAGTCACACTCTGGCGACTTTTAGGTATGTATCTTTTGAAAGACAGAAGTAATAAGGCAGAAGTTGTTTTCTTTATCTGTCAGGCAGGGCCTGTGGCATTCATGGGTATATATATTAGGATAATGTTAGTTGACATTCACAGAAAAACTAAGAAAAATCACTAAGAAATAATATTTTGGGCTTCTATTTATCAGGAGCCCTAATAAGACCCACAGTCTTTGGGCAAGCTGTTATAAAGTTTAAAGAAAGGAAGTTGTCCAAGGTCTGAACAGGTTATTTTTGCTTATTTTGGTTTGAGTTGTCCCCCTCCCCCCCCCAGTTCTGGCGTATAGCAATAATTGGGCTGCTTGAAAAAGGATTTTCATGGTATCTAACCAGCTCCTAGAATGTTTAGTAGGAAGTGGCTTCAAATGTTTCATATGCAGGCTGTGTGTGGTGCCTCACGCCTGTAATCCCAGCACTTTGGGAGGCTGAGGCGGGAGGATCGCTTGAGGTCAGGAGTTTGAGACCAGCCTGAGCAAGGGGGAGACCGTCTCTGTTAAAAATAGAAAAATTAACCAGGTGTGGGTGGTGTGCGACTGTAGTCTCAGCTACTCGGGAGGCTGAGGTGGGAGGATGGCGTGAGGCCAGGAGTTTGAGGATGGTGTGAACTGTAATCATGCCACTGCACTCCAGCCTGGGCAAGAGAGCGAGACTGTGTCTCCAAAAAAAAAAAAAGTTATCTATCCAGAAAGTAAGTATTAAATAAAAATACCCTACAAAATAAATAATTGGCTCTTCGATAGAGTTGTACCGTTTCATGAAACATTTTGAAATTCTTCCATCTCTCTTGACCTTAGGTTAAAAGTCTTCAGGATTTACACCTATAATTTTCCTTCCCCATTTATCCAATTGGAATAGGGGAAAAGTGAAACAGTTCTGCTAATTTACATTAAGCAGCTTGGCGCCCACACGTGGGTAGGGAGAGCGCTGTGCTGGGCCTGCCGGTCGGCTGTGAGTTGGCATCGCACGTGTGCTGTCTCACGTGAAACTACTCGTCTTGCCAGTGGCTCTGAAGCAGCACACGCCTCGGCCCTCTGGAATGCCTGACGGTGTGTCCCAGTGGCAACCAAGGGGGTTTCATTAGTGATCCTGTTAATGTCTTTGTGAAGAAAGTTACAGTTCAACGTGTGTTTGTGAGGCTTTTCCCCCATTTTTAAATGCTGATGTGTTCAGGTTTTGTTGTTTTATTATTTTATTTTATTTATATTTTTAGGAATGGAGTCTTGTGTTGCCCAGACTGGTCTCTAACTCCTGGGCTCAAGTAATCCTCCTTCCTTATCCCCCCGAGTAGCTGGGACTGCAGGCGAGCACCTTGACACCCGGCCGATTTGTGTAGACTTTGGCTAAGACAAAGCCTTTTGTGTGAGGAGAGTCACATCAATCTGGCTTGGTGATGGTGGCACCTGGGCTGCTGCCACATGTGCCATTTGTTTAAATTCATATAAAGCAACTTCATATATCGAAAGGATTGTTCCCCAACAAAGTCGTGACATTTTTTCAAATTAACGTTCCTAACCAATTTGTATTCCCTCACCTTAACTAATTTAAATAGCAAAAATGTTTAACTTTATAAGTTGAAATAGTTTATTATTCTATGTTAGTAGATATTATGCACAGAATGATAGAAGGAAATGCTTTATCTCAGATTTATGCACTTGTTGATGTGGGTAGCTTTTCAGATGGTTTCTGTTTTGCTTTGGTAAGTTAAGAATATACTGTTCCCCTACATGTCTCCCCTGTGCTTACAAACCTTGATGGTCAAATCCTTTCCCTATCTTTTGTAGGTGGCACTTACTATTTTAACACCTCCAGGAGGAAGCAGAAGAGTAAGGACAATGACAGACCCAAGGGGAGGACTCCTGAAGATGAGGAAGGTGTGCCTGATGTTCCTAAATAGCGGCTGTCTGGGGCTGTCTTCACATATGTGTTCTCATCTCAGCAAGGCGAGACCAGTCTTGATAGTAAGGAGAAGCTGGGAGTGCTGGCGTGTGCCTGTAGTCCCAGCTGCACAGGAGGCTGAGGCAGGAGGATCGCCGGAGCCCAGGAGTTCAAGGCCAGCCTGGGCAACATAGCAAGACTCCATCTCTTAAGAAAAATAAAATATGGCTGCGTGTGGTGGTTCACACCTGTAATCCTAGCTTTCTGAGAGGCCGAAGCAGGAGGATAGCTGCGGTTCAAGGGTTCGACACCAGCCTGAACACAGTGAGACCCCGTCTCTAGAGACAAGAAACAAAAAAAGGACAAAAAAAATACACAAAACCAGAAAACTCAGCTGGGCATTGTGGTGTGTACCTGTAGTCCAGCTACTGGGGAGGCTGAGGCAGAAGGATCGCTCACAGCCCAGGACCTAGAGCTTGTGGTGACCTACAGTCACTGCACTCTACCCAGGGACCCCAGCTGACACTCTGTCTCCACCAAAAAAAAAAAAAAAAAAAACCAGGGGGAAAAAAAGAAAAAAAGTAGGGAGAACCCAAGCTCCTCGGCTTGGCTAACCCCATCACACCTGCTCCCACTCGAAAGGACTATGGGTTGTTTGTGCCTGTTCTTTTAGGAATGCCTCTGTGGGTCCCTGTGTTATGCTCAGGAATGCCTGCAGGCAGGCAGTCTTTCTGTATCTGCAGATGGGAAGGGTGAGTCTCAGATCTGCTCTGGACGGAGAGTTCTGGGGGTGAGGAGGAAGGGTCCAGAACTCCCTGGCTAAACCCACCCCCATGCACACCTGGTCCATGTAACCACTTCCTCCAGGCTTGGGAAGCAGTCCCCAGAGTAGATGCTGGTACAGAGAGCGGACAGGTGATCAGCCACTCTGAGAGCCACCACCATGTGCCAGTTGGTCCTCAGCCCCAGCCCAGCTCACAGCTGCCTTGCCTGTAAGATCTATGAATGTCCTGCGGATCTTAAGTCTCTAGAATTAGGACTCACTTTCATGGTGTGAAGGGTGAGAGAAATAGAAGGTAAGTTTGAACTGAATTGACCTAGTTTCTGAGATCTCTGAGATAAAAGTTGGTTTTTTGCTTTTAGCTGCTTGGAGCTAATAATACAATGGAAATTGCTAACCCTTATGAATGATTCGCGTCTGCCCAGCGCTGTGCTACGTGACCTATAGACATGGTCTCATTTCATTTTGTTCTCAAAATAGCCATGTTGTTCCTCCCTTTTTACACAGGAGGAAACTGAGATTTAATAAGGGTGACTGAGAGCCTGCTCTCTGCTGGGTGTTAGTAGGGTGCACACGTGAGGAAGTGGTCTCCCCGGTCAGGAGCTCTCTCCATATGGCTGCTGTTGGTGTGGGGCGGGAGGAGGCGGGAGCCCAGGAAGCATGTTGTTCTGGAAGCCAGCCCTGCGTAGAATCACAGCTCCTGTGAGCCCCAGGGAGCTAAGGGTTGAAGCCAGCCTCAGAAACCTTGGTTTATTGGACCTTCAGGGCCTTCCTTAGCAGAAATCTGCACTGGGGGACAAAGTCCCCATGCCCAGAACTCATCTTTCTAGAAGAGAGTGGTGAACGTGGAAGCTGAGTGAGGAAGAGACGGCTCCTGACCAGTTTTGGGTCACTGCTAGGGGGACTTTTTTCCCATGTCCAATTTCAGAAAAGTTGTCAGGATGTGGGAGTCAGGGCTTGCCTGTTGGACAGTCAAATTATCCCTCCATCATGAACGTGGAGTTTTAGCCACGGAGTCCACTGTTTTTGATGAGGTGCCACATCTTCTTGAAGCTCCCGTTTTTACTGATGGCACCTGTACTCTGAGCTTTAGAGAGCTGTGACTTCCTCTTTTTTTTCTTTTTTCTTTTCTCTTTAGAAACAGTGTCCAGGCTGGAGTGCAGTCACTGCAGCCCCGAACTCCTGGGCTCAAGCGATCCTCCTGCCTCAGCCTCCTGAGCAGCTGGGACCACAGGCTTATACTAGCAAGCCCAGCTAATTTTATTTTTCTTGCTATGTTACCCAGGCTGATCTCAAACTCCTGACCTCAAGCGATCCTCCTTCGCCTCCCAAAGTGCTGGGTTTGTTACAGGCATGACCCACTGTGCCTGGCCAAGGTTGAGTTTTTGACTGTTGAAGGAGATGCCAGTTAAGAATTCTCTGTTCTAGTTTGTGTCTGCTAACAAGTGTTAAAGTAAGACTCAAAATTCAGCATTTGGCAACTACCTAGTGCTTTACTTTCTTATTGATACATTGTAATTGTTCCACTGATATCATAATGTTTTCTTAAAGCCAAGTTTTTGAAGATGTTCCGGAATATGTGATAAGTTTTCAAATGTGTCGTTCATTTCAGAAATACTCTGGAGTCAGAAAAGTTCTCTGGGGAATAGTGGACCAGGACGAGAGCTCACTCATTAGAAAACGTGCAAATTATGATCAGAAATGTTGGAGAGGCTCATGTTGGCAGATATTAAAATTATTTTCTCCCCACCAGTTAATGTACTCATCCAATGATAGGACAATTACTAATTACTAGGACAAAAATTATTGAAATAAAATATTAATAGAAAGTCCAGACGGAGACTCTAGTTTATCTAGAAATTAGTCCATAATACACATGTCATTTTATGTGGTCACAGAAAGGGTGGATTGTGTAGTAAATGGTGTGGAGCATTTGCTTAGTTACTTTGAAAAAGGTTAAATTAGATTCTTATTCCATATACCAAAATAAATTCTAAATGGATTAAGTCATTAAATTTAAAAAGCAAAACCATAAAAGAGTTAGAAGAACATACAGAGGAATATTCCTTATCTTGAAATGGGAAGGGCCTTTTTAAGCAGAAGTACAGTTGACCTTTGAACGATGTGGGGCCCGACCCCTGTGCAGTAGGACGATCTTCGTGCAGCTTTCGACTCCCCAGAACCTTCCCGATAGCCTCATGTGGGTGGACGCTGATGACACAAACACTCCGCTAGCACATATGTGTATGTGTTACTGTCTTACGGTAAAGCAAGCTAGGGGGAAGAAGATGTTACTAAGAAAATCATAAAGAAGTGTAAACGAAGTTACTATTCATCTTGCAGTGGATCATCGTAAAGGTTTCCCTCACGTCGAGTAGTTGCAGGAGGAGGAGGAGGGGTTGGTCTTGCTCTCCCAGGGGTGGCAGAGGCAGAAGAAAATTGGAGTATGTGGACGGACCCGCACAGTTCAGACCTGTGTTCAAGGTCGAGGGTACAGGGAGGAGGAAGGGTTGGGTGCAAAGGAGAAGACGGATGGGCCTGCGCAGTGTCCGTGTTCTGCCTCGCGTGTTGTGTTGTGGTTTCCCAGGCACATGCTTGGTTCTTCTGATAATTCCAGTTCCTGGAAGGAATAGCTGTGGCAGCTTCCTCGTTATAATTCTTGGCATATTGTAGATGCCCAAATACACGCTCACGGAATTGCATTCTAGTCACAGCTGTACTGGCGAGTGCTGTGGTGCAGGATGACAGGGGAACAAGTTGTCATTGTCCTTGGCTGGCGCTCCGTCCTGCAGCTGCTCACGCTTGGTGAGTTCTCAACGGCTGGGGTGTGGGTCCTCTGCTTTCGAGTGATTGTCTAACGTTCTCTTTGGGGCTGAACCGTAGCTTGCCTGGAGAAAATAGGTAACGTTCATGTCTCTTAAATTTGCATCAGAGGATAATTATTTACTTATCCAAAGAATCAATCTTTCTTTCTTTCCTTTTTTTTCCTCTTCTTTCTTCCTTTCTTTTCTCCTCCCCTCGTCTCCCTCCCCTCCCCTCCTCTCCCCTCCTCTCTCTTTTTCTTTTCTTTTCTTCCTTCCTTTCTTGACAGGGTCTTGCTCTGTTGCCCAGGCTGGAGTGCAGTGGCACAATCACAGCTCCCTGCAGCCTCGAACTCCTGGGCTCATGCGAGCCTCCTGTCTCAGTCTCCTGAGTAGCTGGGACCACAGGTGCATGTCAGCACACCTGGCTAATTTTTAAAAAAAATTTTTTTGTAGGGACAGTACTTTACTGTGTTGCTCAGGCTGGTCTCAAACTCCTGGCCTCAAGCTATCCTCCCACCTCGACCTCCCTGGTGCTGGCATTACAGGGCTGAGCCACCACGCCTGGCAGAGTCTTTTTTGTGAGAATCTTCCCTGGATTCCTCTGGTGCTTCTGCTGTGATTGTGAGTCGAGTTAGTCTGTCTGTGAGTTTTCAGGACTGTTGACTGCATGAAACAAGCACAGCACGTTGCCGGTCCTCAGACATACCTCCAGCAGGCTTTCTTCATGGCCGAGTGCTCAATTCCATCCTGTCCATTCGTGTGAAGACTCCTCTTTCCTAAAGGGCAATGCGAGGGTAGCTGAGAATCAGCCCTGCCAGCCACTCACGGTAGGCCTAAGTAGAGATTTCCCAGAAAGCAGTTGCTTGGGATACCACTCCCTGATGAAAAGGAATAACTCAGCTGGGCGGGGTGGCCCACGCCCATAATCCCACACTGTGGGAGGCCGAGATGGGGGATCACTTGAATCTGGGAGTTCAAGATCAGTCCAGGCAACATGGTGAGACCATGTCTCTACACAAAATAAGAAAAATAAAAAAACTTAGTAGGGCAAGGTGTTGGGTGCCTGTTGTCCCAGCTACTTGGCAGGTTGAGGCAGGGGGATCTCTTGAGCCCAGAAAGTTCAAGGCTGCAGTGAGCTCCGATTCCATTTTTTAAATGGAAGACAAAAAAAAAAAAAAGAAATGAGATACTCGCACATGAAATAACTTGATGAATCTTAAGGGAATTATGCTGAGTGCAAAAGGCCAGTCCTGACAGATTACATCATGCATGATTTTCATTTTTTATAAAACATTCTCCAAAGACAGAATTACAGAGAGGGAAAGCAGATTTGTGGTTGCCTGGGGTCAGGAGTTGGGGGGCAGAGACAGCACGAAGGAGCCTCGTAACGGAGCTGTTGTGAATCTCGACTGCAGTGGTGGGTGCCCTGAACATTCACCGTGATAGAATTGCACAGAACCAAACACTTCAGTGAGCGCGTGTCACGGGACGGTCTCGGGAAGACGGGTGGACTCTCGCTAACGTGTCGATATCCTGGGTGTGATGTTGTTCGTGGCTTTGCAAGATGTCACCGCTAGAAGCAGCTGGGCAGCGTTGACAAGGAATCACTCTGTTTTAATTCTTACAGCCACCTGGGAATCTATGGTCATTTCCTAATGAGAAATGAGGGAAAGCGCGGTGTGGACGATTACCAGCCAGCCCCTGTGGGGAGTGCCGGCGCTGCCCTGTGGTGTGAGTGCTCCGTGAGGCAGGCCCTCCTCCTCCTCCTCTTCTGCCAGCGCTGGCACCAGGACTCTCAGGAGACGCTCATCAGGAGGCTCACGTTTGGGCTTGGTTTTTTCAGGGGGAATTTCTGAGCGTGAAGACCCGGGCGGCTGTTGAAGCTGCTTTCTGGAAATTCAGTAGCATCGGCAGTTTGTCTTGAGGTGACGTTTTTTCCTTCCTAGGGGGAATTCTGATGACACGACTTGCCAGTGGTCCTGCAGGCTGTGCGGTGGCCTGGGGTGCAGTGGCGTGGGGTGCGGTGGCCTGGGCGGCGGGCGCTTCCTGAGCCGCTCTGACGACTACACAGTGTCAGGGACTCAGGCAGGAGGGACTTAAGTCGTGACCTGCGTTCTCCATTAGCTCGAAGTTTATTTAAGTAGCCCAGATAACTGTGAGAGGGGTCAGGAAGAAAAGGTCCCTGGAGTGTCATATTCACAATGCAGACGACACAGCACAGGTGGAGCGGAGGACAGAGGCGTGTTTGGGCGACTCACAAGGGACGTCCTGATGGAATTGGTTTGGGAGGAAGTTACGGACTTCGTGGGGAGGGGGTAGAGTGTCTGAATGTCATTCTCGGTTGAGAATCTCAGGGTCAGATTTTGTTTCTTCTCTCACACCTTATTTTAGCCAGTCCTTTCAGCGTCTCGTGCTGTCCCGCGCTGTCTGCGTTTGTCTTCCTGGTGCGGCCCTGTGATTTCGCACTGATTATGTACTACAGATACATGTGGGTTCTTTAGGGTTGGATTCTTTAGGTTAAAATTTCAGTAGAATTAGTGAATTAAAGAAACTTAGTGCATTCTAATGGCTCTTGGTGCCTGCTGCCAGGCAGCTCTCAGGTAGGGTTGTGCTGGGTCTCACACGCTGCGGGGCACGTGCGAGGCCAGTTCCCGTGCCCGGGGGCCTGGCTCTCTCGGTGCCTGTGTGCTCAGGAAGCAGTGTCTGCACACCCCCTTCACTGCTGGGGGACACCTCCAGCGTCACGGGTGTGTGACTTGTCAGCCTCCTTAGTGCCGGGTGACGGCGGCCGGAGAAAACCTGAACTGTCTAGACCTGAGACGTCAGTGAGTTATCGGGGAGTTTCGGAAGAGAGCGAGGCGACTGCTCTGCTCTTTACCAACAGCTTTGTGTGGCCTGAGCGCCTTGGGCAGAGCCTCTTCCCTGTCGCGGGGGGCACGAGGGCGGCCCCCATCCTGCAGCGCTGTGATTCGGTGCGCCTGGATGGTTCTTGTTTGATAAGGGTTGTGTTTTTGTGAAGAAAGTAGAAGAGGTGTTGAGTAGAGACCAAGTCCAAACTGCCATTTTACTTTTATTGGAAATTCTTGCTGAAAGTGCAAAGCTTTTTTATGTTTAAAATCTAGCCATTTCTTTCAAAAATCATGGACCTGCTTCACATTCTCTGAGCAGACACTTGTAGGTTGGAGAATTGGTTCCAGTATGCTTTACACAGGGTGTGATGGGGTATCGTGAGTCGCGCGGTGAGGAACGTAGTGTTGTCCTGGGGCCCACGGCACGAATTGGCAGATGTTGTCTAACTGATGTGCGTGCCACAGCAGTCCTAGCGCAGCCACCTGCCAGGGCCTTGGGAATTTACTCTGAACTTCAGTATCTTTTTTTTTTTTTTCTGAAACAGAGTCTCACTCTGTTGCCCAGGCTAGAGTGCCATGGCGTCAGCCCAGCTCACAGCAACCTCAAACTCCTGGGCTCAAGCAATCCTTCTGCCTCAGCCTCCCGAGTAGCTAGAACTACAGGCATGCGCCACCATGCCTGGCTAATTTTTTCTATATATATTTTTAGCTGTCCATATAGTTTTTTTCTATTTTTAGTAGAGACGGGGTCTCGCTCTTGCTCAGGCTGGTCTCAAACTCCTGACCTGGAGCAATCCTCCCACCTCGGCCTCCCAGGGTGCTAGGATTACAGGCATGAGCCACCGCGCCCGGCCCATTTTGTGTTTTTAAGCTGATTAAAATTTTTTTTTTAATTCCTCAAAACTGGTTGTTCAGAAAATGGCCGTGGGCTGTGCCCAGGCCTGGCTGTGGTGCTGGCATGAGGCCGTCAGGCGTCGCAGAGAGCAGCGGAGTGGAGGCGCAAATTTCAGCCACACTCGCCGCCTGTTACTCCAGCCGCTGAGTCCTTGCGGACGTGTGGGCAGGGCAGCTTGTTTGGGAGATGGTGGCCCCGGTGGACGCCCCCCAGGTCTCACCCCTGGCTCTCGCACTTTCTCCTGTCTCGTTCTGGGTGCTGCCTGTGTCAGTGTCTCTGCTGTTGCTTGGAGCGGGGGTGACAAGCCAGAGTAACATCTTGTGCACAGGCTGCTGGGAGACCCGGACGGTGACTGAAGCTTTGGTTTCTGAGCTAGGTCTGGGCCTGTCTGGGACTGAACTGGGGAGGGGCTGCACGAGTGTTTCCCCAAAGGCGTCCTGCCACAGTTCTCGCGTCTGTCATCCGGTGGGCTGCAGTGGGTGGTCACTGCAGATGTTGGCTGTGTGCAGGTGACAGTGCAAGTCCTGGAGGGCCCGGCCAGGTGCCCCCTCTGTCCTCGTGTAGGTGATGAGACCTGGGGTAAAGGGTCTGAGAACATGTTTAGGAGGCACCACAGACTGCAGTGCGGACCCACATCCCTCCCCAGAGGAGGCGGAGAGACTTGTCTCATCGGTGGGTTTGAAGGAAGACCGCGGTATGGGCTCGGGCAGGTCACGCTGGGGGCCAGCCGGGCTGCAGGAAGTGACTCCCACAGGCACTCTGTCCCCCTCCCCACCTTCCTCCCCAGAGGCGGCTCCTTTACTTCCCTCCAGGAGCTGTTGGCCCCTTGTGAGCACCTGCTGCCCCCGATTCCTTCTGTGCTAATCCCAGCTCAGCCTTAATCACCACCGTTTCCTGCTGCCTGGTTGATTTCCTGGTTTCTCAAGAACAGGGACCAAGTATCTCTCTTCCGTCCCCTAAGGCTGGGCATGATGCTGTCTGTGTCTTCAGTGGGGTATTTATAACTGAGTGATGGATTTGGGGGAATTTACCTGATGGTTCTCATAAAGAGTTGGTCTCTGGGAAAGTTCTAGAATCAAGTGTTCCGTGATATAGTCTGTATGCTAAACAGTGCATCTCATATTTTTTGAAGTTCAAAATATTAACCAGTTATGATGTTTTTAAGTGTCCTGTTTTCATATATTATGATAAGTAACATACAACTTACTTTTAATGTTATTCTAATAAATAAAAAGGTCAGGGTGGTTGTCGGATAGGGAGGCAGAAGTGACATGGGGCGTTCAGTGGGATTAGGAAGGTGTTATTTCTTGAGGCAGGTTACGGTAAAAGGCATTTGTTTCATTGTAATTCATAACGCATACGTAGGCTGCAGGTGTCCTGTTGATGATAGTTAGTATTGAATCCAGTTTTCCGGGGCTGAATCCGCAGCTTTCGTCAGCGCACACTGCGCAGTGAGGGTGGCCCGTGTAGCTGCAGTGGCGTGGGGTCCTGGGTTCTCGCCGTGTCGCCCAGGGTGGTCTCGAGCTCCTGAACACACACGAGCCTCCTGCCTCAGCCTAGGTCCTAGGAAGGTTTTGATTTAAAAATGGTTTCCTGTCATCTAGGCAGGACCCACTCCTCCTCCTCTCTGCGGTGCCCTCGGTGAGTGAAGGGTTGGCGACCTTGAACAGTGCTTACTAGTGTTTGTCTCGAATGAGTTGGGGAACAACTGGCGAACGTGCCGGATCTCAGAGGAAACGGGACGCTGCCCCTTCACCGCGGAGCTTTCCTGAAGAGAGGGCGTCTGAGGTCAGTGCCCGGCCTTGGAATGTCGCCTGTGTCTCACTCGCTGTGTCTGCTTCTCCCCTTGCTCCCGCCGCTCAGAGGAGAGGAGACGCAGGGAGCGCGAGGACCAGGTGTACCGCGAGCGGCTGCGCACCCTGTTCATCATCGCCGTGGTCATGAGCCTGCTGAACTCGCTCAACACCAGCGGGGGCAACATCTCCTGGAACGACTTTGTCAACGAGATGCTGGCCAAGGGCGAGGTGCAGCGGGTGCAGGTGGTGCCCGAGAGCGACGTGGTGGAAGTCTACCTGCACCCCGGCGCCGTGGTGTTCGGGCGGCCTGTGAGTCGGGGCGTGGGCGCTGGCGTGGGCGTGGGCGCAGGCGCGGGCGCAGCTGCGGTGGCCCCTGTGCGGAGACCTTGGGCACGTTCCTTTTCCTGTCGTGCCCCACCCTCGTCTGTCTGGTTGTCTTCAAACAAGATGTGTGTATGGAGAGGTTGAAAGTGGGTTCATTGGTGGGTTTTGGACAGTGGCTCACCAGGACGGAGCTCAAGGACGGTGGTCAGTGGGGGGGGCACCGGGGAGCGTGACAGCAGGACTCCCCACCGCCACGGGAACTGTGCACAGAGGAGGAGGTGGCGCAAGGGACAGATTGGGCTGGGGGTGACTCCTGGCATGAGGCATTAGGGAGACAAGGCTACCCGCAGCCCTGAGGTGCTGCTGGGCCCGTGTGGGTGCGTGTGAGGTGTTGTCTGGGGAGGCAGAGGGCATGTCACTGAGTCAGGAGCAGAGGTGGCAGGGAGTTACCCAGGTGGAAATCTCCCACAGGCCACTCAAGACTCAGAGGTGGGGGTGGACAGGGCCGCTGGGCTCATTCTTCTTGGCAGAGCATCCTCTCCCTCACGGCGGAATCCCACCTAGGACCCAGAGTGCCCCTTTGTGCACCCAGGCCCGGCTCTGGTTTCTGGGCAGAGCTGAGTGGCCAGGCGAGTTCCTCCTGCCCGAGCTGGCACGGTGCTGCTGGTGAGCTCTTGCAGACCAGCCTTTGAGCCTGTCGTCTGCAGCCGGTTGTCTGTTTATGAGAACTTGTGATCTAGTTGGGGTGGTAGGGTCAACACAGACTGTTACACGGTGAAAGTTAGTTCCAGTACACTACAAAAACAAGAGGTCGTGAGCGAGGCTGTGGCCTGGCCTCAGAGCTCAGCACCGTAGGTGGGCAGCCAGCGCTGCAGGTGCCTTGCGGAGGCCAGCGGATGAGTTGGCCCCAGTGCAGACGTCACAGAGGATGTGCAGTTTGAATTGGCTTCTGGATCTCGGCATGGAAAGAGGGTCATTTCTGTGCGTGTCCCTTCTGTGCCGTGTGTTTGAGTGGTCGGCGGCGTTGGAAGAGTCCAGTCAGGCATTTGGGGCTCGTTGGATTAATCTGGCATCTGTGGCCACTGGGTGTTCCAGCCAGCACAGTGGTGGCCTCCTGTAAATAAGGGTAAGTGCTTAGGGACTGGTGGGTGCCGGTGGCCCTGTCCTTCCTCCCCTGGAGCCTCCACAGGCCGGACCATTCAGAGCCAGGGGGAAATCTTGTGGCTTAATTTATGTTAGAGGGATGTGTTGAGTCTCTGAGCTTGGAAGAGTTTAACCCTGGAAAGTGTGTGGACCAGGCTGTTGGAGAAATGATCTCGGATGCTGTGCCCCGTACAAGCTGTGGAGATGATTAGGGCCTCCCCACTGGAGTTTCTGCCCTGAGATGGGTTATTCAGGGTGCTTTTTCTTTTTTAAAAACATTTTAAAATTTAAAATTTATTTTCTTCTGATGCATTATTGACTTCCAACCTGCTGCATTTTCTAGGGTGTCAGCTGCCTTTGAGTCTCTGGACGTGAGAGGTTTCAGACTGGCTCACGTGGGAGCCCAGGACCCTCCGCTCACCCAGGACGCGGCATAGACTCCCAGCCTGTGCTGAGCCGGGTCGGCAGGAAGCACGTAAACCTGTGGGAAAAGCAATTCCACCGTAGGGAAACACTCTTCCTTAGTCTCTCTGTCCAGAGGAGGTTTCCTAGGAGACTCGGGCTGCAGCACAGTGACTGAGGCGGGTGTTGGCAGACAGCGTCACCTCTAGGACCCACGGGGGAAGTGCTGACTCACCTTTGGCCCCCGTTCCTGGTCGGCACGGGCACCCGGTCAGAGTGGCCGTGCAGGCCTCTGGTGTCAGTCTGCCTGGTTCCTCTCACCCTTTCTTAGGCAAGGCCTGTGGCCACTGTGCACAGAGCTGCCTCCCCACACACACACAGGAGCCCCTGAGCCATTGCCACACACTCAGGTACTGACAGGTCCTGTCTCCCTCTGGCTGCTGCCTGACCCTGCACTCGGGGACGCTGGAGCCTGTCTCGCCTCCTCCGTTGAGTTCTCAGCTGACAGGCCTGGTTTCTTTTTGTGTTCCTTGTCAGAATTGCAGTAGAGGCTAAAGGTTCTCCTGTCTCTCCATGGCCTCAGTCAAGAATACTGGCTGTCTTGGTGTTCCCTGCCTGCCTCCCTTCCTCCCTGCTTCCCTTTCTTCCTTCCTGCCTTTTCTTTTCTTTTCTTTCTTTCTTTTCTTTTTTTTTTTTTTTTTTCCTTTTCTTCCTTTTTTCCTCTGCCATCCCCCTGTCTTGATATTTTAAAAGACAAGAAGCCCAGACGAGCATGGTGGGTAAACACAAGGAATGGCACTGATTGGTGTGAATACCCCAGGTGGCTGCCTCGTCACTTCGGCCCACTGGGTTATTAACCGGAAACACACGCTTAGCTACGCACATGTCACCTGATGAAGCAACTGCCTTCAGGATAAAGTGTTCAGAATCCTGTCTCAGCAGGACTCCTGCTGGAGTTCCCAGCTGCCCCCAGGGAGCCCAGGAAATCTGTCTTTGTCCTCTCCTTGGGCTGGTGGCTGTCCCTGGCGTGCTAAAATCTGAGCCAAACGTGCAAAGCTTAATTAGGGACACAGTGTTTGGAGGACATCATGCTCCAGTGGTTTGAGGGGTGAAGACTTGGGATCAAGAAACCCAGTTAATTGAGTTTCAGATCCAGTCAGTGGTCAAACACACACCTCTGTTGCCGTGTCCCCGGCTGCAGTGAGCAAGAACATCTGTTTCTGGCCTCAGCCAGGTGGACTGCGCTGTGCCCCGTCCAGAGTTGCGGTCACGGCCGCGTTGCGTGTGCGGCTCCTGCTGTGCTCTGCACGACAGCCGGAGGCACACGTCAGAGGCAAGTGCTGAGTTTAAGATGCACACACCCACCTCCATTTTCTTAAAATTTTCCTATTAGTGGAAAATATATCGACTGAAATTTTGTTTCTCAAGATGTGTTTGAGAAAATTAAAATTTTTTAGACTTTGAAGTAGAGGTGTTCCTTTACATAAATGGGGTCATGTCATGACAAACCCATTGAGAGTTTAAAATATCATAGGTCAAAAGTTTGTATTCAGCTGGGTGTGGTGGCTCACGCCTGTAATCCCCACACTCTGGGAGGCAGAGTTGGGAGGATCGCTTGAGCTCAGGAGTTCGAAACCAGCCTGAGCGAGAGTGAGACCCCGTCTCTACTAAAAAGAAAGGAAAAAGAAAATCCAGCCAGCATTGTGTCTCGCCTGTAGTCCCAGCTACCCAGGAGGCTGAGGCAGGAGCATCGCTTGAGCCCAGGGGTTGGAGGTTGCAGTGAGCTACAATGACACCACTGCACTGGTGAGACTCTGTCTCAACAAAAACTAACAAAGTAACTGAGCATGCCTCCTCACAACCCCCACCCCTTCATATTAAAAAAAAAAAGTTTATTTTCAACTTCCAATAGGTTTGTCCAGACATAGCCCCTTTGTGTCAAGAAGCAAACTGAATGCGTGTTGATTTTGCGCCATTGTAAAGTTGAAAAATCTTAAGGTGGACAATTATGAGTTGATCATCTTTAGTTTCTGGGTGACATCCTCTTCAGAACCCTAGAGCCGTCTGTTCAGCATGTCACGGGCCCCGGTCTCTGTTCGCTGTGACCTGGGCTGTCTGTCCTGCTAACTCTCTCACTGTCCCCTCTGCTTCTGCCCCAGAGGCTGGCCTTGATGTACCGAATGCAGGTTGCAAACATCGACAAATTTGAAGAGAAGCTTCGAGCAGCTGAAGACGAGCTGAACATCGATGGCAAGGACAGGATCCCGGTTTCTTACAAGCGCACGGGCTTCTTTGGGAAGTACGCTGGTCTGTGGACTCTTGAACTAAACACGGCGTGGCCCTGTGGTGTGAGAAGCAAGTTGCAAACAACAGTCTCCAACTGTCTTTGCCTAGTTAGCTGGAATCCCCTGTGGGAGCGTAGGGCGAGTGCAGGGATGAAGGGTGCCGCGCTGGGAACGCTGGCAGTGAAGTCACCTTTCATGTCGGAGAGGGTTCTGGGACCTCCCCAGGGTGCCGATACCCGAGGAAGCCCAGGTCCCTGATGTGAAATGTAGCATTTGCGTGTGACCTGAGAACATCCTCCTGTGTCCTTTAAATCATTTCTAGATTACTTACAGTATCTCATACAATGTCAATAGTTGTTTAGGGAATGATGACAAAAAAAAAAGTCTGTACATGTTCAGGACAGACTTAATTTTTTCCCCCAAATATCTCCAGTCTGTGTGTGGTTGAGCCCACAGATGGGGTGGGCGACTGCTTGCGAGTTGTCAGTTGCTGTCCTTAGTCGTCTGGCATTTCTGAATGGACTCGTAGCCTGGTGAGATGCAGGATGCCAGTGACTGGCAGGTGCTCCTTGGACAGTGATGTGCCTCTCGGTTCCGCAGCCCAGTGAGTCCTGGAAGCTCAGCGCACTTCCGATTTTCTTTTAGGAAAATGACGGGCAGGACAGGGAGCGGGGCAGCCCCAGGGCAGCCCCTTCGTGCTGAGCGCTGAAGTTGTTGGGGTGGCTTGCTGCCACCAGGCTGGTTGTCCTTGGTAATTGAAGCTGTTAGCCTGCTTCTAAAAATACATACAGAAACATGTATTTTAAAACATATAAAAAAACATACAGAAACCTGCTCTTGTTGGTCACTGTCACGAGGGTGGTGGGATAAACAGGCATCTTCAGCCATTGCACTCACTCTCATCCCTCGGGAAGCCTCACGGAGGAGGATGCTCGGTGAGAACTGGACGAGAGAAGCCGTTTTCACAACATTCTGTTCTACACATCAGTCTCAGACTTAGGGTTTGTCCTTCTCATCTTGGGGCCATTGTCAGTGGCTGTTCTTGTAAGGTGTGTACGTCAGGCCGCGACTGAGCCTGTGACGGCCTCCCTTTCTCCCGCAGCGCACTCTACGCCCTGGGGATGGCGGCGGTGGGCCTGGCCATCCTGTGGTACATCTTCCGCCTGGCTGGCATGACCGGAAGGGAAGGCGGATTCAGTGCTCTTGTAAGTCGTGCAAGTCAGACCTTGCTGAACGTGCAGTCTCAGGGCTCTTCTGTGTTTCGTTTGCTGAAAGCGTTTCCCATAAACTACAGAATAAGTATATAATGACAATTAACCTCTTGCAAAGACCAGCCTGCAGCCACAATGTGGCAGCTCACGGTTCCTTCCGATTGGCTGGCTGAAGGGTCAATAGTGACCAGCGTTGACCAAGGGCCGTCTCTCCTGACTGCTGGGTGGCTGAGCCAAGTGAGTTTATAGAGTAGTTTATTCCACAGTTTTCAGTAAGCGGCTGGGAGTGACTTTTCCCCCTTGGTTTCTCTACCGGCTAAGAAGCTGAGGAATTTTAAAGGTTGTCTTTAAAGGAACAACCTTAGTACGCTTTAGCCGTCTTCTGTCACGGTGGCCTTTACTGCGAAGTGCCTCGTCCCTCTGCTGGGGTTTGGGCCAGAGTGTCAGCTGGGTGGTCCCTGCTCCATCCCTGGGCGGGGCTGGGGCGCGGACGCAGGGTGTCACCTATTGCTCCGCGCACACTGGGAGTATGTTTCTTTGTCCAGCTAAACACCAACGCTCATTTTTAATCACACTGTGGTATTTCACTGTGGGCTGTACCATCGTCTCTTCAACAGGTTTCATAATTTTTTCCTATTTTTATGTATTTAAATAGCACTGTGATGAATTCCACGCCCGCGCATCTTGTGCGTGTCTGCCCAGCGTGTCTTCCTGAGAGGGGCTGGAGCACGTGCACGTGCTAGGAGCTTCCCCTGCCTTGCCCACCGCTCTCCAGGGATTTACCAGTTAACATTTCCACCAAGACTCCCCATGCGGATCATTATCGTATTATTTTTGTAGTCAGAAAAAGAAATTACAGAGTAGTGGGGAAGATCGTGTAGAGTAGGACAGTTTACTGTCCTCCCTGTGGTGTGGGAGGATTTTTTTACAGCAAATCGCTAGATAACTTTCTTACTAATTAATGATGTAAAACAAACATTTCCCTGTGTGTCTGCAGAGTGGCCTGTGAGCCCTGCCTGACTAGAGTGGGCGTGGGGGGCTCCCCTAGGGTGCAGCCTGGGGGCGGTGGGGTCCGGTCGGCCCAGACACCAGGGGCTGAGCCTCCAGCGTCTGGCTGCCGGCAGGTCCCCTCGCTCTGCCTGGTGCGCGAAGCTGCTCATGGTGCGTCTTTCCGTACAGAATCAGCTCAGAATGGCGCGGTTCACGATTGTGGACGGCAAGATGGGCAAAGGAGTCAGCTTCAAAGACGTGGCCGGGATGCACGAAGCCAAACTGGAAGTCCGAGAGTTTGTGGATTATCTGAAGGTGAGAGCCTCGTGTCGAGGAGGAGGGAGGTGTGCGGGTGGCGACCTTTCTCTCCCAGAAGGAAGCCCCCTTGGGGACGGGAATTCCGTTGATTGGCTGTGGAGTGGTGACCTCCCCACCCCATGGGGACACCGAGCACGGCTCTTTGCCTTTCCCAGAACCGCGCGAGCCGTAGCTGCCTTTCTCGCTCCTCCTTAAGCATTCTCTGAAACCCGAGCAGTCAGCCTTGCGCTGTCCCCTGCTGTCTAGAGCCCGGAGCGCTTCCTGCAGCTCGGCGCCAAGGTTCCCAAGGGTGCGCTGCTGCTCGGGCCCCCCGGCTGTGGGAAGACGCTGCTGGCCAAGGCGGTGGCCACAGAGGCCCAGGTGCCCTTCTTGGCGATGGCTGGCCCGGAGTTCGTGGAGGTCATCGGAGGTGGGTGCTGGTGGGGCCGTGGACAGGCTCAGCTGACCTTGTCTGGGACGGCTGTCCCTCCGAGTGCCCGTGCTCGGGCGCCTGAATCCACGGGAGCAGAGTGGGGGGGCGTGGAGGAGGGAAGCAGGAGCCTGAGTTAGAGAAAGTTCTGGGTCTGGTGAATGGGGGGGTGATGTGTTTGAAGCCACACGCACTGGTGGCCAGGGGAGGCCAGCACTGTTGCTGGTTGGTGTGCAGGGGAGGGGGCCTGCGTAGGTCTTGTCTTCCTTGCGGGCAGTGGAGCCCGGCCCCAGCACAGGAAAGGATGTGTTTTCCGTCGTCCATCCATTTCCTGATGCTTTCTGTGTCCTCTCAGGCCTTGGCGCTGCCCGTGTGCGGAGCCTCTTCAAGGAGGCGCGGGCCCGGGCCCCCTGCATCGTGTACATCGACGAGATCGACGCCGTGGGCAAGCGGCGCGCCACTGCCGTGTCCGGCTTCTCCAACACGGAGGAGGAGCAGACGCTCAACCAGCTTCTGGTGGAGATGGACGGTCAGTGCCCTGCGCCCCGCGCCGCCGTGGTCCCTGCCGGCGGTGGCCTCCGGTCAGCCTTCCGCAGTTTCTTTTTCTTTTTAATGGAGCTGACCCAGCAACGGTGACACGGAATTGTTTGTCGTTTGAGCTAGTTTTGCAAGAGGTATTTTCTTTTCGTGAATATCATGGTATAGTATCCATATAACATAAAATCCATCATACTAACTGCTCTTCTGTGTACAGTTCTGTGGCATTGAGCACATTCTCACTGTTGTGCAACCGTCCCCAGAACTTTCTCTTCAACCCAAACAGAAACTCTGCTCCCATTCCCCCTCCCCCAGGGCCTTGTAACCTCCATTCTTAAAAAATTTTATTTTCTAGTTTTTAATTTTTTGTAGAGTAGAGATGAGGTCTTGCTCTGTTGCCCAGGCTGATCCCAAGCTCCTGGCCTGAAGCCATTGTCCCTCCTTGGCCCCCAAGTGCTGGGATTACAGGCGAGAGCCCCCATCCCCGGCCCTGTTCTGCTTTCTGTCTCGGCATTTGGCGACTCCAAGGCCCTCATACGAGTGGAGTTAGACAGTGCTTGCCCTTCTGTGTCTGCCTCTGTCACTGTTGAGAGTGACATCCTCATGGTTCATCCATGTGGTACCATGTGTCAGAATTTCCTTCCTTTTTAAGGCTGAATAACATCCCATTGTGTGCACGGACGGCATTTTGTTAATCCGTTCACCCGTTGACGGACACTGAGGCCATTGTGAGTCATGCTGCTGTGAATGTGCGTAGAAATATCTTAGAGTTCTGCTCTGTAAGATCCATTCTCAGCTTTTCTTCGATCAGAATTCTAGTTACACTGTAGGTATTGTAGATTATGGAGACACTGTTATTTCGAAGTAGTTTGGGTTTCAATAGAACATGTATTGTCTATTTTCCTCTTTTAAACGTTGCTTACTGTTTGGAGGAGTGTATCTGTCAGTGTATGTACAGTAGAGTTTTGATTGTGCATGACTAAGGGGTGAAACGTCGTTTCAACCTTTTGTTTTGAAATAATTTTGGACTTACAAAGGCATCACAGGAGTGGTCCAAGTGTTCCTTGGTAGCTTCCCCTGAGCTCCCACAGGCTTGGTGAGGTGAACGCAGCGCTCCGGGCAGGACCTGCGGTGGTGTCGGTGGCTGGGCCTCCTCCACTCCCGCATGTTGTCTCCTCCATCCTGGCTCATTTCTCAGTCCTTGTCTTGGTGACCACAGTGCCTGTCCCATGAGGAGCATCTTTGTCTTGGGGACCACGGTGCCTATCCCATGAGGAGCATCCTCTCTGTGAGGCTGTGGGGTGTCCTCTGCTGGGGGGGACTGTGCATTCTGCAGGAACAGCCGTGCCGTGACGTCTGTGTGTCTTGTCCGTGGGGTGGGCTCTGCCGAGGGGCTGGGCCTCCCGGCTCACATGTCATCTGGGTGCTCAGACCCACTGTCTGCCGCTCGCGCCGTGAGGCCGGGTGGACGGATGCCGGGGGTGTTCTGTTGGCTCTGGGAGCTCTGCCGAGTTAAAGCCAAAGGGAAATTCCTGGTGGCATCAGGGAAAAGCTGCATTATTCAGGTGTCCTGAGAAGAATGGGTCACATCTGGGCTGCCTGCCCCCACTTCCTGTCTTGGTGGTCCAGCTGTCTGTCAACACACTTGTTCAGGAACGATGGCATGAGCTACTGAGGTCTGAACAGCCACCTGGCACATGTAGGGGAGTGAAGTTTTCAGAGCGCTCAGTGTCCTCAGAGACGTGGGTGAGCGGCTCAGGTGCTGACGTGTCACTGTTGGGAGACACCCGCTCAGAGATGGGTCTTTCACGGACCTTCCGCGGGACCCTCCAGGCCAGGCTCCAGGGCTGTCGGGAGTTCCGGCTGTGCACTCGCACCCTCTCAGGGAGCGCGGCTGTGCCTCAGCTCTGCCGGTGACAGAGGAGCTGGACCTGCTGTTGAAACGATGTTATTAGTACACTTAGAAAAGATACCTGGTGGCGTCTTCAGCTGTATTATATTGCTTTTCTTTTGAGCATCTGTAATTCGTCTCTTAGGTGGTGTGTGGCTTTGACTGTTGCTTTTGGAAGTTACCCCAGGACAAGCGGGTAGTTCTGGAGTCCTGACGAGGTCTCACCTTGGGCTCTGGCCACAAGGGTCTCATGATCCTTGGCAAGGCGCGTGCGGTGGCGGCTGCGTGGTGTGGTGTGCTGAAGCCTACAGACGGTGCTCGTCAGGAAGCCCTGGGTCTGTGAGACGAGCTCCGGTGGCACCCCCCACCGTGTGTCACGGCAGCCGCCTGGGCCGTGGGTGACAGCGGCATAGAAAAGTCCGGCACCGCACACCAGACGCGCTCTGCGGTCACAAGGGCCAGGTTGTACCTGTAGCTTCCGGTTGTTTCTTTAAGGAACGAATAGCTTCTTGGGGTGTTCATGGACAGGAGGTGAGCGTGGCCTTTTGAAAGTCGCCCCATGACCATCAGTGACTGGTCCTTAAGCCTCCCTGACGGTGGAAGCGGAGCGGCCTCCACGTGTGCCTCGGGCTCCCGCGGGTGCTCTGAGAGCTGCACACACGTGCGGAACGCCCTGTGGCTTCGCGCCAGGCCCCGCCCGGCCGAGCTGTGGCCTGGGAGGTGGGGGTGGGTGAGGCTGAACCGCGTGCCGCCCTCCTGCCATGCTGTGCTCCTGTGTGTCGAGCAGACGTCATCGCAGGTGACTGCAGAGGAGACATTCCCACATGGCTCTCACTTCCCTGAGCACACAGGGCCCTGGGAGAGGAGCCTGTGCTCTCTGCTTGTGTGACTCTTTGCACTGAAAACAGAGACCACCTTTCTGGGCAGACTTGAGCCCACCAGGAAGCATTTACCCAATGACATTTTTTTCGGAGCCGATTCTTTCTGTATTACTCTAAAAATAGCTGCTTCCGCCCCTGGGTTTGCTCAGGCTTGAGAATCTGCGAACTGAGGGCCTCTTGTTGAGCTGGGCCGGCACCAAACAAGTCCCTTTGTGCAGAGACACAGTTGTGCATTCTTAGCCCCTCAGATGTGTCTTTGTTGCTTCCTCAGGGCGGAGCGCGCTCTGTTCATTGTGCAGAGGATGGAACGGATGCTGTGTCAGTCGTGGGAAAGCTCTCCAAGGCAGAGAAACAGCCCGGCATTGTAGGTCAGGCGTCAGCCCAGGCCGTCGTCCCCGTGGGACGCCAGACCCCGGTCGGAAGGGCCCGGTCCAGCCCAGTTCCCTGTCCACAGGGTCGTCGGCAGAAGGGGGCTTTTGCTCAGGAACGTCCCTCTGCGGTGGACATCCCAGTCCCAGCTCCTGTGTAGGAAACAGCTGTGGGGAAATGTGAGCCCTGACAGTACGGAGGTTTTCTCAGAGTCGTCCCTACACAGCGGAAGGCAAACGTGGGAAAGGCTGTTGTGACCATTTTATGCTCTTACTCTTTTTTGTTTACGTAATAAACAGCCTTCGCTCAGTAGTGTTTGCCGTGGGCTTTCTCGTGTACCAGCAGCCCAGCGTGGGAGTGCGGAGCGACACCTTGGGAGCCCAGGCCCTGGTTCCCCGGGTGGCCCCGGTGGCTCCAGCGTGTGCCGGACTCGAGCACGCTGGCCTGCACTGGCGGTGCTTGCCGTGCAGCCGCTCTGGCCTCCGCTGGGAGCTGCTGTTTGGCCCCACCCGGGCCTGGAGTGAGAAGTGGGCGCTCTGGCAAGAACAGCTGCTCTGGGTGGGCTTTGCTGCCGTCCTGGTGCCTGGCACGGTGAGAAGCACCAATACCCCCCACCCCCTTTGGGCAGAGGTGGCCCCCTCCCACCTGGGCCGCGTTGAAGGCCTGTTGGTAAAACCTTGATAAGAGCAACTCAGCACTGGGGGAGCCTCTGCCAGTGTCCCGGGCCAGGGCAGATCGTGAGTCTGGGCTGACAGACGGGGCTGCGGCCTGGGGCTCAGGGCTTGGGTGAGGCAGCGAGTACTGAGCGCCAGCCCCCGGGGGAGGCAGGGAGAGGAAGTGTGCGGCCCCCGGGTGAGGCAGGGAGTGCGCTGGCACAGCGCTGCTGTTCCCAGTGGCCCGTGAGCACTCTCATGGCCCACACGCTGAAGCTGCCGTTCCCACCCTCTGTCTTCTCAGGCGGCATAGGTGCTGTGAGCTTTTCACTGCCAGCTGCCCAGCGGGTCTCGGGCCCTGGGGATGAGACGGGGGTTGACGTCTGGATTTTTTTTTATTTTGAGACAGAGTCTCGCTCTGTCACGCAGAGTTGAGTGCAGTGGTGTCATCATGGCTCACAGCAGCCTCAAACTCCTGGGCTCAAGCGATACTCCTGCCTCAGCCTCCTGAGTAGCTGGGAATACAGGCATGCCCAACTAACTTCTCTATTTTTGGTAGAGACAGGGTTTCACTCTTGCTCAGGCTGGTCTTGAACTCCTGACCTCAAGTGATCCCCCTGCCTCAGCCTCCCAGAGTGCTGGGATTACAGGCGTGAGCCACCGGCCCGGCCTGAAAAGTTTTAATAGCATCTGATACCCAGTTAGGCTCAGGTTTCTCTGGTTGCTTCATAAATGCCTTTCGCAGTTGATTTATTCAAATCAGTGTCCGGTGCTAGTTTCTGAACTCACTGTAGAATTCTCAGGTGAGAACTGGGCCCAAGACCGGGTGTTACAGTGTTGCAGTGTCAAGGGTAACGACCCTGGCCCAGGGAGAGGGGCCCGTGAGGGCAGCTCCCGGCGGCACCACTGGACGCCTGATCCCCCCAGAGACGGGGACGGTTCTGCCTCAGCAGACACCTGGGGGAGCCGTCGCTGTTCTCAGTTGCCGAAACAGGGAACACGGTTCTTCCTGGCGGTTCTGGTTGGAAGCACCCAAGGAAGTCAGGCCTCTGCCCCTGGTCCAGAAGGACATGCGTGCTCCTTCTCACTGGGCCTCGGGAGCCTCCCCCCACCACATCCTAACAGGGTAGCGCGTAGGGGAGAGCCGCTGTGTCAGGGATGCCCCCCTAAGGCCACCGTGTCTGCTCTGTACCCTCAGGCATGGGCACCACAGACCACGTCATCGTCCTGGCGTCCACCAATCGAGCCGACATTCTGGACAACGCTCTGATGAGGCCAGGCCGGCTTGACCGACACGTCTTCATTGACCTCCCCACCCTGCAGGTCAGAGCCGGGGCTGCGTGGAGTTCCCCCAAGACCATGAAGGGGTCAGGACCAGCCAGCGTGGCCTGGGCACGTGGCCTGCCAGGGCCAGCCTTGCTCTAGGTGTGCAGGTGTCCGGCCCCGCAGGGCACGGCAGTGGTGTGACGCCTGCTGCAGGCCCCTCTGCTGCTGCCTGTCCACTTTCTTGGACTCTTTGCTCTTTATTGGTTTTGCTACTTGTTGACCCACTGTTGTTTCTTCTTTCATCCTTAAACATTTGGGGTTGAATGTGCTGGTCTTGGTTGAGTTTTATAGCGAATTCTTTGAAACCAAATTCAGGAGGAAAAATAGTAAGAAATCCCTTTCTTCTTGCATGGCGTCTAGTCCTGTGTATCTGGAGCCTGTGGACGGCCGAACTCGCGTCCTAACTCTCTCAAGTATTTGCTTGGCTGTGGGACTGTGGACCATGCCGCTGTCCTGGAAGTGGGATGGGTAGAAGTCCTGTGGCCCGGGGCCTCTCACCCCTCATCCTCCGCTGTCTCAGGCCTCTGGCTGTGCGTCCCACCTTCTGGCCGAAGGGCCTTCACTGTGGCCCTGAGGGAGCAGGAATTCAGCTGGTGGAGAGAGGGGTGAGAGCGAGGACCCGAGGGTGGCTGGCTGGTGCTGGCGTGGCTTCTCTGGGCTGGAGAGTGAGCGCGGAGCAGGAGCCCTTCCCTCTGAGCCTGCCGGCTGTCTTGTTTGACCATGTGGGAAGCGTTTGATGTCGAGAGAATATGCAGTGTGTGTGGGAATCAAACATTTTGCAAAGTAAACCCTAGTTGTGTGCCATGTGTTTCATTTTCATTTATTTATTTCGTTCATTTTCATTTTTAACATACTGCTTGCAGTTCCCTGAATTGGTTTCCCTAGCCATGGGTCGTGACTGATGGTGAGGAGCTGTCATTTAAGAACTCAGGTCTCAGCCGGGGGCGGTGGCTCACGCCTGTAATCCTAGCACTCTAAGAGGCCAAGGCGGGTGGATCGCTTGAGGTCAGGAGTTCGAGACCGGCCTGAGCAAGAGTGAGACCCCATTTCTACTAAAAAAATAGGAAGAAATTATCTGGCGAAATAAAAATATATATAGAAAAAATTAGCTGGGCATGGTGGCGCATGCCTGTAGTCCCAGCTACTCGGGAGGCTGAGGCAGGAGGATTGCTTAAGCCCAGGAGTTTGAGGTTGCTGTGAGCTAGGCTGACGCCACGGCACTCACTCTAGCCCGGGTAATAAAAGTGAGACTCTGTCTCAAAAAAAAATAAATAAATAAACCAAAAAAAAAAAAGCGAGACCCTGTCTGTACTGAAAATAGAAAGAAATTAGCCAAACAACTAGAAATAGAAAAATTAGCCAGGCATGGGGGCGCACACCTGTAGTCCCAGCTATTCAGGAGGCTGAGGCAGGAGGATGCTTGAGCCCAGGAGTTGGAGGTTGCTGTGAGCTGGGCTGACACCACGGCACTCTAGCCCAGGCAACAGAGCGAGACTGTCTCAAAAAAAAGAACTCAGGTCTCATCTGTACGGTGGACACGTGGGGTCACCTAGTCTCTCCGCGCAGACACATGCGCACCTCGCCGTCAGCGTGAGCCCAGTTCCAGCCCAAACTGGCGTCCTCCCTCTTCCCGGCAGGAGAGGCGGGAGATTTTCGAGCAGCACCTGAAGAGCCTGAAGCTGACTCAGGCCAGCACCTTCTACTCCCAGCGTCTGGCGGAGCTGACGCCTGGATTCAGTGGTACGTTTTTCACCTGCAGCCTGTGCAGTGCCAGTTTGAGGGCAGGCGGTCTGACTGCAGGCGGGTGTCGGGCCCTCCGACCGGGTGGCACTGCCCCTCACCTTGGAGGTGGCCTGGTCAGTACGAGCTGGGTGGGACCAGACTGCAGGTGGGGCAGCAGGAGGGCACAGACACTGCTGCTTCCTCTCGGTGCTGGGAACCGCGGCAGTTCTGTGGCCTGTGTTGACTGCAGGGATAGCAGTGGTGATGTCTGCGTCCCCAGCAGTGGCCCCCCGTGTCCCAGTGGTTCTGCTCACCATCTGCCCACGTCGTGTGGAATGTCACTTGGGCCCCTCCCATGCAGACCCTGGGTCTCACACCTGCTCCAGGTGCTGCCGGTGCAGCTTCCCTCCCCCACCCCTGCCAGTCCCAGCCTCAGGTCGGTAGCAAGACAGCACAAGTCAAGAGTGTTTCTGCATGGCTCCCAGTTTAAAGGTTGATGTAAATAAAAATCCTTTCTATTATGATATCGTACCTTCCCTTTTGATTGTTTTTTAAGGTGTTTAACTAGAATCTCGTGGCTGCTAGAGGCCCTTTAATCTCTCACCCATCAGAGCTCATGTGAAATGTGAGGTGGAAGGAAACCCGAGAGGGTGCGTAGAAGCAGGCGGGCACCGTCCCCTGCCAGCACGCTCGGGCTGGGGCAGACCTCGGCAGCTCCTCTCCACAATGGCTTCAGTCTGACGCAGGGCAAGGAGCTGCCACTGGCCCTCCACTTCCCAGTGATTTTTTTTTTTTTTTTTTTGAGATGGGGTCTCACTATGCTGCCCAGACTGGCCCCAAATTCCTCCCGCCTTGGCCTCCTGAGAAACTGGGATTACAGGCTCGCTCCACCACACCCGGCTAAGTTTTGTATTTTTTGGAGAGATGGGCTCTCGCTCAGGTTGGTCTCAAACTCCCGGCCTCAAGGGATCCTCCTGCCTCCGCCTCCCAGAGTGCTGGGATTACAGGCGCGAGCCACCGCGCCCGGCCATTTTCCTTCTTCTTAAACCCCGATAGCGCTAACGCCCACCCCACCTGTCTGTGTTGACAGGTGCCGACATCGCCAACATCTGTAACGAGGCTGCGCTGCACGCCGCGAGGGAGGGGCACACGTCCGTCCACACCTTCAACTTCGAGTACGCCGTGGAGCGTGTCATTGCCGGTATGAGGACTGCGCCCCGTTTGTAAGGCCTTGCTCTCAGCAGGGCTTGAACCCCAGAAATACCCACTCAGAGACCAGTCCCCCAAAGTAACAGTAGAGGTGACGTAGAGGGAGCCAGATCTAGGCTTGGACATGGTACGATTCAGGCAGGTGGCAAGGAGTTACCAGACAAGAGGGGAAATACATGAAGTATTTCAGTGTTTTGTAAGTCAGACCTTCACAACTTACTTTTCCTTGGTTTGAAGGACTGCAGAGCTACCTAAGAGCACACACGCTCTCCAAGTAGAAAAGTGAAAGTGCTTGGAAAGCCCAGGTGCGAGGGTGCTCAGGCCAGCGCCGGCCCTGTGGTGGCTGAGAGCTGACCACCAACTGGACAGGTGCCCAGGGCTGCACTTGTAGGTGGTTGAGGCTGCGTCACCCACAGACCTGCAGGAACGTCTGTGCCGTCCAGAGACCGTGCAGGGAGGCGTGGGTCTGCGGTGCGACCTCTGCCTCTGCCGAGACCCCTCGCCCTGGCTGTTCGGGAACGGGAGAGGGGCTTTCTGCGTGAGGGCTGGGGCTGCCTCTGGCGGTGCTTCACCAGGGCTGTTAGAGGTGGGGAGAGCAGGACTCCAGCTGAGAATGAGACGTAGAAACTTCTGCAGCCACATTGTAGTGACACCCAGATGTTACGTTCTCATTGATTAGGGCCGGGGTTCAGACCAGCTGTATCAGCTGAGGCGGACTGAACAAACATTTTAAACAAGGCAACTGGTTGGTCTTTGCCACAGATGTGAAGAAGCACAGAGCCGCCCTTACAACTGTCCCCGCAAGAACTGCAGTCTTGTCACTTAGAGTTGACACCTGGGACAAGCCTCCCCCAGGGCCCAGGGCTGCAGCTCGGGAAAGCAGAGGGTCCCTGAGGGGGCCGGGAAGGGAGGGCGGCTGTCGGGCAAAACACACTCACAGTTCCCCATGGCGGCCCATGGGTGGAGAGTCCTGAAGTTGCCTTGTTTTTACTAAAAGTTGGTTTTTGTATAAGCCATTTATTTTTACATGGAAATTATTATCTTTTTATAATATCAGAGCAGGAAAGATTGAGTGGGAACTACAAGCCCAGTAAAGAAAATACTAACAGAACACTGTCTCTCCATGTGTGTGAGTCCTTCCTCACTTCCGGTGTGGCCTGAGTGTTCTGAGATCCGCGGCTACACTGGGGTCCGGCACAGAGCGTCAGGCAACTCCTGCCCCAGCGGGCAGTGGAAGGAGCCGGACCCGGGTTCACAGAGCGCCTTTCACAGGCTGCTGCTGCTTTACCTGGGGGACGGCCTAGTGCCTGGTTGACCCATGACCAGGGCCCCTCACACGGGAACCTTGCCTATTCTGGCAGACGCCCTCGTGGCTCTTGTCTGGCCTGTGTCCACGGTCTGGCAGGTGATGCCTGCCCGACCACCGCCCTGGCGCTGAAAGGTGGACCTGTGTCCCCGAAGCGTCCCCAGGGAAACCCAGCCTGGACGGCCCCTGGTCCTTCAGATGGAAGGTGAAAATTGAGTAAAACACTGCAGTGGGATGCAAGCTCAGAGATTTATTACTCTCAGGTCCTGAGCAGGGGCCGTGGGTTGGAGGCATCCTCTGCCTAGGCCAGGAGGAGAAGTGATGAGGATGGAGGAGGGGAGATCCGCAGGCGCCATGTAGAGGGGACCTTGCTGGGGCACAGGTGGGAGCAGCCTGTGTGCCTCAGCCCGTCCCTGGCTTGCTTTCAGGGACGGCCAAAAAGAGCAAGATCTTGTCCAAGGAAGAGCAGAAGGTGGTTGCGTTCCACGAGTCGGGCCACGCCCTGGTGGGCTGGCTTCTGGAGCACACGGAGGCTGTGATGAAGGTGGGTCCTGGGCAGAGCGGGCTCTGGGGACGTGAGTCTGCTCGGAGAGCGAGAAGCCTCCAAGGACGGTGGGCGGAAGCCAAGAAGCAGGAGGCAGGAGGAGCCCGTGTGTCTCTCGGCTGAGCCGTGGCCTCAGTTACAGGCGTGAGACCTGGAACGCCGCAGCCGACCTGCAAGTGAAGAGTTGCGTGTGTGCTGTCTGCTCTCACTGACTCCGGGTACTGAGGAGTGAGCTGAGAACACAGTTTTCAAATACCACTCTTGTTGGTGGTCGTTAACTGAAAATGTGTTCTTATCAAATGGAATTAAATAATACTACGAACAGCTTCCAAACCACGTGTGGATCCACAACCTGGGGATCCCAAGTGACTGCTGAGGAAGATGTCACTGTTTGGGATGTGGCAGCGCGTTTATGCTGGAGCCGTGCAGGTGGCTGGTTTGAGGCTCACCCTGAGAAGCAGCTGCACTGTGTTCCCACCCTCAGTGCACACTCACCGCCGACATGCACACGGCACAGCAGCGGTTCCCACCCTCAGTGCACACTCACCGCCGACATGCACACGGCACAGCAGCGGTTCCCACCCTCAGTACACACTCACCGCCGACATGCACACGGCACAGCAGCGGTTCCCGCCCTCGGTGCGCACTCACCGCCGACATGCACACGGCACAGCAGCGGTTCCCGCCCTCGGTGCGCACTCACCGCCGACATGCACACGGCACAGCAGCGGTTCCCGCCCTTGGCGCGCGCTCACCGCCGACATGCACACGGCACAGCAGCGGTTCCCACCCTCGGCGCACACTCACCACCGACATGCACATGGCACAGCAGTGGTTCCCACCCACAGTGCGCGCTCACCGCCGACATGCACACGGCACAGCAGCGGTTCCCACCCTCAGTGCGCGCTCACCGCCGACATGCACACGGCACAGCAGCGGTTCCCACCCGCAGTGCACTCACCGCCGACATGCACACGGCACAGCAGCGGTTCCCACCCGCAGTGCACTCACCGCCGACATGCACACGGCACAGCAGCGGTTCCCGCCCTCGGCGCACACTCACCGCCGACATGCACACGGCACAGCAGCGGTTCCCGCCCTCGGCGCACACTCACCGCCGACATGCACACGGCACAGCAGCGGTTCCCGCCCTCGGCGCGCACTCACCGCCGACATGCACACGGCACAGCAGCGGTTCCCGCCCTCGGCGCACACTCACCGCCGACATGCACACGGCACAGCAGCGGTTCCCGCCGGCGGCGCGCACTCACCGCCGACATGCACACGGCACAGCAGCGGTTCCCACCCTCGGCGCGCGCTCACCGCCGACATGCACACGGCACAGCAGCGGTTCCCACCTGCAGTGCACGCTCACCGCGGACATGCACACGGCACAGCAGTGGTTCCCACCCGCAGGGCACTCACCGCCGACATGCACACGGCACAGCAGCGGTTCCCACCCTCAGCGCGCACTCACCGCCGACATGCACACGGCACAGCAGCGGTTCCCACCCTCAGCGCGCACTCACCGCCGACATGCACACGGCACAGCAGCGGTTCCCGCCCTCGGTGCGCACTCACCGCCGACATGCACACGGCACAGCAGCGGTTCCCGCCCTCCGTGCGCACTCACCGCCGACATGCACACGGCACAGCAGCGGTTCCCGCCCTCCGCGCGCACTCACCGCCGACATGCACACGGCACAGCAGCGGTTCCCACCCTCAGCGCGCGCTCACTGCCGACATGCACACGGCACAGCAGCGGTTCCCACCCGCAGCGCGCGCTCACCGCCGACATGCACACGGCACAGCAGCGGTTCCCACCCGCAGCGCGCGCTCACCGCCGACATGCACACGGCACAGCAGCGGTTCCCACCCTCAGTGCGCGCTCACCGCCGACATGCACACGGCACAGCAGCGGTTCCCACCCTCAGTGCGCGCTCACCGCCGACATGCACACGGCACAGCAGCGGTTCCCACCCTCAGTGCGCGCTCACCGCGGACATGCACACGGCACAGCAGCGGTTCCCACCCGCAGTGCACTCACCGCCGACATGCACACGGCACAGCAGCGGTTCCCACCCTCAGTGCACACTCACTGCGGACATGCACACGGCACAGCAGCGGTTCCCACCCTCAGTGCGCACTCACCGCCGACATGCACACGGCACAGCAGTGGTTCCCACCCTCAGTGCGCACTCACCGCCGACATGCACATGGCAGAGCAGTGGTTCCCACCCTCGGTGCGCACTCACCGCCGACATGCACATGGCACAGCAGCGGTTCCCACCCTCGGTGCGCACTCACCGCCGACATGCACACGGCACAGCAGCGGTTCCCACCCTCAGTGCGCACTCAACGCCGACATGCACACGGCACAGCAGCGGTTCCCACCCTCAGTGCGCACTCACCGCCGACATGCACACGGCACAGCAGCGGTTCCCACCCTCAGTGCGCACTCACCGCGGACATGCACACGGCACAGCAGCGGTTCCCACCCTCAGTGCACACTCACCGCCGACATGCACACGGCACAGCAGCGGTTCCCACCCTCAGTGCGCACTCACCGCGGACATGCACACGGCACAGCAGCGGTTCCCACCCTCAGTGCACACTCACCGCCGACATGCACACGGCACAGCAGCGGTTCCCACCCTCAGTGCGCGCTCACCGCCGACATGCACACGGCAGAGCAGTTGGCCATCTTGGAACGTCAGTGTCCATTACTGATTTTCAGAGGTGTTAGATGTTTGGGCATCATATTTGTAGAACACGGAAAAACTCAGCAATGAAGATAAGTATTTTAACACAATGTCTCAAAAAAATTAATGCAGAAAAATCCATGATGAACAAAATATCAGAATTTTAAATTTCTTGTCACTCTCAGAATTTTCACTTTACTTGATGGTCAGATAAAGGCCAGGTGCAGTGGCTCACGCCTATAATCCTAGCACTCTGGGAGCCCAAGGCGGGAGGATCGCTTGAGCTCAGGAGTTTGAGACCAGCCTGAGCAAGAGTGAGACCCCATCTCTACTAAAAATAGAAAAATAAGCCAGGCGTCATGGTTTGCACCAATTGTCCCAGCTACACGGGAGGCTGAGGCAGGAGGATTGCTTGAGACCAGTAGTTTGGGGTTGCTGTGAGCTGGGCTGACGCCACAGCACTCTAGCCCAGGAGATAGAGCGAGACTGTCTAAAAAAAAAAAAAATCAGATAAATTAGTAGTAATGAAAAGAATCTTAAGGCTTGATGTTTTGCTAGGGAAAGATTGTGAAGTCACTGTTACTGATTTGGTAACATCATCGCTATGGCAGTTGTTATTTCTGGCTTTTTAATGGTAATCTAATTTAGTTTGAGATTTAAAATTAAGGTTCCTCTTGGGATTCTCAGGGGACTTTGACATGGTCACCTTGCTGCCGTGACTCTCAAACGGCCGTGGGACCAGCAGAGGGTCTGGCCCCGGTAGGGTCTTCCTCTGTCCTCGTGTGGTGGGGCTCCCTGTTGTTAGGGCAGCGCCCTACTTCTTGGGCGCCTGGTGCTAGGTGGTCCGGGGAGGCAGAGGCGAGGACAGTCTGTTTCCTGTCGTGCATCCTGGGGTTTCCATAGTAGCAGACAGGGGTGCGGGAGGTTGGTGCAGACTGGCCGTTGGGGTGAGCCTTGTCCTCACACCTCTTGCTTGTTTCCTCCTAAAAGGCCTTGTCTTTTGACTTGTACACCTGGTATTTTACGAGGAAGACACACCTGACGGTGTGGGTGCAGGTCCCGCTGGCCCGGATCCCCTGTGTTCCCACAAGTGGTCGTCTTCCGAGTCAGGGTCCTCTTGTTACAGACGTGCAGTGGTGCAGACTCGTTCCCTGCTGTGAGAGCCTGTCACGGCAGGTTCGCCTTGCATTGCGCCCCCTTCCTCTGCGCCCACGCCCTGCCTTGCTGACCTCCCGTCTCCGTGTCCGTAGGTCTCCATCGCGCCGCGGACGAACGCCGCTCTGGGCTTCGCTCAGATGCTCCCCAGAGACCAGCACCTCTTCACCAGGGAGCAGCTGTTTGAGCGGATGTGCATGGCCCTGGGTGGCCGGGCCTCGGAGGCCATCTCCTTCAACAAGGTCACTTCGGGTGAGGAGCTGGCCCCATCGTCCCTCTGTCCCCACGTGTCGGGGGAACATCTGGTGAAAGAAGTACATAGTGTGATGCAAATGTAGTTTTGAATTTTATTAAGTGTTTTTTAAAAGATGAGCTGTTGGCCGGGCGCGGTGGCTCACGCCTGTAATCCTAGCACTCTGGGAGGCCGAGGTGGGCGGATCGTTTGAGCTCAGGAGTTCGAGACCAGCCTGAGCAAGAGCGAGACCCCATCTCTACTAAAAATAGAAAGAAATTATATGGACAGCTAAAAATATATATAGAAAAAAATTAGCCGGGCATAGTGGCGCATGCCTGTAGTCCCAGCTACTCGGGAGGCTGAGACAGGAGGATCCCTTGAGCTCAGGAGTTTGAGGTTGCTGTGAGCTAGGCTGATGCCACGGCACTCACTCTAGCCTGGGCAACAGAGAGAGACTCTGTCTCAAAAAAAAAAAAAAAAAGATGAGCTGTGGTTAAAGGAGATTTGGAAATAAGCAAAACTTAAAATAATTTCATTGGGCAAAAATGTTTACATACACACAGACCATAAATGCATTTAATTGGTTAGTTATGGGTAATGGCTGTATGAAGCTGGAATCCATTGACGCAGACTGTTCTCAAGGTGCGACTTCACTGGGACACTCGGGAGGCGAGAGCCTCCCCCGCACTCCCAGGATGGCCACGGAGTGAGCCCCGATGTGTGTCCCGAGTGGTTGAGCTTTGAACAAAAGAGCATTTCCTATGCCTTAAGGAACCGTCGCAGGGTGCAGCTGCTGGTCGTCTGGCACTGCAGTGCGGCCGTGGGGTAAAGCGCACAGGTCCGTGACGGCACTTCGGGCCTGGGCTCCTGTGCGCCTGCGGGGCTGAGGGTGCCCTCTGACCCCACACTCCAGGGGCCCAGGACGACCTGAGGAAAGTCACCCGCATCGCCTACTCCATGGTGAAGCAGTTCGGGATGGCACCTGGCGTGGGGCCCATCTCCTTCCCAGAGGCACAGGAGGGCCTTGCGGGTGTCGGACGGCGCCCCTTCAGCCAGGGCCTGCAGCAGATGATGGACCACGTGAGTCTGCCCGTGGGCAAGGGGCGTCCGGTCTGCCACGTGAGGGCCTCCACCTGCTCAGAAGAGGCCCAGTGGCTCCCGAGCGGAGCCCGGTGCAGGCCGGGCGTGGGTCTTTCCTCCTGGGCTCTGTCGTAGCTCCGACTTGCCGAGTCGTTTCTCTGGGTGAGGGCCTAGATCCTCCTGATGAGATCATAGGTGGGAATCAGGGAAGAATCTCAAACGCACTGAAGGATGGAGCCCACGTGGCCCTGCCCATGGGACCAGGACGGTGTCAGTCGTGTGCTCTTGAAGCAGCCGTGGGTGTGGCAGAGGCAGACAGGGCCACCTCCAGGAGGGGCCCGCAGGGTGGGAGCGGCATGGGACAGGCTTCTTGAACCACCGTTCCAGGGAGGCTGTCTGCCGGCAGCTGAGTTGTGTTCTCACGAGAGGGAAAGCCTCACTTCCCGACCTGCGTTTCTTTTCTGTACTTGCCGCTAGACCCCGGCTGGTGACGAGGCGCCTGTAGATGGCCCTTGGCCTTGCTCGTGACGGTCTGCTCCCTTCGTCTGCAGGAAGCGAAACTGCTGGTGGCCAGGGCCTACAGACACACTGAGCGGGTGCTGCTGGACAACCTGGACAAGCTGCAGGCGGTGAGCCCGGTGGGGTGGGGGTGCCTTGGTCGCGTGGCGCTGACACAGAGCTTGCCTGCCCAGCCGGCAGAGGCTGGTTTGGTGCTTTGTAGACTGTCCCTCAGTTGGGACGGTCAGGTGTTTTTCTCACAGTGAGGCTGAGTGGGCAACCCCAGAGGAGGGGTCACTCGGTTCTTACAGCTGCTGCCCCGAGCTCAGCAGAGGTGGCGGCTCCTTGTGTGTGGACAGGTGGGTGGAGCAGGGGCCGGTGGCTGTTTCTTAGCTTCCTCTTGTTTCATTAAAGCGAGGCCCTGCTCTCAGGCTGGGAGCTGTGTGTTTTGGGGTCCCCGGAGTACTGCCCCCAGGCCGGCGGCACCGCCTCACTGGGCGTGGTGAGCAGTGCGGCCTGCGCCAAGCAGCATCTGTGTGTCGACCAGGCCTCCCTGCTCTGCCGAACAGGGTCTCACTGCGGTGGGAGCAAGGACAGGTGGGGACAAGGCTGCGGGCCGCGCAGCTCACTGACCCAAGTGCTGTCTGCTGGGCTGTGAGCTGCCCACAGTCGCTGGGCTCCGGTGCGCAGGCGCAGAGCAGCCCTGGCGCCGAAGCGCCTCCCTCTGGCAGCGCAGGTGCAGGTGCATCGCCCCAGGTTCAGGGTCACCGTTTAAATGTTTTGAAAATGGGGAGGCATTTTGCCTTGTCGGAAGCAAGCACGGTGCACCATGGCTGTTCTCTGCGTTGGGGGCTGAGCTGTGGCAGAGCCTGCGGACGGGCAGTGGGTGTGCCCGCCAAGGGTTTGCCGGCATCCCTGCCCGGGTTCTGGGGTCCTCAGCTCACCCCTCTCCCAGACTCCAGTCAGAGGCTCTGCACTTCACCCTCCCCTGCCCCGCAGGCCACACACCCTGTTGGCGAAGGGAACTGCAGTTGCCACAACTAAGCAGAGATTTTGAAGAGAAGTAGGAAAATTCATGACATTGGCAGCTGTGTCTCATTCCCAGACAGGCCCTCGCGCCTCGGCGCCCCCTCCCTGGAAAGGTCCTGTCTCAGCAGCTGTCTGTGTCCTGGGGATTCTCACTCGGCCGCGTCTGTCTTTCCAGCTGGCCAACGCCCTTCTGGAGAAGGAGGTGATCAACTATGAGGACATCGAGGCCCTCATCGGCCCGCCACCGCACGGGCCCAAGAAGCTGATCGCCCCACAGAAGTGGGTCGACGCCCAGAGGGAGAAGCAAGACTCTGGGGAGGAAGCAGAGGCCCAGCAGCCCCTGCAAGGGGAGGAGCCGTCCTGGCCCAGGTAGTGGGGGCTCCCTGACTGCACGCGGGGCCAGCCGGGACCCGAACACGCTCGGCTGCCCCTGGGTTTATTTTCAGCTAACATGTGTCCCTCCTCCTTTAGCTCTTAGCGGTCCGTGCTGAAGGGCTCCAGGGTTGAGCTCCCTGTACGTGATGAGTAAAGTTCTTTGCAGAAATGGCTGCTAAAACTTTGCGTGTGTGCAGTTTCCCCTGTGGGGAAGGGCGTCAGTGCTCCCTACAAGTGTGCCCAGGGCGCTCTGTCCCCAGTGTGGTGGAGCCGACCCAGAGGCAGCACAGCATTCAGAGTCTGAGCAGACCCTCCTCGTGCCAAGGCTCCCGGACAGCCCGTCCCAGCGCCTGTGCCTCCCTCAGAATGCCAGCAGGATCGAGATGGGAGGACCCTCCAAGCCACTTGTCCTCCTGTCCACTGGCTGTCATCATGCTGACTCACCAGTGAGGTCACAGAGTTATTAGGACCAGGCCCTGGGCTCTGGGGGATTCAAACACTGCCATGGTGCCACCTACCACCATGTGGACAGGCTCAATTTGAGGACCTCTCCTCGCTGTCTAGTTGTGCAGCGTTGGGACGCCTTAGTTCTTACTGCCCTGAGAGTTGTCCTGTACTTCACTAATAAATTCTGCGGGTAGAGAGTACATCTGTGCGATCGGGCCAGCGCTAACCCAGAGGAGCCGAGGGATTGTCCTAGATGACAAGATCTGTGGCCTGGGCCCTGCGGGGATAAAGGACACAGGATGGCAGCACTGGGGGCGGCTGCCTGTGCACCGGGGGTGTGACACACACTTGCAGTGCACACTTCCTGCTCCTGCGTCCGCCCGCCCTCCGTGTGGCGTTTGGAGGTGGATTGAGGTCACTTCCTGGCAGAACGGACTGTTTGCTGTGGCGCCAGTACTCGGTGCCCGGAGGAAGCCCGCTGTGCTCTGGGGGGCAGGTGCTTTCACACCCCCGAGGACGGGCAGCTCTGAGGGGCACTGGGATCTTTGCTTCCCCACATTTATCACCAAAGAGCAGCACCTGGTTGGGAGGTCCTTGGCTGGTGTCTTTGCCCTGGGGTGGCAGCCTCTGCAATTGTTGCAGAGCGGATATGGCCCAGCTGTTCCCCCCAACTTACCTGCTGAAACGGCCCATTTCTGTCCATCCTTTGGAAGAGCATCTGCCGAGTGCAGAAGATGCCAGGCATAGTAAGGGCCGCAGCACATACAAGACCGGGCACCTCCTTAGAGCCCAGTAAGGTGCGGTCTGGTTTCCCAGTGCTTGCTGGTGTGAGTGAGCCAGTGGCCACCCAGGGAGAGAAGGTCACTTTGGTTCTGCTCTAATTTATAGAAGTGGGTCGTTTAGACTTTGGCCCTCTGATTGGTCACTGGTGATCTGCAGTGAACATCACCTGTGCTTGAAAAGATACTAAATTTATTCCGACTCTGCTAACCTGGTACAGAATCCACACTGCTCCCCCTGCGCCCCTAAGGCCCTAAGGGGAAGAGGCCCCAACAACAGCATGTGGTCCCTGGCGCACCCAGACTGTCCCCAGGACGGGCCACAGGGCAGCCTGGGCACAGGAGGCCTGCTCGTACCTCCTGGACCCACGTTCGTCTACTTAGGCCAGTGAGGTCTCCTCAAGGAGACAGACACATGCTCTTTAAGTAGCTAATCTCTGTATTTAACACAGTCATAGAAAGCCCCAGAGTATCATTAAAGAATATTAAAAGAAAAAATTATAGTTTTAAAATTATAATACAGCTTGTTCTCCTCCACTCTGGTCTATACTGATAAATAAACGTTTTTGATTCAGACAATGGTGTCCTTTCAGTTTTTCACTGACAATTAGTATTTCTCATAAAGTGGGCATTTCGACTTAGCCTTCGTCTGGTTTCTGTGTAGGCCGTGAGTGTGGGAAGCCGAGAGGCTGGGTGGTTACTTGTTCCACCTTCTCCTTGACTGACTCATTTGGCTCCTGCTTTCCTGATTCAGCCATCAGCCCCACATGGATGGCAGACATTGTTAGCATGCTAGTTTTTGCAAAGTACTATAAGGACATAATTTTTTTTTTTTTTTTGGTAGAACACTATAAAATCACTTTGCTGCTATGATGTTAAAAAAAAATCAAGTGGCTCATGCCTACAATCCCAGCACTTTGGGAGGCCAACGCAGGAGGATAGTTTGAGCTCAGGAGTTCAAGACCAGCCTGAGCAAGAGCGAGACCCTGTCTCTACTAAAAATAGAAAGAAATTATCTGGACAACTAAAAAAATATACAGAAAAAATTAGCCGGGCATGGTGGCGCATGCCTGTGGTCCCAGCTACTCGGGAGGCTGAGGCAGGAGGATCGCTTGAGCCCAGGAGTTTGAGGTTGCTGTGAGCTAGGCTGACGCCACGGCACTCACTAGCCTGGGCAACAAAGCAAGATTGTCTCAAAAAAAAAAACAAAAAAACAGAGCAGCTGGAACTTAGGTGGAGATTGGAGCAGGTGGAGTTGCAGAGTGCAGATCTGTCTAGGAAGATAAATTGGTGATGGGGACAAGAATATCTATGAAGAGGAAGGTGTCTTGGTCCAAGATGGGAACATGGAAAGGGATCTTAGAAAGACCTGGGGTGGAGGGTGAGGGCTAACATTTAGTTACATTCAAAGAAATGTGTCCTGGGCCAAGGCAAGTGTTTATTCAACAAACATTTTCTCCAAAGCCATGCTGCCAGAATGGAGTGGGTGTGGGGTCATATGTTAGTTCCACTGGGCGAAGCGACTGGTGCGGGGAACAGAAGCATTTTTCTCAAGGTTTTTGTGCAGATTTAATGAGAGATGGGAAACGTCTATTCACTCTTCCTACCTTCCCTGCTGCACTGAAGGCCCTGCCTGGCTCCTCCCTATGGGAGGCGGGGCCGTGTGACGTCAGGAGCAACCAGCATCACAGACAGCATCACTGTGGTCTTAACATGGCTTGTCCTCCCTGCGCCTCCTGCCATTTCACAGAAAAGTTCAAGTAATTTGCCCAGAGTCTCAAAACTAATACAAAGGCAGACTCCAGGGCAACTGCACAGCCCTTTCTTACTGACTTGTGGGCTGCTAACCTTCCAAATAACTTATATTTGTGAAAAATGGGAAACTAAGGAAGAGTTTAAACATTAGCTTCCAGGCGGATACTACTTGAATTTACTGAGAAATGCTTTTATTTACAGCCTTGTATCTGCAAACAATTGTACAGCAAAAAGAGCCGGTGGTGCCCTTGTTTCATAATTGAGCAAACGTCTATTAAATGGCAGAGCCAGGGTTTTAACTTCCCATGTAGTTTCCGTGCATTTGTCTGAACAAACTGTGTGCCCCATCTATCACACATGTTCTCTTTCTCTTTACGTGTTTTCCTGATCATGAACTTTTAATTCCTCAGTGAGTCCCAATCCGAATTTTCTAACACCCGAGGGTGTCATAATAAGGCCAGATCAGCAACCTGTTTATTCAGTGCAGGACACAGGCCTCCAAATTTCTTATCTTTTGTCATGAAATTCTTAAAACTGCGGATTAAGTTTACCAGGGGGAAGGTTGGTGGTAGGGGTGGGGGCTGGGATTAAACAGGGTTACTGTGATGTAGAAGGTTACAGGCAGCAAGAGTGTTGTCTATCTCCCAGATTCGTCCTGGAGAATAGGAGGTGATGGGGGCGGGGGACAGGGACGTCTGCCTGCTACTTCACTGTTTTATGATGCCGTCTCTGTGCAGACAGGCAGTAGCCTCAGAGCCAAAGGTTAATAGTAGCTCCTGCGTCACTTGGTGGTTGTGTGGAATTAAATATGAAAATGCATGTGGAGTACTGCATGCCCGGCTTATAAAAGACACACAATTACTGTGTTAATTTTATCTAAAAAATAAATGACCCAAATAGACGTGAGGGGAAGAGACACTGGAACAAGCATGAAGAATTCAAGTGGCGCTAGCTCGCCTTCAATAAACCTTTTCTGCCTTTGCACCGCTAACGTACTGCGTCCCAGAAACACGTACAGACTAAGATTCCCAGAACCCGAGCCAGGACTTCGCTGAGGTCGAACCGCCTGCGGTTTCCCTTTGCCTTAGGACGGCTGCACCTTAATCTGTGTGTTACCCCGCGAAGTCCGGCCCGCGCAGGGCCTGGAGCGCCGGGGACACTCCCGCAGCTGCGAAAAGGACAATAACAAGACAGCAAGCAAGTCGGCTCGGCCACAGCGCTGCGCACGGGCGGCGCCATGTCCGCCAGGGCGGCGCGAGGGTGGGATGGCCGCTTTCGACGTCACTTCCTTCTTTCCTGGCTCTGATTGGCCAGAACGCCCGGCGCTTCTCATTGGCCGGGCCCACTACCATCCCAGGGTACCTTGCGGCCGCGACTCCTTTCCGCTCGGCTGTTCTCCTGCGCAGGAGGTGAGCGCGCCCTGTCCCCGCTCCGTCGGGCGTCATCCGGCCCCATCGGGCACCATCGAACGCCTTCTGGCTCTTTCTACCGCCGTCGGCCTAGCGTTGCGGCCGAAGCAGCCATGGAGGGGCCTCAGGCCCAAGCCAGGGCCTCTTTGACGCTGTCTGGTCGGGCCCGGGGCCCCGGCTCCTCGGGCGCGGCCGGACGGCCGGGGCCGGCGGGCTCGGGGAGGTGGCCCGGGGGGCGCGCGCGGCCGCGGCCCGGCCCCTCACTCGCTCCCCTCCTCTCCCTGGCGGCCCCAGGGCCGTAGGCAGCCATGGCGCCCAGCCGGAATGGCATGATTTTGAAGCCCCACTTCCACAAGGACTGGCAGCGGCGCGTGGCCACGTGGTTCAACCAGCCGGCCCGGAAGATCCGCAGGTGAGCGGGCGCGGCGCGTGTGCCCCGGAGCCGCTGCGTGCCGAGGCCGCGCGGGGTCCCCAGGCACGCTCGGGCCTGGCCCGCGGGGATCTTCCCTGGTCGGGCCTTCGGTGGGATGGTGCGACCGCGGGCATGCGGGGCAGGTGCCTGGGGCGGCAGGCCGGGCGCCTTGCGTGGGGGTGACGACGGCTGGGCTTGTCTTTGGACAGACGCAAGGCCCGGCAAGCGAAAGCGCGCCGCATCGCCCCGCGCCCTGCGTCGGGACCCATCCGGCCCATAGTGCGGTGCCCCACGGTGCGGTATCACACCAAAGTGCGAGCCGGCAGGGGCTTCAGCCTGGAGGAGTTAAGGGTGAGTGTTGGCGGGACCGCCGCGTGATCCGAAACGGATTGGAGTTTTGCCTCTGTGGGTCTCAGTCAAATGATGACAGTCTCCGGAATCGCTGCACTGCTTTGATGAAAGTCCATTTGAACCCTTTTCCATCTGATGACTGAGCGTTTCCGCTCGGGCTGGCTAGAGGTGCGCGACTCCCCGCGGCCTCATCCTTGTCTGTGGTTCTGGGGCAGGTGGCTGGCATCCACAAGAAGGTGGCCCGGACCATTGGAATTTCTGTGGATCCAAGGAGGCGGAACAAGTCCACCGAGTCCCTGCAGGCAAACGTGCAGCGGCTGAAGGAGTACCGCTCCAAGCTCATCCTCTTCCCCAGGAAGCCCTCCGCCCCCAAGAAGGGAGACAGCTCTGTGAGTACAGCGCTCGCTGCTGCCTCCCGGGTGGGTGCGGTGGGGTGTTGGGAGATGGCGGTGGAGAGGCTCCAGCTGTCCCTGTGTCCACCGGGGGGAAGAAGAAAAAGTATTTGCCTGTCATCTTTTTTCGTCCCCCAAGCATGGCGGTTCTATATAAGTGGTGAAGAATTGATGTATTAGTCATCAGAACTGAGGTCCACCATTGGGCTTCTCAACAGGGAGACCTGTTCTGTGGTGATTGCACCAGCTTGGAGCCAGCTTTTTTCCCACTGAAAGCATTCTATCCAAAAACACTTCTAGAAACCCCTTGTAGAACAAAGCTGATAGACGCCATAGTGCGGCTTCCTGGGAGCTGAATTTGGGAATGGGTCTGCTCTGCCTCCCCCCGGGTCACGGGCTGGTGGCTCTTGCAGACCAGGTGAGCCTCCGCCTCTGCCTGTTTTGTGGACTGGACAGACCAGGAATCTGACACGTGCTGTCAGTCACCACACGGGCTCCCACAGCGTGGGGCACTAAGGCTCAGGCACTGGTTCCCTTTCCAGGGACACGGGTGGGTGAGTGCGGGGTCCTTGGGACGTTGAAGGTGAAGCCACCCAACTGTTCTCTCATCAACAAACAGGCTGAAGAACTCAAACTGGCCACCCAGCTGACAGGCCCGGTCATGCCCATACGGAACGTAAGTGCACGCTCGCTCTCCGTGCCGCGCCCTGGACGGGGTGTGGGTGTTGAGGGGGTAGGCGGCGGGTTAAAGGGTGACGCAGTGGCAGCTGGGGTGAGTGCAGAGGTTCATAGGTCTGTGGAGAGGATCATTCTTTCAGCTCTGGTTAGACCAACTCTGAATTCTTAACGGATGGACTTCACCAAAGATGTCTTTGTCCTGCCTTTCAGGAAGCTTTGGGGACCGTCGCTTGTCAGTCCCCAGCTTGTTGGGTCCCTCTCATTGCTGTGTTGGCCAGCACAGCTGAGCCCGCCTCTCCCCACACATCTCCATGGGGACAGGGTTGCTTCTGCTCTGGGTTTGGGATTATTTATTTTTAATTCTTGGCAGCTAAGAATCCACCAATAAGTGGAGAGTTCTGTTTTTTAAATTGAAAACCCAGAGAGGGTGGTTGTATCTGTGTTCTCAGCAGTGCTCAGGCAGCGTTGCTGGCCTCACCGTGACGTCCCCCGGGTCATGCTGACACGCTGTGGGCTTTGCCGCCGCAGTTCACTGGTGAAGATGTGGCTTTGACCCCTGTCCCTCCCTTCCAGGTCTACAAGAAGGAGAAGGCCAGGGTCATCACCGAGGAGGAGAAGAACTTCAAGGCCTTTGCCAGTCTGCGCATGGCCCGAGCAAACGCCCGGCTGTTTGGCATACGTGCAAAAAGAGCTAAGGAAGCCGCAGAACAGGATGTTGAAAAGAAAAAGTGAAGCCTTTTGGGACTTTCAATAAATCAGGAGCGAAGCTGGGCCTCCTGTGGTGTGTTCATCGGGGCCTGGAGCCCTGACTCTCCGGCGGGAGCCCCGAAGCCTGAGTTGCACTGTTTTCCTGTGTTTTAGCACCATTAGTTGATAACCACGGATTTAACAATGGCTTTCTTGTGGGGAGGTTACGAAGGCTGGCTTCATGGGGAGTTGTTTTTTTAACCAGAGTGAGATGAACAACTTTTTTGGCAGGACTGTGAGGGGCCCCGTTGACACAGGTGGTGACCACTGTGGCTTTGCTTCGGTTCGCACTGGGCTGTTGAGTCCACTGTGCTGTGGGAGACCAGCCACTGGGGCCTGGAGCACACCGAAGCCATTAACCCTGCTTCATGGGTGAGGGGATGTGTCTGAGAGTTGTCACTGCCCACACAGAGGGGCTGGAGCCTGTCCTGGCCCTGCCTGCACAGTAGTCTGGGCCCCTGGTAGCTGTGGCCATGAGAACCCAGAGAGGCAGCTTTGGGGTCTGAGTCTTGCCAGATGCATGTGTGTGTGTGGACTCAGTGGACCAGCTCCAGCACAGAAGCAGCAAATGACATGAGCCGCCTCAGCTGTGCTGCTCGCACGTGACACTTGGGACTTGGCTCATTTGGAAGCAGATCCCAACTTGGGGGGCTGTTGCCTACCATTTCCCCACCTAAGACCGACTTAGGAGCATGTCCTGCCTGGGAGCCTGGCTTGTGTGTTTCGAAAGAGCAGCACGGCAGAGGGTCTGGGAGGTCTCCCTGCAGAGTGGCAGCGCTCAGGGTTGGGGGCTCAGTACCCTCCTGTAGACCACAGATCCCTCCGGGTGGGGGATGTGGGGTAACAGCAGACAGCGGGCTCTGGAGCGAGGCTTCCAGCACTGTGTTCCGCGACCAGCCACTCCCCACTGAGATCTGGGCCTTCCAGGCGCAGTGCCTGAAATAGGTGCGCAGGGAAGTGAGTTTAGAAGAGGTGAGTGCTGGTTCTCATCATGTATCGTGCTGCCAACAGAAGTGCTCGTATCTGACAGCCACGGAGGGCCCCTTCCCCGCCGGCAGAAGGTGAAGCCAGGCTGGGATCTGGGACCTGGGTCAGCAGCGCACTAGGCTTGTGAGGCAGGTACATCCTCCCCGTCCTGAACAAGGAAGTGTCGGGCTGTGTACTGAGGGCCCAGGCTTGTGCTCCTAACCTGTGTTCTCCCCAGATTTGCTTAATTTGCTAAAATCCCCAACAAGAGGGGTGGGAGTGAAAGTCCCCTTCAGTGTCTGGGGTCCTGCAGTCCAGCAATGCTCTTAGCAGGTTATTTTTCTTCAACCAGAAGTATTGGCCCAGACTTACTGAAACAATGCCAGCCTGGCGCAAGGAGTGGCGGTGGGCTGGGCCACTCTGCTGGCGTGCCCACTGTGCCCCGGCCTCGCCCCTCCCAATCTCAGAAGGCCCCTGCAGGACAGCTGGGGGTGGGGGGCAGGTGTACTTGAGTTCCCTGGTGAAGCCAAGGCCTGTGGCTGGGGAAGAAATGAAGAGATTTAGAGCAAACTCTTAATCCAGGATGGGGGTATGGGCCGGTCAGCTCCAAAGCAGCAGGACTCCATCACCTGGAGCTACGGGCCCTTGGTTTACACTTACTCCCTGGGGACCCCCCTGTCCAGCACATGGTGGCAGGATCCTAGGGTGGCCCCAGGATTCCTGCCCCTGGGGGACACACCTGGGTGCCCCGTGAGTGTGGGCATGATGAAGAGCTCACCTGGTTGTGATGTGCGGGTCAGACCGGGTGAGCTGAGTCCTGGGTGTGTGGCAGCGACACATTCTGCTGGCCCTGAGGGCCACCAGGCCACCGGAGCTGAGAGCAGCCCCTCCCAGCACGCAAGGAATCCGGGAAGGACCTCGAGCCTCAAGTGAGACTGCCGGAGGTGCCAGCCTTATTCCAGCCACTTGAGCCCCTGACGGGAACGCAGCCATGCTGTGCCCACTCCCGAGATGAACACTCGGAAACACAATCAACGCGTGTTGTTTTAAGCTGCCGAGTTGGTAGTGATTTGTCACCCAGCGTAGAAAACGACTCCTCATTCCCTGTCGCAGCTGGGCAGGATCCCACCGGCGGGCGCGCTCTGCATTTAGCCAGCCTCCGCGGGAACGCAGGCGGCTCTGCGGCGCTCCTGGCCCGGGACGTCGGTCTGCGGCCGCAGGTGCGTTTTCCGCGGAGTCCCCGGGTCCCCGTCGCGTTGCCGGCAACGCCCGAGGCAGCCGCCAGGGGGCGCGCTCCCGCGTTTGCAGACCCGGAAACCGGAAAGTTCTGGGGAGGTTTTAATTTGCACCTGTGGTTAGGAGCGGGTCGGGCACCTTTTCTGACACTCACCTGTCCTTTGCCATCTGCAGGACATCAGCTCTGGTCGGATAGGAGTTGCAAATAATTTTTCTCAATTTATTGCTTATTTTATTTTTGTCTGCTAGACATTAGTAATTTCAGTTTTCCCAGGCTTTATTTTTCCTTTTTTATTTTTTTTTATTTTTTTTTCTTATTCTCTTTTTTTTTTTTACTCGTTTTTCTTTTTTCTTTTTTTTGTTTTTTTGCTGCTCTGTGAGTTGGGTATTTTTCCTTTTGATTTTAAAATTATTATGCAATAGTTTTTGACATTGAAAATTTTGGTTGTTATTTATTTATTTTTCTTCCTCATGCCCCTTGTCTAAGACCAGTCGTCTTGACTTCGGAGGAGAGACATGCAGCTCTGTGAATTTTAACATGTGATCCCCACCCAGTCAGACAGATTTTTATTTTGAATCTGGTTATCCTGTAGTTGCTTTGTTAAAAACATATATTAATTGCCATCACTTAAAAAGGCAGAATTAAAATTAATACTAATTATAGCAGTTCTATAGAACTGTTGCAGTTTAGAGGGAAACTATAGTCATGTTAGGTTATTTAGAGTTTTATCCACTTACTTTAAGCCAGAGAGAAGCAGGTATCTCTATTTTTCTTTTTTTGTGTCTCCATACATTAGTTTTTTCTTTATAAGTAGTTGCATTTATTTCTTCTTTCATGGTTTCTGGATGTTGTCATCTTTTTTTCTAAGTTATAGAAGAAATATATACTCTTTATTGAAAAATTTAAAAAAAAAGTCCAGTTACATGGAAGAGAGAAGAGTATAAAATGAAAAACAACTCCACATTCCAACCCCCCGAAACAGCTGCATCTGCGTGCAGAAAGGATGTGCGTGTGAACGTACCCCAGCACGAAGCCCTGGGCTTTTGTTCTTACAAAAGCAAAGAGACACAGTGCAACCCCGTGGTGTGCGGAGACGTCCACCGAGACGGGCGTCAGATGGTGTTTTCCTTACACAATCCTCTGCGGGGAGGGAAAACTGGAACGCTGTTGTTTTAATTTGCATTTCTTTATTTGTTCATGAAGTCGAGCCCTCCACGTAGTTACTGGCAACTTTTCTCTTTTTGTGGCTAACCTATTATGTCCTTCACCCACTTTTCTGTCACATTAGTCATCATTTTCTTGAATTGTAGCAGCTCTTTGTATATTAAGGAAATTTTGCCTTCTGTCACATTGACAAATTTTTTTTCCCGCTTTGCTCTTTTCCTTTTGAGTCTGTTTATATTTTGGGGTATGAGTCAGAGAGAGCGGAATATTCTCTTTTAGGAGATAGTGTGGTGTGAAAGAAAGTCCACAAGGTTGGCGTCTGTAGTGGATTTGATCATTCCTTTTGGCTTTCCAGCAACAAAACTTGCTTTTGGGGAATTCTCCTTTAGACCCTGTTGTGGGCGGGTGTGGTGGCTCACAGCGGTAATCCCAGCTCTTTGGGAGGCCAAGGCAGGAGGATGGCTTGAGGCCAGGAGTTTGAGACCAGCCTGGGCAAGACAGTGAGACCCCGTCTCTACAAAAAAAATTAAAAAATAAAATAAAATTAGCCAGGTGTGGTAGCGCATGCCTTGTAGTCCCAGCTACACGGGAGGCTGAAGCAGGAGGATGTCTTAAGCCCAGGAGTTGGAGGCTGCAGTGAGCTATGATCACACCACTGCACTCCAGCCTGCGTGACAGAGTGAGACCCTGACTCAAAAAAACAAAAAAATACAAATAAAGGCCTTGGTGGGAGGCAGAGCCCCTCCCGCCCCCACGGACGCTGACACGCCGCCTCCTCTCTCAGTTCCTGGCAGTGACGCGTGGCCGTGTGGCCCAGGCCCCGCCAGGCCCACGTTGTCAAGTGCCACGAGGCAAAGCTGTAGGTCTGTGGGCAGAAAGGACATCCTGTGTCACAGGCGGGAGCAGCATCCAGGCAGGGCCAGGGTGACCCGTCTTCCCCGCCGGCTTTTGGGCATCTCCTCCTCTCCGGGAATTTCCGGGTAGCCTCACCTTCGGCTCTGTCAGCCAGAGTCGGTTTCAGCTGCTTAGAACAAGCCCCTGATGATGCGGGGTCTGACCCGCGCTGGCCCTGGCCCGTCTGTGTGATTTCACTCTCCAAGTGTCGAGTGCCAGCCACGCCCCAGGCTCCATGGCAGCCCCAGGCCACGAAGAACCAGGCAGACGCTGGACACACGGGGTGGGCTGGGAGAGTGATGAAAGGGCGTATTCAACGATGAGATGACGAAGAGAGAACTGTCATTCATTCCAGTATATCATGAGCTGCCTGAGGTGGTGGCACCTGTAGTCCCAGCTACTCGGGAGGCTGAGGCAGGAGGATCGCTTGAGCCCAGGAGTTGGAGGTTGCTGTGAGCTGTCTCCAAAAAAATAAACAAGTAAATAAATAATATATATATATATATATATAGATTTTTTTTTTTTGAGACAGAGTCTCACTCTGTTGCCTGGGCTAGAGTCTAGCTCACAGCAACCTCCAACTCCTGGGCTCAAGTGATCCTCCTGCCTCAGTCTCCTGAATAGCTGGGACCACAGGTGCCACCACCACGCCCAGCTAATTTTTCTGTTTTGAGTAAAGAGAGGGTCTCGCTCTTGCTCAGGCTGGTCTCGAACTCCTGAGCTCAAGGGATCCTCCCGCCTTGGCCTCCCAGAGAGCTAGGATTACAGGCGTGAGCCACTGCACCTGACCCAGTTTTTAAAAATTAAAAAGAATGTTTTAAAGAGTGTACTATGGGCCGGGCGCGGTGGCTCACGCCTGTAATCCTAGCACTCTGGGAGGCCAAGGTGGGCGGATCGTTTGAGCTCAGGAGTTCGAGACCAGCCTGAGCAAGAGCGAGACCCCGTCTCTACTAAAAATAGAAAGAAATTATATGGACAGCTAAAAATATATATAGAAAAAATTAGCCGGGCATGGTGGCGCATGCCTGTGGTCCCAGCTACTCGGGAGGCTGAGACAGGAGGATCGCTTGAGCTCAGGAGTTTGAGGTTGCTGTGAGCTAGGCTGACGCCATGGCACTCACTCTAGCCTGGGCAACAAAGCCAGACTCTGTCTCAAAAAAAAAAAAAAAAAAAAAGAGTGTACTATGATTATGGAGCACCTACTGTATACGAGGCCCGGTCCCAGGCTCTGGAGACACGGCCGTGCACAGGGAAAGCTTGCTCTCTCCACACGTGTGCGTGCTGTGAAGCGCACGTCTCTCTCTCGCCTTCCTGGAGATTTCGTTCTAGACGCAGGGCCTGGCCGAGCGCCTCTGTCCCTCACCTGTGGCGGTGCAGGTGCCTCCCAGGCTGTACCTGAGGGTGCCCGGGGCACCCCGGGTGGGGATGAGAAGCCGCACAGAGCGAGGTGCCCGTGGAGCCTGAGAGCGCGTTTGTGTCTGGCACGAGCATCTCCCCGAGGCCTCGGGGCGGGCGGTGGGGGCTTCCCAGGGGGCAGCGGGAAGAGGGGGGCGTCGCGGATCGCAGGCCCACGAGCGCAGGAGCACCTGGCGGCAGGGCCGTGCGTCAGGCCTGGCTCCACCTGTGCAGCGGGGCCTCGGCAGAGCCCTCTTCACTTTTAAGCCTCAGCCTCCCCATCACAGCTGGACCCCGATTCCACAGTGCGGGGGGACAGGTGGAGGCAGCACGGTGCTGGCCAGCCCTGCCCTTCCGAGGGGTCCCCAGCGGGGAGCCCCGTCCTGGGGGGAAGAGGCAAAACTAGGTTACCGATGAAAGGGACACTCGGATGTGTCCTAAGCCAGCTCTGGCCAAGAATATCATCAAAAGCACCAGATGAGACAAACGAGAATGAAACCAGGATGTCCGTCAGCTGGGACCGGCCTGAGGACGCCAGGCCCCGTGGACAGGCTGCCGTGGGCTCCCTCCGGAGCCGCAGCTCCTCTGGGTCTCCCTGAGGTCCCCACCCCCTGACGCCCACGCCCTGAGTCCCTCCCTCAGGTGTGGACACACTCAGCCACTTGCTTCTAATCGAAGGCAGCACAGGACGGTCACTGGAACTGCGGCTTCTGCGTCAGGCGAGCTCTTGCCTACGGAGCGGCCCTGGGGCAGGGGGCGATGTCTCTGCCACGCAAGTGACCTGGGAAGCCTGTCCCAGCCCCGCAGAGCCTCCAGCCCGGCCCAATCCCGAGAGCCACCGGCGTCCGCTCAGCCACGCCCCGATTCCTGACCCTCAGGAACTGTGAGATAGTAAATTGTCTTAGCTTCTACGTTTCAGGGACGTTTGTAACAGAGCCATAGCTGACTGGTACACCCTACAGCTGCTTCTACAGACAGCCACCGTGTGATTCTGCAAGATCAGGTCCCTCCTGGGCCCACCTGTCCCTCCTCCTCCTGCTGGCTCTGCTCTGGCCACACCGGCCCCCCCTCCGGGAGCCCAGAGAGCCTCCCTCCCTGCCACTCTGCCCAGCGATGCCCACGCCCTCCCGACACTGGCTCCTCGCACCCGCCGTGGCCCGTGTGTGCGTCCCTGGCCTCCCCGCTAGAACGGCAGCCGGGTAGGGGCTGGTGCACCCACGTGTGAGCTCCCCCAAGGCCCTGGGGCACGTCTGGGGAGAGGACAGGTGGACGACTCGCCGCATGGAGGGGACGTGGAGGCACAAGCTCCCACACCGAAGAGCAGGAGAGTTGTGCGCGGAGAGCGCTGCGGAGGACAGGACCCGCAGTGACAGCAGCACAGGCTTGGGTCTGGTCATGGGGCCCCGGCAGCCGGCGGCACTGTTGGCCCACGGCCTTCACTCGGGCGGGGACCGGGAGTGCGGGACCCTCACAGGCCCCGTGGGTCCCCGGGCCCAGCCCAGCCTGGACTCTGGTGTCCACCTGCGTGTCTGAGAACACCGTGGGGTGAGAGCAGTTGGCTCTTGGGACGAGATAGGACAGTGGGGGGGACTGAGGCCCAGAGGAGTGGGGGTGGGGCCAGGCGCACCCAGCCAGGTGGGCTCAAAGGGGCTGTGTGGCCCCGGGCTGGTCGGTGAGCCCAGAGTCCCTGATGCCGCAGAAGCTTCCCAGGGGCACTTGGGCAAGAAGGTTTCATTGCTCCTCAAACTGATGATTTGGAAGCATCTAAACAGAAACCATGGGTTGGGATTGGTTGATTCACTGGTCCCTTAGGTAAACCCTGTGACAGGGGTTGACAATCCCATATGATATTGTCAATAAAAAAGAAAAAACAGGTTAGGAACAGAAACACTGAGCTCGGTGACACCCAACACTTACTGAGCAGCGCTGTGCGCAGGGCGTGACCCTGCTACACCCGGTGACGTGGGCCCGGGGCCGCCTGACCTGCAGGCGCTGAGTCCCTGAAGCGTGTGGGGCTCTGAGGGAGGAGGCGCCTTTGTAACTAACGAAAACATTTGCGTGGAAAGGAAGCTGGGGGCAGGCATGGAAGTGACAGCCGTGCGTGTCTGGGTGCTGAGCACGTATCTACACGGCCGAATATTGCACCAGGGAACGAGTTATTTCCTGCAGGTCAGCGACAGTGAAATATCTGGGGAATCTCATTTCCGGCGCCGGCCCAGCAGGAAAAGGGAGGAGGGGGTGGGGAAGGCCAGCCTGGTCCGGGGGTCTGTCCCCGGCCGGATGGCGGGAGCTGGGGGTGGGTCAGGCGCGGCAGACCAGGCCCTGGCTTCCCTCCTGTGGTCTCTGTCCACTCCTGCAGCCGCACTCTGGCCGCCCACCAGCCACGCGGAGCAGGCCGAGGCCCAGACCCCAGCGGGTGGGTTACAGTCTCTGAGGTTTGCAGACTTGAGCTCCCAAGCTCCGAGGCTGTCCTCGCCTTGCCCCTTGCTGGACGTGCCATCTGTTAGCTGCCTGGTGCCAGCTGTGCCCCTGGCTGGCCTTGGGGACCTCGCTGAACATTTCAGTGGGGTTGCGCGTGCTCAGCGCTCAGCACAGCCAACAGCGCCAAAGGCGGGGGCTGCCGAGCGGAGGTTTTCAGGCGCTGTCGGGGCGCAGCGCGGGCTCAGTCTGGGGAAAGGGCCCCGGGGCGCGGGGCTGGCCCAGTGTAGCCTCCCCGACCCCTCGCCCTTGTCCGCCCAGGCGCCTGGTGGGCCCAGGGTGCGACTTCCCCGCCCTCAGCGGGCTCCACAGCGAGGAGGGGCCTCCGGCTCCCGAAGCTGCCCCGACCCAGCCGACCTGGGAGGGGAGGCGCACAGAGGCCGGGGGCGAGCGAGCTAGGCCGCCGGGTGGGCTTCGCGCCCCTCCCCGCATCCCAGCCGCCGGTCCCGGCGCGCGGTCCTCGCCCTCCAGTCGCGCCCGGGCAGTCCCGCCGTCCGCCCGCGAGGGGGCGCTACCTACCACCCGTCCGCCGCTGCGGAGCTTCCTCGTCCCGTCTTTGGTGGCTTCTCTGACCGCTGGATCTTCTTCTGGAGTCCTGGTTGCCCAGGCGGAGCACCAGCTCCCCTGGGCCCCTTCACTCTTACGTGTCTCCCCTACCCTCACCCCCGGTGGCTTTTGGCCAGGTCTGTGCCCTATTTTTAGGTAGAAATTGGCAAAGAGAATGGGCTGGGAGTGGTTTGTGTCTCTGCCAACACCTCTTCTTCCGAGCTGCTTCCTGTGCCCGCACCAGGTGGTGGTGGGGGGGGGTATGGGACCGGAGCGGAAGGCAGGGAATGATGCTGAGGGCGACTGGGACCCTCCCCCTCGGAGCCGAGCCCTGCTCCCAGCCACGTCGGGGACAGATGTGGACAGCGCCCCTGCGGGGCCTGGCGCTGGTGGCCCCGAGCCCCTCCGGGTCAGACTCAGGCCCACACCCCGGGGACAGCGAGGGGCTCTCCCTGCCCCTGGACTGGGACCGTCCTTCCTGGCCCCGGCCCGGCCCAGCGCGGTGCTTGGCGCACAATAGGCGCCCACTCAATGCTTGGGGTTTTTCGGGGGGGTTGTTTTACTTCAAAAATTTTAGGGGGCACAAGAGTTTTTGTGTTTAGTGGATAAATTAACTAATGAAAGGATAGTTACAGAATTAGCCACGGAATCCGAGAGATCGCAGGAGGCTGGGATTTGGTGTGAAGCTGGGGTCCGTGGACCCCTGGCCAACTCTAGGGGCGGCCCCGGAGTGGACCCTGGGCCGGCGAGGGGTGCCGCGACCCCTGACCCCAAATCTGTCAGCCCGGGGCTCCCCTGGGAATTTCAGCCCACCTCCTCCCGGGCACCCCGGGGGTCGCAGGGCAGAGGCGCCCTTCTCCCACCCCCTCTTGCCCGGCCGAGCCCCCGGGCCCGCCCCCTCCCTGCCCCGCAGGCCCGGCCGCGCCCCGCCCCCGCAGTCCCCGCGTGGCGGCGGCCGCGGGAGCCACGTGTGCGGCGCCGGGCAGGCAGGCGAGCGGGGAAGCGCGGCCACGCCTGGCCCGGCCACCATTTCCCCGGCGCCGCGGCGGCGCCGACTCGCGGGCAGCGGCCCCTCCGAGCGCCCGGCGGTCCCGAGCGAGCGCCGCGCCGGGAGCATGAGCCTGGGCTCGCAGCGCGGGGCGGCGGCGGCCCCGGGGGTGGTGCCCGCGCCCTGCGCCTCGAAGGTGGAGCTGCGGCTCAGCTGCCGGCACCTGCTGGACCGCGACCCGCTCACCAAGTCCGACCCCAGCGTGGTGCTGCTGCAGCAGTGTCAGAGCCAGTGGGTGCAGGTAGGGCCGGGGCGGGCGGACGCGGCGCGAGGAGCGGGCGGGGGGCCGGTGCGGGTGCCGGTGCGGGTGCCGAGCGCCCCCGGGGCTGCGGATGTGGACACCGAGGGGGGCGCGCAGAGCCTGGCGGGGCGCCAGGAAGCGGCGTGTGGGAGCTGGGGCAGAGCCCAGGGCCAGGGTGGGGCCACCAGGTGGACAGAGAGGTGTCCGGGAGCCGTGGGAGGCGGCTGAGAGGGGTCCGGGCAGAGAGGGGTGCCCGGAGGGGGGTTCCCGGAGGGGGGTGCCCAGAGGGGGGTGCCCGGAGGGGGGTGCCCGGAGGGGGGTGCGGCCCACGGCTGCAGGTGGGGCCCCGGGGCCAGACTGGAGCGCCCCGGGAGGTGCCTGCAGGGGCCTTGACCGAGGGGCGCAGAAGAGGATGGGGGCTCTGGCGTGCAGCCCAGTGGAGGCGCAGGGGCCGGACTGGGGTTACGGGCCCCCCCATCGGCCTGCGGGGACCACGGAGCGCGTCGCCTCGGCCAGGCCCTCACCCACGAGGCGGCGGAGCGGCGGGCGGGGCTCGCGGTCAGGGGAGGCCGGCGCTGGGCTGACTCCAGCCGGGGCGCGCCGGAGGCCGAAACTTGACCTCGGCGATCCGGGACGGCCCGGCTGGAGGGCTCGTCGGTTCCGCCGGAACCCAGACTCTGGCGCTGGTCCCCAGCGACCCCGGGGTGACCGCGGCGCAGGTGTCCGGGGCCCCGGACGCGAGTTCCCCCTGGACACCCCCGCCCCCGCCCGCCGGCTCTGCGCGGCACAAAGCGCTTCTCCATCATCTCGCTGGAAACGCGCGGCTTCGCCTCGAAAGAGCGAGAAACGCGGGGCGCTCCGGGTCGCGGTGGCGGCGAGCAGGCGCGCAGAAGGGGGGCGTTGAAACCGTCGCCGGGTCCGAGGAGCCGGGACTCGAACCCGGGGGAGGGAGATGGGGGCACGTCGCCGGGTCTCTGCGCCCAAGGCGGCGCCTGCTTCCCGGGACCAGGTCCGCTGCTCGGACCCGGTGGCATCTCCTGCCATCTCCGGACCATCAGCCTCCGGGGCTAAGCGACCCCTCGGGTCATCCATCTGCCCCAACCTCGGGTCTTGGGGGGTGCGGGGCGCCACTGTCCCAGCTCCTGAGCCCCAAAGCCTCAACAGAGCTTCGGGGTGACCTGTGCATTGCAGGGGTTTCTGTGGTCCCAGGGGGGTGTGGAAGCCTACTGGCCTTGCTTGTGTTTTGGGGGGCAGTCGGAGGGGGCGCTCAGTTTGCGGGAGAGGCTGGTGCAGCCATGTGTCCCCAGCCAGGTTGGGCATCTGCAGCCACGTCCCCTCCCTGCTCTGCTGGGTGCTGGGAAGAGCGCCACGTTGGGGTTGCCCAGGGTGGAATCTGCCTCCATCCCTGACTTGGAGTGTCCCTGGGCAGGACCCTCCCCTCTCTGAGCCTCAGTTTCCCCATCTGTGAGGTGGTGGGTGTGAGCTGAGAAGATGCAGAGAAGCTGAAGCCCATGGCTGGCTGGGGGGCGTCCAGGGTCTGTGGGAGGGACCCCAGGGGTGGACGGAAGACAGGCTGGGAGGGGTCTCCCGTGGTGTGGCCCCGAGATGCGTCCTGAGTTGCTGAGTGGACGAGCGGGAGGGGGAGACAGGGCTGGAGCCCTGGGCTCACCCTCGGGCAGTGCCAGGGTGGGGTCCCTCCCCTGGTGGCTCACGGGTGCTGCCTGCAGGTGGACAGAACCGAGGTGGTCCGGAGCAGCCTGCACCCCGTGTTCTCCAAAGTCTTCACGCTGGACTATTACTTCGAGGAGGCGCAGAAGCTGCGCTTCGAGGTGTACGACACACACGGGCCCAGCGGCCTGGGCTGTCAGGATGACGACTTCCTGGGAGGCATGGAGTGCACCCTGGGGCAGGTGGGCACCGGCCCTCGGGAGGGCGGGCGGGGGCCCAGGGCTGTGACGGTGACGGACACAGACGGTGCCAGGCACCACAGGGAGGCAGCCAGCTCTGCCCAGCTAGAGTCCTTCCCTGCAAAAATTCCTTATTGGTTTTTTAAGATAATTTTGAACTGGGTAAAACATTCAAACCTCAGAAAGCATAACGGCCATGCCACGGAACGTCCCCCTCCTGTCCCCGTGCAGCCCTCTGCCTGGCCCTTGGGCACCTTCCAGAGAGATACGCACTCACACGAGCAGAGGAGCGCATCCTTCTTCCTCTTAAAAAAACCACAAATTACATTCTGTTCTGCAACTTGCTGTTTTCGCTGTGGTGACAGACGGGAGCCTTCCGCAGCTCCACAGAGTGGCTCTCCCACCCCGGGGACCGCCGGCGGGTCCTCCAGTGTCAGTGGGGCAATAGCTTTTGTGCCACCGGTCCACGTGCCAGGCTCTGTGCCCGACACGTCATGAGCCGCATATTTAATTCTCACAGCTCGCCGGGGGGCTCCTTCATCGCTGAGGTATGATTTAGGTACCATCCAATGCACGGACCTCAAGGGCAAGTTCAGACAGCCGCACACACCTGACTGTCACCCGGATCACAGGACATTCCCCTCCCCTTGCAGTCCCCCAGCCCTCTCCAGCCAGTTCCTGCTAGTGTTGTGGGTTCTAGACTCTCAGGTACATGAATCACACAGCACGTTCTCATCGGTGCGGATTCTTCTGCCCAGCGTGTCTGACTCACCCTGTTCCCTGCACGGGTTGGTGGGTTGGTGCTGGCTCGTGGCGGGTCCTCTGCGTCCCTGCTTGTCAGATAAGGAAACTGAGGTTTAGGGAGGGCACAGCCCTTCCTGGAAGCCGCAGAGCGGGGTTCCCGCCGGGCACGTCTGCCCGTTGTACGGCTGCGAGAGGATGGCACACACGTGGGCACTCATGTATGAACACATGCATGGACACCTGCCCATGTACGCACGTGTCAGAGTCTGGGCCGGACACACGTGTGCACACCTGCATGAGTACATGCGTGGGGCACATGGGACACATGCATGGACACCACACGAGCACGCGTGTGTGAACACACGCATCTGCGCAGGTCCCGAGGCCTCCTGCTCTGCACACCCTGGTGGCCGCGGCAGAGGCACCGCACTCCGTGGTCCGGGGGGGCTGCTGGCTTCAGATCCTTGTGGTGTGACCTTGAACAAACCCCCCGACCTCTGCCCAAGCCTGTTTCCTCATCTGACTCGAGCAAACTGCGCACTCAGCCCGGAGCGGGGCACACAGGAAGTGCTTATTAAACACGCACTGTCACCACAAACCAGCGCCCCCGTTGTACCCAGAGCCCTTCTGCACTAAGGACCTGCTTTGCCACCAGGAGGGGCTGGTGGGTGGGGAGGGAGTCAGGGTAGGCTCAGCCCCTGTCTTGTCACCAGCCGTGGGCGCCTGTGCCTGCCCAGGGACACGGCAGGACAGCAGGAGAGGCCCAGGGGTGAGGCAGACCTGCTCTCAGGAGCCCAGAGTGAATGGGGTCATCTTGGGGGCTGGCCTGAGGCTCCCCGCTTTGCTCCTTTAAGAGAGCCTCCCCGCCCCCCCAGCCCATTTTGACCTTCCTGCTCCCCTGCCTGGGATCTGTTTTCTTTCTGCCCGGAACGTTCCCGCAGGCTCAGGAGCCGTCAGCCAGGCGGGCCCGGGGCGGGTGGTGGGAGCAGCCTCTGTCTGGTCTGCGTTCAGCCCCTTTACCGGGACGCCCCTGTGTCCACCGGGTAGTGGCAGGCGAGGGCTGGCCACGGGGTGGGCTGTCACCGTGGCCACCACATGGCCCTTGCTCAGGGCACTCCTGCGTGGGGACAGCCTGTCCGTCGTCTCCGTCAGCATCACCCCCATTTACAGACGAGGATGTGGAGCCCCCAGCCCAGCCCTGCTCCTCGCTGAGCAGGTGGCGTGTGCTCTGAGCAGCCTGCGTCACACACACGCCCGTCAGGGCTCGTGGGGACGAGGGAGGCACACGGGGCCGTGAGGAGGGAGGCCCAGGCTGGGAGACGAGACCCCAGGGGCTGCGTCAGCGCCGAGGACGTGCTGGGCCTGAGGGTCCAGGGGGCCCCGGCACCACCGACCCTGCCTCCCCCCACCCTCCACCCCACGGGGGTCCTCGGTGGGCCTTGTGGGGGGTCAGGGCGGCTGCACCCGCGAGGCTGACGCCCCAGTGCCGCACACGCTTGTGGCCCCCAAGCTGCCCCCAGCCCGAGCTCCTGGCCAGTGGGGGTAACGTCCGCCTCCTGGGGGTGATGGGCGCCCCGTGGGCCCTGAGGGGTGGGGCTGGGGACGCAGAGGACAGGCTGAGGGGTCGGTGTCCCCGGAGTCAGGAGCTGTTCCCTGCCTGACTTTTCCGACTTCCAGATTGTGGCCCAGAAGAAAGTGACCCGCCCGCTGCTGCTGAAGTTTGGCAGGAACGCCGGCAAGTCCACCATCACGGTGAGGGCCCGCCCGCCCCGCTCCCCACCCCGCCCCGTGCTGGGGGGAGGGGCTGTGGCTGCGCAGGGCCGGGTGGGTCACGGATCCCCCACGGCGGGGTCGGGCCACCGCCGGGCCGAGCTGGGAGCCCTGGCCTGGCCCATCCCAGGTGATAGCCGAGGACATCTCCGGGAACAATGGCTACGTGGAGCTCTCCTTCCGGGCCAGGAAGCTTGACGACAAGGTGAGGGCCTGGGGCACCCACGGCAGGTCAGCGTTCGTGCCCCTGCGAGGCTGGGGTCCACCTGGCACCCGCGGCCGCACCTGTGAGGCAGCGTTGGTAGGACGTGCCGAGGAGACGGTGTCACGTGCGTGGGCGTGTGGGGTGCTGTGGGGCCCCCAGCGTGTCTTGGGCACAGCCGCCGTCTCCACCTGCCGGCACCGGGCTGGCAAGCAGGGCCCTGCCTGGTGCCTCGTGACCCTGGGAGCTCCCCGTGGCACTCCAGACCCCGTTCGGTGACGGGGAGACAGGCCTGGGAGCCCCGAGGTCACCGGACTGGAACTGAGCGCGGATCTGCCGGCTCCTCGCACCGCCCTGGCTGGGTGTCTCTGGCCGCCGGCAGATGCCGGAGCCCAGATCGCAGTGGGGGGAGGGGCAGGCGGGGGGGGGGGGGGGGACATGCTGCAGGGGGACTTCCCGCCTCACTTTATGCCTGCGGAGGCTCTGCGGGGTGAAGTGATGCCCAGTGCCCCCCGAAAGCCCGACGTGGACCCCTCTGCCACTGCAGGACCTCTTCAGCAAGTCGGACCCCTTCCTGGAGCTGTTCCGTGTCAATGACGATCTGAGCGAGCAGCTCGTGTACCGGACGGAGGTGAGGGGACCAGCCCAGCCTGAGGCTGTCCCAGGGGTCACGGAGGCGTGGACCCCAGAAGCCCAGCCCGTGGCCATGGGGGGCTGTGTTTCCCACACCTAATGCCTCCCGTCCAAGGGGAGCGCGTGGCCGGGCGGGGCCTTGGTGGCCGTGTCCTTAGCCGGCATCCCACGAGCTTGTTTGCTGTCAGTGTGATTATTTTTAGGGCCACCTTCTACTTCCTGCAGGTGAAATGGGATTTCAGTTACACCAGGGAGAGTGTTTCGTTTTGCGATAAATTAATTTGAGTTTTAAAAAAAGAGTCTGTGTCAGGAGAAAGGAGTCCGGGGACTGCGGCAGGTGTGAAGGTGGTTCCCGAAGGAAGGGGTTCGCGGGTGACCTCCGGGTCCCCACCCCGGGCACGGCAGGGTGCAGCGAAGGGCCGGCTGTGCCCCCCGCCCCGGGGTCTCCCCGAGCCAGGCCCTCCCCCCCCCCACAGGTCGTGAAGAACAACCTCAGCCCGGTGTGGGAGCCCTTCAAGGTGTCGCTGAGCTCGCTGTGCTGTTGCGAGGAGACGCGGCCTCTGAAGGTGGGGACCGCACGGGGAGCCGGGGCCGCCGGTCACTGCAGACCCCGTGGCCCTGGGCGTGGGGACGGCAGGGCCTGGCGTGGCCGGGGTGGAGCCGCCCAGGCTGGGAGGGGGTCGGGTCCCCGAGCGGCAGGCGGCTGAGGGCCCCGGGCTCCCCAGGGCCTGGTCTGGGATTACGACTCCCGCGGGAAGCACGACTTCATCGGAGAGTTCGCCACCACCTTCCTGGAGATGCAGACGGCCTTCGCGGAGGACCAGGTGAGCGGGGGCCCCGGCCGGGCGGGCCACGCCTGTCAGCTCCACCACTGCGGCTGGAGAACGAGGTTCCGCTGTGCGCCGGTGAAAGGTGACCAAACCCACTGAGTGGCCACAGCTGGGGAGACCGAGTGGCGGGTTTTGGGACGGCTCAGGGAGGGGGCTGGGGTGGTGTCTGCGCGTCTGCGTTTGGGGGGCGGGCAGGGGGCCCTCCCAGGGGTCTGCACAGCCCGCAGCAGCGGTGGTGGGTGGGTGCGGTGGGGGCTTCCTCCCTGCCCCCCCGGCCCGGTGTCTCTGGGCAGGGCCACGCTGCCTGCGGGCTCTAACCTGGACCCCTGCTGACCACACCCCACACGGCTGCTCCCATGGTGGCCAGGCCCGTCCCCCTCCTGGTGGGGCCCCTGAGCTCACGCTGGGGACAGGCCTGTGGGGTGAGGCCACCGGGGATGGTGCCGGGTGCTGCCAACCCGGGGTGGGGCCCCGCCCGTCTGTGCCAGGCCCAGTGGGAGTGCGTGAACGCCAAGTACAAGCAGAAGAAACGCAATTACAAGAACTCCGGGGTGGTGGTCCTGGCAGACCTGAAGGTGAGGCCCTGCCAGGTGGGGGTGCGGGGGGCAGGGCAGGGCCCCTCCCTGGTTTGGTGCCGGCCCAGAGGGCGGGTGGTGCCTGGCATTTGGGGGAGGGGGCCATGGGGAGGGGGTTGGCGGCCGGTCTCTCAGATCCCAGCAGGCTCCTCCGTCTCCCCGGGGGGCTGGGTGAGCCCTGCCGACGCCACTGCCTGGAAGCTCCACAGGGTCTACTCCTTCCTGGACTACATCATGGGCGGCTGCCAGATCCACTGCACCGTGAGTCCCGCAGCCCCCGCTGTGCCCACCCGGAGCCCCCCTGCTTCCGAGTGGCCCCCGGGAGTGGGAGGGGCCCCCGGGCAGGCGTGCGGGCAAACAGTCGGGGCTTCCCCTGCCCTGCGGGGCGTCTCCTGGGCCACAGTGGGAGTCGGGAGCCAGCCAGGGCCACCCGGGGGGCAGCATCGCCAGGGCCCACCTTCTGCAAACGCACAGGGACAGAAAACACGACAAAGGAAAGGGGAGGTGAGCACGTGGCTGCCAGGGACAGACAACCCCAGGCTGCAGCGACCCCGCCGCGGTGGCACCAGGCAGAGCCATCTGCACGTCCCCTGCGGTGGTTTCTCTGTGTGACCCCAGAGTGGCTCTGCGGGAAGCAGCAGGGGGCCGGGAGGGGGCGGCAAGTCCAGAACAGGTGGGCGCCCCCAGCGCCTGTGTCGGAGCCGCGACACCTGCCGTGGTGACCCCAGCTCAGGGACCTGGGTGGGGCGTCCTTTGGGGGTCCAGGGAGCTGAGGGGTTGGCAGAGCCTGGGGAGACCCCTCCTCACCCTGTGCAGCGGGTGGGACGGTCCCAGCGAGCAGTGGCTTTGGGTGGCAGCCGCAGCCCCACGACGCACCAGGCCCCAGGTCTCAGCCGCTCTGGGCTCAGGTTCCTCTCGTCCGTCAAAGGGAGGAGGTACCGGGGCCCTGCCCGGCCCGGCTCACGGCCCCTGGGCCTCCTGCAGGTGGCCATCGACTTCACAGCCTCCAACGGGGACCCCCGCAACAGCTGCTCCCTGCACTACATCAACCCCTACCAGCCCAACGAGTACCTGCAGGCGCTGGTGTCGGTGGGCGAGATCTGCCAGGACTACGACAGGTGCGGCCCCGCCCCAGCTCCCCTCCCGCCGGGCTAAGGGTCAGGGCAGGTGGCCCCGCGTGGGGGCACCATGACTGTCCACCCGTCAGCACAACCTGCCCGAGGAGGCGCAGAGATGCCTTCGTAGCGTCCCCAGCAGACGCTGGCGCCACAGTGCAGACGCCAGACGCCCGGGATTGCGAGGGGGCCGCCTACAGATCAGCAAACTGAGGTCGCGGAGCTCACCCAGGGGTGCCCGGCTGGGGACTGCAGGGGCTGGACTCTGAGCTCGTGGCGGCGACCCAGAGCCCTGGCCTGGGGCTGGGGAGCGGATGCCCCGAGCTCCCTCCCATGTGTCCTCCATCGGGGCGGGTGAGGGCTGAGAGCAGGAGTCCTACCCCTCCTGGGGCCACGGAGCCCCTGAGGTGGCTGGGCCTGGGCAGGGGAGGTGTCCACAGGGGACAGATGGCGTGTGCAGACGCAGGGGCAGGGCGTCGGGGAGGGAAGACTCACGGAGCGGCTTGAGCCGTCCCCAAGCCAGCTCCTCCCCATCCTGCGTGCCTGGCCCGGTTTCTTCTCCTACACCGTGCCTCAGTTTCCCCCATGTGGCAGGGCAGTGGTACCAGTCCTGGGCCAGCAGGGCCCTGGGCTCCTGGGCTCCGGTCCGTGCTTCCCCTGAGGCGGCCCCCACTCCACCCCGGGAGGCAGGGTTCCCCGCGTGACCGGGGCTGCCTCTCTTCCAGCGACAAGAGATTTTCTGCTTTGGGGTTTGGAGCCCGGATCCCTCCCAAGTATGAGGTAGGAAAGCCCAGGGGCTGGGGCCCCCACCCCCTCCGTGGGAGCCCTGGAGCCGTGTCCCTTCTCGCGCCCCTCCCGGGCAGAGGGTAGCCTGGGTCCCTGGGACCCCTGGTTGCTGCCATTTCCTGCTGGGAAGCGGCTACTATGGGTCCGGGTGGGAAGCAGAGACCTCCCAGCAGCCAGAGAGGCTGACTTTTGACCTCCTAGGACTTGTCAGTTTTGGGGGGCTGGAGACAAGCCCCGTGTTCCGTCAGGAGGAAGGAAGAACTTTAGTTTGGAATCTTCTGGTTGCAGATGACAATTCAGTTGGCTTAGAAAAAATGTTGTGGATTTATTGGCTAATGTAATTAGAAGCTTCAGGTCTGGCTGGATCCAGGGGCTAGAGCATTGTCCCAGCGCTAGTCTGTCTGTTTCCCCCTCTGTCCAGTGGCTCTACCCCTACCCCCCGGGTCGGCTTCCCTCCCATGGGGGCTTTTCCCTCTGGGGCCCTTCAGAACCTCCAAGCCCACCTCTCCCAGCGGTGGGGAGCGTGGGAGTCCAGGAGGATGGGACCCCGTGCTGACTGGCCACTCTTGTCCCCACCCAGGTGTCCCACGACTTCGCCATCAATTTCAACCCTGAGGATGATGAGTGTGAAGGTAGGAGCTCGAGGCGGGCCTGGGGCAGGGTGCACAGGGCCAGGCTCACCCCTCGTCCCCGCAGGAATCCAGGGCGTGGTGCAGGCCTACCAGAACTGCCTGCCCAGGGTCCAGCTCTACGGCCCCACCAACGTGGCACCCATCATCTCCAAGGTGGCGCGCATGGCAGCAGCCGAGGAACGCACTGGGGAAGCCTCGGTAGGTGCCCGGGGCAGGGCAGTGGGGACCGTGTGTGTTGGATAGGGGTGCGTGCTGTGGCCCGGGGCAGGGCGGTGGGGACCGTGTGTGTTGGATAGGGGTGCGTGCTGTGGCCTGGGGCTGGCCGTGTGCATGGTGGGGACCGTGTGTGTCAGACAGGGACGCGTGCTGTGGCCCGGGGCTGGCCGTGTGCATGGTGGGGACTGTGTGTGTTGGACACGGATGCCCACTGTGGCATAGGGTCACTGCCGTGGGGGTCAAAGGTCAGGGAGGCAGCAGTGATCTGGGGGACCGGGCGGAGGACCAGCCCCAGGCAGGACAGAGCACTGGAGTGGGGGATCCCAGGTTGCCAGCAGGAGCCCCCCCAAAGCTGCAGGAATCTGGGGGCACAGGCTTGATGAAATGGGCCGTGGCTCTGGCGAGGCGCTGAGTCCCGCAAGCCTCCCCCCTCCTGTCCCGTCTGTGCCACTGCACAGGTGGCCACGCGGCTGGTTATCGTTTCGTACGAATATTGTTACTTTGTTTGCACGTGTTACCACGCGGCACAGAAACGTGCTCTGCAGTGTCAGTTGCCACCGCGCTTTGCAGCCCTGTCGAGCTGCGGGGCCACCGCAGCCTGTTGATTTCGTTTAACTTTCTGTTTTGAAAAAGCAGCAAATTTACAAGTGTGGTAAGAATAGTGCAGTGACCTCTGGTCACCCTTCCCTTGGACTCACCGTCAGTGACATTTTTCCGGCCGCTGCCCTGCGCGTTTGCGCATTGCTGCCGCCTCTCTCTGAACCGTGTGGGCAGCTGCCACCGGCGGCGGCTGCTCGAACTCTCCACGCTGACCTGCGGGCAAGGGCCGCTCTGCAGACACAGGGGCGTCCTGGGCGCTTCTCTGCCACCCCGTCCCACGCTGACCCACCCTGGGTCTGGCCGTCCCCGTCCTTGTCCGGATTTGGGCTGGTCCTCAGAGTGCTCTGTCCCGGCCACGCTGGCCCTGTCTGGGCTCTGGCCGTGTGCGCCCAGCACCCTGTGTGGAGGGTGCCCCCACAGTTTACTCCCAGCCTCCTGAGCTCGAAGCTCCCAAAAGCCAGGCCCTGAGAGACCCCCCCCCCACCCCCGAGGCTGGAGTGTGTCTGGGAGGGGGAGGGAGCGGGGGCCACACTCGGCCCTGGGCACCAAGACGGCCTGACGGTGCAGCCGGAAGGACGGACGTCACAGGCTGGGCCCGTTTGCCTCCTGCTCAGAAGGTGTTCTTTGGTGCTCTTCTCTTCCAGCAATTTCTATGTCACAGGGCGTGGTGGCTCACACCTTCGTCCCAGCTACTCGGGAGGCTGAGGTGGGACTTGAGCCCCCCCTGGCCACAGGGAGCTGTGCTTGTGCCACTGCGAGAGCCTGACTCAAAAAAAAAAAAAAAACAACTCTATGCCTATTTTTTTCTTCTTTTAAAATATTTTATCATGGAGAATTGCAAACATCAAAAGTTAAGATATAGCAAAATGAGTCACATAGAGCCACTGTCTGGCTCAACACATGGCCCATCAACCCTCACCTTCCTGAATTTTAAAAGTTTTATTCTTCTACTTTGAAGTAATTTCAAACTTACAGAAAAGTTGCAAGAATAGTGCAAAGAGACCTGAGGTGCTGTCACCCAGGGCCACCCCTGCCCACATCTCCCGTTTCTGCTTTGTGTCTGCGAAGCTGTTTGTATGTTTCGCTTTTCAAATTCGGTTCGACTGTTTTTTATTGTGATAAAATACACGTAGTTTAATATTTACCATCAGAACCACTGAAAAGTGTATAATTCAGGGGCGTCAAGTCCAGCCACGCTGTGGAGCAAACTGCGCCCCCACCTCGCGATAGCAGCACCTATTTGTGTGTGTGTGTTTTTAATTGATACAAATAGCATTGTGCAAAGCTTGTCGTGCTTTCTCTAAGCTTGGCACCACACGCACACACATGCATATTTAACTTTTTGTGAACCGCCTGAGAGCAAGTTGCAACATCTTGTCCCTCTGCCCCTTAGCACTTCAGTGTGCGCGTCCTAAAGGCATGAGTATTCTCTTGTGTGGCCACAGCACAAGTATCAACTTCAGGAAATTTATTGAAGCACTCTTATCTAATGTATAGAACATATTCCAGTTTCACTAATTTCACTAATTGTCACAATAATTTTTGTAGCAATATTAATTCTCGAATCTGCACTCAGATGCCGTGTTCTTACATTATTTCGAAGCAAGTCTCCGACACAATTCCATCTGTAGACATTAGCATGAACCACTAATAAATATAAGGGCTCTTTTTAAAACTCAGCCACAATACGATCACCGCACCTAAACACCAGCAATAATTCCTGGTATGGGATGTGCAATTATCACACGCACAGCGGTCTTGTTTGTGGCATGATGTTTTTTTGTTTGTTTGTTTTTTGAGACAGAGTCTCGCTCTGTTGCCCAGGCTAGAGTGAGTGCCGTGGCGTCAGCCTCGCTCACAGCAACTTCAAACTCCTGGGCTTAAAGCGATCCTCCTGCCTCAGCCTCCCAAGTAGCTGGGACTACAGGCATGTGCCACCATGCCCGGCCAATTTTTCTATATATATTTTTAGCTGTCCATATAATTTCTTTCTATTTTTAGTAGAGACGGGCTCTCGCTCTTGCTCAGGCTGGTCTCGAACTCCTGACCTTGCTCAGGCTGGTCTCGAACTCCTGACCTTGAGCGATCCACCCGCCTCGGCCTCCCAGAGTGCTAGGATTACAGGCGTGAGCCACCGTGCCCGGCTGGAAATTAACTTTAATTTGAAGCAAGTCGCAGCCTTTTTGCTCGTAGGAATGACAAGCTGGCACCCCCAGACCCTGGGTGCCGGCGTGGGGGCTCCAGATCCTTTGAGGGAGCCCCCCTACCCAAGGCCTGCACATCTCTCCTCCTCTGGCCCCAGGCCTGGGTTCAAGTCCTGGTTCAGGAGCCTCCTGTGGGAGTGTGGGCTCTGCAGCGCCCCCAGAGCCGTGTGCAGGGCCGCGCTGGGAGGACGGGTCGCCCGGCACGGCGCGGCGGAGCGCGGGCTCGCGGCTGAGCAGGGTTGCGTTTTGCTGGGCTCCACACGCAGCTCCAGGCCGTACCTGGGCCCGTCAGGTGTGTGGGCTGCAGGGGAGGCGCTGGGGCCGGGGGCCGCGGAAGGCGGTCGAGCCCAGCCCTCCCTGGCCCCCAGCAATACTACCTCCTGCTGATCCTGACGGACGGCGTGGTCACCGACATGGCGGACACGCGGGAGGCCATCGTGCGCGCCTCCCACCTGCCCATGTCCATCATCATCGTGGGCGTGGGCAACGCCGACTTCACCGACATGCAGATCCTCGACGGGGACGACGGAGTCCTGCGCTCCCCGCGGGGGGAGCCCGCCCTCCGGGACATCGTGCAGTTCGTGCCCTTCCGGGAGCTGAAGCACGTGAGTGCGCGGGGACTGCGGTCGGGTGGCCCTGGGGACACGGGCACGTCCCACCCGGGTCCAGCGGGATTCCCGCGTCACACGGACACGGACAAAGCAGTCCTACAGGGAGACACGCATGCTACATGGACACACGTGTGGTCCTGCAATGAGACACACACGTCACAGGGACACATATGGCATGTCACACGGACACACACAGAGTCCTACAGCAAGACACATGTCACACAGGGACACACATGTGGTCCTACAATGAGACACGTCACACGGACACACATGTCCTACAATGAGACACGTCACACGGACACACATGTCCTACAATGAGACACGTCACACGGACACACACAGAGTCCTACAGCAAGACACATGTCACACAGGGACACACATGTGGTCCTACAATGAGACACGTCACACGGACACACACAGAGTCCTAGAGCAAGACACTCCTGTTACACGGACACACATGGAGTCCTGGGATGAGACACACGTCACAGGGACACGCGTCCTACGGGAGATGTGCGCGTCAGTGGGCAGTGGGGGCGGGGTGTGCAGGGCAGCCCCACACGCCTCCTACACACTCTCTCCGTCTCCGCCTGGGGAGCAGGAGGCTCCTACCCGGGGGCAGGTGGGGTCCCCGAGCACAGGTCACCCTCAGGAGGGCGGGTCACCCAGGCGGGTGCTGCGGCCCCCTCTGTGTCCTTGTCATTCGGAGAGCTCGCCTGGCCCAGGCCGACTCGGGGTGGAGAATCCTAGACCGGCCCCACCACACCGGGGCGACCACGGGGCCAAGGGCCCTGCAGGGTGAGGGCGGCTGCGGCTGTGGCCCAGGGGAAGGCGGGCTCTGGATGTCCCGGGTGGCACCCACTGTCCCCGCCTGTCGTCCCTGCCCAGGCGTCCCCCGCGGCGCTGGCCAAGTGCGTGCTGGCGGAGGTGCCCAGGCAGGTGGTGGAGTACTACAGCCACAGGGAGCTGCCCCCGCGAGGCCTTGGCGCCCACACCCCGGAGGCCGGCCCGGGCTCTGCTCCATGAAGGCCCCGGAGAGGGGGCAGCGTCCGCGGGGTCCCGTCTCCAGCACCTGGGGTCCCCTAACCTCCCCGGGGGCCTCTGGTTCCCTCCCAGGCCCCCCATAGTGTCCTGTGATCCTGCTGGCTCCGGCCGGCGTCTGGGCCCCCAGGGCTGGGGGACGAATCAGGTGGGGGGGGGCTGGAGCGGAGCCGCCAGGCCTGGCCCTGCTGGGGGAGGGGTCTGACCGTGGTCGGGGAGGGGACGCACGGCAGCCCCCAGTCCTGGGGGGCCAGACCTCTGCTGCACTCGGATTCCCTTCCGCCTGGCAGCCCCCACAGCCCACCCTCCTGCTCCTTGCTGCCACCCAGCGCCCGTGTCTGCGGGGTCTGTGGGGGCTTCAGCCGTAATAAAGTTTCTCCTGGTCTTTGCTGCCCTCTTGCGCCTTCACTGGCCCCGCCCGGCAGAGCCCTTGGTCCCCGCCGGCCCCAGGTGGAGCAGGGACTCCGCAGACCCGGCTCCACGGCCACTTCTGGGCCGATGACGACCTACCCAGGGTCCCAGGGGTGCCGGGGCCAGAGGGTGCAATGACCACCCCCCACCGCCAGCCATCTGCACTCGGCGTCCGTGACTCCCCAGCCCTGAAATCTGGTGAGGGTGTGGGCCGGGGCCCCAGGGCCACGTCTGCTGGGGGGTCGTGGGGACCGGGCTGGGGGTGTCAGGTGCTCCTCGGGCCCCCTGGGCACACTCGGTGCAGCTGCCTGCCCGCGGCTGCAGCCCTGCCGGGGTTTCCAACTGAGATTCCCCCAAATCATCTCGTCTGAGAAAAACACATCGTGCCGACCCTGAGCCCAGGCCCACCCACCCGTCCGTCCGTCCATCCTCTCTGCCTATTTTTAGCTCCTGATTCATCTTCTGTTAGGCAGGGATAATAGGCATCGCCATAGCAACCTGGCTGCCACATGAATTCCGGAAGGGCCGCCACTGGTGTCCTTGGGGACAGAGGCTCCGGAGAACAGCCCTTCCAAGCACGTGTGGGGACTGCGGGGCCCTGGGTGGCTGGTTGTGGGCGGGACGGGGCGGTCCTGCCACCGTGTCCGTGCTAGGGGACAGCTCCTGGGCTCCACTCGGGGCCAGGCCAAGGGACGTCCGTCAGCTGTGATGCCAGAAGGAAGCAGGTGGCACAGTGGGGCCTGCACCCAGCGCAGGGTTGGGGGCAGCTGCGGGGGCCCCCAGGGAGCAGCCCTCGGCCATGTGGGGGAGGGGCCGTGGGGGAGGGTCTCTTCCCACAGCTGTTGCCCCACAGGGACGGGGACACCCAGCCCCCGCTCCGGGGTCGTCCCGCACGCCCGAGCCTCGTTCTTCGCCTGTCACGGGGGTCCGGCACCTGAACACACGGGTTTTCCGTTGAGAGCTGGTTCATGCTCCTCCTTCGTGACCCTGAGCGGACGTAGGGTCCAGTGTGACTCCAAGGCCGGGTGGGAAGATGCCGTGCACGGCGGCCTCCTGCCCACACCGTCTGGGGGCTCTGCCGCGAGGCCCCCCACGAAGCCGGAGAGGGGAACTGAGGCCCCCGCCCGGGCTGAGCCGCCAGCTGGCACCAGGGGACCCGCGTGTGAGCAGACGGACGTCTGGACGCAACCTCAGCCAGCACCGCACAGCCGACCCCTCGCGGGTTCCCGCCAGGAGTGGTCCGGGTCAACCCAGTTTTGCTGTAGGTCTGAGCCCTGGTTTCGGTGTGATTTGTTGTTCGATGCACGGCGGGAGATGCGGGCCACACCCTCTGTCATGGACTCCTCGTGAGGAGGAAGGGGGTGCCCCAGGCCTGGCCCCAAATCCCTGCTGGGCGAACACGCGCCAGCTTCACCGGGCCGCGCGGCCCGCCCCTCCCGTGTCAGGGGCCACGGAGCCGAGCTCCACCCCTTCCGTGTTAAATGTGCCCCCGCCCACCGGCCACCTGCCTGCCCGCAGAGCCCGGCTGTGGGCTGGGCGGTGGGAGAGAGGCCTGGCACCCGGCTGTTCTTTCTTCTGCTGCCAGAGGAAGCGCGGGCAGGAAATTGTGACTAAGTGCTGGTAATTGGTGCGGGGGCCGCGGCAGGGCTGTCAGACGGGAGCCCCCCCACCGCCCGCTGTCTCTCCCTCCCCTCCCCCACCCTGGCAGAGGCCGCCCGGGCCCCTGCCCCGCACAACCCCTCCCCCATCGGAACGGCTCTCGCCCACGCGGTGTTTCCGTGTTCCCAGCACCGACTGAGCTTGGCGCAAACATCGCCGTGTCACATTCTCACAACAGTCCCACGTGGCCGGCCGGTTATGAGTACGTGTCACAGAAGGAGAGATCAGCCGTGTGGCCCGGGACGCGTGGCTGGGAGGGGCAGGGCTGGCTGGGCCTTGCACCTGGGTTCCCAGGACTCAGAGACTGGAGCCCACGGGTCTTGCTGTGCACACGTGTGTGTCTGTGTGCACGTGTGTGCTTACGTGTACTCACAGGCATGGTGCGCGTGTGCATGGATGCGTGGGTGTGCCTGTGTGCGCATGTGCTGCTGTGTGTGTGTGTCAGGAGGGGCTGGTGGGGTCTTTGTCCTCAGCAGCGTGGCCACAGCCGCCTCAGGAGCCCCAGCCCCCGCAAGCCCTGGGCCCGCACTGCCGGGCTTTTCCCAGGAGCGGAGCGTGGACAGGCAGGGTCTGGTTAGGGGACGTTAGGGATCGCAGGCCATGCGTGTGGGTGAGCACCGGGCCTGGGGGCCGCTGCTGCAGAAGGCTGCTCCCCTCGTCCCACGAGCAAAGACCAGGGCCTCGGTCAGGCAGCCCCGGCCCCCAGGGGGACCCATTTCAGAGCCACGGGAGGACCCCCGGCGCAGAGGGGCTGGGAGGCAGCGCAGTGGAGCTGGAAGCCACCGTCAGCTCCAGGCCCCCTTTGGCCGGGCAAGCTGGCCATGCCACGGGTCGGCCAGACCACATGTGGCGGTGAGAGCCCCGGAGCACATCATTGGAACCCCGGGGCGTGGGGACATTTCCTGGGGCCACAGCGCTGACCAGGACACTCGAAGGACACAGCAGACGCTCACAGGGACGGCTCCCTTCCCTGCTCTGGGCCCAGGGTGGGACGACCTCGCTGCCAAGATGGGAGGAAGGACAAGGTCCCAGAGCATTGGGCCGAATGCTGCCCCCTTGGCAGGGGCCGGGCCAACGTCTGGGCAGGGACGTGACAGGCACGGTGGGGAACAGGGCCAGGGCTGGACGCTGGCACCTCTGTGCGAGGGGACGTGCTTGGACTCACAGCGCTGACCAATAACAGCAGCGAGATGACAGTCGCCGGTGTGCCCTGGTGGGGGCCGTGGGGGCAGCTGAGGAAACAGTCACTGAAGTGTCTGTGGCTGTTCCAGGAAAGGCCAGTGTGGGAGAAGCGGGGTGGCGGGACCCCAGGCCTTGTCGTGCAGCCCCCGCATGTAGGGTGGGGCATGGCGTGGGCCCTCTCGCCAGGGGCCACCTCCTTGCTGACACTTCTGTGGGCACCAGGTGGCTGGTCTGTCCCCTGGCCTGGGAACAGGCAAAGGGTGGCCCAGGGCAGGAGAGCGCTGCTGGTGGCCACATGTCACCATGGAAGCCAGGCCAACCGACCACCGTCCAGCGTGCGGGGGCCGGGGCCAGGGAAGGAGCCTTCTCTGCCATGGCAGCTGCCCCCCCGGTGGCCTTGCCCCCCGCGGCAGGCTGGGCCCACTCGGCTCAGCCTCAGCGTTAGGTAGATAGTTAGGGTCCCCGGCTCTTCTCGGGACAAGGGGTCCCTGCTCTCGTGCTATTTCCAGGAGTTGCTCCACCTGGGAAGCAGGATGGGGGGGGCACTCCACTTTGGTGCCGCCCACCCTTAATCCTACCCCAAGCAACCGCTGCACCTGGGGAAGGAGGGAACGCCGTGTCAGTCCTCGAATTCCCCAGCCGAGGCACGATAGGATTTAGAAAGTGACCTGGAGTAGCCTAAGGGTGATTAATGTGCCGTTAGCTTGGATCGCTGTGGTTCACCGCCCAGGTGGGCTGCCTTAGAGGGACCTCGCAAACCAAACGCAGGTGGAGTTCTGAGGACACCTGTTGATGATGTGATAGCAGCCCACACCTGCCAAGAGCGCTGGGCCTGGGCTAATAGAAGGAAACAATCCAAGAAGTAAGAACGTGAGTGGGCCTGTCTCTCTCCGCTCGCGGGGACGGACCCGTGTTGTTCCACAGTGAAGAGCTGCTCGCGTGACACTGCTCCCTGCCTGGGGTGACTCCGTCGTCCTGGCCTTGCTGGTGATGTTTCCAAGAAAGGAGTCGGAGGACCGGGATCACAGCCTGTCATTCCTCGGCCAGGAGCAGACTCCGCCCTGACGCCTGTGCCCGCGTCTCCCCCTGGACTCTGCCCCCCAGGTCTGAGGTGGGGCCCGGCCGCACCCAGTGAGTGTCTGAAGCCCCACGTTTGTGGGTGTCTGTCAACACGTACAACACACACCCCCGGACCGAGCACTTTCTCCCCAAGGTTCGCCGTGGGGCTCTGGGTGGAGGAGCCGGGCAGGTGCCGTTCCCGGTGACCACAGCGAGAAACGTGTTTCCCTTGAGACCCAGGAGACCACAGACACCTGCACAGAACACGATGCGCTTCACGAGCCGCACACATCCACACGCGACACACCGCGGTGCTTTGCGTCGCGTCTGATCTTTCTTCCCCAACGCTGGTCACAGCCTGTTTTATTGATTTTCTAACCCACTAAGGGGGCCTCAAACAACTTAAAAAGAAAAAACTGCCCCAAGATCTCCAGGGATGTCAGAAAGAGGTTTGAAACCATAAGGCCACCAGGAACAACCGTGTGCCCCTGTAGGGTTGTGGTTCGATGACAAGGACAGCCACACGCCAGCAACGAAGCATGAGGTTCAGAGCAGATCCTCCGTGGACCTCACAGAGTGAGTGGAACGGAACAAGACGCAGACACGTCGGCACAAGACGGCCCCACTGGGTGGAGAAGCCGGAGACAGGGACACACGGACCTCACGGATGTTCCGAGGTCGGGCACAGGTGGCCGTTAACGGGTGGCTTCTAGGGAGAGCTCCTGCCTTGTCCCCATGCTTTGTCACCTGCGAGTGAACCTTACAATGAAGGAAAAGGAAGAAATGGGAAACGGGGAAACCCTCTGGGGCTGGGCGCCTGTTTCCTGCAGGGTCCGGAGCTCAGGCTGCCCCTCGCAGAGGAGGCTGACGGGCAGGGGCCGGGGCGCAGCCACGTCGCTGTTGACTCGTCGCGGGGGAGGGAGACGGGTTTCCACGGGGGTCAGGTGTGAGGCCCTCCGCGCTCTGAGGGGGCAAGGCCTGCCGAGCGTGTCCCTGCTCAGGCCACGGGTGACTGGCGCCTGCAGTGTGGTGCGGCCGGCTTGTGCCCCCTTCGACCCACAGAACTCGCTGCCTTGCAGTTCTGGAGGTCAGAGGTCCTCACATGACGATGTCAGTGGGACGGGCTCCTCGGGCTCCTCGGGAGGCTCCAGGGGGCGTCTGTGCTGGCTTTTCCGGCCTGTCTCTCCCCTTCCCTGAACCTCCCTTGTGATGACATTCGGCCACCCCCCCAGGGCCATCTCCGGCTCAATCACAGTGCAAAGCCCCTTTGGGCACAGAGGTGACATTGCCACGGGGGCTGGGGCCAACCACAGCAGGGGCCTGAGTCTGCAGAGGCCACAGCAAGGAAGTCGTGGGCTCCTACGTGGACCCCGCAGACCACAGTCCCACCTGCCGACTTCCTGGGGGTCGGACTCTCCACCCACATCTTTCAGAGCAGCCCGGGCTGTGGGGGCCGCTGTGCTGGGTGGAGCCGGCGGGAGCCCTCGTTCTGCAGGAGGTACTTGCCGGGGGTGGGGGGGGTTGGGGGGGTGGCTAGGACTGTGGTGCCCACTCGGGGGCGCTGCGGCGTCTGGGTGCTGCCCGCAGGGCTTCCTCAGAGTCCGGGAGGGAGGCCGCCCACCCAGGCACCGCAGCGGGGCTGAGGCCAAGCAGGCCCCTCCCCAGCTGCACACGTGGCTGGGTTGGTGTCCACGCCAGCCACGCTCGCCAGGGCCACACCACACACCTGCTGGGCACCCACCGCTGGGGAGGAGACCCGGGTGGGGGGGGCGTCCCTCCCAGCAGAGGCCTGGCCGGGCAGCAGCTGCCCAGCTCCAGGCAGCGTCCCGGGGAGGGGCTGGGGGGCAGGGCCCTGCGCAGAGGCCCGGCACTTTCTCCCTGAGGGCAGGGCACAGTGCCCAGCAAATGGCCACCATTTTCCCGATCGATCTTCTGGAACATTCCAGCCCTGGTGATGAGGGGACACTCTGGAAAGCATTTCTCTTGTTCAACCAGGTGTCAGGAACAGTGGCCGTACCCCAGGGAGTTGCTGGAAGCTGCCCAGCTCTGGAGCACCCAGCACCTTCCCGGGGGTCACCTTTGGAGACGTCAAAGCCCCCACGGTCCCTGACACGCGGGGCAGAGGGGGCTGCAGGAGACCCCAGGGCCCTTTCTCCCCTTGTCCGGCTTCCAGAGGGACCAGACAGGCAGATTCTCACCTCCTGCTAACTCAGACCCGGGTGACCCAGCGGGTCCTCCCCGTGTCTGAGAAAATCCATGTCAGACAGGCTCCCGGCAGCGGCAGTGGCGCCTGCTGCTCCCTGCTCAGCCCCTCTGTCACCAGCTCCGGCCACCAGCTTGTCAACCTCAAGGTCTTCTGCTGTTGCTGGTCCTCGTCCCAGCCACCACTGAGGGCAGTGTCTCCTGCTTGGGAGGGACCCGCTTGCAGAGTGAGCCGTGGTCCCAGCTAGCACCTGCTCCCGGCCGCTGCAGGCCAGCCCCGCTCTGAGGCAGGACAGCGGGCTCGGGGACGGCTCACTTTACAGACGAGGGCGGGGCTGACCGCTGGCCCAGGACCCTGCCCGGGGAGGGCTGGGCTCAGCGGGGCAGAGTCGGGGGCCAGGCGGGGGTCCACGTCCAGGGCAGGTCCGCCCCCACGAGGGAGGGAAAACAGCCTCCCCTCCTCCCTGCTCCGCCGCTGCCCCTCCCCGGCGCCCCCCGGGGAAGGTGAGGTGCCAGGCCAGACCGTGGGAGCCTGGGGCAGGTCCAGCCGTCACTGTCCGCCCAGGGTCCCCGGCCCAGCCCTGGCGGCTGACAGAGGCAGGCCCGCTCCTAACGGCTGTGCCCAGGGGGCCTGTCGCAGGTACCAGGCTCCTGGTGGCGGCCACGGCCCACCCCCTGCCGGGCCCCACGCTGCGCCCGTCTTTCTGCCGGGCAGTGGCCCCTCGGCCAGGCCAGCACCTGGGCTGCACTCGAGGACACCTGTCCGGCTTCAGATCCACCCCCTCCCCCAGGCTGAGGGAGGACAAACGCCATCTACGCCCACGTGGTCGAGGAGGGTCCCTGAGCCACAGGACTCCCGATGTGACCAGCCCCCCCCCCCCGGCACCCTGGTAACGTCCTTCCCGCAAACACGCAGAGACACGTGTCCACGTTCACGTACAAGTCGGAGGATCCCGGGTGAACAGGTGGGCGGGGCCTGGCGATTGGGTGGGCGTGGCAGGGGCGGGGCCTCCAGGGTGAGGACACTGCGCAGGCGCGGGGAGCGAGGGCCCCCCTCGGGCTGCCCCGTTGAGGGCGAAGCGTTGCCCAGGGGACCGTTGCCTGGCACCGACCGGCAGCCGCGTCTCCTTTGCCCTTCGGTCCTTCCGTCACCAGCAGGGGCAGCCCGGGGGCTGCACCAGGTTCTCAGGTGGCTGCGGCAGGTCGGGGTGGCGGGGTCCCCGCCCCAGTGTCGAGGCAGGAGCCGAGGCCCGGGTGGGTGCAGGGCGGGAGTGGCCCAGACCCCGGCTCTCACCTGACCTGGGAACGTCGCCAGGAGCGTCTGGGTCCCGGAGCAGGAAGTGCAGCTTCCTCCAGGGACTCTGGGGTGTGCAAGTGCCCTGGGGGGTGGGCGCCCCTGAAGATTTCGACAGCGCCCGGGCCCGGGCTCTGCAGGTGACGGGGCGGGGGAGGTGTGTTCTCCACACCTGCCCAGCCACGGCCCGGCTGGCTCTAGGGGTGCACAAGAGACCTGGGTCCACCCCCAAGTGCCCTCGGAGCACCACTGGCCCTGGTCAGCCCTGCCTGTCACCCTGGCAGGCCAGTGCCTGGCACCCCCGGCCGTGGCCCCCTGCCAGGCAGAACCCTGCTGCAGCCCCGCGGGGAACCGGCGAGGTTATCACGTGCTGTGGACGCCCTGGGGAAGGCGCCTTGGGAACGGCCTGTCTCAGAGCCAGAAACTCCAACATGGGGGTAGAGGGGGCCGTCACCATGGCAGATTTGCCCACAGCCCCCACCAGGCAGGACACCCCCTTCCGTCTCCACCCATCAACTGCCCAGCCTGGGCTGGCAGCGGTGTCGGGGCCGCCTCTGTCCCGCCCCGACACCCGCCTCTGCCTCCAGGAGGAGGAAGGACACCCGGGCGTCAGCACAAGGGGTTCCTCGCTCTGCCTCCTGCACACGCTTCACCTGCCCCGGAAAACTCAGCCACGGGGGACGTTCCACGAAAGCCCTGGCCTGGACACGTCTGTGCCGCAGAGCCAGCGAGCAGGTGGCGGCCAATGGGCTTGGGGGCCGGAGCTGGGTGGGATTGCGCGGGGTGAGAAGACCCCCTGGCCCCTGGGCGTTAACCCTGCTGGGGGAGGGTAGGAAAGAGACCACCCACTGGGGTGAAATAAGAACTGTTACCTCCGCCAGGCCTGCGGAATCCCTGAGCAGACAAAACCAGCTGCATCTGGTAAATAACCTGGATCTTGCTTGATCCGCAACATTATCAAAACTTAACTTGAGCTAGGAAAACAGAACTTCAGCTCAACCAATCAGAAGTAGCCAGCACGCTCCTGCAGCCTCCCTCGGCAGCGGTGGGGGTTTGTGCGTGGATGCCGCGTCCCCAGTGAAAAATTCAGTAGTGTGTCCATACAGCCTGGGCATCCTCCTACACACGGGCCCTGGACGGCCGACCGCACAGGCCACCAACGTCTGCGCAACACCTCATTCTCCTGGATCTAACGTGGTACTTGGCGGGCAACAAATTCAAGTTTTGCTTTTTGGAATTTCATGGAATTTTTTCCCCAAATACTTTCTGTCTGTGGTCAGTTGAATCCATGCGTGTGGAACCCGTGGGTCCGGTGGCCAGCTGTAATGACCCGACTTCCAACAGGAGACCCCATAGGCAGCTGCATGACCCAAACAATCAGGCACTTCTTTGCTTTGTGTCTGTGGGATCCTGTAAACGCCTCCTCCTGGGTTCCCTCCGGGCAGCTCCCTTCTCCTTGGGAGCTGCGGATTCGTGAACTGTGGTTTGCTCAAATACTCTCTTTAACACTCTTTCACTGTGCCTCAGTTTACTTGTAACAGAGTGTAACCGCTCCTTAGGACAATTAAGCAGCGTACATCCAGAATCCACTTCTAAGCAAGGCCAAAGTACAGTTGTCATCTTAGCGATCACTGAGTCTATTTTACTTCTAAAAGATAATATGGCTTTCCTGTTACAAAAATGTCATCTGCTCTGGGGGAGGAGGTCACAGGGGCATGCCTCTGTTGTTCCCAAGGACAGAAGAGGGCAGCCAAGTCTTTGCCATCCTAAAACCATAATTTTTATATAATGTTTAAAAAGTGTGTGTTGTGAAGAGTGAATATAGTTACACCCTCGCATGGTACAAAGGAATGAAAATGTTACAACAAGGAATAGTTGGGACGTGTTTTCTACTCCCCACTGACAGCCACTGGAGCTGCATTTTGTGTGATCTCAGCCAGGCTTCATTAGGCAGCTGCCAACACACGCAGAGGTATTAATATAGTATTTCCTACAGAGCTGTTTGGGGCCGGGTGTGGTGGCTCACACCTGTAATCCCAGCACTTTGGGAGGTGGAGGTGGGAGGATCATTTGAGGCCAGGAGTTTGAAACCAGCCTGGGCAGGGTAGCAAGACCCCGTCTCCACCAAAAAATTAAAAAATCAGCCAAGCATGGTGGCACGTGCCCATAATCCCAGAGGCTGAGGCAGGAGGATCGCTTGAGGCTAGGAATTTGAGGTTACAGTGAGCTGTGATGATGCCACTGCACTCTACCCAGGGTAAGGGAGTGAGACCCTGTCTCAAAAAAAATCAAAAACACACACACACAAACCCACCACCGATATCCTGGAGATTTTTGTACATCAGTCTATAGAGAGCTTAAAATAAGCTGTGCAGGCCCGGTGCGGTGGCTCATGCCTGTCATCCCAGCACGCTGGGAGGCTGAGGTGGGAGGATCCCTTGAGCTCAGGAGTTCGAGACCAGCCTGAGCAAAAGCGAGACCCCATCTCTACTAAAAATAGAAAGAAATTATATGGACAACTAAAAATATATATATAAAAACTTAGCCGGGCATGGTGGCACATGCCTGTAGTCCCAGCTACTCGGGAGGCTGAGGCAGGAGGATCGCTTGAGCCCAGGAATCTGAGGTTGCTGTGAGCCAGGCTGACACCATGGCACTCACTCTAGCCCAGGCAACAGAGTGAGACTCTGTCTCAAAAAAAAAAAAAAAAAAAAAAAAGCTGTGCAAATTATCTTAATTTTTTTTAACTGTTACCCTTAAGATGGGCCCCAGTAATCGACACTCTTGCTGTTATACACGTGCTAGTTGATTTACTATTTTCTATTATCTCTTATATTCACCTTTGAAATCTTTTATGGTCACTTTGGTTTAATAGGTAACTAAACATTGTTTCACAATGACTTATGATCCTATTTAAATATTCAAACCTTTTGACATCTTTTGACAACTTCTGAAAATCAAATTCAAAAAAAGTCTTCTCGACTTCAAACTGGCTGAAGTTTTCCAGAGGGTCCCTGGAAAACCTCAAAGGATTTGTTGCATCACCTTGTTAAAAAAGAGATGTGGGCCGGGCGTGGTGGCTCACACCTGTAATCCCAGCACTCTGGGAGGCCGAGGTGGGCGGATCGTTTGAGCTCAGGAGTTCGAGACCAGCCTGAGCAAGAGCGAGACCCCATTTCTACTAAAAATAGAAAGAAATTATATGGACAGCTAAAAATATATATAGAAAAAATTAGCCGGGCATGGTGGTGCATGCCTGTAGTCCCAGCTACTCGGGAAGCTGAGACAGGAGGATCCCTTGAGCTCAGGAGTCTGAGGTTGCTGTGAGCTAGGCTGACGCCACGGCACTCACTCTAGCCTGGGCAACAGAGTGAGACTCTGTCTCAAAAAAAAAAAAAAAAGAGATGTGAAAATAATCAGGCTTATTTGAAATATTGAATGACATGTAAAGCATGCTCAAAGAAGAGAGACTCAACCTTCCCTGGGTTATATTTGCACAGACAAAATGCTATTATTTCAGGAATCAGATGAAAGTCCTAAAACTTTGCCAACACCCTTGCCATCCAAGACACGGCCTCACGTGTTAGCAGTTACGACTGCAGCCATTACTTAAAATGTTCTCGTCACAAAAACAACCAAATTTCCTTGTCATTTATGTTGTTTTTATAAAGAACTCTCATCGGATCTTTAACCTTGGCCATTTTAAGTTTTTTGCATATAGACAGCTGTTCTTTCTGTCTGATGCTTTCCTAAAGGTTCTTGTCGCCAGCTGTTGACCACAGCAAGGTCTTCAGCAAGAAGGGTTGCCGTAGAAACCCACTGGAAGTGACAGCTTAAATAATTTGCAGACTGACTCAAGATCTCCAAAACTCTAAGGAAAAGTGTTGACACGTTTGCAAAACCTCTAACCTGAGATAAAACGTAACAGAATTAGCAATGCTGGACGGAGAGAACTCACAAAGGATGATTCTGCTTTTAGCTCTTTTTTCAAAATATTGCTGGCCCTTTAATGTTCTGTTTTCTGGATATAAGAAAACCTCTTTCCCTTTTCTTTTAAGCTATCTATGATCCCTGAAAATCTAGGAAATTATACTTTTGTCAACAAACTTGAGACATTTATCTTTTTCTTCCTGTCTGGTATCCTTAAAACTTGAAAATTATTATTGAGCATTCTTATTTTCACGGCAATATTGTTCTTTACATAGAATAAGGATCTGGCCTCCTTGGCTTTGACTAAAATGCAGTTTTAAAATGATTCATAAAGTCAGATACGACCACACAGTTTTAAGGAAAGAAAGTTGACTTTGTCCCCCCAGTGCTTACAAAGCCCTCTGGAAAAACGGGCTTTGCACCTGGCGCACAGGCTCCTGCCTTACAGGTGAGTGAGAAGGTCGCCTCCTGCCAGGCCCAGGTAACTTGATAATGTTTCGGGGCCTTCAGGAGGGCAGAAATTCACTGAAGTCTGTGCATCAGTGGATAGGTGATAAAAAGGTAACAGTGTATAAATACCTGTGTGTAAACAGACAGACACTCGGTGGAATGCTACTCGGACTTGGTTTCACAAGCTGGAAATGCCGCTATATCCCACAGTATGGAGGACGCTTGGGGACATGATGCTAAGTGAAACAAGACAGAAGTAAGACAAATATTGAATGATTCCACTTGTATGAGTTATCTTATCCAAGATGCATGTGGTCAAATTCACAGGATCAAAGAATGGAATGGTGGTTGCCAGGGGCTGGGGCAGGGGATGGGGAGTTTCTTTGCTTTTTTCTTTTTTAATATTTATGTATTTATTGAGACAGAGCAAGACTCTGTTGCCTGGACTAGAGTGCCGTGGCGTCAGCCTAGCTCACGGCAACCTCACACTCCTGGGCTCAAGCGATCCTCCTGCCTACAGCCTTGTGGGTTATCAGATTCTAATCCTGTTCATTGTCTTTGCAGTTTTATTATCTACTTGCGGATCCTGACATCTTTCCCATTTTGTCGGCCCTCACCAAATTCTTCAGTTGGTCTAATTTCCTGCAGTATCTGGCTACAACTTCCAAACTGACATTCTGAATTCTTCTCCTCTCCTGACTTGGCGTCGCTGGAAACAGACACCTGCCTGGCGGGTCCTTTCGGGGACTCGGATTGTCTCCTGGCTGCCCCTGCACCCCCGTCTGGAAAAGCCTTCACACTGAAGCCAGACAAGGGGATAAGAACTTGGAAGAATTCACCACCAATCGTGTTAATTCTGGGGACACTGTGGGGTTAATGCCACCGGCCACTTGCCTCCATCGGGGGAGTGTCCAGGTCACACCTGGCTTCTGGGTGTGTCCGTGAGGGTTTCCTGAGGAGCCTGGCGCCCGAACTGGGGGGTGGAGGGTGGACTTCATCCAGCCATGGGGGCCAGGACAGAACAAACAGGTGGAGCGGGGGGGGGGGGTTGCCCCTTTTGCTTCCTGCCTGCCGGAGCTGGGACATCGCCCGTCTTCTACCCTTGAACTTGGACACACCGGCGGCTCCTCTGGTCCTCAGACCTTTGGACTTGGTCTGGAATTACTCTGCTGGCTGTTTCTGGTCTCCAGCGTGCAGACAGCTGAGTGTGGGACTTCTCAGCCTCTGTAATCAAGGGAGCCGCTTCCTCATGGTGAGCTTCCTCTCAGCTACACACGGGCAAGTTCACCGGGTGCTCAGCCCACCATCTAGAAATTCCCAGAGCCCAAAGTCCAGAAATCATCCCAACCAGCTGCCCTTTGGACTCAGAAGCTGGGTTTGCTTTATCATTTTTTTATGTTTCTTCCTTTTTTTTTTTTTTTTTGTTGTTGTTGTTGCTGTTGTTGTGGTTGAGACAGAGTGTCCCTCAGTGTCCCCCGGTAAAGCGCAGCGACGCGACTGTAGCTCACTGCAAGCTCCCACTCCTGGTTTGAAGTGAGCCTCCTGCCTCAGCCTCCCGGGTCGCTGGGACCACAGGCTCTGCCACCATGCCCGGCTGGGTTCTGTTGCTTTGTGCATCTTTTTTTATTTTTTGTCTTTCTGTTTTGTACAGACAGGGTCTCACTGTGCTCAGGCTGGTGTGGAAACCCCGAGCTCCAGCGATGCTCCCAGAGGGCTGGGGTGACAGGCGTGAGCCACCGCGCCCCAGCCCAGAAGCTGGGCTTAGAACCTGCTCTAACCATCATGTTTTTCCTTTTGTTTCCAAAGAATGGCCCGATTACACACACATCCCGCCAAAACTCCCTGCTACCGCATCTCAACAGACGGTTCCACTGATCCTTAATAAACAAAAGGTGTTTTGGACAAAATACAAGAGTTTTGGATAAAAAATAAAGTAAAATAAAAAATAAAACAAAAGGTGGGCCAGGTGCGGTGGCTCACACCTATAATCCTGGCACTCTGGGAGGGTGAGGTGTGTGGATTGTTTGAGCTCAGGAGTTCGAGACCAGCCTGAGCAAGAGAGAGACCCCGTCTCTACTAAAAATAGAAAGAAATTATATGGACAGCTAAAATATATATAGAAAAAATTAGCCGGGCATGTTGGCACATGCCTATAGTCCCAACTACTTGGGAGGCTGAGGCAGGAGGATTGCTTGAGCCCAGGAGTTTGAGGTTGCTGTGATCGAGGCTGATGCCATGACACTCTAGCCCGGGCAACAGAGTGAGAGGCTGTCTCAAAAAAACAACAACAAAAAACACTAATCTCACAGCTCAAGGCCACGTCCCCGGGACAACCTCGGCCCCATTGAACTGCCTGCCTGAGAAATCTCCAGGCTGCCGGAAGAATTTACTGTCTGTTCCAGCCAACCCCAAAGAGAGAGCCTCCCGGCAGGTGTGCCGGACACAAGCATTCTCTCATTCTCTCGGGGAGCAGGCTTTAGTTAGGGTAGCAGGCGCTGAGACGTACCCCAAATGCCGTTCAGGAGGACGTGAGCGTGAGTCCTGGTGCCTCTGTTTGGTGGCCTGGCTCAGCCGCTGTGCGGTGCGGCAGGAGCGTGCCTGAGGGACTGGAGGGGACAGACCTGTGGCACTGCGGGGACACGCAGGCTGGCTCCCATGGCTTCACAGAACAGGTGCCAGCCTGGCACTCGGCGGAGCTGTGACCAAGTGGACACGCAGGCACCAAGGAAACTGCCGGGCCCAGGGAAGGTGCCCCGACGCGGCCGCTCGGACGGGTCCACTCCGGAGCTGCCGTGCCGTCCCGCAGTGCCTGCGGCTGACCTGGCCCCCGCCCAGGGACAGACGTGACGTTGTTACCGTGGCCGGGGCTGCACGGCAGGGTGAGACGTGGAGCCGCACCGCGTGGCGTGTTTCACGGGAACAGCGGAGACCCACGGTGGAAACCGTTTCGCAGAGTGTTCCAAGCTCCACCGCGTAGCCCGTCTGCGCTTCCCGCCCCTGCGCGGCCCAGTGAGACGCCACCGCCTGGACGCACACGTCTCATTCATCGTCCGCCTGCCGGACGGGACGTCTGGCTGTGTCCACTCCGGCTATAACAAACACGGCTGCTGTGACACGTGTGTGCAGTTGCTGTGTGGAGGAACCGTACACGTGTGTCGTGCACACCTGTTGGTGTACGTGTCGCATTTCACAATTAAAGTGTACAACACAAAGGAGCAGGAAGGCTCGCGTGTGCTGACATGTGGCAGTCTCTAAGGTCTGGCCTTGCAGAGTTGGACCACGGGGCACCCCCGGCGCCACCCAGGAGGGGGAGCATGTCCACACCGCTAGGCCATCTCCGGCGCCCACAGGAACCGAGGAAGCCAGTAAAAGAACTTTCTAGTCTGGGGAGGAGACTGGAGTCTGGGCTGAGAGGAGAGAGGAAAGAAACTTCTGGGACAAAGCTCCCTCCTCCTGTCTTCCACCCTTCACCCTTTCTCTCTGACCCCACCGCACCCTCCGCCGTCCTCCCCGCCCCCACACTCAGCACAGGCCTCTGCCGGCAGCGGAAACGGGGCATTTTCACCTTCCTGGGGAGAGGCCTGGGAGGGGAGGCAGGTGTCGGGGAGGGGCCGGCACAGCTGTGAGTGGGGGAGGGGCGCTCCCGGCCAGGGACTGGCTGCGTCGCAGGGGCCAGGGTGAGTGGACGGGCCGGGCGCGGGGGGGCCCCTGGAGGGGTGCGCAGCTGGGAGACGGAGTCGGGTCTGGAAGCAGAGGTGTGGGGTGTGCGGGGAAGGGGACGGGTGGGTTACCCAGGAATTCCAGAAGGTGTGAGAGCTGTTGTCAGACCCGCCGTTCGCAGGTGGTAAACTGAGGCTCCTGTCTTTGAATCGGTCTCCGGACGAGGTCCAGCCCTGCCACACCCCCCGCCCACACCTCTGCCTGTCCCCTTGTCTACACTGCTCTTTCCTACCTGCCCTTTGGGGGCTTCAGCTAACCCTAACCCTTCCTCCGGGAAGATTTCCTGGAGGCGGGTGAGGGCCCAGGCCCTGGTACTTACTCCCCGTTCTGGAATTTTCTGCTTACTGCCTTCCAGCCCGGCTGAGAGCAGGGCCCTGTCCTGCCCCGCTGTGTCCCCACTGGGTGGGAAGGATTTGTGGGATGAGTGAGTGAAAACCAAAGCAGCCCCCGGCGAGGGCCCGTCTTCCCGGAGAGTAAGGGCCGTTTTGATTCTCACTGAAGCCCAGGGCGCCCTGGCCTGGCGGAGCGATCATCTCGCCACGGTAGCTGGAGAAATAGTGTCGAGAGACGTCCAGGGCACGTTCTTGGGGTCTAACGCAAAGACACCTCCTCCCCGTAAGCGGGACGTGAGATGTTCTAGACACGAGGGACTGTCCTGAAGCCACGTCCAGCCGGTGGCGGGAGAGTCCACGCCCAGCGGGTCTCGGGCGTTGGTCGGACAGGACTGACCTTAACACAGTTAAAAAGTGCGCAGAGTAACAGCCGGGCTCAGCCTTCCCGGGGTTCGCTCGGCAACTGCTGTCTCGGAATTGATCTTACAAGTTAAACAATGTTTCAAAAATTGTCTCACAAGGAACCTGTTGTTACTTTTCTTTTGCTCATTCAACCTCTTTTCTGTGGACGTCGCTGTCCGTCGCGGCCGCGGGGAGGGTGCAACACTGGACGCCAGGGCTGGTGTGCGAAGGGGGCGGGCCGTGTGCAGGAACTCGGGCTTATCACAGAACGTTCTAGAAGATAGCACCAGGCGCAGTGGAGTCGGGATCTGGTGCTGGGGGGGGGAGGGTGGGCGTTGCTTTCGTACAATAAAGTTACAATAAAGTTACAAAGTTACAATCTTGCAGCTGTAGAGCAGCACCCGCCCCTCCACTGAGGCCGGCGGCGTCTGACCCGGCCTGGCCCCGCACGCCTCCCCCGGCCCTCACCTTGTCCAAGGGCAGCCTCCTCCGAGGAATCTCAGTCGCACCCTGGGCCCCCTGGAAACCGCAGCAGCGTCGGGGCGGGGCTCCCTGTCCTGCGGGGTGAGGGTGGCCTCAGAGGTCCCGACCAGGGGGACAGCAGGTAGGGACAGCCTGGCCACTTTCTGCCTTCACGCTGTCCTGGGCGTTTCAAAAACGTGAGAACAGTGACCGTGGTCTAAGCACAACTCTGGAACCCCCATCCTGCATGAGAACCCCAACTCCACCTCCTATGAGCTGTGGGGACCGGGATGTGTGCCCCGTGCCTCGGTTTACAGGGCTGGGAAACAGGGATGAGGGAAGCCTCGCTCCCGGGGTGGGCGGGATGTGGTTGCAATGAAGGACTGTGGGGACCCCCAGGTCTTCAGGGCCTGCGGACCACAAGGGCTGAGAAGCTGCTTCTGGGGGTGCACGGGCCCCAGGGCCGCACCCCGCAGAAGCACACAAGGCCCCCGGCAGCGTGGAGCCGCCTGTCGGGAAAGGCCACCAGAGGGTGGCAGCTGCCGTAGCTGCGGATGGTGGGGCCGCTGGGACGGGCCTGTCTGGCGTGTGCCGGGGGTGGGGGTCTGAGAATGCGCAGTCTCGAGGGGGACTGAGCCCCGACTGGCCCCAAGGCCCTGGTCTGGCTCCTGAGTGTCCACCAGCCTCAGGCCCAGTTCGCAGACAGGACACTGAGGCCCCCAAGCACACAGCTCACGGGAGTCCTGGAGCGATTTCACACGAGGGCCCAGTCTCTCCATCCCACGTTCCAGGGGACATGCGGGCAGCTGCCCCCAGGCCCAGGCAGGACAGTGGGCACCCAGGAGAGCGAGGTCTCTGCCAGGTCTTAGGTCTCGTGGCGCCCGTGCACGGGGAGGGTTGAGCGAGTTACTCGCCCAGAGCAGGGTCTGTCCCGCGGCGGCCACCCGCCTCCACTGAGCCCCCTGGACTCCGAGGTGAGGAGGGTCCCTGTCTTCCCCCCGCACCCTTGGCCCCGGGCTGCTCGGGGGCCTGAGACGCCACAGGCTCCGTGACCGGCCTGGCAGGAGCCCTCCCGCCCTGCCCCCCACCGGAACCCACTGAGACAGCCCCCCCTCCAACCTCAGAATTTGGAAGCCACTTGGGGGAAGCCCCGTCTCCAGCCAGCCCAGCTCTACCCAGACCCTCCCCTGATTTCGAAAGTCCTGGCGGTTCTGCCAGAGGACATTCCGATCCGAGATTGCCTTTGATCCTCTGTAGCTGGGAGTGTGGGAAGCTCAGCGCCCCCCACAATTGAGAAACTGGGGAGAGGGCGTCCCAACAGCGGGCCTGGGTCTCTCCCACCCCAGGGAGCAGCCAGGGACCAGTGGCCGGATTCCCTGCCACCCCGGGGCCTTCCGGGAGCCCAGGCGCAGCCCCTCCTCCCACACGTCCTGACCCAGTGCCACACTGATGCCACCCACCTGCCCAGGACAGGGACCCCCAAACCGCTGGGGAGACCCCAGGCTCATCGCCAACGCCCCTCGGCCTGCCCCAGAGACGGGGGCCCCGGGAGCGCGGGCTGCGGGTGGGCGCAGCCCCGGTGGGCGTGCGAGTCTCGGAAACGAGAACCAGCTGACATGTGTGAGGCATTAGCTCGCCCCGTGCGCGGAGAAGGCCCCTCCGGGGTTTTTCTTTCAAAGAGGTGGCTTCTCCGTGGCCGGAGAACTCGGCAGAGAGACTGAGCTTGAGAGACACAGAAACAAAGCCCAGGGCTGGTGACCTGGGCGCTGGGGGGCCCGAACCCGCTCACGGTGAGTCCCGGGAGCGGTGCTGGTTCAGGGACCAGGGCAAGGCGGGGCCGTAACGGGGTGCGGAAGGCGCCCCGCCCCGACGGCTGAGATCCCACCACCGGGAAACATCCCGTGAGTGGGAGAACCTCAGTTAGTGGGCACCTACTGGATGCCCGCTGAGTGCCACAGGGGCTCGCAGCGGACGGGGCGTCAGCCCAGCCCAGGTGAGAGGGTTGGGGACCCGTGTCCAGAGGGTGGGGCCAGGGCAGTCTCTGAGGGGCGCCGAGCTGCTCCCACAGTGAGGAAGAGGCCGGGGTGCACTCGGTGGGCCGTGGGGGCCTGGCTGGATGAGGGGGTACGGGGGAAGCCACCGACCTGGGTGGCTGGTGTGGGCAGTGATGGCAGCCGCCTGGGCCTGGCCGGGCAGAGGGTCACCCTTGCGGGCAGGAGTGAGGCTGGCAGAGGTGGAGGCCGGGTGCTGCTGGGCCTGGAGGGCTGAGGGACCTGAGGACCGGGGCCCCCGCACCCCGTGCGGACATCGGCCTGGTGGGGGAGGCCCCAGGTCCTCCCAGGAGGGGGACAGAGGGCCAGGGTCCCTGGGGTGCGCCTGTTCCTCGACACTCACTTGGGCCCCGGGTGCCAGACCCCGCGGTGGTCGTAAGCAGGGGGTGGGGGGCTCCAGAAACCCGGGTGGGCGAGGCTGCCACGTGGGGACAACAAGGTGCCTGCAGCTGCCCTGTGCCACCCTCCCCTGTGCCAAGCGTGGGTGTGACGGGGCATGTGGGTCATGCCCTGTGCACACGTGTGTGCACGTGTCCAGGGATCTGCGCGTACGGTTGCATGTGCGTGTGCGTGAGTCGCACGTCCGCACGTCCGCCCGTGCAGGTTTGGAAGGCACCGTGAGTGTTCTTGTCTGTGCTGACCTGCGTGTGCACGTGTGTGGGACAGGGTTGGTCTGTGCGTGTGCGTGCGTGTGCACGTGTGTGTGTGTGTGTGTGTGCGTGCGTGTGCGTGTGCGTGCGTGTGCGCGTGCGTGTCTGCATGTGCAGAAGCGTCATATCTGGCCCTGAATAAGGATGGCGTCTGCACATGTCCGCTGAACAGTGTTTACGGGCTGTGGGTGTATCTGTGAATACACACATGCTTGCACACGCGTGTGCAGCCATGTGTACGTGTGTGCAGCGTGTCTGCATGTTTTCACTGCGTGCTCGTGGCTCAGATGGGAGCGTGCGTATCTCCCGTGTTTGTGTGTGCACCAGAGCACGTGAGGGACGTGGGCTGAGGCCTGAGGACCTCTGTGCAGCTGGGGTGGGGGTATCTCTGGTGCCCAAGGCTGGTCGGTGGCCCCGGGGCTCCCAGCCTGGCCGGCCGGACCCGGCTGCACGGCGTTGTGGGCAGGTTCTGCCGGCCAGCTGGGCAGCGTCAGCAGTGCCCTGGGACTCTTCCTGGGTGGCCTCCCTGCGGCTCTGGCTGGGACGTAATGTCACTGTTTAAGTTTTGTGTGTGTTCCGTGGCCTTTCTTCTGTTTACGGCAAGTGGGGCTGATTTTCCGATTCGTACTGATCTCTGTATTTACAAAAAGTGAGAACGCGAAAGGAAACAGCTCGGTGGCTCCCAGAAAGCACAGACTGAGGCAGGACTGGGCGCAGACGGCTGCTCCGGGAGGTGACCTCGGAGGCCGGAGGGAAGGCAGGCTGGTGTCACCAGGGTGGTCTCCGCTGTGGGACGGGCCCGTCCTGCTGCAGCTGCCTCCTCCCTGGGACCAGCTGGGGAGGGCGTGTGTCACTGGCTCCTGTCCCACGGGTGGGGGACCACCCATAGGAGCTGGCGGAAGATGCCACCAGCTGCGCAGTGTGGGTGGGACGGGGAGGAGGTGAGGTGGGCACAGGGGCATCTCTCCACTGCCCGGAACAGCCCCGGGACACAGACTAGGGGACAGTCCCCAGGGAGGCCCGAAGGCTGACACGGGTAAGTCACTGCCTGACAGCAGCCCTGAGGTTAAGGCTGCTCACCCACTTTACAGACTCGAAAGCCAAAGTCACTCGTCACAAATCACCTGTCACCCCACCTCTGGATGAGCCAAGTCAGAATCGCACGGGTAAGGAGAGTGTGAGGACGACTCCGTACCGCAGCCACCTCTGGAGGTGGAACCCGCCACCGAGCACGGAGCTGTCCCTCACGCTTCTGCCTTGATGACGCCCGTCCCGCCCCCGACAGCCTCCCAACAGTGACGCTCTGGGAAGTCGCTGCCCAGCCGGGCTGGCCTCTGCCTGGCTCACCGTGGCCGGCGAGGGCCGGAGGCCTGAGGAAGACAGAGCCGGCTCCCTCAGGGACACGAAAGACACAGCAGCCAGGACCAGCGTAAGGAACAGAGGTTGAAGGCAGGGGACAACACCAAGGCGCTCATGTCAAAGGATGACGTTGTCAAAAACCTCAGTTGCCACAATAAATAGTATCTACACACGCACATATATATATCTAATTTTTTTTTTTTGGGGGGGGAGACAGGATCTCACTCTGCCACCCAGCGGGGTGTGTGGTGTGTGTGACTATGGTTCACCATGACCCCCAGCTCCTGGCCTCAAGGGATCCTCTCACCTCAGCTGGCTGATAAATAGTATTTTAATTCGATATGTTTTTAAAAACTCAAATTCATGCAAAAAAATTCAAGATGAACAACATATAAAACTGTTAAATAGGCCAGGTGCAGTGGCTCACGCCTGTAATGCCAGCACTTTGCGAGGCCGAGGCAGGAGGATCCCTGAGCCCGGGAGCTCGAGACAAGCCTGGGCAACACAGTGAGGTCCCATCTCTACAAAAAAAATAGGAAAATTAGCTGGGTGTGGTGGCAGCGTTTCCTTGGGTGCTACTCAAGTTGAGAATTCAAGGCCAGCCTGGATGGGCCACAGCCTCGAAGTGGGGACTCACGTGCGTCACCTGAAGTCGCAGAACTAGAAGGGCGGAGACTATGTCATGAGAACCAGGCACTCAATTCCCACCGAGCGTCAGAGGAATGAGCTGGAGGGAGAAGCTGGTTATTCCGTGACGTGGAGGCCACCGTGCCCTCCTGCCGACGTCGTTAGTCCTTCTCTTCTACCGGACTCGAAACCGAGGAAGTATCACAAAGGCATAACCAGAGGACAACAACAATTTTAACAGTTAAATTAATTATGAATTTGAAAATGAAAACTTCAGAGTGAAGCGGCAGGCAGGTTTACAGAGACAAACACCTTGGCCCACCCTGGGAAAGGACGGGGGTGGGGCGGGGAGGCCGTGTCCCCACGAAGGGAGGGGACCGGCTGGCCCTGGCCGCACATGTGCTCACAGGCGCCTCCCACGAGGTTCAGACACGAGGCCCCCGTTTCTGGGGAAATCACACAGGAAAGTGCCGCAGACGCGTGAGACAGAAATCAGAATAAATATCTCAAGAGAAAATGAAGCACACAGGAAAGAATAACGCTAAGAAAATATATCATGGCATCTGAATAAATATCGACAGCACACTGTGGACGGTGATTTAAGGGTTAAGGATTCTGTCTGTTGAAAGAGAAATACAGGGTTAAATATGACTTGAAAACAGGAGGGGCCAGGCTTAAAAAAAGCTGTGCAGGCCGGGCACGGTGGCTCCCGCCTGTCACCCCAGCACTCTGGGAGGCCGAGGTGGGCGGATCGTTTGAGCTCAGGAGTTCGAGACCAGCCTGAGCAAGAGCGAGACCCCATCTCTACTAAAAATAGAAACAAATTATATGGACAGCTAAAAATATATATATAAAAAATTAGCCGGGCACGGTGGCACATGCCTGTAGTCCCAGCTACTCGGGAGGCTGAGGCAGGAGGATCGCTTGAGCCCGGGAGTTGGAGGTTGCTGTGAGCGAGGCTGACGCCATAGCACTCTAGCCTGGGGTGACAGAGTGAGCCTCTGTCTCCAAAAAATTTTTTTTTAATTTTTAAATAAATGCAATTATATGCTAAGAACCAACAGAAACCCTGAAGCAAGAAGGACAGGAACAAAAGTTGAGAATAAGTAGAAAAACGTGCAGCAGGCAAACCGTCATAGTGAAAGGACAGCAGCGTGGTGCGGGCCGGGCCCTGGGGCTCAGCCGTCGCTGTGCCCACCTGAACCCCACCCACGAGAAACGGCCTCTAAACCCTGCCGCCCACCGTGCTGCAGCCTCCCGGGGGGGAGGGCCCCTTGCCCCCCCAGTCCCAAGAAACAGGCCCTGGAGGCCGAGCGGGGTGGACGCCTGGCGTGGGCTGGAGGGGACGTGTGTGGAGCCCGCCAGGAACGAATGTGTCCCCTCTGCCTCTCGGACCCGGGCCCCACCCGAGCGGATCCCGACGCCCCTGGGCGCTTGCTGTGGGCCCTGCCTCGGGGTGGTCTCAAGCCCCCAGCGGGTCTTAGGGGCTGTGGACCAAAGTGGGGGCCCAGACTCTGGTTCCTTCTCCTTGCTGGGAGGCGTTTCCTGCTCAGGTGAGTCCAACCCTGCAGGCAAAGGCATTGGGGCCTGGTACGCGATGCCCCGTGGGGGGAGGGGGGGCCTGGGAGGGAAACTGAGGTCAGAGGCTGGCGATTGGCGGCAGAGCCAAGGCTGGAATGTGACCTCCCTTCCCAGAGGCAGGAGGAGGGACAGGAGCTGGCCTCTGTCCTTGGGGCTGGCAGGGGACTGCAGGACGCTGGCCCAGCCCCGTGGCAGGGGCCTGTTCAAGCCTGGGCACCTGTCTGTGACAGGTCTGTGTGAGGTCCGACAGCATCGGGGCACAGGCGTCCTGAGCCCAGGCAGCGTGTCGGGGGGAGGGTCCTTCCTTACCGCGGTCCCTGAGGACACAGTGGGCGGAGACGCCAGCCCCTCCCAGGCCCTCCCAGCAGGCCTGGGTCAGCCTGTCCTCAGCCCTCGGGAGCCTTGGGTGCCTGGCCCAGCCCTGGGCTTGGGATTCACTGGTTGGGGCCTGGGCATGGGGCTCTTAGAAGCCCCGCAGGCCACTGCGTGTGCCCTACCGCGGCTGAGAAAGGCCCCCAGTCCTAGGGAAACGCTTCCTGAGCCCGAGCCCCACAGTCCAACCGCTTGGCCAGAGCTCTGCGGCCGGAGTGTGGGCCTGTGCGCTGGAGGGCTGCCGGCCATGAACCGTCTCCCCGAAACGTGCTGTTTTATCCTCCACAGTGAGGAATGCAAAGTTATTTTTACAGGCAAAGAGGTACATCATGAGAGTGCAGTATTGGAATGATTGTTTAAATTCTCCTTTCAGATCTCAGACAAACGCCCAGGTCTGGAGCGGGTGGCAGTAACAGCTCAGAGCAGTCTGGGCTCAGTGGGGGGCACGTTTATCAGGCCCAGAGACACGGGAGCAGGGACGCCAGCCAGCCGTGACCCTAACCTGTGCCCGCAGGCAGCCGCCTAAAGGCGTTTTGTTCTTTCTTTCCTACCCAGTGTTTTCTGACTAGCCTCATGCTTTATCTTCCTGCAATGTGTGATACAAAGAACAATGTGTAGCCAATCAATAGCTTATGTTATTTTAGCATAGATTCTTGGTAAATGACTTACGTAGGAACTGCCTCTTTTCTTTAAAAGTCTTGTAACTGCTGCTAATAGAGCACATATTCTGGGCACTGGAATCCACGCCAGCAGGTCGCAGTCCTCAAGCTTGGCCCCAGTGAACTCTCTGTGTTAAGTCTGCCTCTTTAGGTGGACAAGAACCTAAAAGAACGTCAGCAAGGAGGGCTGACATTCATTAACCACTTAGCCTGTGCGAGCCCTTTCCTAAGCCCGCTGTCCTTTTATCTGCGCTCTGACCCCTTCTCTGGGTCTGGGATCCCAGCCTCTTACTATGCCTCCGCCTGGCCCAGACAGCAACGCCCTCACCTCCCAGGGGCGGTGCTGGTTACTCATTGACCCTGCGGGGCTGTAAATGGACGAGTTCCTCCGCCAAAGGCCTCTGCCCTCTCTTCTGCAGGCAGAGCAGTTCCTTACAGCGCCGAGCTCCTTCTGCACGGGCGGCCAGGCCAGCAGGGACGTGCCAGAGCAGCTACCAAAGCAGATCCCGCCAACCTCATCATGTGTCCCAGCTGGTGGCTCTGGCCCCTAGTGGCCGTCTGCGCTGCGGACGTGTACAGAGAGGAGGCGGAGAGGATCATGCAGGACACGCCTGTCATTGATGGGTGAGTGGCCCCTACTCTGGGTACCCTTGACTTGGGGCTCAGTTTCTCTGACTGTAACGTGGCTCTGGCCTCCACTGCTCCATGGGGCCTCTTGGGACCCCAAAGGCTTCAGCGGACGAGGGTCTGCAGGAACGGTCTGTGGGGAGGGGGGGGGGGGCGTGCTGAGGCCCCAGCTCCAGGGCGCCCAGCTCAGAGCAGGGGCCAGGGAGGCTGAGCCTGTTGCCACCTCCCACCAGCCACAGGCTTCTCGGGCCTCAGCTGTGTCCCCAGAAGGCTTCAGGGGGCCCTCTCCGTCAGTGTTGTTCTGGCCGGCCCCCTGTCTGCCTGACCCCACCCTGCTGGCCTGTGCTGTCCCTGGGGGGGGACCCCACGCCGCTTGTGTCCAGGGCCCCTCCCTGTGCTGCTTGTGCCAGCCTGACCCCCCACCAGGGTCCCTGCCCTGCTCCTCTCCTGGTCTCAGTGGGGGCAGCTGCACCTCCCAAAGCCTCCAGATCTCACCCTTCCCCCCAAGCCCATCCACCCCCATCCTGGGCCACCATGGAGTCTCCCGCTTCCAGCCCAAGGGAGACAGTCCCAGCTCTACGCTGTCCCTGGCCTAAAGTCCCGAGTGCCTGGCCCTCTGGTCCTCCCTGGGGAGGCTCAGCCCTGATGTCCACACACTCCCGCCGCTGCTCGGGGTCCCCTGACAGCCCTTCTGTGTAAAAGGCTTGCGTCTCCCTTCTAGGGACTGGGCACGTTGGGCTGCACACCGGGTCGGGAGGGGACCAAGGGTGCAGGCTGTGTCCAGCACACAGGAAGTGTTCAATAGCTGTCACAGTCAACACTGCTTGGCAGATGCCTCTGGGTTGTGTTGGAAAAGCTCGGTAAGAAAAGTGGGAGGCACGGATGACTCACTACACAAGAAACTCCGGGAACAGCGGCAGCCCCAGAAAGGGAGGAAGGCCGTCACGGGGCCCGTGTGCACCCTCTTTCCCCCTGTCCCTCCCTGCCTGTCAGAGGCCATCTCCCTGGGCTCCAACCCTGGCGTCCTAGCCGTCTGGCAGGGGAGGGTCTGGGCCCAGCAAGGGCAGGTGGAAGTCACCAACTGTAGGAGCCAGAGGACCAGGGAAGCTGTCCCTTCTTTCTAGGGGACTCGGGGCAGCTGGGCACAGAGAGAGGGGATCTGGGTTCAGGTGCTGGGGGCCGTGCGGAGACCCACATGGAGAATCAATGGCTAAGAGACCCAGGAATGCTTAGGGGGCTGGAATTTGGGGACTGGGATTGGCCAAAGAGGTGGAAAGCTTAGGGTAGCTTGGCAGTCAAAATCAAAACCAGTAATAGTGGATCAATTAGTATGAGCTACTCTTGCAGGAGGAAGACCCAAAAAAGTAGCTCCAATGGCACAGAATTCCAGAGAGAGTGCTGGCATGGCCAGCGCTCCCACAGCCACCTCATGGTTTAAAATGGCTGCGCCAGCTCCAGCCATCACCTTTGCATGCCAGCCAGCGGGAAGGAGGAAGGGACAAAGCAAGGGTGAGCAACCGCTGTGTGTCAAGGACAGTTTTTGGAAGATGTCACAGGACAGGACTTGATCATATGGCCACACCCAGCTGTACAGGGGCAAGGAAGTATCTTCATCCTAGATGGTCATGTGTCCTGTCAAAAGTAGGGTGTCTCGTTAACGGGGAAAAGGAGAAGAATGGATAACTGAGGCAGCCAGCAGTCTCTCCTGCAGGTGCTGGCCCCAGGGCTCGCCCCTTGAGCAGGACACCCTGATCCCACCGTGCCGAGCACGCTGCCGGGGACACACAGGACGAGGAGGGTGGAGGAGGGTGGGTCTGATTAGCTCCAGAGCTGTGGTTTTGCAGTTCCACCCGAGGCCCCGGCCTCCACCTGGTTTCCAGCAGGGGTGGAGGGGCCTGGGGGAGGAGGGAGGAGGGAAGAGGAGCAGAGAGTGGCCCCAAATGCTGCTTCTGCCTCCTCCTGGGTGGCCTGAGGGTCCCGAGGGACCCTGGGTCTATTTCTTAGGCAAAGGAGTAAAGTCCCATTTGGGAAGCCCTGCCCGGCCCGGCCCCACCTGGGCGGGTCCCTGCTGGGCTCATCCACCCGGCCCTGCGGCAAACGCACCAGCTCTGTGCCAAGGGCTGGGCACGGCCAGGGCCGGCACCTCAGTCCAATCACACAGCCCCCGGAGGACGGGAGATGACAGACAGCCGCACCAGGGGGTCCCCAAGGGTGCCGAGAGGAGACCCTCTCGGACCCCTGTCCTAGGAGCCCAGCGACCGTCACAGCAGTGTCTGGGACGTGCGCCCGTTTGCTGGGTAGGGGGCACCGTCCCAGGGAGGGTACAGATGATGGGACCGGGAAAGGCGGAGCGTCCTCAGTTTCCCTAAAGAGCTGCGTGGGCCGACTTGCTCAGAGAGCCGAGGGCGGGTGGACTGGGGCCGTGCGAAGGTGGTGTCTGTGTCCCTCGGTATAATCCTAATGCTGCTCACAGGTGACCCGCTGTGGAAGGTACGGAGATGTCCCCATGTTGCAGAGGAGGGAGCTGGAACTGGAGGTGGAAACGGGGTGGGGGTGGGGCCGTGGCCTTGTCCCAGCAGACACCCCCCCAGGGTGGGGGGCCGGCCCCGCCGTCTGTCCTCCCAGCCGCTCACCGGATCAGGGCGTGCGCTGCCCAGGGTGCTGGGCGCTGCTTTCCCGGGAGCTCCGGCAGCCCCCAGGCCCCCTTCCCTGCTCCTCCTCCTCCCCCACCAGCTCTGGGAACCTCCCAGCTCGGTCCCCTGGAGGCATGGAGGGTCCCACTGGAAGGGGGTGCAGGGCTCTTCCCTGGGGACAGAGGCAGCAGAGGGGCCTGGGTACCCCCAAATCCTGATGCCCAGCCCCCTGCCTGCAAGGAGCAGACGAAATCTCTACACTGGAAAGTGTCAGGAGAGAGGAGGGTGTGGCCCCGGGCCCCGCTCTCATCGGCACCCACTGGCCAACCCCAGCGCACAGTGCGCTCCGGTGGTCACCGGTCACCAGGCTGGGGGGGGCGCAGTGTGCTCAGTGACAGCTCCTACCTCAGCCCTGTGGCCTGGGCTTTAGTCCTGGCCCGAGAAGCAGGGAGTGCAGAGGCCGCCTGGGGGCCCCGAGTGACCACCCCGACTGCCCGGGCCCCCCAGGCACAACGACCTGCCGTGGCAGCTGCTGAAAAAGTTCAACAACCGGCTGCAGGACGAGGCGGCCAACCTGACCACCCTGGCCGACACGCACACCAACATCCCCAAGCTGCGGGCTGGCTTAGTGGGGGGCCAGGTGCGTCCTGCCCCACCTCAGGGTCCGTCCCATCTGCCCCTGGGCCTGGCGGGGGTGGGGCCCTCCCTGCCGGCCACGGGCACCCCGGCCACAGGGAGGCTTCCCAGGGGGACGGGAAACAGCTCCCCACACGGGGGCGGGCCTGGGGCCCGGCGCCGTCAGCTCCTCGTCCCTTCGGCCCCCCAGTTCTGGTCTGCGTACGTGCCCTGCGACACCCAGAACAAAGACGCCGTGAGGAGGACGCTGGAGCAGATGGACGTCATCCACCGCATGTGCGAGATGTACCCCGAGACCTTCCTGTGTGTCACCAGCAGCGCAGGTGGGGTCCTGGCCCGGCCCCGAGTCCCCCACCCTCGCTCGTCCTGAGAGCCGGCCGCACTCGAGGGGGTGTCGGACCTCCCGGACGCTGGGTGTCCAACTCCGCCCGGGACCCCCCACAGGCATCCGGCAGGCCTTCCAGGAGGGGCGGGTGGCCAGCCTGATCGGCGTGGAGGGCGGCCACTCCATCGACAGCAGCCTGGGCGTGCTGCGCGCGCTCTACCACCTGGGCATGCGGTACCTGACGCTCACCCACAGCTGCAACACGCCCTGGTGAGGCTCCCGCTCCCCCTGGGACCCCAGGCCAGGCTCCCCCGCAGGCGGACGGGGGTGGGCCGAGACCACCGCTCCGACCCTTCGAGCACTTGCCTTTTGCTCCCCCAGGGCCGACAACTGGCTGGTGGACACAGGGAGCGATGAGGCCCAGAGCCAAGGCCTGTCCGAGTTTGGGCAGGTGAGTGGGAGGAGAAGGCAGAGGGCCAGGGGACTGAGACAAGGTTTCTACCCAGTTGGGGCCTCAGTTTCCACATCTGTACAATGGAGTCAGTGGTGGTCACCCCAGGGTGGGCGCTCAGCGGAAACTGGGGCGGCCGCCAAACTTGCAGCCACCGAAGGGTTGATTTACAACACCCGGGCCAGCTGGGGGACGGAGCCCTCCCCGCCACGCCGGGACTCTGGGGTGGCTGAGAGTGGACCCCGATCCCGCCTTCTCAGCGTGTCCTGCGGGAGATGAACCGCCTGGGCGTCATGGTCGACCTGGCCCACGTGTCTGTGGCCACCATGAAGGCCGCTCTGCAGCTGTCCACGGCCCCGGTCATCTTCAGCCACTCCTCGGCCTACAGCCTGTGCGCCCACCGGCGGAACGTGCCGGACGATGTGCTGCTGCTGGTGGTGAGGCCGGTGGGCTGGAGGGCGCGGGGGCGGCTGCGCCTCCCTGGCCGGCCCCAGCCCGCAGCTCCGACCTCCTCTCCCCGAGCAGAACGAGACGGGCAGCCTGGTGATGGTGAACTTCTACAACGACTACGTCTCCTGCTCGAGGGTCGCCAACCTGTCCCAAGTGGCCGGTAGGTGGGGGGTGAGCGGCCGCGGTGCCTCCCTGGGGAGGGTCTCACCTGGGACCCTCACCTGCTGCTCCCTGGGCAGACCACCTGGACTACATCAAGAAGGTGGCCGGAGCCGGAGCCGTGGGCTTTGGTGGGGACTTTGATGGCGTCACAAGGTAAGGCGGTGACACCTCTGTCCTGGGGATGAACCTCGAGGCTCGTGACCCCATCCACATCCCCAGGGGCCTGGCGGGGGGGAGTGTGTCAGGACGGGCTGGGACGACCACTGCACCAGCCCCCTTGTGCCCCGGGGGGGCCCAGGTCTGCAGAGCCTGGTCCTCTCTCTATGTGCCCCGGGGGGGCCCAGGTCAGCCCAGGTCTGCAGAGCCTGGTCCTCTCTCCACGTGCCCCGGGGGGGGCCCAGGTCTGCAGAGCCTGGTCCTCTCTCCATATGCCCCGGGGGGGGCCCAGGTCAGCCCAGGTCGGCCCAGGTCTGCAGAGAGCCTGGTCCTCTCTCCGCGTGCCCCAGGGGGGCCCAGGTCAGCCCAGGTCGGCCCAGGTCTGCAGAGAGCCTGGTCCTCTCTCCGCGTGCCCCGGGGGGGCCCCCGGTCCGCCCAGGTCTGTAGAGCCTGGTCCTCTCGGCCTCCACACAGGCTCCCTACGGGGCTGGAGGACGTCTCCAAGTACCCGGACCTGATCGCAGAGCTGCTCAGGAGGAACTGGACGGAGGCAGAGGTCAGGGGTGCGCTGGCTGAAAACCTGCTGAGGGTCTTCGAGGCCGTGGAGCAGGTGAGGATGGGGCCGCCCCTGCGCTCCCCTGCCCCACCCCCCGCCCCCAGGCAGGCTGCCCCACCTGCGTCTGTCCCCAGGTGAGCAACAACACGCAAGCCGCCGCGGAGGAGGAGCCCATAGCACTGGAGCAGCTGGGCACCTCCTGCAGGACGCAGTACGGCTACTCAGACGCCCCCACCCTCCGCCGCCAGCCGGGGGCCCTGCTGGCCTCCCTGGCCCCCCTGGTCTTCAGTCTGCGTCTTCTGTGACCCACGGGGGACCGGGAACCCTGCTTCATGTACGAGGACTCGCCTCTTTCCTGAGCTGGCACCTGGGCTCCCTGGGGCAGGACACCTGGGGACAGCTCAGGCCACAGCCCCCCAGCAGACCCTCAATAAAAGCAGTGACCTTCCAACCCCGAGGGTGTGTGTGGTCAGTGCTGGCCCTGGAGGGCGGCCTGGGAGCAGGTTCCGTGGAAACGGCTCCTGGCTGGACATCGGGGCAGGAGCTCGGCAGTCTGCAACGCGCTCAGCAGAGACACGGCTTGAGGGCCTTTCAGAACACGCGGTCTGGGTTCCAGCGGCCGCCCCGTGAGCAGGCGTGAGCACACGCACACGCACCCGCGGACACTCACACGCACACCCCGGCCCGGCCCGCTCTGGCCGTGTGCACCTGACCGAGGGCCCTTTGTGACACGCGGAAAACCCGGGTCTGGACTGTGACCCGCAGGTCCAGACACACGACCCTCGTCACCAGCGGGGACTGGCGCTCAGTCCCTTCCCACAGGGCAGCCGCAGGGCGTCTAGGGACGAATAGCCCAACGCCAGCTGCCCCCCTTCCAGCCAGAGCCCCCGAGGACGCCCCGTCTAGATAGCCCTGGGTTCCACAGGGAGGACGGACGCCTCCGCCCCGGCCCCGGCCCCCGGCCCTGCACAGCGGGCTTGGAGTTTTCCCCCAGACGCCCTTCGTGAGCAAGTGTGAGGCCCCTGGGCCCACGTCCCTCAGAGCTGACGTCACCAGAGAATGCAGGACGGAGGGTGACCACGGCCCTGGTGTGAGCGGGAACAGCTGCCCGCTGGGCTCTGCAGGACCCCTGGGAGCCGCGAGCGATGGAGGTGAGTGGGGGCCTGCCGAGCCCAGGTGGGGTTGGTGCTGCCGCCCTGCCCCCCCTGGGTGCCTCCCCCGGCCGGCAGCCCCTCCGGAAGGGACGGCTGCTGAGTGTGTGACAGGGTTTCCGTGGGGAATGGAGCCCGGGGGGCCCCTGGCGGCTGCAGAGGTTCTAGGCTGAGCTTTTCTAACGGAGTGTTTTCTCCTGACACCCCCTCTCCCGCAGCTGCCGCAGGAATGTGCCTGGTCCTCGGCGTCCTCCCTGGGTGCTAAGGTAGGACACTCGTCCCCCACTCCAAGACCTTTCCAGAGGTGGGGAGGGAAGGACCCCCGACTGAGCCATCTGGGAATTCCGGTGAGAGGCTGCATGAAGCAGGGGGAGGCTGCAGCCCACCCCACGGCACAGAGCTCCACTGTGGGGTGCGGGCGGACGCCCTCAGCTGAGGGCAGAGAGGGGTCTCCCCACGCCACAGCCAACCAGGATGGGGCCCACAAGGTGACACACAGACAACCCTAACAGAGGTGGTGCAAGGCGTGGGAGAGAACAACCTAATGGATGTTTTGGCAACTACACACACACACACACTGTTCTCTGGTTAGTGAAGGGCGTCTCACAGGAGTGCGGTCGCAATTCTGAAAATACTTTGTGTACAAAAAATAATCAAGAACCTGAATATGCAAGAGGCAGGTTTACAGTCAAAAAAGTTACAAATAGGCCGGGTGCGGTGGCTCACACCTGTCATCCCAGCACTCTGGGAGGCCGAGGCGGGCGGATTGTTTGAGCTCAGGAGTTCGAGACCAGCCTGAGCAAGAGCAAGACCCCGTCTCTACTAAAAAAAAAAAAAAAAAAAAAAAAAAAAAGAAAGAAATTATCTGGACAACTAAAAATATATATACAAAAAATTAGCTGGGCGTAGTGGCACATGCCTGTAGCCCCAGCTACTTGGGAGGCTGAGGCAGGAGGATTGAGCCCAGGAGTCTGAGGTTGCTGTGAGCGAGGCTGACGCCACGGCACTCTACCCTGGGCAACAGAGTGAGACTCTGTCTCAAAAAACAAACAAACAAACAAATAAAAAAAAGTTACAAATAAAAAGGGCGATGCCAGACTGAATTTATGGCGTCAGTGCAGACCCGTGGTCCCCAGCGCGTGCAGAGGCAGGCGTGCAGCCACCGTGAGCGCTCCTCACGCCGACCCTGTCTTCCAAGCGCCCCCCACTCAGAGCCATCGGGGCCACGTGGGGAAACGGCCGGGGCCGGGCACCGTGCGGTGCTGCCAGGTGAGGGCGAGACCGAACGAGCCGGACGGACACCCCGCTGACACGTCGGGAGCCCCAGAGAATGATGCGGCCCCTGCACCCCACGCGACACGCAGCCCTGGGGCGGACCCACAGCGCAGGGCTCCCGTCACTCACAGCAGCTGTCGCCAGGAAGACTCTGGCCAGGCGCCGGCGTGCGGGGAAAGGACGGCGGCTGCACAGTGTGAGAATCTCTCCACAAGACACTTTAATTGAGAGGGGAGGACGCTCCGCAGTGGAGGAGCCTGACAGATGCCACCCGAGCCCGGTGGTGCAGTCGGTCCCCAGCAACGAGACACGGGGACGCCGCACACCCCATGCAGCCGAGGCCACCGCTGTGGCCTTCTCGCCAATAACCACCACCTCAACTTTAGCACGTAAAACACCGCACCAACCCAAGGTGACAAACGTTCTGCCACGTAACTGGCCAGCACGGTCCCCAACTGTTCAGCCCGTGCAGACAGAAGTGGGGCTGTCCCAGGTCGGGGCGGGACCAGGACACGCTGACTGGGACGACCAGGGACCAGAGACCACCAGCAAGAAGACCGGTTAGTGACGCGGAGGCTGGCAGTTTCCAGCTGGGCGGGCGTGCGTGGCTGACAGGAAGCTGCGGTGAGCAGAGCCGGCGGGAGGCACACGGGACCCCCACGCCCAGCTGCTCTGCAGGTTTAAAACTACTTCAAAGTAAGCAGGGTGAATTCTACAACTGCAGACTCCAGCTCCCTCGGTCTGGTGGGGCCCGAGACCCTGCATTCCACACGCCACCCCACCCAGGGGGCACCGGGACTGCAGGCCCCCCACTCCTCAGCCTCCTAAGTGGGGGGCTCCCCAGCCCCACCCAAGGCCACCAAAGCAAAGCCCAAGAATGTTTTCTGGGATAAATTATAACAGCATTTTAGGAAAAGGGTGAATGGACACACCCACTCTCCTTCTGTGACCCGAGGAGACGGGGCCCAGGCAGCCCCGTGGGTGGCTCTGTGGGCCGCTGCACCCTCCAGGGCACGGGGGTGCCTCCCAAGGCTGTCAGCCACGAGGGACACAGGGATCTTCTCTGCAGCCCAGCACGCGGGCTGATTCTGCGGGAGACCAGACGGGACCACACACAAAGAGCCTCCACCCCCACCCCCGACACCCGACACCCAGGACCCGCCATGTCTCGAAAAGGCTCAAGGTCAAGGTCTCCACGTTCGTGCAGAGCAGCCACGGACACAGGCTGCAGTCCATTGGGGTGGGGGCTGCAGCCGCCCCAAGCTCCCCACCTGCCACCTGCTCCTTCTACTTTGGCAAAAAACAAAAAACCCTGGAATCTTCAGGAAAATGAAGTAAACTTTAGGAAACAGAAAAAACAAAACCAGTGGCCCGTGCCCAGAGCCCCCTCGCGGCCGCCCCAGCAAGCCCGCCGCGGCCTCAAGGGGCAGGCCTGCCTCACTCTGGCCCCTCGAGGCCGCTCTCCCGCACCCTCACCAGCCACCCTGGCTGCCAGGCTGGGAAGGCGGGGGGGCGCAGGTGGGACAGGAGAGCCACACGGCAGCACCGTGGCGGAGGGACGGAGGGACGAGAGGCCCCAAGGACAGGCCCCCGACAGAAGGAGCCGGCACTGCCGGGAGAGCCGCCTGCAGCCCACAGGGCCCAAGGCACCTGAGGAGGTGGAGCAGGGCAAGGACAAGGACCAGGGCACACATGGGCCTAGGGCTGGGCGGTGGCTGTCCCCAAGTCTGGCAGGAGGCAGAGACCCCACCCGGAACGATGGAGGAGGGTCACAGGCCACCAGCCCTCCTGGGCTGTGTCTGTCCACTCGGTGGGACCCCTGCACGCTGGGGGGACTTCAGGAGCTGCGTGGCCGCAGGGCAGCCCCGCCAGCCAGGGTGAGCGGCGTGTGTCTGCCGTCGTGGAGTCCGGACGGCATCTCCCGGCCGGTCCCCATCAACTCCACGGAGAGCCGGGTGAGCCCAGAGTCAGACGTTTCCCGCAGTTTGCGCACACTCCACACCAGCACACAGACCACCGCCCCCTCCGAGAGAAAGGAACAACTCTGGGGCCACCCAGCCCTGGCAGGTGAGAGGAGCCGAGGCAGTTGGGGGACAGGGGCCGTCCAGCACGTGGCAGGGCAGAGGTGGCGGCGCCCACGGCAGGGCGGCTAGTTCCTCAGGGCAGCCAACCTGGAACCACAAGAGGACTCAGGTGAGGGGCAGGCCCTCCTCTATTGGGGTGCAGGGGTCACGCTGCTCAGCCCCAGCTTTCTACAGTTGTCCTGAGACAACGCGAGTGACGGAGCCTGGGAACAGCCACACGCTGTTCCGTGCTTACGCCTTACGCCAGGACGGGCAAGGGTCCCCCTTTCTGCAGTGGGCCGCGTGTGTGTGTAACCCACACCTAGCCCGGCCTGCGCCAGGCCTGGGGACACGGACGGGAGCCGCCCTCCTCAGCGCCCGACGGAGCAGGGTCCGAACCAAGACCCGTGCTCCCCGCAACGCCGGAGCTCGAGCCGTCCTGGAGCAGCCGCCACCCCCCACCCCCTTCCTTCCGCAGCACCGGCGCGTGGGCTCACGGCACGGCACTCGGGGCGCCGACCCCACCTCCGAGACAGCTGGTCCTCCTGGCTGCGCACCGAGCTCTCGCCCACGGCGGAGGCGCCCTCGGGCAGCTGGCTGAGCTGGTCCAGGACCTCGAGGCCGTTCTCCTCCGCGATCTGCACGATGAGGCTGTCCACCTGCTCCTGGGGCGTGGTCAGCGTGGTGGCCGAGCTCATGGAGTCTTCCATCACCTGGGAGAGAGGGGGCGCGTCTGGGCACGGGGGCGCCTGAGGACAGCTTCACGGGGCCTCGACCGCGTGTCTCGCTCACTCCCCCCACAGCCGCCGCCTTCTCAGCCTGTTCTCTCCACGAACTTTCTCTGGCTCTCACCCTCCACCAGGAACCTGCCTGCCACACGCCCGGCCCTATCCCAAGGCTACCTGCTTCAGGCGGGCACTTTCTACACCTCCACGTGCTCGTTACCACTGGGGACGCCCCAAACGGAGCAGGTGCCCGGGAGGAGGTCCTCTGCCCTCACCCCTCCCCCTTGAGGTCCTGGCAGGGACCTGGCACACAGGAGGCTTGGTGACACCAGGGAGCAAACATGCCCATGCAGAGAGCGTGCCAGCCTGCCAGCCACCCCTCCCCGTGCTGTGGCGCGCCCTCCCGTGTCCCCGGACCACGTACCGACGTGTGCACGTCCAGGTTCTGCACCTGCTGCTCAAACCTGTCCATCACCGCAGAGACCTTCTGCAGGTCCATGGTGCTCAGGGCCTTGTCCAGGGCTTTGGTCACCTGCGCCATGTTCTTGGTCACCTGGGACAGGAGAGGTTGGGGGAGGGAGCAGGATGAGTCCCCTGAACTCTCTGATGGGAGAGTTGGGGCCCCTCACCCCAACGGTAAACGGGTGTGGGCTGAGCCGTCACCACAGGTCCTCAGGAAACGCTGTCAGCTGAAGGGACAAGACAAGGAGCAGCACTTGGCCACTCGAGAGGGGACACAGCAGGTCTCCAGCACCGGCTTCCTCTTCTGGGCCACCCTGCTTCGAGTCCCCAGGATGGAACCGAAGGTTCAGACGTGACTCCCCTGCCCCAGCCAGGCCACGTGGGCTCCGCCTAGTGCATGACGCTGAAGGCCCACGGCCCCCCGCGTGGTCCCTCCGGTGACGTTCGTGTGGGCCCAGGGCCGGCCTCACCCGTGTCCGAGCCGGCACTTCCGCGGCCGCAGCTCCCAGCTGGTCCGTCTTCCCGCAACTCTGAGAGCGGCCCCAGATCCGACCCACAACCCCGGCCCTGCCGCAGCCCATCTGGCACCCGGGCCCAGCACTGACCCCTTTCATGGTGACAGCCGTCTGCACCTTGGAGGCCACCGCGTCCACGCGGGACGCCATGCGCAGCCAGTTCACGCCTTCATTCTTCTTGCGGATGGCATTCTCAGCGTACACACGGGCACACTCCACATTCTTCTGCTGAAGAGCCTAAGATTCAGGGGAAAACGACGGCCGGGAGAACTTGGTGGCCTGTGTGTCCCCTGCCAGGAACCTGGTGCTGACTGTTTGCTGCCCTGGGGAGGGGCCTTCACAACCCTTTCCAGGGATGCTCATCGGAGGGGCCTGTGAGCTCCGCGCAGGCGCAGACGCAGACGCCCAGGCCCTGAGCCTGCCTGGAGCACGACGGTCCGGGGCGGCGCAATGGCACCAGGCTGGAAGGGGCTCTGCTCCCGCCGACATCCGGCCCCACGCACACCAGCACCGCCCAGGAGCACAGCACCTGTCGGTGATGCTAAGTGTCCCGGGGCGGGGGCGGGGGGGGGGGGGGACGGGCATGACCGCAAGGGAAAGGGCACAGAGCGCTAGATGCAGACTACAGAGTCACTCTCTGGTCCCAACTGCCCTGGGGAGCCTGAGCTGGGGGAGGAGTCCCCAAAATCCAGTGCCCCACCCATTTCTCCTGTTGGGCAGTGTCAGGAACTGCATAAGACCTGGCTGACAAGCTCCACCAAGCGGGGTCAGATCTGCCCTCTCCTCCTGCCCTGCCCACCCGTAGGCAGCGGCCCCTTCCTGGGAAGCCCCCGAGAGAGCTTCCAGCCTGTGGACGGGCCCCCATGCCCCTGCCCGGGTTCTGACGCCCAAGGCACCAGCCCCACAGAGAAGAGGGGGCTGAAACCAGGACCGTGGTGGGCAGCTGGAAGCCACGTCCTGCACGACTGATGGTTAAAACAAGTTCGGAACATCAGGAATGAATAAGGAACGGACAGCTAAAGAACAACGGCAACGCTCTCATCTGCCTGCTCTGGACCCCCGGTGAGCTAGGAGGGGACGTGGGGGCAGGGGCCGCAGCCACCCGGGCTCCACCCCACCTGGCACCTCCCGTCCCTCGTCCCTCGAGCTTGCTGGTCTCACATGAGAAGCGAATGTTTTAAAGCTAGAAGTCACAGTGAGAACTAAATCATGATGTAGAAAGTGCCTTCTTTTAGATGTACAGATACAAAGACTTAAAAACACACAAAAAACAAAAATAAGGGTAGACAAGAACATAGACCCAGGGAAGCCATGAGCGTGAAGACACCCCCCAGCCCTCACCTTCTTCACTTTGGCCTGCTCGGCCTTGGAGTCCTTCTCTGCCTTCTTGGCCAGTTTCTCCAGCTGCTTCGCTGTGAACTGAGCAGACGGCGGACACCGAAGTCAGATGCTCGGAGCCCACCCGCCCCCGGCCCTGCTCCCCCGAGCCCACCTGCCCGGCCCACGCTGGCGCCTACACGCTTGCCAACCAGCCTGCAGGGCGCCTGCTCACCGCCACCCCGGCTGCGAGATGGAACCAGCTCAGGGAAGGGGGCCACCCCCTGTCTCAGGCTCTATCTGGGAAAAGGGGGCTGCTCTACAATGACTGTCTTCTCCTCGAACATCCTAATCCCACCCCTCCTCCAGAGCAGCAGGGGAAAAAGGTAACTCGCACTCATCTCCACTCCTGCTTATGGATGGAAAAAAGGCTCAAGAAAACCTGTCCCAGGTTACCCCCAAGGAGTAACACAGAATTCAAGACTAAAAGGACACCCGAAGGTGTTATCCTCAGGTTGCTGGGCAGCACATGCGGCTCTGGGTGCCCAACCGCGCTGCCGACACCAGAAAGAAAGGCTGCTCATGTCCCCACAGGGCCTCTGGGAGCCCCAGCCTGGAACCGGAGACAAGGGCCCCAGCTGCCACCTCCCGTGACGCCCTGAGCCAGCCTCAGCCCCGGGTCCCATCTACAGATGCTGCCCCTTTGCAGGCACCTGCCCATCAGTCCCTCCTGTCCCCAGAAACATCTGACAGAGCCACACTGTGACATGAGACTATCCCAGAACTGCAGTCAGCAGCGTGTGCACATCACTCTGCTCGGGGTCTCAGAACCAGTGACAAGACAAGGTTCACACGGATGATCAACCACGAGAGCATCTAAGGGAATGTTCAGAAACACGCCCTGGATTCCTGGAAGGCGCAAACAGCACCCCAGGTAAGAGGAATACTTAGCTGTCCAGAAAGCTCTTCTTCAAATGGGACCTTAAAGGATTTGAGGCCACACTTGGGTTTTAAACGCCTAGCGGAACATCAAGCCATGCACATAATACCCAAGCTCTGTTTCTGAAAGATAACACGGCCAGTCTTTCATGGATGAGCCCAAGCGCTCTGCTTCCACTTAGCCTGAGACAAGGAAGGAATTAATATGCCATCAAGCCAACTCAGTAATCCCCTCTTGGTCAGCAGTCTGAGCACGGTGTGGCAGTCGCTCCCCTGTTATAACCTGTCCCCTGGCTTTGTTTCTGGGGCTCTGGGTGACTTATACGATCTCTCCTCATTCGCTAACTACCAGGGCAGGGTTGGGATGAACGGTCGTTAGGTACATACCTTCAGCTGGAACAGAGTATCTGCAAAGAGAGAGGACATGGTTTGAGGATTTTAAGAGACGTGATAAGTAACACTTCTAACAAGGAGGTGGGCTCACTGAGATCCCCCTGGACATTAGGAACAGAACGCAGACGGGGGTCGTGTCTGCCTGGAGCCTTCAGGGAGGTCCCTGACAGCGGGTCAGAAGACAGACCAGTGTGCCAGCTCTGGTCCCCGCCAGCCACGGGCTCCAGCACAGGCAGACCCTCCCGAAACCTGCTTCCTCACTGGGGACACGAGGATGGCACCAGCCAAGCTCCAAGGGTTAGTGCGAGAACAGATGAAGTGATGGATATAGCACTTGGCTGTGGTGACAACTCAAGAGATATTTCTGGCTCACTCTGTTGCCTGGCTAGAGTGCCGTGGCGTCAGCCCAGCTCACAGCAACCTCTAACTCCTGGGCTCAAGCGATCCTCCTGCCTCAGCCTCCCGAGTAGCTGGGACCACAGGTGTGCACCAGCCTGCCTGGATAATTTTTCTATTTTTAGTAGAGACAGGGTCTCACTCTGGCTGAGGCTGGTCTTGAACTCCTCACCTCAAGGAATCTTCCCGCCTCCGCCTCCCAGAGTGCTAGGATTGCAGGCGTGAGCCACCGCCCCTGGCCTGCAGTCTCTTTTTTATATCCTCTTTCTTTTACTGAAAGCTAAATGGATACAAACAGCGAGGTGGTAACTCTTCTACCATCGAAGAGCAGATTCCACAGAAGCAGCCATTTCTGAGCTGTCAAATCAGGCTCGGGGACCTTCCCTGCCACACTCAGCGACCGAGGAGACGGAAGTGCATTAGTGAGTAAATCTCTCGATATTCACATTTGCTACTTGTTCACCAAAACTCCAGAGCCAGGTACCTTGGGGCTGATGTCAATTTATTCAGTTTCTAAATTTGGAGAGTGACGGTGACACCTGAATCCTAAAAGGGGTTACCACCCTACCCCAAAATGCGGAAATGAAACCTGTAACTCGAATGAGGGTCCCGAGTGTTCCAAATGCAAACCGAGGTTCCTAGCTGAGACCTCCCTGGTTTCAAATGTGCTCTGCGCACCTGTCAACCTACCACGTATCAGCGCAGGTGCTGGCCACGGCCAAAGTCGTCCGTGACTTTGGAAAACGGCTAACCACACCCAGGGTTTAGGCGAAACAGTGCTGGCCTGGTGAGGCCCAGCCCAGCCGGCTTGCTGTGTGATGTTGGCCAAATCACCCTCCCTCCCGGCCTCACCTCTCCCATCTAGACGTGTGGGGTAGAACGAGACTCTGGAGAACAGAAAGCTCGTTAAGGTAAAACCCGGCCCTGGACAAAACTGACATGGGCTCAAGAAAAGTTCCCTCAAAAGAGCTGCGTGAGCCTTGGAGCAAAAGCCAACTTTTGTGGGTGGGGAAGGAGTCAGGTGCTATTTTTCATCTTCTCTCTGAATCATCTGCAGAAAAACCTCTACACGTTTCCTCCATGACAATGACGCGGCTGTACTATAGCTTTTTACACTTCAAACGTATTTTTACAAGCCTCTCACACCAGCCCATAAACATTTCCGCAAACACAGGCACCTTCCTGTACCAGATTGTTCCCGGGCTTTGGTGTCGCTGAGCACGGAGCGGGAGGGCAGGGCTCGGGAGTCACCCGTCGGGGCGCCGGTCCTGCCCGGCTCCCCCAGGCCCGTCTACCCGCCCCGCAGAACCGGGCGCAGAGCTCGCATCTCCCGGAGCCGAGCGGGGGAGGCCGCTCCCGACCTGCCTGCGGCTCAGAGCACTTTTCCCCCGAGCTCCTGCTGTTCCTCCTGGCGCTGCTCTGGGGGCGAGGGCTGCAAGCGCCACCTTTCCCGCTGCCCTCTGACCCGGCACTCGGGGCCCCAAGGCAGCAGCGGGCATCGCCGTCCGTCCCCGGTCCTGGAGCTCGCGGGGAAAGGCGGCGAGACCCCGAGGAGGGCGGGCGGCGGGGAGACCTGGGGTCGAGGCCCCGGGGAAGGGGTCCCGGCTCGGAGGTCAAGACCGGTGGGCGGAGCCCGCGGCGGCCCCGCGCGACCCCGGAGGGCGGCGGCGGCCTCTTACCGTCCATGGCCAGGCCGGCGGCGGCGCCCCTCGAAGAGGCAGAGGGGGCGCGAAATCGGCCGACGACAGGTCCGGGCGGCGACCGCACCGACCAGCTCCGCCCGACGGGGCCTTCCGGGGTCGCCGCCCACTTCCGGTCGCGCGGCCGCTCTCGCGAGAGGGCGGCGCGAGAGGCGCGGAGGGCGGGGCGGCCGGCGCGGAGGGCGGCGTTGCCGTGGCGACCCGCGGCCGCCGCGTTTGTGAGTCGCTCCGGCTGCGGGCCGCGGAGGTGCGGGGAGCGCGGCCTGCGCCGGCGGGGGCGGCGGGCGCGCCTATGGGGCTTTCCAGAAGCAAACACACACCCAGGAAAGGTAACGCGGGCCCGCCGGCCCCGCGCCCCGCGCCGCCCCGGCCGCTCGAAGTCCTGCCCGAGGACGGCGACTGGAGAACCTTTCCCGGAGATGGAGTGTCTCCACGCTGTCTCGTCTTACCCCGGACCGAGGCAGGCGGCCGGAGGGCTGCAGGACGCAGGGCCCTGGAGACTCCGTAAGTCACAGGTGTGGTCACCCGTGTATTTCAGGTGAGGAGCAAAAGAAGGCAGCCACCGGTTCAGTCCCAAAACCTAAGGACAAGTTGGCGGAGAAGCGTCCCCAGGAAGCCAGGCAGGCAGAAAGGGAGGGCGAGAAGCCTGCAGACCCCCGTCCCGGGGCAGACGCGGCCAAGCACCACCAGCAGCCTTCGGCTTCCGGGGAAGGTAGGGGACTCCCAGGGGGACGGATGGAGGCTGCACCTCGGAGGAGTCTGGGGCTGGGGGAGGCCGGAGCCTGTTTCTGAAAGGGGTTTGTTGCAGGACCCTTGTGTGAGAGGTAACTAACCACCCAGAGTTCTTGTGGAAAACACAAGTTCAGTAAAAGTTTAGGTAAGTGTCCAAGTGATGGATGCACGGCCCACGGCCCACAGGGATGTGGGGTACAGCTACAGACGGTCCTCAGCCGAGGCATCCGGGAGGGCTGGATATCTTGGTCCGGCTGTGATTCCTTCAACATCCCACAGAATGGACTAGAACCTCGGGAGGCCGCCTGGGGCTGGAGTGCAGCTGCGGACCACCCTGCCTGGCACAGTGCGGAGGGTGACAGGAGCGGGCAGGACGGGGTGGGACGAGGGAGTTAAACAGTTTGGCAAACTTACTCACTTCCCAACAGCCTGGTGTGGCCGGACCTTTGGGTGTGTGGGCAAGATGAAGCCACAAAAGCAGGAGAAAGCCAGAAGACAAAGTCTCTCCTCAGTTTTTTGTTTTTTGCCTTTTTTTTTTTTTTTTGAGACAGAGTCTCACTCTGTTGCCCGGGCTAGAGTGAGTGCCGTGGCGTCAGTCTAGCTCACAGCAACCTCAAACTCCTGAGCTCAAGCGATCCTCCTGTCTCAGCCTCCCGAGTAGCTGGGACTACAGGCATGTGCCACCATGCCCGGCTAATTTTTTCTATATATATTTTTTAGCTGTCCATATAATTTCTTTCTATTTTTAGTAGAGATGGGGTCTCGCTCTTGCTCAGGCTGGTCTCGAACTCCTGAGCTCAAACGATCCGCCCACCTCGGCCTCCCAGAGTGCTAGGATTACAGGCGTGAGCCACCGCGCCCGGCCATCTCCTCAGTTTTATCACGTGGGTTGTGGAGATGGGACTGTTAAATATGTAAAACAAGGAGGTGTACCTGTAGTCCCAGCTACTCAGGAGGCTGAGGCAGGAGGATCACTTCAGCCCAGGAGTTTGAGGCCAGCCTGGGCAGCGTAACAAAATCCCATCTGTAAAAGAAATTAAAAATTTAAAGATAAAACAAGGGAGGTTGATAGGGTTTGTGCCTTGGAAGTGTTTTTCCAGCTCCAGAGTAGAGGCTGTCAGGAGATGCAAGGAGCCTGACAGAGGAGACCTAACACACCCCATTGCTGTGATCTGTGGGAACCAGTGAGCAGTGGCAATAGGAATTCTAGAAGGATCCAGGAGGTGGACCCCATCAGAACCCACTGTCTGATGAGATGGAGGGGGTGGTGAGCCGGGAGGTGTTTCAGTGGTGATGAGAATGAGCCTTCAGAGGGTCCAGCAGGAGGTGTGACGTGGCTAAGACAGATGAGTCCTGTGTTGTCGCCCCAGCTAGAGAGCAGTGGTGTCATCATAGCTCACAGCAGCCTCAAACTCCTGGGCTCAAGCGATCCTCCTGCCTCAGCCTCCCTGGTAGCTGGGACTACAGGTGCATGCCACCACACCCAGCTAATTTTTCTACTTTTAGTAGAGATGGGGGAGTCTCACTTTTGCTAAGGCTGGTCTCGAACTCTGGACTTCAAGCAATCCTCCCACCTTGGCCTTCCAGAGTCCTAGGACTACAGGTGTGAGCTACCACAGGCGGCCTTGGGACGTATTTTAAATTTGAGATTTGGGTGTTGGTCTTGGGAGAAAGACCTGGACTTGAAATCCCGTCTTTGGAACCCGTCACTTGAGAGTAAAGGCCGCAGGAAGGGCCATAGTCCTAGGGCAGAGGTTTGGAAAATGCTGCCTGTCAGGATGCTTTTAGCTGAAAGTTAGAGAAAAGCCAACTAAATGTAGCCTTCACGCTGCGGGATTTAGTGTCACGGATGAAGAGTCAGAGGCAGGGCTTCAGGGTGGTTTGCTGAGCGGCACGGCTGTGACATCAGGCCTTGGCATGTTTCTGCTTTGCCACCCTCAGCGTCAGGGACGTCTTACCCCGCAGTCCCCAGACAGCCGTACGGCTCCAGCTAGCACATGCAGACGGGACTGCATTTCTCCTTGCTGTATGTAGGCAAGGAAACCTTTCCCGGTTCCTTCGCCTGCCTGTCCTCTGGAGGGTGGGCTCAACTCGGGCAATTCAGCAGGGGCTGGAAGAGGCCGAGAGGCAGTGGAGGGGTGGGACCCCTGCAGCGGGGGAGGGGGGGTCGGACAGGCCCCCGCAGTGTCTGTTACACCGTCACTCACGCGTGGGGCGGGAAGATGGCGGTAAAGGGAAGGCAGCAGGTCAGAGAGCGAGAGTGACGGTGAAGCTCCCAGCACGACGAGGGCTTGTACTCTCTCCACGTGGCGCAACGTGCTCAGCCATGACAAGGAACACGCCGCCGACACATGCCGCGCTGCGAAGGAAGCCCCAAAGCATGCCATTAAGCGAGAGAGGACAGATGTAAGGACCACAGATAATGGTTCCCGTGTATGAAACGTCCAGAAAGGCAAGTTTTTGCACAGACGCAGATGAGTGGTTGCCCGGGGCTAAGGGTGGGAACGGGGACGGGCCACGGCTGAGCACAAGGTGCCTGTCTGGGGTGACAGAAGCTGCATCAGTGTCTGCCAGCCCTGAAGCTGGGGAGGCCACTTGGAGCCACTGCAGTTAGCAAAGCTGATGCCTGAGCCCTTCCAGCCCTGGTGCCAGACCTAAGAGGACAAGCCCCTGGATGGTCCCAGGCCTTCCCGGCTGGGACAGCAGCTATCACATGGCAGCTGCAGCGGTGACCAGCCCTGAGTGCGCCACCTTGGACATCCAGTCCCAGCGAGCCTCCAGATGACTCAGGCTCCAGACGACATCTGACTGCAATTGCCTGGGAAATAAAACGTGATAACTGGGGCTGGGCATGGTGGCTCAGGCCTGTAGTCCCACACCTTGGGAAGCTGAGGCAGGAGGATCGCTTGAGCCCAGGAGTTCAAGACCAGCCTGAGCAACATAGTGAAACCCAGTCTCGACGAAAAATAGAAAAATTAGCCAGGCCTGGTGGTGCACACCTGCAGTCCCAGCTACTACAGAGACAGAGGCAGGAAGATTGCTTGAGCCCAGGAGTTTGAGGTTGCAGTCAGCTGTGATCACACCACTGCCCTTGGTCCGCATGCCCAGGCAACAAAGTAAGAGCCTATATCCACAAAAAAAAAAAAAAAGAAGAAGAAGAAAAGAAGAAAGAGGATTGTTATAAGAAAACGTGAAAGATCTTGAGCCAAATGCAGTCTGGGCACTGGATGAGTCAGTGTTAATTTTCTTAGATGTAGCAAAGCTTTTATAGTTATGCTAAAATAAAATCCCTAACTGATCCAGAGATACACTGCAACATTTATGGGTGAAATTATATGTCTGACATTTGCTTGAAGATACTCAGGAAAAAAAAAGAGGAAGACGGGAAACAAGGGGCCGGAATGTCGACTGAAGCTAGTGGTGCACGTGTGGGCGCTGACGCTGCTCCACCTCCGTGTGTGTTCGAACACTTCCGTCATGTTTTTTATGTAGGTGGAGTATACTTACTGCAAGAAAATTTTCAAAAAGAAGAGAAACGTAGGGAACATTTCCATCAGCTGTTAAAAAATATCAAGCTGAGTGACAAAAGCCAGCCTCACGAGGTCACATGCTTTTGACTCCATTTGTGTAACATTCTCCAAGTGACAAAACTCCGGAGACAGAGAACAGACTGCTGGTTGCCTGGGGTGAGGGACGGGTGTGTTCAGAGAACAGGGATGTCTGTGAAGGGACAGCAGGAGGGAAATGGCTGTCCCTGTGGTGGTGGTGACATGTGATTAAGTGGCACAGATCCGTACACACGTGTACCAGTGCCGGAGTCCTCGTGTGGATACTGCTCTACAGCTGTGTTACCACTGGGGAAACTGGTAGAGGGTGCACGGGCTTCTCTGCAGTACTCTTGCAACTTTCTGTGAACTTATAATTATTTTAAAAATAAAAATTGTTCAACGTATCAAAAGTTTTAATAATTAAAATATAGTTCCAGTACAGGAATAGATGAAATATGAAATAGGGACAAGAGAATTCCATCTCTCCCTCCTCCCCCCTCTGACCTCTTTCCCTCCTCCTCCCTCCCCTCCTTTCCTGCTTCCTCGTCTGTCAGTGTAGTCACTGTGTTTGAGATTGGAATGAGATTGTTCAGCTGTGGCCAGAATTGATTTTCCTGAGTAGATGGCCGAGAATTATGAAGAGGGCCCATTTGCATCTCCTTAAATTATTCAGATATCTACATTATTGCTCCATGTGGAAAACCTAACATCACTGACTTGTGCATTATTGTCTTTTAACTTGTTGCTTAGCTTCCACATGTTTATTTTCAGTACTGGCTGAAAGTGTTAACTCTTTCATATTTTTAGCACAATGTGCTGCATACAACGAGCAAAGAAGGTTACATGTGTATAGAATTTCACTTTAGGTTAACTAAATATTAAAAAAAGAAAAAGAGGCCAGGCGCGGTGGCTCACGCCTGTAATCCCAGCGCTCTGGGAGGCCGAGGCAGGAGGATCCCTTGAGCTCAGGAGCTCGAGACCAGCCTGAGCAAGAGCAAGACCCTGTCTCTACTAAAAATAGAAAGAAATTAGCCAAACAACTAAAAATAGAAAAAATTAGCCGGGCATGGTGGTGCGTGCCTGTAGTCCCAGCTACCTGGGAGGCTGAGGCAGGAGGATCCCTTGAGCCCAGGAGTTTGAGGTTGCCGTGAGCTAGGCTGACGCCACGGCACTGTACCCAGGGCTTGGCGACAGAGTAAGACTCTGTCTCAAAAAAAAAAAAAAAAAAGGATAAAAATTGGAAATAAACTAAACCATGTTCATCAAAGGGAGCTGGTTACATAAATGATGGGACCCCATGACAGAAGAATACAGGCCGCCGTGAAGGAGGCGGCGGGGCCCCGCCGTCCTGTCTGGTGGAAAGCTCCGCCTTCTATGGAGTGTGTGTCAGCACATAAATGGCTGGAAGGATAAGAACCAGGATGTGCAATTGTAAAATCAACATGTATTAATTTTTTTTTAATTTTTATTTATTTTTTTTAAAAGCCAGTCAAATTTAGCAGTGGAGTGTTGAATACCAACTTTAGTGACACTAATGTTAATAAGTTCTGATTACCCACTACCATCGGACCAGCCAACATGTATTAATTTTTTTTTTTTTTTTTTTTTTTTTGAGACAGAGTCTCACTCTGTTGCCCAGGCTAGAGTGAGTGCTGTGGCGTCAGCCTAGCTCACAGCAACCTCAAACTCCTGAGCTCAAGCGATCCTCCTGTCTCAGCCTCCCGAGTAGCTGGGACTACAGGCATGCACCACCATGCCCGGCTAATTTTTTCTATATATATTTTTAGCTGTCCATATAATTTCTTTCTATTTTTAGTAGAGATGGGGTCTCGCTCTTGCTCAGGCTGGTCTCGAACTCCTGAGCTCAAACGATCCGCCCACCTCGGCCTCCCAGAGTGCTAGGATTACAGGCGTGAGCCACCACGCCCGGCCTTAATTTTTAAATAGTCTTTTTTTTTTTTTGAGACAGAGTCTCGCTTTGTTGCCCAGGCTAGAGTGAGTGCCATGGCGTCAGTCTAGCTCACAGCAACCTCAAACTCCTGGGCTTAAGCGATCCTACTGCCTCAGCCTCCCGGGTAGCTGGGACTACAGGCATGTGCCACCATGTCCGGCTAATTTTTTCTATATATATTTTAGTTGGCCAGATAATTTCTTTCTATTTTTAGTAGAGATGGGGTCTCGATCTTGCTCAGGCTGGTCTCGAACTCCTGACCTCGAGCGATCCACCCGCCTCGGCCTCCCAGAGTGCTAGGATTACAGGCGTGAGCCACTGCGCCCGGCCTCTTTTTTTTTTTTTTTTTGAGACAGAGTCTTGCTCTGTTGCCCAGGTTAGAGTGCCGTGGCATCAGCCTAGCTCACAGCAACCTCAAACTCCCAGGCTCAAGCGATCCTCCTGCCTCAGCCTCCCTAGTAGCTGGGACTACAGGCATGCGCCACCATGCCCGGCTAATTTTTTATACATATATATTTTTAGTTGTCCAGCTAATTTCTTTCTATTTTTTAGTAGAGACAGGGTCTTGCTCTTGCTCAGGCTGGTCTTGAACTCCTGAGCTCAAACAATCGACCCACCTCGGCCTCTCAGAGGGCTAGGATTACAGGCGTGAGCTACCGCGCCTGGCCAATTTTTAAATAGTCTTAACATATAAAAAGTTTTTATAATCAGTATGAAAAAATGAACTCTCCAATTTAACATAAGTGTAAAATAAGATGAAATGCATTTTTTGGATTTTTGTAACAATAAAAATGAGAAGAAGCTGGGCATGGTGGCACATGCCTGTAGTCCCAGCTAGTGGAGAGGCTAAGGCAGGATCGTTTGGAGCCAGGATCTTGGGGCTGCGGTGAGTTTTGATCACACCTGTGAGCAGCCTGCACTCCAGCCTGGACAACACAGCCAGACCCTGTCTCTGAAAACAAGGAACAGAGCAGGGATAATCTCAGGGCCCAGCGCTGGCCACGGGTCACCTGGCAGTTAAAACAGATGAGGCTGTGGGTGGCCTGGGTCTGCACACCTCCCTCTGCCACCCCCGGCTGACTAGCCTTGGGCAGGTGATGACCTCTCTGTGCCTCAGTTTCTTCATCTATAAAACGTAGGTCGTAGAAGACCTTCACCAGAAGCTGTTGTGTCATTATTCACTGCTGTTATTCCAGGGCTCAGAACAGACAATGAAAGCTGTCATTGTCATTGTCAACTCTTTATCTCCCCAGGTAACTGGTTCATGATGTGCTCAGTGGGGAGCAAAGCTGCAAACCAGCATGACCACACAACTGTGTTCTAGAGAAAGCACGTCTGTGAGAGTCTGTGTGCAGAGGGGGGAGTGTCCTCTCTGTGGTGCCGTAAGAGGGGCCCGAAGGGACGCGCCCCAGGCTGCAGCCGTGGCCCCCTGGGGAGCAGGCCAGGAGCGCAGCTGCTTCTCTGCGCGGTAACATTTGACAGGCTCGGCGGTTCACAGGTCTTACCCATTCCTTGTAACCTTAACAAGTTTAGGAAAATGTGGGCAACGTCGGAAATGTACATCCCTAGACCATTCTAATCAATAAAGTTCTGCATAGGAAGCTGCTTGTACCAGAATCATTGATAGAATCCTTTGGAAATTGCATTTCTGAACCTTAATCTCTGAGGCAGCCCCTGCCTGGACACGTGACCTCCCTCCCTCCTGTTTCTGTCACCCTGAAGCCATCCTGCAGCGCAGCCATCCCGCCGTGGATCGTGGAAGCCCTTGTTTTCCTCCTTGGAGGAGGGCATCCAGTATTCCCAACCCTCGTGGCTGAGCTGTAGACCCACTGAAGCTTTGGGATGTTCCCGGACAGTTTTGATCACTGTTGGCCTAGCCCATTTCTCTTCCTGCTAACCAGGAATGTAATTCCTTTGCTCCGACAGGCACTGTCTGCGATGTCAAAGGAGTGTCCCGTGTACCGACTGAGTGTCTGGATGTTTCTTTCTTCTAGAGAAACCTGACGCGAAGCAGAAGTCCAGCAGGAAGAGAAGTGTCATTCCACAGATCATCATCACTCGAGCCTCGAACGAGACTCTGAACAGCATCGGCTCCAGTGGGAGTGAAGAGCCGAGGACCATCCGGGAGCACGACACCTGGGGCCCCTACCACCGACACAGGAACCCCAGCACGGTGGACGCCTACAATGTACACACCAAAGAGTAAACAGGTGCCCCCACTGCGCGTGACTCCCTGTGATCTGGGTCTCGCAGCAGCGGCGGAGGGGCCAGCCCACCCTCGGGAAGCTGCGGGTGCCCTTCCTCAGTCCGAGAGGCTCGCCCCGTGACCACCTCGGTGTCACCTTCCCCAGAGCTGCTGGCAGCCTGGTGCAGGCGAGAGTGACTGGCTCAGAGAGTGAACTTTGTGGTAAAAGATGAATAAACTAGTATTTCCTGTTGCAAGTGGCTAGCTGCGCATGACGACGAACGGACAGCAGGTGGCGCCTCGAGCTCCGAGTCACGCTGGACAGTTAGGATCCTTTGCATTCAAATAGGCTGTAAGTACTTGGAAGTTACGAGATGTCTCCCAAACTTGGGGAAGAGGTCAGATCTTGAGGGCTAAACTTCAGGGTGTAATGTTGTCCAAACAGACAGGTGCAAAGTTACCCAACGGCCCGAGGGCTCCTGGCTTGACTGTAATCAGACCAGTGTACTGAAAGGCCCAGGAGAAGAATGTGGTTTGTGTCCTGGGGGTCAGGGGCAGCTGGGGCACCTGGGCTTCGCAGGTGGCCTTGTCAGCACTGCCATGTCTTTCTGGCTCAGGGATGAGGGCTCGTGACAGTGAAGGGCCATTCAGGGGACCCAAGCACAATGCTGTCAAACAGCTTCTCAGCTGACTCTGCCCTCACCAGAAACCCTCGGTCAGGCTTGCCTTTCTTCCAGCGTCGCCTAGGATGCCGTGCCCCGTCTGGTCGCACCTACTTAGTGACAACCTGCTAGCTTTGTTATTTTCTAGGCTGGTTGGCAAGCTCATACACGGTCTCCAAGATATGCTGGCCCAGGTGGACTAACAGAACCAGGGGACAGTGGCGTGTCCACCAGAATCACGGACACATTCCTAGTTGCCGGGGCGAGGGGGCTGCGGTCACACACACACACAGTGTCTAATACAGGCCTCCCTAGTACATATGCGCACATGTGTGTATACACAAGCCCAATCTAGTACATACATACGTATATATAGTGCTACATATGTACACATACAACCTAAATAATGACTGAAAAATGAATTCCAAAATGAAAAAGTATAGCACAACGATATGACATTTTTTAAAGACTTTCGCATAAATGTATTTTAAAGTTCCCAGGGGAGGGAAAGCAATCTGCCAGAAGATATCTAATTTTTTAAATTTTTTTCTTTTCTTTTCTTTTCTTTTTTTTTTTTGAGTCAGGGTCTTGCTATGTTGCCCAGGCTGGTCTTGAAAGCCTGGCCTTAAGCAATCTTCCTTCCGCAGCCTCCCGAGTAGCTGGGATTACAGACATGATCCACTATGCCTGGCTAATTTTTTAAAAAATGTTGAAGACTTGCCACTGAAGTCCTGGTTTGCATTAACCTACGTTACTGGAGCCCAGATGAGCCCATGCTCCTGGGCACCTAGGCGCTCAGCTTTCCAACCCTTACAAGGAAACCTCCCCGAGGAATCAGAGGTGGGTGGTATTCTGCATTCCATCGCGCACCACCCGGAACAACTGAGTGCCGTCCCTCGGCTTCCTGGGCCGCCTCAGCTGCTCTCCAGCAGTGGCCGGTGCACTTCCCTCTCTGCCCTCCTAGATGGCTCCACAGCCAAGCAGCCCTCCCCAGCCTGCAAAGACAAACGTCAGAGTGGCAGGAGAATGGGACATGCAACCCCTGACTTCCTCGTGAATGACAGTGCCTCGCCTCCTGCACAAGGCGCTGTCCCTGGCTAGAGATGGGGGCCAGGCTGGCGTCAAGCACAACACGACTACCACGGAGGTGGCTTCCAGGGACTGGCCCTGCTCCCCAGCGCCATCGGGAGCGCAGCTCTCACAGCTGGCTCTTGGAAGAGCTTAAAGCACTGCAATTGTTACCGATTTGCTGGAATTGACATTTGTAATTTAAGTGTCTCCTGAATGGCTCGCTACTGTAATCCCAGCACTCTGGGAGGCACAAGTGGGAGGATTGCTTGAGGCCAGGAGTTCAAGACCAGCCTGGGCAATATAGCAAGACCGTATCTCTACAAAAAATTAAAAAATTAGCTGGGCCTGGCAGTGCCAGCTACCCTAGAGGCCGAGGCAGGAGTATTGCTTGCGCGCCGGAGTTGGGGTTGCAATGAGCTATGATGACGCCACTGCAAGACCCTGTCAGGCAATCAGTCAATAAAATAATAGGGTGGGGAACCTGCAGCCTCAAGGCCACGTGCAGCCCTCCACTGCATCCAAACAAACCCCTTTATTCTGTAAAGTCTGGATTCGGCAAAAGGCAGAAGTGTTTTCTGTATGCGGATCAAAACCAATCGGAGTCTAGTCCAGGTTTGGCTGGTTTGAGCCCCACCAGCTCAACTGGATTTCAACAGTGAGGCCAGATTAGGGGACATGCCGCCCCTGATTGGGGGCCCACGCGCCAAGGGCGCTTCGGAAACATTGCACGTGGACTTTTCTTGTTCCACCTTCCAGGGCTGGCAAGGCGGACGCCCCCCGGAGTGGCTTGACCAGCCTCGGAGCTCCGTCTCTGCAGGGGAAGGGAGGCGAGGGGCGCCGACACAGCCGGCCGTGCGCACGGGGACCGCGGACACAGCCGGCCGTGCGCACGGGGAGCGAGGCCCGGACCGTCTCCGAGAGCGCCCCCACCTTCCGCCGCGCCCGTATCTGGCGCACAGACCCGGCCCCTCTCCTGGAGGACCCCTCGCCGGGATGGTCGCTGTGGCTTCCCACTCCGGCCTTGTCCTCCGCCGGTCCCGCGGGCAGGTGCCCGGGCTTAACGTTCGAATAAGGCCCGAACCGCGGTGGCCGCGGGATGCTAGGAGCTGAGGTCCTCAAGGGGTTCTCGAGAGGTTCCCTCGGTAACCGTTGCTAAGGAGAGAACACCTCCGGAAGTAGGTTATGCGCCTGCGCACAAGAGACACGGGGGGTGGGGCGGGGCGAGGCGGCGTTCGGCATGGCGGAGCCAGAAGCGGAGTCGGAGCAGATCCGCCTGAAGTGCATCCGGAAGGAAGGCTTCTTCGCGGTGCCTCCGGAACACAGGGTGCGCCGGGGGGCCACTCGGGGCAACGGTGCCGCCTCGCCGGCGGCAGGGCCGGGCGGCGGCACGCGGGGACCCGGTGTCGCGCTGCGGCGCCAGGGTTTCCGGCACGCGGGACGACGGTCCCAGGGCTCCCCGCGGCAGGGGCGGAAGCCGGCCGGGCGGTCCCGGGACCCGGCGGCCGGGCGCGGGCGACCCCGGTCGGCTCTCGAGACGCTGGCCTCCCTGGGAAGGGCGGGCTCCGGCTCCGCCCCGGGCGCCTTTGAGTTTTGCGGCCAGGCCGGAGCAGCTTGTGTTGGGCGAGGCTCTGCCCGTCGGAAGAGCCGGGGCTGGGCGTCTCCCGCCGGGCCGGCAGCTTTCGTAGCGCCCCAGTGCGGCCCTCTGCGCTCCTACTGCCCCTGGTCCTCTCGGCGCCCCCTGGCCGAGGTGCCTCCTCGGGTCGTTGAGTGGGTTGCACCGAGGTGGACGGGCGGTGGAGGGCCGGAGGTTCGAGTTGTGGAAACTGGATTGTGTTTTACCTGTTTGCTGATGCTCCGATAGGCCGAGTCACGGGTCCAGTGAGACTCACTCACAGACGGTGGCGTACAAGTAACAGGAGCCACACTTCCGCCCTGTGACGGTCCCTGTACGTCATTCGGGCGTGCAGTAGGTGCCTGCTGAGTTGAGGGCGCTGTGTCGGACGCGGGGGTAAAGCAGTGAGCTGGAAATCTGTCACAGGGAGCTAAGACACCCAGCCAGGGACAATGCAAAGTGCACCGTGGTAGGTCCCTTAGGACATAAAGTGTCAGGGATTTTAGAGAAAGGAATTGTTTTCAGCTGGGGGCGGGGCAGGAAGATCTTAGTAGAATGGGTGGCATTTCTTTGGGGCCACGAAGTGTGTCTAGGATTTGGAGAGCCAGAGACGAGAAGGGGTAGCGTGCTGGGCTTGGAGCAGCAGAGTCACGGAGGAGAGAAAGGGTAAACAGGAAGCACCGGAGAGAGGGATGTGAGAAGGGGAGTTAGGTGGGACAGGGAGGCTAAGGCGAGGTCATGGAAGGGCGCCAGGCTACGTGATCCCGATCTGGTTCCCCAGGTGTCAGGAAGTAACAAGACCTAGAGCCGCATTCTCAGGGAAGCAGGAAAGCCAGGTAGGAGCTGTTAGAATTCCAGCTTTGCTGCATATACTTTCTATTTTTTTATCTTTATGTATTTATTTTTTGAGAAAGGGTTTCGCTTTGTCACCCAGGCTGGAGTGCAGTGTCGTCGTCATAACTCACTGCGGCCTCAAACTCCTGGGCTCAAGTGATCCTCCTGCCTCAGCCTCCTGAGTAGCTGGGACTACAGGCGTGTGCCACCACGCCTGGCTAATTTTTCTATATTCTGTAGAGACAGGGTCTTGCTCAGGCTGGTCTCAACTCCAGACAGCAAACTTTGGCCTCCCAAAGTCTAGGATTACAGGCATGAGCCACCTCGCCTGGCCTGCATGTACCTTTTAGATGTAAGGGGAAGAGCTCATTCAGCCCACCTAGAAGTGCAGCACATTAAGAAAGTGTATTCAAGTACGGGCTCTCCACTAGGACAGAGAGACCCCAAAATACGTGACTCAGGTAAGGTAGGGCCTTATTTCTCTCTCCCCCAACAATCCAGAGAGAGGCCGCTGTTTTCCACAAGTGGGCCAGGCATTCTGGGTCCGTCCGTGTGGATGCTCCCCCCGTACTTCGGCCACATCTCAGGGTGGGTGGCAGCCAGCTCCCTTTCACCTGGAAGTCACACAGGTCCCTTCTCACATCCCAAGGCCGAATGCCACTAGGTCGTGTTTCATAGTTCAAAGGAAATGGTGATGTACGGTGTTGGGGACCGCAGTCTTTTCTACAGAAGTGTTTCCACACGTGGCTAGTGGCTCCCGTTACTGGACAGCAGACGTTTGGACCATGGGACAGTGAGTGGTTGGGCCACTCTTGATACTCAGAACGCTGGCCCTGTATCATCTCCTCGTTTTATTATCAGAAAAGCCCAAGTGTGTGGTTGCTTTTCTGTTTGGTGAGCAAGTCACGAGCGGGCTTCTTTGTACAAATTACGTGTGAATTTCCATCCTCCATTGACCCATTAGTTGCCAAATACCAACACTGGTGGCACCATTCTCTTCCAGCTGGGCCGATGCCGGAGTGTGAAAGAGTTTGAGAAGCTGAACCGCATAGGGGAGGGCACCTACGGCATCGTGTGTGAGTAGCCACGGTTCGCGCAGGGTGGGCGTGTCAGAGCAGCGCCTGTGCTGGGGCTGGAAGGGGCTCAGACCCTGCGCTCCAAACCAGGGCAGGAACTGTAGTTCCTGGTGTGATTCCCACCAGCTTTATACCATTTCTGGATAAACATAAGCATCAGATGGCTAATGTCAGTCATCCAAATGTGTAACCACAGAGTGGAGATAACGATTAGAGAGATAAAATATAGAACTTCCAAAAGCAGCTGGAGCTTTTAGTAGCTGCAAAATTGGTGTTATTCCAGGAGCTGCACAAATTAGCACAATGCTTTGTGGAGCTATATTCACACAAAGTAAGGGTTATTTATTTTCCCTAGATATAGTATCTTATTGGGTGTTAGAACATGATCACAAGACACCAGACAGTGCTCTGTGTGCTAATGACTGAGAGCAAAACAGCACCCCCGCCCCTCCACAGGGAGACGCCCCCGGGGAACCTGTGTCTTGGGCCGGGGGTGTGGCTTGCACAGTGAGGACTGAGTGTCCCTGGCATTAGGTTGTCAGAGAGGAGGAGGGGAGTCCTGGGAGCCCAGGAAGGGCAGTAGGAGGGAGCCCTGATGGGGGATCGGGCTGGACTCCGTCATGGACGTGTTTCCATTCCAGATCGGGCCCGGGACACCCAGACAGACGAGATTGTCGCGCTGAAGAAGGTGCGGATGGACAAGGAGAAGGATGGTGAGCAGGGCAGGGGGCAGGAAGCTGTGACTTACCTGCGGTTTCCTCAGGATTAAACCCTCCTGAGAGCCGCATGGTGCTGACGTTGACAGTTCCGGGTGGCCCTGAGCCTCAGCTCCCTGAGCCCTGCGTGCTGCTGCCTCCTGTCTGCTGGGCGGGGTCTGCGTCCCTTCATCGTCTCAGCACTGCTGTCACCCTCCACACTGAGCCGCTGAGGCTGTCACCCCCCCCCAGGTGTCCCCACCAGTGGGCGGGGCTCGCTGAGGCTGTTCCCCCAGGTGTCCCCACCAGTGGGCGGGGCTCGCTGAGGCTGTCCCCCCAGGTGTCCCCACCAGTGGGCGGGGCTCGCTGAGGCTGTCCCCCCAGGTGTCCCCATCAGTGGGCGGGGCTCGCTGAGGCTGTCCCCCCAGGTGTCCCCATCAGTGGGCGGGGCTCACTGAGGCTGTCCCCTCCAGGTGTCCCCATCAGTGGGCGGGGCTCGCTGAGGCTGTCCCCCCAGGTGTCCCCATCAGTGGGCAGGGCTCGCTGAGGCTGTCCCCCCAGGTGTCCCCATCAGTGGGCGGGGCTCACTGAGGCTGTCCCCCACAGGCATCCCCATCAGCAGCCTGCGGGAGATCACGCTGCTTCTTCGTCTTCACCATCCGAACATCGTGGAGCTGAAGGAGGTGGTTGTGGGGAACCACCTGGAGAGGTGTGCGATCTCCTGGCTCTGCACCGGGCCCCACTGAGCCCCCGCCCGCCCCTGCCTTGGGGGAGCCCCTTGGCAGCAGTGGAGGCCCTGTACCCGCCTGGGGAGGCAGGAGGTAGCACGCGTCTCCCGTTTCCAGCATCTTCCTGGTGATGGGTTACTGCGAGCAAGACCTGGCCAGCCTCCTGGAGAACATGCCGACGCCCTTCTCGGAGGCCCAGGTTCGTAGCGGGGGGCCTGGGGCGGGGCACGCCTGTGCCACACACGCCAACTCCACGTCTCAGCTTTAACGAGGTGGATTTTACTGCCTGTCGGGCTCTGCGGGAGAGTCAGGAGCCCTGGGAGCTCTGCTCATCAGACTGGTCACTGAGGAGGGGGCGGACGGTAGCACCTTCTCAGCTGGGCTCCTGGCTGCGCGCTGGCCGCTGGTCCTGGTGGCCGCTGGATGTGACAGGTCCGGGCTGGGCTCCCGAAGCGCACCCTGACGGATGCCGCGGGCCCTTTGCACAGGTCAAATGCATCGTGCTGCAGGTGCTCCGGGGCCTTCAGTACCTGCACAGGAACTTCATCATCCACAGGTGGGTGGGCAGGGTGTGGAGCATGGTCTTGGGCAGAGGGTTTGCTGGAGACGGTGCTAGTTTGTGACACTGGGGAGGGGGTCCCTGGCCTCCGGTGCCAGCGTGTCATTCCACGTGCTGTGTGAGAGAGGAGCAGACATGCAGTGGCAGTTCTTTAACTGCTCCTCGGGGAAGGGTCCAGGACCAGACAAGTCACAGAAGCCCTGGTACCCACTGGACCCTCAGGGACGGGTGGCGGGTGGGTGTGCGTGCGGTGGGCGGCGCCCACTGGCAGTGCCGTGACTCACACCAGGCGAGCAGCGGCTTCTGCCCTGGGCCGTCTGGGTGGGAACCAGGCAGAGTTCGACGTGAGACGTCAGCTTGAGGCCGGCTCTGCCTTTCTCCGAGCCGTCCCCGGCCTGCCCGCCCTCCTGAAAGGGCTGAACACGAGGAACGGGGCAGGAGAGTGTCACGTGATGACAGTCTGCCCTTGTCAAGCTTGCTTCAGGGGAGTCCCCAAGGTCTCTTTCTTGTCACAGGGACCTGAAGGTCTCCAACTTGCTCATGACCGATAAGGGCTGCGTGAAGACAGGTGGGTGCAGCGTGCTGGCCTCACGTGTGTGCAGTTGTCCTTCTGTGTCCACCGCTCTGCCTGGGCTGGGAGGGTGTTGGTCCTGACGAGCACCCTCAGGCCAGAAGCTGACGTGCCTGTGTGGCCCCAGGGTGCCTGTGGCTGGCTCTGTCCCAGGTGGTGACTTGTTACCCTCACTGGGTGACACGCTCCACTCTCCCTTCTCTGCTGCAGCGGATTTTGGCCTGGCCCGGGCCTATGGCATCCCAGTAAAACCAATGACCCCCAAGGTGGTGACCCTCTGGTGAGTCCCCCAGAAACGTGGGGCCCCCGGGGAGCAGGGATGCACGGTGCGCAGCTGTTCAGAAGGGCTGGGTCTAGGACGGCTTCCCAGGACACAGCGGGGCTGTCCCAGGGGAAGGGATGGCAGCCAGGCTCCGTGGCCTCGGGGAACCTGCCTTGTGCGGATGGCTGTGAGGGCACCTCAGGACGGGAAGGCCGTGGCCGCCCCACAGACGGGAGGGGGCAGCCTGCGCAGCGGCTGTAGTTCTGTCTCGTTGACGTTTTGAACAGGCAGAACAGGGTTGTGGTTAAGGGCGGGACACTGAAGTAGGTCAGACCCGGGTCAGGGTGTGCACGTGACGTCTTTCTGCCGCGTGCCGTGTAATCCCCATCTGGAAACGGGCTGACGGTGGTGGCTGGGTGTGGCCTTGTGCTGAGGATTCTGTGGTTCTGGTAACACACAGGACGCTGGGGACAGGGTAGCTCCCCTGCCAGCAGCTGCAAGCAGGGCGCAGGGCGCAGGACGGAGGGCAGAGGGCGCTGGGGTTAGCGATCCAGGTGTCCAGGCCCCCGCGGGGTCTCAAGGAGGCTGTGTCCTGTGGTGGGCTGGGCTGGAGGGGCCAGAGGTGTGAGGTGGGCGCTCTGTGTCCAGGTACCGAGCCCCCGAGCTGCTGTTGGGAACCACCACCCAGACCACCAGCATCGACATGTGGTGAGCAGGGGCTGCCGTCCCCCCGCCGCCGGGGCCTTGGAAGGGCCGGGGTGGAGCAGGGTCACCCGGTGCCCGGGCTGGGCCCCAGGACGGGGGCGGGAGCAGGGCTGGGAACCCCAGAGGAGCGTGAGAAGGAAGCTTCAGCCTTCACAGGCCTTTAGCAGTAAGGCCCACAGGGGGCCTGCTGGGATGGGGTCCTGGGCCTGGGTGAGGAGCCTGGTGGTCTCCTGCCTGTCCCACCGTGGTGTCTTTGGACCCAGCACGGGTCTGTGGCCACAGCGAGGCCCACTCCTCCCCGCAGGGCCGTGGGCTGCATCCTGGCCGAGCTCCTGGCCCACAAGCCCCTTCTGCCCGGCACTTCCGAGATCCACCAGATCGACCTGATCGTGCAGCTGCTGGGGACACCCAGTGAGAACATCTGGCCGGTGCGTGTCCAGGGCAGTCCCCCCCTCCCTGTACCCTCCCCCCACGGCTCAGCGCCTGCTGCTTCTAGGGCTTTTCCAAGCTGCCGCTGGTTGGCCAGTACAGCCTGAGGAAGCAGCCGTACAACAACCTCAAGCACAAGTTCCCGTGGCTCTCGGAGGCCGGGCTGCGCCTGGTGAATTTCCTCTTCATGTACGACCCCAAGAAAAGGTGCGACTCCCACCTGCAGCGCTGCAGCCGGGCCCTGCAGGACCACAGGGCCCTGACCTCTGTGCAGGGGTCGGACGAAGGCTACCTTAGACCTGAATCCTTCAGGGGTAGCTTCTCAAAACACAGGCCCCACCGCTGCCCAGCGCCGCCCTGGTGCGCGTACACGCACGTGCCAGGCACCCGGCCCACGCGGCTTCTGTCCACCCGTGCTGTGAGGTCCCGTTTGCCCACCCGCTGTCTTTAGGGACTTTGAACCACAGCTGCTCAGCTGGGTGGGATGTCGGGAACAGGCTGACCGAGGGTGAGGACCCCACTAACGGCTTTGCTGCCTTTCTCCAGGGCCACGGCTGGGGACTGCCTGGAGAGCTCGTACTTCAAGGAGAAGCCACTCCGTGAGTGCCAGACTGCCCCAGGCTCTGCTCCAGGGGGCTTGGCCAGCAGCCCGTTTTGTCTGGGGTGCAGTGTGGGCCCTGGGCAGACCCTGTCTGTAGGGACACGGGCCCTCCCTGGGGCAGGGGTGGGAACAGATGGAGCAGGGACTGCACAGGGCCAGGCCCAGATGCAGAGCTGGGTTCAGCCCCGTAGATGCCCCCCTCACCTGGGGCTCTGCCCGGGCAGCCCCCCACCCCGTGCTGAGCCGCTCTCTTCCCTGCAGCCTGCGAACCAGAGCTCATGCCCACCTTCCCCCACCACCGCAACAAGCGGGCCGCCGCGGCCACGTCCGAGGGCCAGACCAAGCGCTGCAAGCCCTGACGCTGGGCCCTGCACACACCTGCACCCCTCAGCCGGATCGTTCAGTCAGCAGTGGACAGACGGGGGCCCTCAGGCCGGGCTGACCAGACACCTGGGATCCAGCTTGTCCCCTTGGCTGGGACATCCTCCTCCAGCCAACGCCACCCCCTGAGACAGGCAAGGTGTGGCCGTGGGGCAAGGCAGGGGTGGGGGCTCCAAGCCTGTGCACCCCACAAGGGCTGAGCCAGGTCTGGTAGGATTTGAGACCCTCACTTCTCAGCAGGAACTTTGGGTGCAGCTCCAACCGTGTGAGCTGTGCACGTCCTGGAAACGCTGGTGGGTGCTGACCTGGGACTTGTGTCACCTCTTGGTCACCAGCAGCTGCCCAGGGCGGGGTGGGGGCCACAGTGGCACGCCCCTGAGCACACCAGAAGGGGAGCCGGGCTGGAGGCCGAGCGGGGTCTGGCCCCCAGAAGAGGGGTGTGGTTGGGTGTAATGCTGAGGAAGGCAGTGGGTTCCCCTCAGATAAAAGCTTTCCTGACACTGGTTTCTCCGTCCTTTAATGTAGTTTGGGGTTCTGACTCTTGCGACATCGACAGTGTCCTCTGAGTGGGCTGGGTTGGAGGGATGAGGGCGGCGCCCCGTGCCCAGGGAGGGGTGAGCCCAGAACAGCCTCACAATAGCCCAGGCCAAGAGCACCAGCCCCAGAGGTGGGCCCGGGCAGACCCCTCCTCCCCAGCCCGTGGCTACGGGAACTGGCTGCACTTCTACCCACTGCGAGCCCAGCAGCCAGCAAGGCCCCTCACCCCGCCTTCCACCTGGGAGGCCGGGGTGCTGGTGAGGACCCCTGTGCTCACGGCCTGCCTGGCCGGTGCCTCCTCCCACCTGTTCCCTGTCGCCTGCAGCTCTCGGGCACCATTTTCTGTCTGTGGAAACCTGGCCGTGTCGGCTGTGGCAGAGCCTGTGGCACCCCAGGGGCAGGGCCCAGGGCCTCACAGCCAGGTCCACTGTGCACCGGGCAGAGGCCCTGACTGGCCCAGTGGAGCTCGGGGGCCTCAGGGCTCCCCTGTGTGGACAGTGCCCTGGACACGTGGAGGGAGGCAATGTGTCCGGGACCACAGATTTCACGGGGCAGGTCAGGGGCTACAGGCCGGCCAGAGGCCTGAGGGGTCGGGGTTCCTTCTCAGGGAGAGGTTTGAGCACTGTGACACGGACACGTAGCCTGGGTCCTTCTGCCCCCACATGTGGGCACAGCCTGGGTACCAGGGACAGGGAATGTGAGGAGGGGCCGCTGCTGGCAGGGGTTCAGGCTTGGCCCCCCCCCAAGAGGTGCCTTGTATGGAACAAGGACATCCCCCCACCCTCCCAGTCCCTCCCAAGTGGGGCCTGGACTCGAACCCCTCCTGCTGCACCCAGGATGCCCCAGGGCAGAGCAGCCCTGGCCCTAGCCCCCCAAAGAGAAGCACCATGGGAACTGTCTCCCAAAAGCCCCCGACCTGGGGCCCATCGAGGCCTAGGGCCGGGCCCCAGGGCTGTCGTAGAGCAGGGTGTCCATCTGCGCACGCTGCAGCCACAAGCGCCGCTGGGTCTCGCCGAGCAGCACGCGCAGGGAGTGGCTGGGCCGGCAGGCGGGCAGAGCCGAGCAGTGGGCCGCGTGCAGCTGGCGGCAGGTGTCGCAGCACAGGGTGGGCAGCGCGCCGGGGAGCAGGCAGCCGTGCGCCTGGTAGCCCGGGGGCTCCGGGGCAGGCCCGTAGGCCGAGGCCGGTGCCTCTTCCACCCGCATACGCCGGGGGCTGGCCCCCCCAGGGCTCCCGGGGGCTTCGGCAATGGCCAGGTCTCCGGGCCGACTCAGCTCCCGGCGCAGAGAGAGGAAGGAGAAGGCCGAGGGCTCAGGCTCCAGCTCCTCCTCTGAGGCCCCATAGGGTGGGCTGCTGGCCCGAGACAGCTCCTCAGCCGGGGGCTCCCAGGCCCGGCCCCCAGAGCCCCACAATTTGGCACTCTGCTCCCAGAGTGGTGGCCTGTAGGCCAGCTCCACGGGGGGCGAGTCTGGGCCTGGGGACGGCTCCTCGTACAGACTGGCCTCCTCGGAGCCCTCGTCTTCCTGCAGGTCCCGGTACAAGTCCAGTGGGGCCCTGTAAGCGGCCGGGGAGCCCCGGGGGGGCAGGGGCGGCGGCTCCTCGTCCTGGGCCAGCCGCTGCTGCAGCCACGCCACGCAGGAGGCCACGTCCCCGCTGGCCCGCCGGGCCTGCAGCAGCTCCTCGGCTGGCAGCACGCTGGTGCCCAGCTGGGCCAGCACCTCTCCCAGGATCTCACACTCGAGCCGAAGGGCGAAGCAGCCCAGGGCCACCTGAACCAGCTGGCAGGCCGGGGGAGGAGCAGTCACCATGAGGCGGTGGTTGTCCCTGCGCACGTAGCCCATCTTCTGGAAGCTCTTGAGGAGGAGGTCCTCTGAGAGTACACCCTTGAGCACGTGCACGTAGCCCCCTGAGAAGGTCTGCAAGGGAGGGACCTGGTCAGCCACAGCCCCCCCTCCCCAGGCTGGACCCTGGGGCGCAGCAGACCCAGGGTCCGTCCGCCCTGGCCTTCTGATGCTTGGCCACCACCCACCCCCAGACTGATCTAATCAGTCTGGGGCGGGCAGGCCTGGGCATCAGAATTTTTAAATTGTACTTAAAAATAGTATTCACCTGGCTCATAAATTGGAACACAGGGAGCCCTTACATTGACAAATTCTACTCTTATTTCGGATGCACCTGGCCAGGTGTTTGGTTAAACAAACACAAACACAGAGGAATATAACGTGCCCCCTTAGCAGGAAGCCTCTTAAGTGCGCTATTCTGAACTTTGGTTTCTTCCATTTCAGTCTCGAGATCTTTCCCTGTGGGGACAGGGGCTTTGCCACTGGGTTTTCCCCACGTGGCTGCAGCGTGCAGTTGGGCTGAGCCCTGCAGTGACCAAACCGAAGTCCCTTCTAGCTACAGTTAGGTGATGAAGGAAAGGAATGGCTAGGACAGCGATGTGTGTCTCTCCCAGCTTGAAAATTCCTTAACTCTAGGACCTCGGCACTTACGGCATCTCCCACTACTGGGCCCCAACTGTGTGTGCGCGGTGCTCAGCACTCTGCGTTCATTCCTCCCGCCCTATAAACTGGACTATTCGTGTGTTCCTTTCTCAGAGGAGGAAACGGGTTGCGAGAGGTTAGGTAACTGGCCCAAAGCCACACAGCCAAGAGGCAGAACCAGCACTAAGCAGGTCTGCCCACCTGCGAAGCCCGGCATTACTCTGCTGGCCTCCAGCCTGCCAGCGTCTCAAGGGCGGGCCTGTCCGTCCTGCTTTCGCCGAGCGCTGTCCTTCTCCCCTCCCGTCTGAACGCATGGATCCGAGTCCCGGAACCTCACTCGGGCAGCAGGTGTCCCCGTGGAGCAGCTCGCGCGCCCCTCCGGAGAGGCTGCCGCTACCATGGCAACTGGCGGAGGCGTACCTCGCCCACGTGTGCAGTGACATCATCGCCTTCCTACTCTTCGGAATTAGCTCAGCGCTCCCGGCGGCCCTACCCCCTCCTGCGGGCCAGCAGTTCACCCAAAGGGGCCAGGCCAGCCCTGGGCAGCCTCCGATCCCGGGCAGAGGAGTGAACTAGGTCCGTGCCCGGCCCCTGCCGACTTGGCAGGGCACACACCCGTCCGCGTGCTCCTCCCAGCCTCAGCGTCCTCTGCAAATGGGATCAGCCCACATCCTGGAGGAATTAGGATGACTGTGGGACCTCAAGTCCCTCCTGAACGCCTGTCCTCGGATTTCCATGGCAACTAGGGCCGCAAGGCCACTTCGGGGACTGCAGTGATGCGGGCTTTAAAGGGCGGGGTTCCCCCCGCAGGCAGCATCCAAGCCCCTCCGCCCGCCCCAGGTTCTTAGCCCTGGGAGTGCCCCAAGGCCCTCGGTTGGGAGCTGACCCAACACCCTCCAGTCCCCTGAGTGTTCTGAGCCCTGGAGGCCACCCGAAACCCCTCTCTCCCGACGGGAGCCAGCCCCCGGCAGCCTGGTAGGAAAAGCAACCGAGGTCCTGTCGCCCGCGGGCGCGCTCCCCGTCGGTCCAGCGCCCTACCTTGATGGTGGTGAACTCCTTCCTCCAGGGCAGCAGGTACAGGTGCACGGCGGCCAGTTCCAGCAGCTCGAAGGCGCGGGCCAGGCCGCGCAGCGCGGGCGCCAGGTCGGCGCGGCCCCACAGGCCGTCGGTGAGCAGCGCCAGCGCGTCGTCCTGCAGCGCCCCGTGCAGGTCGAAGTCCTCCACCAGGATCTGCCAGAGCACGGCGCGCAGCGAGGGGTCCCCGCACACGCCCGCGCGGCCCCGCCGCAGCTCGCGCTCCAGGCACAGGCGGTAGTCCTCGGACAGCGAGCTGCTGCCCATCCTGCGGTGGGGCGGGGGGTCAGGAAGCGCAGACCCCTCCCGCGGCTGCGCGGCCCCGGTCTCTGCAGCACCCCCACCCTCCACCCGCAGGGCCCCTCCGGCCTGAGAACCCGCCCCTCCCGCGGCTGTGCGCCCCCCACCCCGGATCCGCAGGGCTCCTCCAGCCTGGAGCTCCAGTCCCCGCCAGCGGAGGGGCTTCCCGCACGTGCAGCCCCTCCCTCTAGCCTGCAGACCGCGGCCAGGCCGGCTGTGCGCACGGGACCGACAGCGCCCCGTCCGTGACCCCCGTCCTGACCACAGGCCCCTTCGCCACCAGATCGAGCTGCGGGCCCCGCACGCGCTACCTGTCCGTCCCCGGCGGTCCAGACGCCGCCGCCGCTCAGCGCTGGGATCTCCCCGGCCGCGCGCTTCCGCCGGGCGTGGGCTCCGCGCGCTGGCAGTGCGGTGACGCGAGAGGCGAGCCTGCCTGGTGCCACCCCTCGGCTACCGGCGGAGCGGGCGGGGCCTGGGGAAGGCGCGGGACTGCGGCCCCGCCCGCCGAGCGCGGCGCCTCCCGCCTCCCTCGGCTGGCGTCGTCCACCGCCGGCCCCGGGTGGGAGCTGCGGGCGGCAGCCTCTCCCGCGGGGCGGGGGCCGGAGCCCGCTCGCTCTTCCCGTGGGAGCGGCCTTCCGGGAGCCGACCCTCGGGAGTGCCGGCCGCGGGGAGCGGGGGTGGGGCGCCGGCGGGGCCGCCCCTATTGGCTGGCGGGGATTGGCTGAGCGCGTGGGGCGGGGCCATCCCGACGGGTGCCCCATTTCCTGGCGGGGATTGGCTGGGGTGCGGAGGGCGGGGCCTCTCGCGGTGGGGGGGGTAGGGCCGCCCGCACTTCCTGGCGGGGATTGGCTGGGGGCGCAGGGCGGGACCCCATTTCCTGGCGGCGATTGGCTGAGGTCGCGGGGCGGGGCCATCCCGACGGGTGCCCCATTTCCTGGCGGGGATTGGCTGGGGTGCGGAGGGCGGGGCCTTCGCGGTGGAGGGGGTAGGGCCGCCCGCACTTCCTGGCGGGCATTGGCTGAGCGCGCGGGGCGGGGCCATCCCAACGGGGACGTCCCATTTCCTGGCGGGGATTGGCTGGGGGCGCAGGGCGGGACCCCATTTCCTCGCGGGGATTGGCTGAGGTCGCGGGGCGGGGCCATCGGGCGGTGTCTTGGCGTCTCTGGCACAGCGGCCTCGCGGGCCCGGGGTCTGCACCCGTCAGGCTGCGTGGTCTCCGGCAGCTCTCGGCCCTCGGGGCTGGCAGCTTCGTCGGGGGCTCGTGGAGGCAGCGCGACGGCCCGGCCGGCTCCGCGGGACGTGCTGCCGTTTGCCCGGCGCCGTCGGCCCCTGGCTAAGTCGCCCCCGCGGCGGGCGGAGCGGGCGGAGGGTCCGGCGTAGCGCGAGGCCCACCCGCCCCACGCGACGGAGCCGAGCTTGCCACGTGGCCTGCCGGCCGCGGGTCCGAGTCTCAGCACGTTCGCCCGGCACTCGGTTGCGACCGGGCTGGCGCTTCCCGGACCCTGGTCCTCTCGCTGTTGACGGGACCCAGCCTCGCTGCCACGCCGACCGCGAGGGGCCGCCGACTTCGCGCGCCTCCACCTGCCTTCGCCTCCTCGAGCGCAGGGTGGGTCCCCCGCCCCCAGCTCGCGACTGAGTTCGTGCGGCCCGGTGCCTGCCGCGACTCCTAGGATGGGCCCGACCTGGTGTGGCCCTGCCTTGCCTCCGAGGAAGCCGGCAGCCGCATGGAAAGCCCTGCCCAGGGCTGTGAGGTCCTCTTGGAACCCGTGTATGTGGCTTTATACGGAAATAGGGTTTTTAGAGATGTAATCAAGTCAACATGAGATTATTCTAGATTAGGACAGACCCTAAATCCAGTATGACTGGTGTCCTTGTAAGAAGTGAGAAATTTAGACACATGCATGGGGAGGAGGCTGGAGTGATGCAGCTTCAAGCCAAGGATACCCGCAGCCGCCTTCTCCCGCGGGAAAAGGCGGGAAAGGCTTCCCAAAGCCTTCCGAGGGACGCAGCCCTGCCCACATCCTGGTTTCGGGTTTCTGGTCGGCAGAACCATGAGAGTAAATTTCAGTTCTAAGCCACTCGTTCTATGGCATTTGTCATGGCAGCCCCAGGACACTCATCCGAACCTCATATATCTGCTCTGACAGCTCTGCGGTCCCAGCCGACAGCAGCCACTGTGGACAGTGGACAGAACCCAGCCCTGGTCACTGGGTCACACTGGGGGAGGGACAGAGACAAGCTGTCCCCTCTGACCCCTGCCCAAGTGGAAGATTCATGAACAAAATAAATGACTTGTGTGTTTCAGCCAGTGAGTTGGGGTGGTTTGTCACAGTGGCAGCTGCCTGGGACAGGTGGGCTCACATTTCCTTCTTTGCTCCCCCAGGGATGGAGGCGCCTTGGCTCCGTCTACACACGTGGCCTCCTGGGGACCCTGGGCTGGGAGCAGCAGACTCGCCAGTCAGGGGGTCCACCTGTGCTTACCTGGCCCGGGACTGCCACCTGGTCCTCTGAGCTCCCTGCCCCGTGTGCCCCACAGCTGTGCACATGGGCTCGTCTCTCCCCCCACACCACCGTGCTCAGCATTCTCTAGCTTGATAATTTTCCCCAGTCTAGTGGGTGCAGTTATATGTTCATTTGCATTTGATTTTTGCTATGATTTGAACGCTACTTATGCGGAATTTTTTTGATTTCCCCCTTTACAGGTGGCCATTTGTAATCTTTGTCGATTTTCTAACTGAGGCTCCTGCTTTTTTCTTGCTGACTTGCAGGGTTTCCGGTCGGAAAGTTCTACTACTCATCCCTGTTTTATGGAGGAGCTGCAGGCTCAGAGAGGCTAAAGGAGTAGCCTAAAGTCACACAGCAAGAAGCGCCCCTGAACACAGCCTGCCTAATCCGTGCCAAGGAAACAGCTCAAAGTACTGGCCTGACAGGTGTGGCCCCTGATGCAAGCCAAAGGTGCTTCACGATCAGGGTCTGCTCAAGACAGCTCATCACCATTCTCTGAAGTGGGGCTTTAAAATCCCACCTTCAGGTAGGGCACGGTGGCTCACGCTGGTAATCCTAGCACTTTGGGAGGCTGAGGCAGGAGATCTGCTTGAGGTCAAGAGTTCAAGACTATCCTGAGCAAGAGTGACACCCCCATCTCTACTAAAAATAGAAAGGTTAGCCGGGCATGGTGGCGCATAACTGTAGTCCCAGCTACTTGTGAGGCTGAGGCAGGAGGATCTTCATTGCCCTCTAGCCGGGGCAACAGTGCGAGACTCTGTCTCCAACAACAACAAGAATCCCACCTTCAGACATCCATGCTGAAGCCTGGGGCAGGGATATCACCCCATCCCCACCCCTAGAGACACCAAGACTAGCTGGGGTCCAGGTCCGGGGGACTCAGAACTCCATGCCTCACAAGAGCACAGACTTATGACTGGAGAGAAGCATCTTGGAGTCAGCAGAGCACCAGGGCGTCCGGGGCAGGGTCAGGGGCTGAGTTTGGGTCTCCTCTTTGCAGAGGGCCGGGGCGCAGAGGACCGAAAGCTCTGCCGCACACGGGCAGGCAGGTAAGTGGCAGCCCCTGTTTTCCTTGGACTCTGGATGAGGGGTTGGGGGTGGGGAATCACTGAGAAGTGAAGCCCCAGGGCTGCCCACCCACGGAGGACCACCCAGGCCAGAGAACGGCCGTGTGAGGGACTCGGTCGCCCTGCTTGGTCCTGCGCCAGTGCGTGCTCCTGGGGTCCCCATCCCAGGCATCCCTGGCACTGTCTGCAGGCGGACTCTGGAGTCACCCTGCTGGGCTCAAAGCCCGTTCTGCTGCCACCTGCAGGGGTACGTCCCGTTTGCTCCCCAGGGGTCCTGTGAGGGGTAACCCAGTTATTACCTGCAGAGGGTTTGACACACGGAGCATCTGAGACACATCAGCTGTTACTGTTTTGTAAGACTCTTTCCCCAGGGAACCCAAACTGTCCCCACAGCCAGCCCCTGGTGGAACCCGGGGTCGGGGCTCCCCTTTCCTGTGGGGGGGCAGAGGGGCCCTCCCTCCCTGAAGGAGGCCACCCGGGCTCAGCCACCTGCCCTCCTCTCCAGGGCCACATGCGTCCACCGCAGGGCACTCGTGTACAGACCCACAATGACTCCCGAGAGACCTTCAGGGGAGAGCTCTGGGCTCAGGTCCTCAGGGACGACCTGTGACCCCGACCCCACCCAGCCCACTGGTGCCCGGCTCTGGAAGGCAAAGTGTAGCCCTGCCCAGCCAGCTGCAGCCCCAGGGGGTCCTGCTCCCCGGCACTGATGAGGACGGGCCAGGCTTGGTTTGGGGGTGCTGTGGCTCTCGCCACCCACCTCAGTGGCTCCTGGTGGATGGGGTGGGGGCTGCGGAGCCGTGTCAAGCGAGACAGCAATGACCTCTTTATTTTAGGCTGGGTTGGTGGTCATGAGCGGACACGTGACCGTCGGGCGCCGACCCGCAGCTCACACCGACCTGGGGGAGGATGTTCAGGGCAGAGTTGGCCGGGGGTCCCGAATGCTCCCCGCCTACTGCCACGGTGAGCGGGAGGCAGCCCACGGCGCCGGTGCCTGGCCCGTCAGGCACGCAGAGCAGCCCAGCCCGGGGAAGAGACACGTCTCACACCACCTGTGCCCAGGCCCGGGCGGGGGTGGCAGGCTCTTGTCTTAACTCCGACAAGGAGATGGCTCAGAGGAGCTTTGACAGTCTCGGGGGACGGGACCAGACGGCCGCTGCCACTGTGGGTGGGCTGGCAGCCCCCTCTCTGCTCGGATGCCCCCAGGGGCTGCCCCGTGTCAGTGAGGGTGTTCTGGGGCCCTGCCAGATGCTCACGGCTGAGCCTGCAGCCTCGGGGGGACAGGGCCTGTGTCAGGGCCTGGGGGACCCCCCAGCTCAGCTCCCTTGATGGGGCCTCTTGGCGCTGCCTGCGGCCCTGGGGGCAGATGTGCGGTGAGGGGGTGGCACGGGCTGGAGGACACCCCCAGCTGACATGCCCCCTGGTCCCGGGGCCAGGCGTGCAGGGCCCTGTGAGCTCCTGGACAGTCCTCAGTGGGTCCTGTGGCTCTGAGGAGCAGGAGGAATGGCCCTGGGGACCCTGGGATCTGGCCTCTACGATTTGCCCAGGGCCCCCCGGGGCAGCAGCTCCACGTAGCTGAGGGCGCTCTGCAGCGACGTCAGGCAGTAGCCCTCCTCTCCAATCAGGTACCTGCACGGACACAGGCAGCACGTGTCATCTGCAGGGACAAAAGGACGCCCCGGTACTCCAGAAGGCACCACGCTGCCCCCAGGTGGGGCTGTCAGGGCGGCTGGGCTGGGGGGGGCCTTTCCCACCTGTGCTGCCCCTGGGCCCGTCAGCCCCCCCCAGGCAGGTGTGCTCAGGGGACGACCCCTCAGCTCCTGCCTCAGGAGGGTGGGCCGAGTGAGGCGCCGTGGGACGTGCTGGTGGGGGCAGCCTATGAACAGGTGGCGCGGGAGGGGGGCCCATGGGCGTGCTCTGTGACAGGCAGGGCCACACGCCTGCAGCCTGTTGACACCAGACCACAGGCTAGGCCTGGGGATGAGGTCCCCTGGCAGGCGAGGCTGCCCTGTCCCCAGCTCTTCCCGCAGAGCTCCCGCCCTGCCCCCGCGGGCTGCTACCCCTCGTGGATGAACTCCTCCAGGGCCGCGCACTCCGACACCAGCTGGGGGAGGCCGCTCCGCAGCACCACGAAGGACAGGATGGGCAGCAGGTCGTCCGCGCCACTGCTGGGCAAGGCACGGCGCTGTGGGCTGGGCGGGGCCGCTCCCTCCGCAGGCCTGGCGGCCCTTGGAGCGGCCCTGCTGTGCCGGCCGCCCTCTCTGTGCTTCCTGCACACCTGTGGCCCAGGGGACCACCGGGGGCAGCGAGGCGGCCCGGCCCCTCCAGCCTGTGCCATCCCCCCACAGTCTCAGATCTCGTGACTCCAGGGCCTGGGGGCAGGATGGCGGCCCCTCCCCCTGTAGCTCCCTCCCTCACGCTCCGCAGGGTCCCCTCCGGTCCCCCAGGGCCCCTACACCAAGGGTCTGGGCAGGAACAAGCTGAGAGCGGTGTCACTGGCGTGGCACAGCGGGCACCCCGGATCCGTCACAGGACTTGGGGAGCCAGTGGAGCCCTGTGGGGCGCTCAGAACCCCACAGGGCAAAGAGCCCAGGGGACCGTGAGACAGGGGACCCGCCTGCTGCACCTGCAGGGACACAGGCAGCCCCCACTGGCCCCACAGACGGGGCTGGCGTGGGGGCTGCGTCTGACACTGTTTTACCCACAGTGACTTGTGCAGAAACCCAGCTTACAAAATGGGCGAGGCTTGGTCTGGCCCCTCCCACCAGACCCTGCCACTGAGGCCCGGTGGCCTCACCCTGGGTGGATGGGAGCGTCTGTTCCCTGCCCTGGTCGGGCTCAGCTCGTCACCTGCAGGCCCTGAGTGCAGGGCAGGTGCCACAGCCCCACCCCAGGCTGCCAGAGCAGGTGTGCTCGGGGCTGACCCCGGCCCATGGAGTAGGGTCGCAGGGACTGCGGGGACGCCGGCTCCAGGTGGACACCAGGGCGAGGTGAGGAGGTTGCTGGGCTCAGCTGAGTCCGGGGGAGACTGAGTGGGCTTGGGCATCCCTGCCCCGAGGCCTGCAGAGCCCAGGTGGGGAAAGCCCTGCCTGCCCCTCGGGAGGAGGAGGGTTGACAGACATTCCGGGACCCCTCGCTTCCGCTGGGAGGCCTGTTGGGGGGTCAGGCTCTTCACCAGGGCCCAGGTGGCTTAGGGGGGCCCACGACTCCCTTGCTGTCCTACATGTGAACCTGAGGGGCCGAGCACCTGCTTCTGGGAAAAGCAACCCTAAATTTCACCAGAAGAGCCGTGGGGTTCCTGATGCCCAGGGAGCCCTGGCCCAGCCCAGCGGCACGGTGTGAACAGCCCTGCCCGGGTGGCAGGAGCCCCCCCTCGCCTCCTCTGAGCCTGTGGTCCGCAGTGGCCATGGGCTTGTTCTTCCAGAAGACGGGCTCTGCCGCTCAGGAGAGTTCTCTCCCCCTACCCGGCTTCTGAAGGCGGGAGGACAGCCCCTCGCTTGCCCGCTGCCCTCCCGGGGTGGCCCCCAGCCCGGCCCTCCTGGGACTCACATGGCGGCCGCAGCCACGGGCTGGGGTCCGGCCTCGGACGCGACCTCGTGGGCGTGGCAGTAGTCCTCCGCACACACACAGATGACCCGCAGGGCCCGCACTGCAGCACGGATGTGTGGCTTGAGGGGTGCCGGGGTGCAGCAGGAGGCCCAGCAGGGACGGGAAGGCTGCCCCACTCCCTGGGACCACCCACTTGCCCCCGGTGTGCTGGGCTGGGAAGGGCCCGGCGAGCCCTGTGGACACTGCTCTCACCCCACGCACGTCCCAGGCCCCACATCCGACAAGAGGCACAGGTGTGGGCTCCAGGTCACCCACTGGGAGGGACCCTGCCACACCTGGCCTTGTCCCCTGGTCTCCTCACCTATGCACTCCAGCTTCTTCTGGGGACAGGTCTCCAGGACGAGCAGCCCCAGCTCCTGAGCTGCCGCGCAGTAGGGGTAGGCGGTGGCCCCCTTGGCCTCAGGGTCCCAGGGGAGCAGCTTGCTGGGGATGCCAATGGCCGTGGCGGGCGCGTTCCTGTAGAGCTCCATGCTCCTGCTCAGGGCAGCCTCGCGGGCGCGGTGCACGCTCCTGTGGCAGGGACAGGCCGGGCTCAGCTGCCCCGCGGACCCTGCCCCAGGGAAAGGCAGGCTATGGCCAGAGGCCTCTGGAACTCAGAGCTGGAGAAAGCTGGCCACGCAAAACAAGCAAATGTCCCAACTGTCCCTGAGACCCCAGCCACGGGAGGTGGGCGTGGCCCTACCTGCAAACTGGAGACACCTGAGGGCGGCCTCAGAGCGCAGCCCCCGCCACAAGTACCAAGAAACGCCTCAGGGATTGAGAGGAGAGCGACGGTGCCCGGGTGAGCCGGGCAGGCCCTGTGGGGGACCGGAGCTGGTCATGGGTGGCTGCCGGGCGGGGGCCGTACCTGTACAGGGCCAGCAGCAGCGGCCACAACGGGGAGAAGAAGGGCTCCTCGATGCACGCCAGGCAGCGGTCCTTGCAGGCAGCCGTGTTCAGGCTTTCAAAGGCCAGAAGCGTCAGCGAGAGCAGCCTGTCTGCCGGGAACAGAGCCGGGACGTCCCAACCGGGCCACCACCCCCAGCCCCACCTCTAGGCTGCAGCGCTCCTCCCCCTCGGAGCCACCCCAGCCCCTCAGAACCTGGCGGCGCAGTGAGGATGCAGCCCCGCTGTTGGGCCTCCCTCTCCAGAGGGCTCGGGGGTGAGGGGTCTACACATTCCCAAGTGGAGAGAGGCTGAGGGTTGAGCCTCGTGGCACCACCAGGCTGCACACACTCAACAGCTCCGGGGTTGAGATAAAGTGTCTGACCCCACGGGACAGCCAGGACCACCTGCTGACCAGAGGCTCTGACAGACTGACCCGGACGGGGCAAAGGAGCGAGAGGTAAACAGGCCCCATCTCCCTCGTCCCTGTGCGGCCCTGGGAGGACATGGTGGGGACTCGCACACCCGCCCCACCAGCTCTCCGAGGGCCTGCTGGGCAGAATGCTTGGCCCCAGGGGAGGGCAGACGGAGCTGCGGACCAGGGCTGGCACAGCTGCCTCCAGGGAAGGGCCCTGTCCCAGGGCCCTGGAGGGCTGCACTTGCCGGCTGCCCTGGAGTCAGAGCAGCTCCCCCACTGCCAGGCCTGTGGGCCTCACCGATGGCGTTGTGTATGTCCTTCACGGCACTCTTCAGCTGCTCCAGCAGGGGCTCCTGCTGTACCCCGGGGGTCTGTGGCTCGGGCTGCCCCCCAAGACCCCGGCCCCACCTCTCGGATGTAGCCAAGAACTGTTCCAGGTCCTCAAAGGAGCTGTCTTTGTCTTGCAGGTGGGATGAAGCATCCCCCAGGGGTGAGGGTGGCTCCCCAGGGCTGCTTTCTGCCCCTCTGTCCGGGGGGCCAGGGTGCAGCGGGGGTGTGGTGGCGGGGGCCGGGGAGCTGTCCTGGGGCCGCAGGGCCGTGCCGGGCTCTGGTGGGGAGAGCATGCAGTACAGGCTCTGTGAGGACCGGAGCCGGCGGCTCCCCGGAGCCAGCAGCCGGTCGGTGTCTGGGGTCCCGGAGCAGCAGCCTGGAGCAGGCGCGGCTCGGGCGGCCCCGCTCACGACAGGGTACAGCGTGCTGTACACGGCACACTGGAGCTTCTTCAGGAGCTGCGAGATCGGATGGTCGGGAAGGCTGCAAGGAGAGGGGTGGCTGTCTAGGAAACGCTGCAGCCCCAAAGAGGCAGCGCCCACCACCGCCCTCCTGCCTCCGCAGGGATCATGCGCCTCTGTGGCCACCCGTCAGAATGGAAGGGGCGGCAGTCTGCCTGCTGGCCCAGCCTGTCACTGACCTCACCCGTCTGGGCTTCAGGCCCTCATTTGTGACATCCACCTGTCTACAAAGTTGCCACACTGTGAACCGGTTCAGAGAAGTGATTCGTGGGTTACTTCCTGTTGGTGATGTTGCAAGTAAAGTCTGACTCACCCAAGTGGGGAGGTGGAGGAAAGCCAAGGGAACCTTCAGTGCAAAGCCGCTGAGGTCCACAGGGGCCATGGTAGGGGCCGTGGGCAGTCTGCCCCTCTCCCCGGCACAGCCTTCCAGACCTCCCAGTTAAGCCCCTGGCTCGGTAACCCCCCTTCCATGGCATCCAGCAGCAGGGGAGGAGCTGAAGGCCAGTGGACAGGAGCTCCGTGGGGCCAAATCAAGAGGGGCCCTGAAGGCTCAAGAGTACCTGAGCAGGTGCGAGACCAGGTTCGTCACCAGCGACAGGTCCCCCGGGCTCCTCTTGAGCTTGGCCCTCCAATGCTTTGGCCAGTCCTGCAGGACAGGGCACCTTGGAGGAAAGCACGGGGTTCTCCCACGACGGGATGCCCCTCATCCCATGCCAAGGTTGGCCCCAGGAGACTGTCCAGGCCTCTCCAGGGCCCTGGCTCACCCCTGCTTTGCCCCGCCCCGGCCCCGCCCCACCGAGGGAGCCCCGCCCAGTCCAGACCCCGCCCCCACTCGAGGGAGCCCCGCCCCGGCCCCGCCCCACCGAGGGAGGCCCCGCCCCCGCCCTACCCAAGGGAGCCCTGCCAGGTCCTGGCCCCGCCCCACTGAGGGAGGCCCGCCCAGTCCTGGCCCCGCCCCCACCTGAGGGAGCCCAGCCCCGGCCCCGCCCTACCCGGGGAGCCCCGCCCAGTCCTGGCCCCGCCCCACCGAGGCAGCCCCGCCCACCCGGTGGAGCCCCGCCCCGGCCCCGCCCCCGCGCGTGCCGCCACACTCACGTGGTCCTGCTCGTACTCGAGGATGGCGGCGTAGAGCGCCCGCTGCTCGCGCTCCTCCGGGGTCAGGGCGACCTGACTGCAGAACCTCCTGCGGAGCAAGGGCGAGGTGGGCCCCGGGCCGGACCTGGGGCACGGCCCCCCCAGGCCCCCCAGCTGCCCGGGCGGCGGCAGACGCACCTGTTGGCGGCCTCCTGCAGCCGCAGCCGGCGCTCCTCCATCTTGCGCTGGAGCTGGCGGCAGAGTCAAGGGGCGCAGAGTGCGAGCCGCGCGGGCCTCCGCCCCTTCCCGAACCCCGCCGCTTCGCGGCCCCGCGCACCCGGGGAGCCCGGCCTGCGGCGCGGGGCGCGGCGGGCGGGCGAGCAGGGCTGGGAGGACGGGCCCGCCCGGGAAGGGGCTGCCCAGGGGAGGCTTCTGGGGGAGGCACATCTGAGCGGCGAGGTCGGGTCGGCGCTGGAGAAGGCTGGGGGGCCGCGGGCAGCCGGCTCACGGCCAGGAGAGCCAGAGGGGGGCTGGGAGCTGCGGGTGAGGGGGCGCCACCCCGGAGGACGTGCCCCTCTAAGGCGTGAGGATTCTCATTGCTACGCTCCAACCCTGGCACCTCTGCTCCCCCACGCCTCCCACTTATCTGCCCTCAGCTCAAGGCCAACGCTGTGAATTTTCCCTCAGGGACCACCAGGATGATCAGAAAGGATGCTGTCTCCTCCCGGGCTTTGGCGATCACCAGGTTCTCCATCATCTGCCTCTGCAGAGACAGGGTCTAGGAAAGGAAGAAGTGAGGCATGCTCCCGAACCCCCAACCCAACCCTTCCCGAGCCACCCCAGACGTCCCTGGGCCCCACTCACCAGGGATGTCTTCTGCATGGCCTGGCTGGGGTCCAGACGGGCCATCCGGGCCTCATATGCAGCCTTCAGCTTCTGGTTCTGCAGGGAGGCCTCCTCCAGTGGTGTCAGCTCTCTGGAAATGGGGACAAGCTGCCGTCCAGGCCCCAGGAAGCCCAGGGGTGCTCCGGTGACCTGAGGAGCCCTCTTCTCATCCCTCCGCACCCACTCTGGTGGTGATGGGGACAGGCAGGACATGGAGAAGGAGTGGCCTGGAGAGACCTGCTCTTTCTAACCTGCGCTGCTGAAATATAGGCCTTCGTGTTGCCGGGACTTTTGCGGAGAAGCTGCATCGGCCACTGGACTTTTATGAAGACCAGTTATGTATGTTTGGCAATGACGTGAAACTTTTTCTTTTTTTTTTTTGAAACAGACTCTCACTCTGTTCCCTGTGATGTCAGCCTAGCTCACAGCAACCTCAAACTCCTGGGCTCAAGCGATCCTCCTGCCTTAGCCTCCTGAGTAGCTGGGACTACAGGCATGTGCCACCATGCCCGGCTAATTTTTTCTATATATATTTTTAGTTGGCCAGATAATTTCTTTCTATTTTAGTGACATGAAACTCTTTAAAGGCATTGCATGGGCCAAACAGACTAGATTTCCTGCAACCCAGGAAAGGACGAAGTCTGTCTCTACTTTAGGACAGTTGCCAATAGCCCTTCCCGCTTGAAAGCTTTTGGTTTCACCTATCTTCCTGCTGTCAGAGGTGGCAGAGTATAGGTTGTGGGAAAACAAGACTGAGTAGGAAAAGTCCGTCTTTGGACTGAAGTCCTGTGCCTGGCCCTTCCCAGGAGCTGCACATGCAGGAATGAGGTGACTGGGAAGCGCAAAGAAGCCACAGCAGGGCCAGGAGGGGTGGGTCCTTCCTGTGTATCCCACTTGGGGCTCTGGGCATCTTGCATCTGTGTCTTGGTGTGTTTTCATCAGTTCTAAGAATTATCTGCCATTATCTCTTCAAGTAATGCCTCCCCTCCCATTTTTTTTCTCCTCTCTTTCTGGAACTCCAATTAACTTATGTTAGACCTTCCATCTCTCATATTTTCTTTTTTTAAAATGCCCCTTCCCACCCCGTCTCTCATATATTTTCTGTCTTCATTTCTTTTTTGTGTCTGTGACACATTTATGGGTATCTTTTGAGCTTTTTTCCAATTCACTAATTTTCTCTTTGGCTATGTCTGCTCTGGTGTTATAAACTTGTGTATTCGTTTTTGGGTGTTTGTGGATTTTTACTGGGAGGATATAATTTATTCTTGTTCCCAACTAGTATTTAAAAATAATTTTAGTATTGTATTTTTTGTTTTACTTTTACTTAGTTTTTTATTAGTTAGGTCAGATTTTATAGTTTCTTATTCCCTTTAAATGTTTTCAGACTAGTTGTTTGTTTCTACAAACATAACATATAGTTATACCTTGGTGTACACGGGGGATTGATCCAGGAACACCCCCCGCCCCCTGGGATACCAAAATCCATGGGCGCTGAAGTCCCTTATTTAAAATGGCATAGTGTTTGCATATAACCTGCACACAGCCTACTGTATACTTTAAACCAGCTCTAGATTACTTATGATACCTCAAACAATGTAAATACTATGTAAATAGTTGTTATGCTGTATTGTTTATTTTGTATCTTTTTTTCCAACTATTTTCAATCTGCAGTTGGTGGAATCTGTGGATGTGGAACTCGTGGACACAGGAGCCCGACTACATATATTTAATCTGTGTCTGGTAACTCCGAAGCCCTTGCAGGTCTGTTTCTGCTATCATCCCCTCACGGTTTCCTGTTTCCTTTTGTGTTTGATTATCTTTGACTGTGTGCCACTTATTTTATGAAGGACGGAGGTGCTTTCCTCCAAAAAGAATTTGGATTTGCTTCTGCCAGACAAAAGGGTATTCCATTCCGGGACCCATTTTAACTAAGTTCCCCACAGTCAGCTCACCTTCCTGGGCCTCTAAACCTAATCCCAGACTCAGCCCCCGTCCCATCTCGCCCCATCTTACTTCTTAGAGCTTTGTGACTCTACCACCTGAAGCTTCTGGAAGATCTCAGGTGGCAGAAAAGGAGAGAGCTTCCCTCCTTCATCTGAATACACCCGGCGGTGTCGGCTGGTGGGTGAGGGGACGGGAGCAGCCACGGGCATGGCTGGCTTCAGGCGTGTTTTCCCTGCAAGCCATACAAAGCCAGGGGTTGGCCGGGTGGGCCCACATCCCACCAAGGAGATGCAGACTTGGGGGACGCCCCGGAACTGCCTCCTGCGAAAGACCCACCGAGCTTGGCGGCCGTGGACTGGGCCCTCTCCAGACACTGCTCCGCCAGCTTCAGCATCTTGGAGGTGTCCGAGGGCACGGTTTCCCCAGCTTCTGGGAAAGGGACAAGAAGGTCGGTCACAGCTCGCTCACTCATCAGATACTTGCTGAGGTGAAAACAAGAAAGTGGAAACGCTGGGCAGACCGACCCTCCACTCACTGCCGACCCGGCAAGCCCACCTGTCCTCACTCAGCCCTGATCACTTGCCAGGGTTCACCGCGTGGCCCTGCACAGGCTCTGTGCTTGGCCAGCCCAGCGTCACACCAACCCTGTGCCCCTCATCGGGGCCTGACTTAGGGCCTTTACCCCCCACTGAGGCTTCACTGGCAGCCACAGCCCCCCGGGAGGCAGGACACGCAGCCTCCGCGGCCACTTCAGAGAGTCAGGGACGAGCCGAGGGGTCTCACTGCCCATCTGCCATGTGTGCACAGACCTGCCTTCCCGTGGGCTCCACGGCACCCTCAGCCTTGCTGGCCCCACACTGCTTGCTCACCCGAGCCTTCTCTCCCTGTCCCTCTGGGATCTCTCCTGCCCGGAGACACCTGTGGGAGCTGCCACTGTGTGACTGTCCCTGGCCTCCACCAGCCCCAGCTCCTGACCCACCTCCCTACCCCTCTACAGCAAACCCGTGTCAGGCCCCCATTTTCTTCTCATGCCACACCCACTTTTAGCCCATGACTTCCCCCCAAATTGCCAAATACGGTGGGCCATTCAGGTTTCTGTGTCCTCTGCCACCTCCTGCTCCCAACTTATCAATCTTGGGGTGCCAGAGTTCGGCTGAGCTCACTGGCTCCCTCGGGCACGGAGGCACCACTAGCTCTGCCTCCCTGACCCCTAACTTGCCCCCGAACTTAACGTGCTCACTGTGGAACTTTCTGTTCCTCCCCTTACAAGACTGCACCTGCCCCGTCTGGCGCAGCAAGTCTAGCCCGTTGCACCTGCAGGGCACATCCCCAAGCCATTCACTCCTCCCACCTCACAGTCCTCGCTCGAGGAGGCTCTGCCCCCACACTGGCGTCTCCCACAAAGTTCAAAGCCTCTTTGAGCTTCCCTTCATACCAGAATGACCCCACTTCTACCAAAGGTGCACAAAGCCCTGCCCCACCCACCCCTCTGGGCCTTTGCACAGCCTTCTGTTGGGGGTGCTGCCCCACCTTTGTGTGGCTCACTGCGGCCAGTGTCTTGCCCCACCCCAATCTCCACCCCCTTACCCACAGCACTGGCCCCTTCCTGCCACCAAGTCACACTGTGACAGCTCACAGTCACTGAGTGCTCACCACCTGCTGGTGACCAGGATGGAAGGACACAGGGGACGCCCCAGGCTTGGGACCCACTGGGGGCTAAGCTGCCCACGATTTGCCCAGCATGGAAAGAGCAGCGAGGCTGAGCTGTACCTTTAGCTGTTTCCACCTCTTCCAGCAGCACCTGGGAAATGTAGTGGATGCTCCTCAGGTATTCCGTATATGCCTCCTGTGTCCAGGAAAGAGAAATGGCAGGGATCAGACCTGTGTAGGGTAATGGCTCTTGCCATGCCTGCCTGGTGCCCTCGTGGGAAGTACAGGAGCGATGGTGTTTATCTCTGAGACACACCCAAGGGACGTCAGCCTGCAGTGTGGTCGGCTCGTCATCCCTCGGGGTTTGATCTGTGGTGCTCTGCCCAGGACACAGAGGGTATCCCCACTCTCCAGACTTGAAGGAAAACATGTCAGCCCCTGACAGTGATGTCCAAACACTTCCTCCTACCACTTCTGCGTTAGGCAGTTGAGCCAGGGACCAGCGGCCATCGACGTCGCTCTCCCTGCCTCTCTCCAGTGCAGGAAGGAACTGACGTTCTCTTTCAGGGGCCTGGGGAAGCAGCCTCAGCAGCTGCTGTCACTTTCCACCCTACGCAACACTTTCCTTCCTGGGCAACTCAAGGGCCATTCATTCAGTGGCTTAAAAAGATGTTCCCAGAGAAGTCTGGTGTTGCACATCCTAGAATCGTTCAGGGAAATCCCTTTCCTGGAACCCAGAGTAAGTGTCCCTTGTGCACACAGAGCCTAGTACACATGAATGCTGCCAGCTTCAAGGGACGGTGACTGCTCTGTCCAGGGCTCTCTGACAGAGCACAGGGCATCGAGAACTGTAACAGCACAGTGTTTGTTTTATCCCAGCTGTAAAATTACCCACCTTTAATTAAGTCTCCATCTCAGAGATAAGACAGAACAGATTCCAGGCAGGATTTCTGACCTGTGGGGGCACCTGCTGCCCCGGAAAAACAACTTGGGAAGCAGCAGACTCAGGAACTAGGATGCGTTTCCTGGCACAGGCAGACCCTCCCCTCCTTGGGCAGCCCAGTGTGGCTCAGCCGGCTTTTCTGCCTGGCCCCACTTGGAGTTGGCACCCACTCTCGGGAACAAGCCACACCCTCCCCTGCCTGCCCTTCCTTCCAGACACTCCGAAGGCGACTGCAAACAGCCACATCGTGAATGGGCGGGCAGTGGCCTTTTCTGGATTCCATACCGTATGGCAACCTGATTAAATCCACAGGGTCTCTGCCCGGAAAATACACATAAGCATGGGATTATTTGCCACATATATTTTGGAGGATTGCTTCACAGGCCCTCCTGAATACCCTGCGCAGCTAAAATCTCAGCTCTAATTCACCGACTCACTGAACAGACAGGGAAACTGAGGCCAGGAGAGCGCTGTGAGCTGTCCAAGGTCACACTGCAGACTCCGGAGCCCAGCGTCCCAACTGTGCCTCCCGCCTTCGTCCCGGGCCCCAGGAACTGCCGGTGGAGTCCGGGGTGGGCGCCCGGTCCGGTCGTCGCCCACCCGGCCCGCCGCTCGGCTGGGGTCCCTTCTGGAGCCGCCGCGGCGGCCACGCCCTGCCCCCGCGTCGCCTCACCCGGGGCCGGTTGCCAGTGTCCAGCTCGATGGCCCCGTTGGCCAGCTTCATGGCGCTCTGCAGCGGCTTCACCGCGCCGTCCCCGGCCGCAGCGGCCATGGCGCCGGGCGGGGGAGGCGGCGGCGGCCCGGGGCGGGGCGAGCGCTCGAGAGCCCGGAACGGAGCCTGCGCGGGCGCGGGAGCCGCGGAGCCGCGGACCGGCGGAAGTGGCCTGCACGCACTTCCGGCGTCCGGGCCCAGCGGACCTGGGCCGCGGCAGGTAGAAGCGGCGGGGGCGGCGGAACCCCGGGCAGGTCCTGTCGCAGGGGGATGGTGACAGAAGCTCCTCACGGAGTTGCCGCGAGCGCCTGACGGCAAAGCCGACGCGTGTCTGTTCGTGCGCGCCCCTTCCGCTCTCGGCAGCGCGCTCCGGCACCTGCGCGCCTGCGGCCTAGGCCGGCGCTGCCCGCCCCGCGCCGCACTTTCCTGGCGGGCGAGGCGGGAGGAGCAGGTCCCGGCGGGCTGGTCGCGAGTCTGGGGAGCCTCGTCCGTCCCGCGCCCCGCACGGCGCCCGCAGCGGGGGCAGCGGGCTCTGTCGCGGTGGGTCGGAGAGGGGAGCGGTCCGGGTCGCCCGCCTTGCCGGCCCCGCTCCCCTCTGCCCTCCTGCTCCGCTCTGCTTCCAACGCGCCAGGCGGAGCCAGACAGCGGCGGGGCCGAGCGGGGCCGAGCAGTACCCGGCCGGCCTTGGGCGGCGGCCGCCGCCATGAAGCGGGACCGACTCGGCCGCTTCTTATCGCCTGGGGCAGCCCGGCAGCGCGGGGGCTCGGGCAGCGGTGCCTGTGGCGGCGGCCGGCCTCGAGGCCGCCCCTCCCGCAGCGGCGGGCAGAGCGTGGAGGGGGCGGCGGCTTTGGTGGCGGCGACGCGGCTCGACTGGGGCCCGGCGCAGGCCTGCGCGGACGCGGGCGAAGACGGCGCCGACGAGCCAGGTGGGTCCGGCCGGTCTGGGGGGTCCAGTAGTGACGGAGGCTCTGGATGGGCGGAGCCAGCGCCCCAAGAACCACATTCCCTCCACCCCCCGAACCCCAAGTGACCACGTCCCCAGGGCCGCCTCCTCTTCCCCCGCCCCTTTAGGCCTCCCAGCTCGAAAGAGGCCTCATGTGGCCAACTGGGCCAAGAGAGCTGTCGCACTGCCTCTCTGGCTTCTGTGGCAGCTGCGTGGGGGTGACCTTTGGCAAGACAGCCAACCCTTTGGTGCCCAATTCTCTAAGCTTGTTAAGGACTTAGTGCTCAAGTTTCAGAGTCAGTTTGGGGCTTCTGTCCTGGTCTTGCTTCGTGTTCTGTAACACTGAGATAATTGCCTAATCTCCCCGAACCTCAGTTTTCTCTTGAGTAAAACAGACCCCAAGGGTGTCCTCAGAACTGCTTGGTCGCCGCTTGGCAGCTGGGGAAGGGTGGTGACAATAGTGCACTTTTCATGATGCCTCTGCTCTCTGAGGTTGCCTCGTGCGCGCTGTCGCTTACTCCTCCTGGGGGCAGGAGAGGAGGCGGCACCACCTACGCTTGGCCCACAGGAAGCCCAGGTGGTTTCCCTGAAGGCACAGCGTGGACACAGCGGAGGAGAAATGCAGTTCCTGGCCTCACCTGTGACTGTCCACAGCTGTGGGGGCTTTCAGAGTTCCCTGAAAGGTGTCTTGGGCCCGTGGCCCTCCACTAGAAATGCAGTTCCTGGCCTCACCTTGACTGTCCACAGCTGTGGGGGCTTTCAGAGTTCCCTGAAAGGTGTCTTGGGCCCGTGGCCCTCCATTAGCCACATGCTCCAAAAGGCCGAGTGTTCCGCTGGAAGCCCAGCGCCCAGCCTGCCTTTGGTGTCTGCGGGGGCCCATGGAGGGTGCTTCTCCACCCCAGGCGCCGGGAGGCCGGACGATGGCGCTCCCCTGCTCAGAACTTGCGTCTTTGGTGTCCCGTGCTTACCGGCCAGCCTCCCAGGCTGACGCTGCTGCCTCCTGTCACTTTGCCCAGGGACAGGCCGGGCTCTCGCCATGGGGCACTGTCGCCTGTGCCACGGGAAGTTCTCCTCGAGGAGTCTCCGGAGCATCTTTGACAGGGCACCCGGGGGGCCCTCAGAGAGACCGTCCCCAGGGGAGCGAGTCTTCCTCAGGGACTTCCAGTGCCTGCTGGGGGTGGCTGTCCACCAGGACCCCGCTCTGCCTCAGTTCGTCTGCAAGAACTGCCACGCCCAGTTCTACCAGTGCCACAGCCGCCTCAAGTCCTTTCTGCAGAGAGTCAACGTCTCCCCGACAGGCCCCTGGAAGCCTTGCGCAAGGTCGGCGCTCCCGCTCTGGTTCGGGGCGTGTCCGGGGGTTCAGCACCCCACGTGCTGGGTGCTGTTCGAGGGACAGGGAGCGCCTGGGGAGGAGCCTCTGGGGTTGGGGCGTGGGCTGAGTGGCTGAGCAGAAGCCAGTAGGAGCACCTGTGGGCCTGGTGCGAGGCAGGCGGACAGGCAGGTGTGTGAGATCTCTGAGGGCGAGGGGCAGCCCCGGAAGGGAAGAGGGGAGGGTGCTCAGGAAGGGGTTGTGGGTGGAGGCAGAGGTGAGGTTTGAGGCCTCAGGAGGCTTCTGTACGAGGAGCAGTGTGAACCCTGGGCTGCCCGTCTGCTCACGGCCACACTGATCTTCGCAGGGTCGGCGCCCAGCCCCCGACAGGCGCGGAGGAGGGAGCGTGTCTGGGTGAGTCTGCCCCTGGCGTGCGGGTGGGCTCTGGAGGTCGGGCTGGGGACTGACCAGCCTGGCGCTGACGTCTCTGTTGACTCTTCTCAGTGGATCTGATCACTTCGAGCCCTCGGTGCCTGCACGGCTTGGTGGGGTGGGTGCACCGACACGCGGCCGGCTGCGGGGCCCTGCCCAGCCTCCAGAGGACGCTGTCCTCCGAGTACTGCGGCGTCATCCAGGCCGTGTGGGGCTGCGACCGGGGCCACGACTACGCCATGGACACCGACTCCAGCCGCAGGGCCTTCTTGCTGGACAGCGCCTTGGCGGTCACGTGGGCGTGGGACAAGGAGACGGCACCGCGGCTCTCGGAGAACCGCGGGTCTGACCCCACTGGGGCTGCGCCTCAGATCTCCCAGGGCAGAGGGACGGGGACCACGGCTGGGGCCGAGACCAAGACCCTGCCTAGCACGGACGAGGCCCAGCCCCCTGCAGACGGCAGTGCTGTGCGGCCCGGGCCGGGCTCCCCACCTCAGCCAGGCCCACCCCCCAGCGGGGCCCCAGGTAGGAGGCACGGCCGGCTCGCGCCGGGCCCGGATTCTGTGTTCCTGAGCGGGACAGGGTTTCAGCAGAGAGTGAACGTTCCACCATCCTGGGTGGGGGTCGCAGTGTGGCCTGAGAGGAGCTGACGGAAACGACGAGCCTGTGGCTGAGCGCCACACCGCAGGGCTCGGGGAGGGGCTGCCAGCCTGTCGTGGCCTCTGGTTCCTCCACGTCAGGACCTGTCGGCAGTTTCTGTGCAGACACGCGTGTCCGGCATCCAGGCTTCTCTGAGCCTGTGCGCCGTCCTTCCTGTGGGCCAAGGGGACTGAGGGAGAGAATGGGGCCCTTGTGTGTGGGACATGGGGGAAGAGAATGGCTGTGGCCTCAGCGGCGGCTGGTCTGGGCCAGCTGCAGGTCATTCTCTGGGCCCCAGCCAGCTGCCTGGTGACACCCTGTGGGGGCCAGTGTGGACTGGTCTCTTCTGCTCACAGGCAGAGGGGAAACACAGGGCCCTTGTTTGGGGCCTGGACCCCACAGCGCTGTGGCTTGGTGCAGCTGCTCGTGGCATCAAGTTAGAAGGGGGCCAGCTTCCCGCCTGTCTCCCTCATCTTGTCCGGGCGTGCGCACCTGTCCCCATGTGGGCACTTGGCTCCCACCTGCGAGTCCTCAGTGGAGCTTTAGAAAAACACAGCTGGCCTGGCACGATGGCTCACGCCTGTAATCCCAGCACTCTGGGAGGCCGAGGCGGGAGGATCACTTGAGGTCAGGAGTTCAAGACCAGCCTGAGCAAGAGCGAGACCCCGTCTCTACTAAAAATAGAAAGAAATTAGCCAGGCAACTAAAAATATATATAGAAAAAATTATCCACTTGTGGTGGAGCATGCTTGTAGTCCCAGCTACTCGGGAGGCTGAGGCAGGAGGATCTCTTGAGCCCAGGAGTTTGAGGTTGCTGTGAGCTAGGCTGATGCCATGGCACTCTAGTCTGGGGAACAGAGTGAGACACTGTCTCAAAAAAAAAAAAAAACCAAAAAACAACAAATCATAGTGACAATGACTATGAGATTCAAACATATTTAATGGCCAGGCATGGAGGCTCACACCTCTAATTCCAGCACTTTGGGAGGCAGAGGCAGGAGCTTTGCTTGAGACCAGCCTGGACAATAGCAAGACCCTGTCTGTACAAAAAGTTAAAAAATCAGCCAGGCATGGTGGCTGCTGCCTGTGGTCCCAGCTACTGGGGAGGCTGAGGCAGGAAGAGCCCTTGAGCCCCGGAGTTCCAGGCTGCAGTGAGCGAGGCTGACGCCACGGCACTCTGGTAGCCCAGGCAACAGAGCAAGACTCTGTCTCAAAAAAAAAGAAAAAAAACCCAGCTGTCCAGATGATGCCTTGGCTACAGGTGCAAATGAGACAACACGCTCCAGGGGCCTCGGGAAATGGAACTGTCACAGGCAGCTTTTGAGTCCTCGTGTGTGTAATGCTTTGATGATAATTTTTTAGATGTCTCAAAGCATGCACAAAGCACGGGCCACCTAGGATGCCTGGAGCTGGTCTGTGGGAGGCGCTGGGCCTGCTGGTGGTGACTGTTGGGGGTTTCGGATGCCCACTGCTGCCGGTGCCGCTGCCGGTCGCGGGGGTGGCACGAAGGGCCAGGGGAGGGGCTGGGAGGTGGGGGGCTGAGGCTGAAGGACCCCGGGCTCCCTCCTGGAAGGAAGGCTCTGTCGCCAGGTGAGGGCGGTGCCTCCTTGCAGGCGAGGCACCTTCTAGGCCCTGTGGTGACAGGGGCCTTGTTCTTTGTTTCTCAGGGCAGTTGGGTGAGAAGCAGGTTCCGCCTTCAACCTCGGATGATCGGGTAAAAGACGAGTTCAGTGACCTTTCTGAGGGGTGAGAGAAGAGTGGGTTTAAACAGCCTAAAATTTCTCCTTTGAAAACCACATTCCGCCGTCCTCGGGGCCTGCTGCCCGCGCCCTGGTCGGACGCTCCTCGGGCTGGGAGAGAGGAGTGGCCGGGAGCTTCCTCGCCTCTGGCTCCTTCCTAACTGGGGGCTTCTTGGGCACCAGAGGGTCCCCCCAGAGCTGATGCAGTTGCAGAGGGAGCAAAATACTGATTTTTAACCCAGAGCAGTGTGGAAGTTCCTCTGCTCGGACTGCCCAGGGGTGGACCCTTTGCTGCTGCTGCTGTTCCTCCTAGTTTTGTGCCAACCCCACGTTACTAGAACACAGGAAGCCAGACTCCAGCCCTGTCTTGTGACGTTATGACTTGAAGCAGAGGCTGTGTGTGGGGGACACGCCTGTCTTGGCAGGGGAGCCAGCAGAGCCTGTGGGCTCCCAGGGCTGAGAGCCCCGGGGCGGCTGCGTTCACACCTTCCACCGACCGCCAGCCCTGGCTGCGGCGCATTCGCACCGTCCCGACAGGCGCAGCCCAGCGCGTGGTGCAGCCCAGCGCGTGGTGCAGCCCGGCAGGTGCCCAGGGACGAAACCTAAGGTGCTGGGTGTCAGGTGTGGCCGCAGGCTGTCCCATAGATGCCAGGGGGCTAACCAGCAAGTCATGTTGTAGCGTGAAAGTCACAATTTTTCTTGCCTTTGTGAATTTTGGAATGGCTCACAGGGAGGGCACCAGCTACACAGGCGTCACGGCTACGGTGAGGCAGTGGCTTTCTCCGAGGCTGCCCCCCAAGGAGCCCGCCCGCCGCGTGGAGTCTCTAGATCCTCCTGGGACCCGTGGGCAGGCTCTGTGCAAGTCCAGGTCCTGGCACAAGAGAGCGTGGCCTCGGGGGTGCCAGCGTGTGGCCCTGGCTTGCCCTTTGTGTTAGGAGATAGGATTGGAGATTGGGGGATTTTCTTAAGACATTTTCAGGAGGACTGAAATGTGGAATGCATGTGGCATCTGTGGACAGCAGGTCTTGCTGGGTCTGCCACCCACCCAGGCCGGGGCTTGGCTAAACGTTCTCTCCTTTTCCAGAGACTTCCTGAGTGAGGATGAAAACGACAAGAAGCAAAACACTCAGTCTTCGGACGAGTCCTTTGAGCCTTACCGAGAAAAGAAGTAAGTGGACGGCGGAGCTGCCAGGGCCTGGCGAGGGGGCGCCAGGTGGAGGCCCCACTTCCTGTTCTGCTCCCCTCGGCCCACACGCTGCTTCTCTCGGGCCCACGAAGTGTGTCTCCCGAGAGTGAGCCGGGGGCCAGTGCGCAGGGCCGGGTGGGCAGATGAGGTCGGTCCTCGTGGCTGTCAGGCCTGTTCCTGGGGGCTCCAAGCTGGGACCTGGCGCCACACTGTGGGTGGCCGGCAGGCTGGGGGAGGCGCCTCCGGCGTCCTGGCAGCGGCTGGCCTGGAGTCCGTGTCTTTGTGGCTGCCCGGCAGGCTGGGGCCTGGGGCTGAGAGGGGAGGGGACAGGTGGCCCTTTTGCCAGACAGAGGCTCACAAGATAAGGGTCCGCTGTGCTGAGCCCCTGCTGCTGACAGGGACAGCACACTCATCTGCGTCACTGGTCCCTCTGGGCCCCTGAGAGTGCAGACAAACGTGCTTTGGATGGGGGACCAGTGAGCTATGTTTTGAGAAGCCTATAGGGGCAGGCGCGGTGGCTCAGGCCTACAGCCCCAGCACTTTGGGAGGCCAAGGCAGGAGGATTGCTTGAGCCTAAGGAGTTTGAGATCAGCCTGGGCAACACAGTGAGACCCCGCCTCCACAGAAAATGGAGAACTTAGCCAGGCATGGTGGCACACGCCTGTAGTCCCAGCCACTCGGGAGGCTGAGGCAGGAGGGTCGCTTGAGCCCAGGAGTTCATGGCTGCAGGCTGTGGGCACCACTGCTCTCTCCCTGGGTAACAGAGACCCTGTCTCAAAAACAAAACGGAGACATTTATAGTAAACGGGGTTATTTTATTTTAGTAGAAACTGCTCTGCAGGCGGTGAGACCAGATGGTAGTGGACGTGGTCCGCTGCTGATGGTGACAGCCCCTGGCTTGCAGGCTGCTTGGTCCCCAGTGCTACAAAATTAGTCCCAGCCGGGAACCTGGAGGGACCAGGCCTCTGAGCATTCTCCTCACCTGACCGCAGCGCCCTCGCTCTAAGCAGGCGTGCTCACCTCGGTCTTCAGCTGGGGCACAGAAGAGACTGCCGCCATGTGTTAATTAGGGCTGCCTGGTTCAGGGCAGACTGAGCCGCCGGGGGGCAAGGGCGGCCAGGCAGCAGGGGCGGCCCTGTGACCACAGCTGTCTGTCTGCGGACTGGCTTGGTAAACACGCAGGCGTAGAGACCGCACGTGCTCTGCGCTTAGGAAGCTGGGGACAGTGTGGGACCAGAAGAGCCAGTCATGGGCAGAGGCCACCAGCCAGCCAGGCGGGGCAGCGGGCTCGTTGTGGAAAACAGCCGGACCCGGGGAGCAGCAGCAATACCGAGTTATCAAAAAGGTTCTTTTTAGTGTATCGTTACGGGAAAGGACAATTACTTAAAACCTGCGATTCACTGCAACCATTTCTAAGTGCGGCGTCAAGCACATTCGCAGTGTTGTGCCACCGTCACCGCTGTGGCCACCGTAGGCGGGTTTCGTCATCCCGAACAGAAACTCTGTCCCACTGGGCCATGGCTTCCCCTCCTCCTCCCAGACTTGGTAACGCCGACCTAGGTGCCCATCCTGGGTGCCTCGTGTAAGTGGGACCAGACGACATTTGTCCTCGTGTGACTGGGTTCTGCACTTAGCATGAGGTCTTCGAGCTTCACTCGTGTAGTAGCGTGTCATCATTCCTCCCCGTGGCCCAGTGACATTCCGTTGTGTGTGGACCACAGTGTTGGTCCATTCGGTCCTTGTTTGGTTGTTTCTACCTTTTGGCTACTGTGAGTGACGCCGTGAAGTCTGGTGTGCACGTCTGGGCCACCGTGGTGACTCGGGGCCACACCTAGAAGTGGAATTGCTGGATCTTGTGGGGATTCCGGGCTTAACTTTTTGAGGAGCTGCCGGCTGTCCGCGGAGGCTGTGCCGTCCCCGTCGCCACCAGCTGCACGAGGAGGCTTCCGGCTTCCCCACCTCCTCCACGTTTGGTTTTCTATCAGAAATTATCCTAACGGACGTAAAGTGGGGTCTTGTCATTGTGGTTTGCGTTTCCTAACGGTGGGCGGTGCTGAGCGTCTCTCCAGGTGCTTATTGGCCATTTTTGTGTCTTTGGAGAAACATCTGTTCAAGTCCTTTGTCCATTTTTTAGTCAGGGTGGCCTTTTGCTGTTGGATTGTAGCGGTTCTTTATATGTTCTGGATATTAAGCCCTTACTGGTTATATGATTTACAAGTATTTTCTTCCATTCTGTGGGTTGTCTTTTCACTCCTAATAGTGTACCTTGAGCACAAAGTTTATTTATTTTTTTTTTTTTTGTTGAGACAGAGTCTCACTCTGTTGCCCAGGCTAGAGTGAGTGCCGTGGCGTCAGCTTAGCTCACAGCAACCTCAGACTCCTGGGCTCAAGCGATCCTCCTGTCTCAGCCTCCCGAGTAGCTGGGACTACAGGCATGCGCCACTATGCCCGGCTAATTTTTTCTATATAGATTTTTAGGTGTCCATATAATGTCTTTCTATTTTTAGTAGAGACGGGGTCTCGCTCAGGCTGGTCTCGAACTCCTGACCTCGAGCGATCCGCCCACCTCGGCCTCCCAGAGAGCTAGGATTACAGGCGTGAGCCACCGCGCCCGGCCAAAGTTTATTATTTTTTAAGAGATAGAGTCTCACTGTGTTGCCCAGCCTGGGATGTGATGGCTGTTTATAGGTTCGGCCATAGCACCCTGTAGCCTTGAACTCCTGGGCTCCAGCGACCCTCCTGCCCCAGCCTCCTGGCACTGTGCCTGGGTACACCACGTTTTAAATTTTGCTGAAACCCAGTTCACCTGTTTTTACTTTTGCTGTCTGTGCTGTTGGTGTCATATTACAGAACCATTGCCAAATCCAAGGTCATGAAGATTTGCCCCCGTCTTCTCCTGAGAGTTTTATAGTTTTAGTTCCTAGATTCAGGTCATGATCCATTTGAGTTTATTTCTGTGTGGTGTGAGGTGGGGTCCAGCTTCCTCCTTCTGCGTGTGGCTGTCAGTGTCCTGCACTGTTGGTCGCAGAGACTGTTCTTGCCCAGTGAGTGGTCTCGGTGCCACTGTTGACAACGAGCGGATCACACGTGTGAGGGTTTTGGTCTCGGTTCCATTGGATAACTCTGTACGTCTGTGATTATGCCAGTAACGCTGTTTTGGTAAGTGTAGCTTTGTAGTAAGTTTGGGAAACAGAAAGTTTGAGTCCTCCAACTTTGTTGTTTTTCAAATTTGTCTTAGTGTAGTTGTCCTTTGAAATTCTATGTTAAATTTAGGATGGATTTTTCTATTTGTACAAAAAAAGTGCTGTTGGGGCTGGGCCCGGTGGCTCACGCCTGTAATCCAGCACTCTGGGAGGCCGAGGCGGGCGGATCGTTTGAGCTCAGGAGTTCGAGACCAGCCTGAGCAAGAGTGAGACCCCACCTCTACTAAAAATAGAAAGAAATTATATGGACAGCTAAAAATATATATATGTGTGATAGATAGATAGAAAAAATTAGCCGGGCATGGTGGCGCATGCCTGTAGTCCCAGCTACTCGGGAGGCTGAGACAGTAGGATCGCTTAAGCCCAGGAGTTCGAGGTTGCTGTGAGCTTGATGCCACGGCACTCACTCTAGCCCAGGCAACAGAGCAAGACTCTGTCTCAAAAAAAAAAAAAAAAAGCTGCTGGGATTTTGACAGGCAGTGCAGTGAATCTGTGCAAGTATTGCCATCTTAATGTTCTTATCCATAAACACAGCATTGTCCATTCATTATGTCATGTTAATTTTCTGTCAGCAGTCTCTTGTAGTTTTATTTTTTTCTGAGACAGAGTCTCACTCTGTTGCCCAGGCTGGAGTACTGTAGTTTCAGTCTCGCTCACAGCAACCTCAGACTCCTGGGCTCAAGGATCCTCCTGTCTCAGCCTCCCCAGTAGCTGGGACTACAGGCATGTGTCATCATGCCCAGCTAATTTTTCTACATATATTTTTAGCTGTCCATATAATTTCTTTCTATTTTTAGTAGAGACGGGGTCTCGCTCTTGCTCAGGCTGGTCTCCAACTCCTGACCTCGAGTGATCCTCCCGCCTCAGCCTCCCAGAGTGTTAGGATTACAGGCGTGAGCCACCGTGCCCGGACTCATGTAGTTTTCATTGTACAAGTCTTTCTCCTTAAGTTTATTCCTAAATATTTTATTCCTTTTGATGCTATTGCAAATGAGTTATTTTCTTAATTCCCTTTTGATTGTTCATTGGCAGTATATATAAACATAACTGGGTCTTGTGTGTGGATTTTTATACCCTGCAATTTGGTGAAGTCATTTGTTAGCCTTTTTGTGTGTGGATTCTTCAGGATTTTCTACATCTAAGATGTCATCTGTGAACAGAGATCATTTTTCTTCCTGTTCTTTTATTCGTGCCCACCTGCTCTGCCTGGGACCTCCAGTGCTGTTGAGCAGCAGCGGCAGAAGTGGGCGTCCTTGTGTCTTCCTGACCTCAGGGAAAAGCTTCTGTCTCTCACCACTAAGTCACCACTGAGCACGGCGTCTGCTGTGGGTTCCTCGTATGTGGCCTTTGTCATGGTGAGGGGGTTCCCTTCTATTCTTTAAACAGGGATTTCTTTAAATGTCTGGATCCAAGAAGGGAAGACGAGTGTGGTTCTCTCTCTGTCTTCTGGCAGAGCCGCAGGGGAAGCTGCTGCCTCTGCTCTGGCCCTCAGGGACCTGCCAGGACCACCGCAAGGCAAAACCCCGCGTTTCTGGAGGGCTATGGAGGGCGTGGTCCCCATGGCCCATCCTGGCCCCAGCCAGCGTCTCCAGGAACGCGGGTCCGTGTCCCTGCAGCCCGTGTCCCTGCAGCCGCGGGGAGAAGGGGGAAGGGGCAGCGGCTGGTGGGCTGTCGCTCACCAGAGAAGAGCACCCTCCCTTCTCATGCCCCCCTGGCTGCTGAGTGATCAGGCTTGAGATTCTGAGCTTTGCCCTGGCAGTTGCGGGGGGGTGTTGTGAAGCCCCTAAAGCTTCCCCACCCCAGCCCGCCATTTCCCGTGATGTCTCCAGTTTTCGGTTTTGATGCCCAGCACAGGATTCAGTCCCAGGAACACGTGGGTGCAGCTGCGCTCGGCCCTCCCAGCCTCCCAGAGCTGCTCGGGCTTTTGGGGCCACGGGGGTCTGAGGTGCCAGTTCGCACGGAAGGAACTGGGTCATGGACGCCGAGAAAAACCCTCTCGTGTCTGCTTGTGGGTGCAGGTGAGACACGTCACTGAATTTGGGCATGTGTTTTTTTCTCCAGGATCTCTGGTAAGAAGAGTGAGAGCAGAGAAGCCAGGAAGGCCGAAGAACCAAAAGTGCGTAAGAAGCCGGGGCCCAAGCCCGGGTGGAAGCAGCAGCTGCGCTGTGAGAGGTGAGGGACGGGAGTGCGGGGCCCGCCCGGCCTGCGGGCGGCGTCTCCACGCGTGTTCTGCCTGCAGGGAGGAGCTGCCCACCATCTACAAGTGTCCCTACCAGGGCTGCTCGGCCGTGTACCGAGGGGCCGACGGCATGAAGGTGAGGGCCGGGGGGGCCACTGAGGGGTCAGCGTGAGCCGGGTGGGGGGGGGGCAGGGGGTGTTTCTGCAGGGCTGGGCACACACTCGTGCCCAGGGACTGTCCTGAGCCCTGGCTGATGGAGGCTTGCAGTAGCCACCGCCAGGTTGTCCCCAGGGGGAGGACGTGGAGCCGGCCTGTCCCTCTAGAGCCGCACCCTCGTAGGCCTAGATGCTTCTCGGAGTGAAGCTGGGAGGGGCAGCGTGTGGTGCCACTGCCCTTCCTGGAGGAACTTCTGCTACCGCTGAGGGCTCAGCCACCGGCCTCCCAGGGCGCCGAGCAGGGTCCCTGGGGCGTGGGACGTGCCACTCAGCCAGGTGAGGCCCTGAGGGTCTCCCTGGTCCTTCCTGCAGAAGCACATCAAGGAGCACCACGAGGAGGTCCGAGAGAGGCCCTGCCCCCACCCTGGCTGCAACAAGGTGTTCATGATCGACCGCTACCTGCAGCGCCACGTGAAGCTCATCCACACAGGTAGCTGCCCTCGCAGGCCGAGCACCCCAGGGCGCACAGCACGTGTTGGGGGTGCACCCCAGAGTATACCCAGCCCGCAGTTGGGGGGCCGTGCCCAGGTGGGCACCCTCCTGGGAGGCCCAGTCTGTCTGTGTGGCTCCGCCTGCCCCTGTGACAGACACCCGGCGACAGTCAGTCTTTCCCAGGATCTGGGCGGTTTGTCGTAACCGACAGCCAGGAGACCTTGGTGTCCTTTTGCAAGTTCATTATCTAAAAAAACCCACTTGTTTTAATCCTTTTTGGATTATAAAAGTAACTCATGTGCATTTAGGAATTTTTAAAACACAGGAAGAGCACAGAAAGCTGGGGACCAGCTCCCACGCGGGAGTGCTTGGCTCTCCTGGGCTTTTCCCTGCGTGTCCTCACCGCGGGCCCGGGTTACAGACTCCCAGCAACCCTGTGACTCCCTCCAGTGGCAGCGCTGTACTGTACGCAGCACACAGGTGTCAGGAAGCAGAGCTGTCCCCAGGCCTGCGTCTCCCACCCCTGCCCTGTCCACGGGGGCCAGTTCCCCCGAGTTGAACTCCTTCCCCTGTAAGGTAAGTTTATCACGTACACAGCTGGCCCTCGGACACAGGTTCCACTTACACGTGGATGCTTTTGAGCCAAACACGGTCCAGTATTCGTGAATTCAAAACCTGTGCAGAGGGTGACTCTGCAAGGCCGGCCGCAGGCCTTTAGTGCGCCGTTCCTGACTGTGCCACTCGAGACCACCCCTCCCTGCCGCCCCGGGGAGACCTGAGCATCCAGGAGCCTGTGCTCACCAGCCTTGGCCTTTCAGAGGTGCGGAACTACATCTGCGACGAGTGCGGACAGACCTTCAAGCAGCGGAAGCACCTGCTGGTCCACCAGATGCGCCACTCGGGAGCCAAGCCTCTGCAGTAAGTGCCGGCCGGGCGCCCCTCGGGGCGGGGCTGGCACCGGCCCTTCCCCACACGCCTCTGTCCCCCAGGTGTGAAGTGTGTGGGTTCCAGTGCCGGCAGCGGGCCTCCCTCAAGTACCACATGACCAAACACAAGGCAGAGACGGAGCTGGACTTCGCCTGCGACCAGTGCGGCCGGCGGTTCGAGAAGGCCCACAACCTCAACGTGCACATGTCCATGGTGCACCCCCTGACACACACGCAAGACAAGGCCCTGCCCATGGACGCAGAGCCGCCACCTGGGCCACCGAGCCCCTCTGGGGCCACCGAAGACCAGGCTGTGAAGCCCGAGCCCACCTGAGGCCTCCAGGTGGGACGTGGGGTTCCTCTCACAGCCCTGTGTACACGTCGCCAGGGCTGGTGGTGGTGGTGGCCTGGTGTGTAGCTCACGTGGCCTGTGAGCTGTTCTGGGACCAGTGGTTTACGTTCCTACAAACACCAGCTCACTTGGGGCCAGACAACGTATAAATATTTGAATCCTTTCCCCAGGAAAGCAACCAAGGAGGTTTGTAATCCACTTTTTAGTGCAACAAAAGCTCCATGTTATGCTTGTAATAAATTATTCACAAAGGAGCGGGGCTGGTGCATGGTGACGGGTCCAGGCGGAAGAGGGGGGGCTCCCGGTCCGGGTCGTCGGGCGCAGCCTGCTGCCCGCGCAGGAGGGCGGCACTCACTTCGGGGTCCCAGTCCCCACGCTCAGCCAGCAGCTGTGGGGAGACACGTGTGCTCGGCCCACGGCCCCTCGGGACAGAGGGGACCCCTGCAGACCGTGGGGGAGGGGGAACCCAGCCGAGCTGTGCTGGCAGCACCGCTGCCCGGGGACCTCAGGTGTGACAGACCCACCCCAAGGTAAGCCTCCCGGTGTCACCTCCGCCATGTCTGAGAAGCTCTCTTTCGGGCACCGAGGTATCAACTGCAGCAGAAAAAGACGCGCTTTTGTGATCAGTTCTACAGGGCTGCCCTAGAGAGAAGACAGGCAGAGCCGCGCGGTAGCGGCGCGTACTGCGGCAGGACCCGGTGCCCCCACCCCTGCGGGCCGTGCCACCGTGGTCCCGGGCGGGAGCCTCAGGCTGGGGGAGCCTGGAGGTGGGACTGGCACCTGCCTGGCCCTGGAGCTCCGGGTTCCTGCCGGCCGGAAGCGCCACCGCACTCGTCTCCCCAGCCACGAAGAGCTGGATCAGCTTCAGGTACATGTCGACGGCCACACGCAGGAAGGCCGCCTCCCTGACGGCAGCGTCTGCGTCGAAGTAGGAGAGGAGACTAGGGGCAGAGACGACAAGAGCTGTCACTGATGGTCTCTGCTCGTCTGGGAGGCAGCGCCACAGACGACCCTGACTGCCAGAGTCCAGGGGCTTCCCTGCACCAGCCCCGGGTGGCCTCACCTGTAGAAGGCGAAGGGCAGCAACCGGGCCTGCCGACCCGGGGCCACACAGAGGAGCAGCTGCCCCAGCCCGGCATCTGCAACAACCAGGACAGGGTCAGTCGGCCCCGGGCACCTCTGCCTGTCCAGGGCGGGGACGTCCTGTGCTCCGGGAGGCCTGGGGCTCGGGCTGAGGACGCCGGGCACCAGGCAGAGCTGCTGGCAACAGGACCAGGCAGACCCCAGGGGGCCCCACCAGCCCCAGGAAGTTCTCCTGTTGCCTTGAACAAGTCTGCACTGAATTTGTCCCAAGTAAAATGGAGCTGATGAGCTCCTAAAAACGAATGTGAGGTGAGCCCCAAGGAGGGCTCGGTACCACCCATCTGAAAGCTGCTCCTGCAGAAAATGACAGTCGCCATCAGCACCTTCCCCACTGCTGCTCCCCACCCGGGACAGGAACGTCAGCCCCGGGTCCCTCAGTGTCTCTCACCCGTCTCCGTGAGCTGGAAGAGCACGAGCCAGGGAATCCTCCTCCTCTGCAAACACGCCAGGACCTCGGCGCACACGGCCAGAGGCTGCAGGGAGCCGCCGGCCTCCTGTGCCCCGAGACAGGAGAACCTGAGAGGGGCCGTTCGCAGCACTGACCCGAGCTCACCCGGGGCCTCTGCACCGAGGAGGGGCCGGCAGGACGCAGGCGGCCGGGGACCCCCTGCACCTCCTGAGACGCCCAGGGACCCCGACTGGGTCTGGGGCCACTGCCCAGCCACAGTGGGCGGCGGCCACCTCCACCCGTGAGGTCCGACTTACTTTTGGGGTCAGATGTGACGACAGCAGGCCCATCAAGGAAAAGAAGAAAAGGAAAACCAAGAGCTGCAAATAAAACGTGCCGTTATTACAATAAAATCACCTGTGTGCTGTGATTCCAAGCCAGACCCACACGTGCCTGCTTCCTTCCCTGAACCTGTACTCACCTAGGCCATAAGCCCTTCCAGTGGATCGTCTCAGAATAAAAGCAACAGCTTAATTGCAAACAAATGATTACTGACTGCATCATTTTATATTTGTCTCTAAGCACAGCTAAAAGCAGTTTGAAAAGTGACCAAAGTGACAAATCGTGGCTGCTGGAGTCTCCTGGGCTGTGGGAGCCGTGAAGACAAGCTGCGGCCGTCCTGACCCCGGGAGGCCACCCTCCTGCGCGGGCAGGAAGTCCCTGCAGCCACTGAAGTCCCTTCTGCAAAGGGACTGGGAACAAGCCTGGTCTGGCTTTTGTGATCACGAGAGCCCTCGGCTCTGCTGCTGTGAGCCGAGTCCCAGACGCACCCCCGTCAGGAGTGGGGGCCGGCGGACGGCGCAGCCCAACTGCCTGCTGGGAGTTCCCTGCTGTCCCCTCAGGGAGTCGGGACCTGTGCACTGGGCACTCGGCATAGAAGCATGTGGGTGCTGCTGGCCCTGGGGGTCGGCGGCCTCTCCAGGGTGGAGTCCAGAATGGCCCCTGGCCTGGGACTGGCTGGGAGCGAGCGCCCTCCTCTGCCCCTCGCCAGCCCTGCCCTCGGCCTTGTGTGCCCAGGGCTCCAGTGCCAGGCTGCCGTGGAGTGCAGCTGAGGGTGCCCATTAAAAACCCAAAAACTCAGTAACAGATTTACTTCCAAATAAAGTGACAAAAACTCCAAACCCCATGTTTGTTCTTGGAAAAAGTTAATTAAGCAAACCCTGAGAAATGACGTTGACTAAAAGGAAGTTTACTAGGAAAATACAAGTGGACCGGGCGTCTTACCTCCTCTCTCGCACCGTCCAGCCTCTGCAGCCGCCTCCCGACGTCTTCCCTCCCGACGTGCTGCATCTCGAAGTGCAAGGCGGCAGCCGAGACCCAGGCCAGCTGGGGGGACGGGGAGGCTGCCTCAGGGGACAGGGAGCTGGAACAGAGAACCAGGTCGTGGGCCACAGTCTCCTTCCTGTGCCGTGACAGCCGCAGCCACCTGTGGGGTCACCTTGCCCCAGGGCCCCGGGGCTCAGAGCTGCGGGCAGTGAGGGCTGCACCCCCGATGCCCTGGCGCAGCGTGAGGACCGGGGCGGGCGCGAGGGCCACCCCAGGCAGCGAGGCCGATGCCATGGCCTTCTGAGAGCTCCGGCCAGCCTCAGGGAGAGGCAGGGCTCGTCCCGTCACCTGCCCTGTGCTCTTGGGCTCTGGCTGCCAAGCTCAGCCCTCCACACCTGGCCTGCGAATGGGCCAGGTGTCCCCTCCTGAGACAGAGGACGAAGGAGCATCTGCTACCAGTGTGGCACCTAACACTTTCCCAGCAAGTTGACAATGTGGCAGAAAATAAAATACAATGTAGTTGGTTTAGGAAACTCTACCCCATCTGATCTGTCTCTGCTGAGGGGTGGGGGAGAGACCTGCTTTCCTCTGGTTTTCTGAGCAGAAAGCAGGAGGGCGTCAGGGACTCAGAGCTCTGGTGACAAAGCCACTCTGCGAGGCCCTGAGCACACAGCTCTGCTCCAGCTCAGCAGGCACCGTGGACCATCGGCGGCCCTGAGGACGGTGGGCTGACCTAGACCACTGGGCCCAGCCCAGAGCATCTGACTGGGGTCCACGGGTCGGAGTGGCCTGAGAATCTGCACCCCGACACACCCCCGGGACACTGCCAGCCCCAGGTCCTGCCCCGGGACCCCGTACCCAATGGAGGAGGGGCAGGCGGGCAGGAGACGCTGAGCTGGAGGGAGACGGCTGAGTCTGCCTTCCCCAAACACGCTCGGGCTTCACAGCTCGGTCCCTTCCCCTCCTCCCGAGGATGCGACCGCGGCGGCCCCAGATGTCTGGACCAGCCCAGAGCAGGTCCCCAGGCCCAGCCCGGCGCCCCGCCCCGCCCTGTGGCCGACACGCACCCTCCGGCAAGGCGCCGGGCGTCCTGCAGCCTCTGCAGCTCCCGGGGCAGCGGGTTCCGGCAGCGCCGCCGCCACTGGCACAGCAGCACGGGCTCCAGCCTCGGCCACCAGCGCTGCGGAGAGAGGGCGCCGAGTGGGACACACTCCCGCGGCCGGAACCAAGACCCAGAGCCTTGAGTGACCAACACTCGTCCGTCACCTCGTAACTTACTCATGAACTGACTCACTAATTATCTTAAAACAGGGTCTGGCCCGAGCGCAGGGGCCTCATCACAGCGACTGCACCATCGGACTCCCGGGCTCAAGCCACCCCCTGCCGCAGCCTCCCGGGGGCCGGACCGCAGGCGTGTGCACCCTGTGGGGGGGGGCTGGACCGCAGGCGTGTGCACCCTGGGGGGGGGGGCTGGACCGCAGGCGTGTGCACCCTGGGGGGGGGGGCTGGACCGCAGGCGTGTGCGCACAGGGGGCCGGACTGCAGGCGTGTGCACACCGTGTACGGCCTCCCCCTCGTGTCACGCTCACAGCAACGCCAGGAGGCGTCTCGCCCTCACCGACACACACGGGTCTGGGGAAGGGGCGCCCTGCCTGCCTCGTCCTGCCGGAGCTCCGAGCAGGGACGTCCCCCCAGCTGAGGCAAAAGCAGCCAGACGGGAGCTGCCAGGGCTGCGCAGGGGCTCCCTGGGGACGAGATGGGCCCCGTGTCCCACGGCCGGGCAGTGGCCGGTCCCCGACCTCAGGACGCCGAGGGGGAGGACAGCGCTCCTTTCCAGAACCCTCACCAGGCAGCCAAGGTCACCCTGCAGGCTCCTCCCACAGCCGGGACCCCAGAATGTGACGTCACACATGGGAGTCTGCCACACAGCAGGGAGCTGGGGCAGCCTCTGTCCCCACCCCCCGAGGCAGCCAGGTCAGGCACACGGTCACACCACGGGGGACACAGGCTCAGCCCTGAGTGAACACAGAGACCGAGTGAGGCCACGACACCCACAGACACGTCTGAGATGAGCACGGGGTGGGGACGGTGCTGGGACGGGAGACTCGCCGTCCCCTGCTGCTGCCGCGAGAAGGACACAGTGGGCCACGCAGCAGCCTCTGAGAAGCCCCGGGCGGCTGCGGAGCCCCCACGCACCCCGGGCCCCCAGGGCCGACGGCAGCCTACCAGCGCGGACGTCAGGATCAGGGGGCACCGGGCCTGGCACTCGGCCAGCAGCAGGTCGGCCGTCAGCGAGGGGTCGCTGCTCTGCAGGCAGGCGTGCAGCAGGCCCTGCGGAGGACGACACGCCGCAGCTCAGCGCCGGCCGCGACCCGGCCCGCGGCAGACCGGGCGCCGTGGGGCTCGAGGAGGCCGGGGCGCGGCTCACCCTGAAGAAGTGGGCGGTGATGTCGTGTGTCAGGGTGCCTCCCTGGGAGCAGCAGTCTCTCTGCAAGAGTTCAGAGTTCAGCGAACGGTAAGGAGGGGCCACAGGGCAGGAGGCGACGCCAGAGAGACCGCTGAGCAGATGCAGACTCAGTCATGAACGGGACGCTCGGGGGGCTGAGCCGGGAATCGCAGCCCAGCCGGCCCTCGGCCTGGACCACCGACCTGGGGCCCAGCCTGGCCTGCAGCCCACAGGCCGTGTCACGGCGTCTGCGCAGCCTCATCCCTCGCCCACCCGCTCGGCCACAGACGGGACTGCGGGTGGGAGCGCGGGAGGTGCGTGTGGCGGCGGAACTGCTCAGGGACCTGGGATGACACCACTGCCCAGCCGCCATCTGCCCTCTGTGCTCTGCTAACCAAGCACTTCATGTCTTCTCAACTAACTGCCATCGCGTGCCAGTCTGAGAGCTTCCAGAAAACCACCGTTGGTAAGAATCTGAAGACAGTCATAAAGAGGCCAGGCACGGTGGCGCCTGCCTGTGGTCCCAGCACCGTGGGAGGCCGAGGCGGGAGGACGGCTCGAGCCCAGGAGCTCAAGGCTGCAGGGAGCTTATGGGGCCACAGGGCGAGACCCTGTCTCCAAACACAGCAAGAAAAGGCCCCTAGGAGAAGCCGCCCTCGGGCTAGTCTGGCCCCGACACTGGCATGTCTCTAAGTGCCACCTTTGGCTTCTGTTGGTGTCTAAACCGAAAGGCAACAGGGCTGCCTGGCAGCGGCAGTTACCAAATCACCACTCGGCTTCTGTACGCAGGAAACAGTCAAAACTGGGAAAAAATAAGGGAGGTGTGTGGCATCCAGAACCATCTCCAAATCCCCCGGGGCCAGCTCGTTAAACCTCGAGGGGAACCTCGCGGAGAAAGGACGGCCAGCCGGCGTCTGCGCTGGGCCCCCCGCGGGCACCTACCAGCTCGGCGTTGACCAGGTGGAAGAAGTCCTCGCAGCTGGGGGCGGCGGGCGGCTCGGCCTGGAAGCTGCCCAGGAGGACGGAGGGCGGCAGGCGGAGGAGCAGCCTTGGGAAGAAGGCGGACGGTGACGGCCCAGCACACGCTTCCCTCCCGCCCAGGGGCTCAGACCCGCAAACCCGGCGCCCGGGGCTGCGTCCCTGTCCCGCCGCAGGGCTGCCCTGAGCTACGTTCGGGCACCGTGCCGGCCACGGCAGGCCTCAGGAGCGCGTTACCAAAAACACCGCGTCTGAACAGCTGCGTAAAGCAAGCAGCACGCACCGCCGCCGTGCCGCACCCTGCAGTAAACACGGCTGCCGGGGACATCTTGGAACACGCCATTCTCCTCACCCGGACGTGAGGTCCCCACGCCACCTCCCCCGACAGGGGCTCCTCCGTCGGAGGGGAAGGTTTTCACCCAAAGCCCCTGTCCAACCTCCAGAACTCACTCCCTGGGACGCACCAGGGAGATGGAACCGTCACGGGCTCGGGGTGGGGACACAGAAATGAGTAACTGACGGGGAGAACTGCATGTGGAGACAAAGGCTGGGACGGTCGCTACGGGGCTGCTGGGCTGGGGTTACCGTTTGCACATGAGCAGCTCCTGCTGTCTCTGGAGCCCGGCGGCCACGTCCCACCCGCTGGGCAGAGCCTGGAGCCTCGTGCGGAAAACCCGGAAGAGGAAGTGAGCCCGCGACGGGGGGCGGCCGCCCCGCTCCAGCTCCAGCTCCACGGCCATCTCCTGGAAAAGGGGGGGCCGCGACACTCACACCCCCGTCTGCAGGGTGCAGCTGTCTCTCTCGGCCTCGGGGCTCGCTGCTGGCCACGCTGGGGACCCGGGGAGAGGAGCTGGGGACCTGGGGGAGAGGAGCAGGGACCCGGGGAAGAGAGGTGCCGAGGACCTGGGGGAGAGGAGCAGGGACCTGGGGGTGGGGGGAAGAGGCGCCAGGGACCCGGGGGGAGGAGCCGGGAGCGAGGTCTCCGCAGGGCCGGGGCAGGAGGAGCAGGAGCAAGTGGGAGCAGCTTTTTCACCCGGAAACCATTTTCAAATTGCTGACGTGAAGGGACGGGGCAAGGACACCCATGTACCCTTCATCCAGGTGCGGCCACCCGACATCTCGCCCAGCGATCACGCTCGCTCGCCCAGTCGCCGGGTGTGCGTGCGAGTCTCCCGGACAGTGTGCCGGTGAACTATGAACACAAAGGCCTTGACCCCAAACACGCCAGCCTGCGTTTCCTCAGCTGGTTCCGGCTCCCTCCGCCGCGAGGGACTCCACCATCACATGCGGCCACAGCTGTGTCTGTCCTGTCAGCTGCCAGACAACGGGGACCCCAGAGGGTGCAGGGACAGGGGCTTCTACTGCCACGGCTCACCAGCCTCCGTTACTCTGGAACATTCCCAGAGTCTTTGCTTTTTATGACACTGACATTTATGAGAAAAAGGACTGTGACGTCTTAAACGCCAAAGGACGCTCAGTCTGACCAAACAAGTTGTGAGTTCCGCGTTGGAACCCTCATTCACACTTTGTGCCCTCCTCTCTGAGGTACCTTCGACGATGACAAATTCCTCTTTCCCAAGGACGGTTCGGACTTTCAGAGTCGACCGGGAACCACATCACGGGCAGCACCGCAGCCACAGGACCTGCCTCTCTGCCCTCCTCGTCCACCTGGGGCTCTGAGCACTCCGGCAACACATCCACCAGCAGAGACCATCTCTGCCTTGCCAGCAGGCTGCCACTTCCGGAAGCTTCCAGGGAGCTCGGTGGAGGCTGCGTGTGCTATTCGCTCCAGCCTGGGCCACTGCAACTCTTACCCTGCCACGTGACGGCTGACGTCTGAGCTGACTGGGGGACGCTTTGTGGGTGGCCTCACCCCGGCACCCCTGGTGGAGGGTGCAGCCGTGAGCACGGGGTCCCACAGCCGGGCAGCCGCAGCCCGAGGAGTAATCCAGGCAGCCTCGCTGCGAGGGAGGGCAGGTGGGCCAGGCGTGTCTCGGAGAAGGCGCGGCTGAGCGAGGTGGTGGGCAGGGACCGGGCCCAGGACGGCACGGACGCAGCAGGCACCAGTGCAGGTCTGCGTCCTGAACGTGTGCGTGTGCCGTCCGTGTACAAATGCGGGTGCAGAGACGGCGTGTGAGCACGCCCACGCCGGGCACTGTGCCGACCCCCGCGTCTGCCCCCCTGGCACACGCTCCCTTCGACACCAGACGTGGGTCGAGAGAGGGTCAGGGTCTCGGGTCTCCGTGTGGGATGTAAGTTTCCCAGCACGCAAAAACACCCTCCAGGGCCTCTCTTTCGTTTCCCACATTTTCTAAATCAGGTGCTTTAAAAGAGGCACCAGGAAAACCAGCAGGAGGCACGAGGCCCACACGTGCGATGGTGCCAGTGAAGCGGGGCCCGCAGGGCCGTGGGCGCACTGTGCTCCCAGGGGGCCCGACACCCGCAGATCCGGGCAGGAGGGGTGTGGACGGTGGCCTCCCTGCTGTGCCGTCCCAGCACCTCCACCACGGCGAGACCCCGATGGCCCGTGTGGGCGCCCAGGTGTCCTCGCAGGAGGAGAGCCCAGCCCCCACCTGCGAACCCCACGCTGGCCTCGCCACCACGTCACCTGCGCAGGGCCTGGCGCCTGCCTGCAGTCTGGAGCGGAGAACAGGACAATCTCACCACCACCGTTGGTGCTTTCTTAACGTCCACTTTTTTCAAATTTTAAATGTCCCAAAGCTTGGAGATGTTTCTAGCATCACAGATTTTTTTTTTTTTTTTAAGAGACAGGGTCGTCTCACTCTGTTGCCTTGGCTGGAGTGCAGTGGTGTCAACACAGCTCACTGTGACCGCAGACTCCCGGGCTCGAGGGATCCTCCTGCCTCAGCCTCCCGAGTAGCTGGCACTACAGGTGCACACCCACCACGCCCAGGTACGTTTTCTATTTTTTGTAGAGATGGAGTCTCACTCTTGCTCAGGCTGGTCTTGAACTCCTGACCTTGAGTGATCCACCCGCCTCGGCCTCCCAGAGTGCTAGGATGACAGGCGTGAGCCACCGTGCCCGGCCAATTTTTCTGTTTTTAGTAGACACGGGGTCTCGCTCTTGCTCAGGCTGGTCTCGAACTCCTGAGCGCAAGTGGTCCTCCGGCCCCGGCCTCCCAGCGTGCTGGGGTCACGGGCGGGAGCCGCGGTGCCCGGCCTACAGTGAACGTCTCACCAGAAGGCGGCTTCACTGCAGCGCACCCCAGTCTGGCGTGTCCCTCTCACCTGCAACCTGGAGAGAATGTCCGCATTCCCGGTGCGGCCTCCGGGGACCCAGTCAGAATCCTCTGAGTGGTCACAGCTCCTCGAACTGAAACGGAAACACAGTGAAGCCTCCTCAGCATGGCCTGCGGTGCTGGCTTAGTGTTATTAAAATGGCAATATTACCCAGATTGATCTACAGATTAAAGGCACTCCTTACCAGGATCAGGAGTGTCTTTGTCAAAATTGACAAGCCGATCCTAAAATTCAGATGGAATTGCAAAGGACCCTGAATGGCCAACATAGTATTGAAAAAGAACCAAGCTGGAAGACTCATCGTTCGCGTTTTCAAAACCTGCTACAAAGCTACCGTAATCAAATGCTGCACCACGGGCCTAGGGCAGACGGGCCAACGGGAAAGAACTGAGGGTGCAGACGTAACCACGTGAACAGTCACCTGACCTTTGACCCGGTGCCACACCCCTCAGTGGGAAGGGACAGTCCTCCCGACCAGCGGTGCTGAGAACACTGCACAGCCACGTGCAAAAGAATGAAGCTGGACCTCACCACACACAGAATAACTCAGAACGGATCAAAACCCTAAAGAGCCAGCCTGAGCAAGAGCGAGACCCCATCTCTACTAAAAATAGAAAGAAATTATATGGACAGCTAAAAATATATATAGAAAAAATTAGCTGGGCCTGGTGGTGCATGCCTGTAGTCCCAGCTACTCAGGAGGCTGAGGCAGGAGGATCCCTTGAGCTCAGGAGTTCGAGGTTGCTGTGAGCTAGGCTGACGCCACGGCACTCACTCTAGCCTGGGCAACAGAGTGAGACTCTGTCTCAAAAAAAAAAAAAAAGGAATGACGTTCTGATCCGTGGTACAACACGGATGAAGCCCAGACGTGTTGCTCAGCGAGCAAAGGCACACACGTGTTGTATGATTCCACTGACATGAACGGTCCCAAGCAGGCAAATCCACAGACAGAAAGCAGAGTCGGGGGTGCCAGGGGCCGGGCCGTGCAGAGGGAGGAGGCTGCACACACTTGCCCGTCCCTACGGAGCTGCGCCCACGGCCCCAGGGGACAGAGGCACTGGCTGCGATTCTGTTCCCAGCCACCGCGCACCAGCGGGAAGAACTTCCCACACTGCCGGCTGTGCCGAGACGGAGCCTGTACGCAGGAAAGAGACCTCGCACGGTGAGCTGATGAGAACCGACCGCGGACACCCGCGTCCCTGGGCCCTTGTGGAGGACACGAAGCCTCCTTCCTGGACTGCGCCTTCAGCAGGACTTGCTGGGACAGAGTGTCCTGGAGGGTGACAGCAGAACTCATCTTCAACAGCTCAGGGAACATGCCGTTATCCCGAGCCTGCGGAACATGGAACCCTCAGCCTCAAAGCAGGCCAAGCACCCCCAATCTGAAATGCGCGGGGTCAGCAGTTTTGGATTCCCCCCCCTTTTTTTGATTTTGGAATATCTGCATTATACTTAACAGTTTAGCATCCCTGATCCAAAAACCCAAAATGCTCTAATGAGCACTGGAGTGTCACGTCAGTGCTCAAAAAGCTTCAGTATCTGGAGCATTTCAGACCTGGGATGCTCGACCTGTAACCAGCCAGACAGTCACTCTGAGTCCAGGAAGTGGCACCTGCGGTCACCAACGGAGCCCTGGGGGTGGAGACGGCGGCAGACGACCCAGACGAGGCAGAGAGCGGCTCCCAGCCAGCCCGGCCCACACGCGGCCCCTCGCGGGCTGCTGCCCTGAGGACCCCGAGGGTCCACGTGGGCTCCCACCCCTGCCAGACCGTGTTCCGTTCTTCACCTCTGCCAGCCCGAGTGTCGGCTGACAAGTCAGAAAGACACGGCTGCTGCTCGTGGCAAATCCATGTGCATAAACCAGCCACCGACCGGGACGCGGACAGACTCGCGCTTCGAACAGACTCAGACTGGCTGTAACGATGCGCTCAAATGTGCTTCCCCAGGAACAGTTAGACTGAGAGAGGCAAGCAATTCCCGTGCTTGCGGCGCTCACCTCTGGCAGAAGTCCATCAGCACGTCGACAAGGACCGCGCAGGCCACCTCCAGGTCCCCGTCGCAGCCCCCCGCGGCGGCAGGCGCAGGGAGGTAGCGCTCACGGATCGCCCACTGGTGGAAGTCCTGCCTGCAACACGGAACCCTGCGTGAGCAGTTCTGACACGCTTCCCAGCCAGGGTCTCTGTGAGCTGGAGGGAGCCCCGCACTGAGGAGCACACAGCGCTCATGCCTGCCGGGCACATGGCAGGGCGCGGCCACTTTCTCCGCAGGACACGGTGCCTGGTTCGCTCAGGGCCACCTCAGCAACCGCCTCCAGCACCGATGGACACCCATGCAGGGCCGGGCGCGGTGGCGCATGCCTGTAATCCCAGCACTCTGGGAGGCCGAGGCAGGAGGATCAGTTGAGGTCAGGAGTTCGAGACCAGCCTGAGCAAGAGCAAGACCCCATCTCTACAAAAAAATAGGAAAAATTAGCCAGGTGTTGTGGCGTGCCTGTAGTCCCAGCTACTCGGGAGGCTGAGGCAGGAGGATCGCTTGAGCCCAGGAGTTGGAGGTTGCTGTGAGCTAGGCTGACCCACGGCACTCTAGTCTGGGCAACAGAGCGAGACTCTGTCTCAAAAAAAAAACAAAAACAAAAACAAAAAACCCCTGCAGGTGCCACTCCACCGGGGCACTGCTGGCCCACAGCTGACGGGCTTGCGGACAGGGGCCACTGCACAAACACAGGCCAACACGTCACCCAGGGTGTCTGCACCCCCGGGGCCACCACGAGGGGGGCAGGTGAGTGGGAGCCGCTGAGCGGGGAGGCCCCAGGGCCACACTGACTGCGAACGGCACAGACCCATCGGCACCGGGACCCACTTGTGTAGAAAGAGCCAAACCCAAGGGAAATCTCTCCACACAACCACAGTCGGGCCACGGAGCAAGTGCTCTATCCACGCCGTCCAGAATTGGTACGGAATCCACTGGAGTATCACTTGTGTAAGGAAAAAAGGAAACCCCAGGAACACCCTGGACACAGTTTCAGCATCACTCCCGCTCCCCTCTCCCCTAGCGTCCCTGGACTCCATGAGAGACAGACGAGACACCGCCCAAAGACAGGACACTGCCCGCGTGGAGGTGGCACAGCCTGAGCGTAAACAAACACCCTTTTGTTGTTCTTGCTGTTGCCCCAGCGTCTCCACTTCCCAGCACTTGTGTGTTCCCTGTGAACCGCACACGCTCACCAGCGCGGGAAGCTGGCCGCACACACGCCTGGAGCTCTCTGCCCACGAGGGGCGCGGGGGGTGGGGACCGGGGCTGACGGTGGCCCGAGGCCAGCTGTGACAAGCTCTCTCCACATCTGTGGGGACGTTTCCCTCCCTGACCCCCGCCCTGGACCCAAAGGCCTCTCAGCTGCCCACTCACGAGCCCAGAGCAGAACGTCTGGCCTCTGGTGTCGCAATCTTCAGCCCAAGACCCTCGGGGCCCAGTCCTTCCAGTACTGGTTCTTGGTGCTCCCACTGCAAAGCCCTCGCCCTCCCCAGAGCCCGCACCCCACCCCTTCTGCTCCCCCCTGGCCTCTCGCCCTCACACAGCCCTGCCTGAGGTCCGGGCGCTCCCCCTGGCCTCTCGCCCTCACACAGCCCTGCCTGAGGTCCGGGCGCTCCCCCCTGGCCTCTCGCCCTCACACAGCCCTGCCTGAGGTCCGGGCGCTCCCCCCTGGCCTCTCGCCCTCACACAGCCCTGCCTGAGGTCCGGGCGCTCCCCCCTGGCCTCTCGCCCTCACACAGCCCTGCCTGAGGTCCGGGCGCTCCCCCTGGCCTCTCGCCCTCACACAGCCCTGCCTGAGGTCCGGGCGCTCCCCCTTGACCTCTCGCCCTCACACAGCCCTGCCTGAGGTCCGGGTGCTCCCCCCTGGCCTCTCGCCCTCACACAGCCCTGCCTGAGGTCCGGGTGCTCCCCCTGGCCTCTCGCCCTCACACAGCCCTGCCTGAGGTCCGGGCGCTCCCCCCTGGCCTCTCGCCCTCACACAGCCCTGCCTGAGGTCCGGGCGCTCCCCCTGGCCTCTCGCCCTCACACAGCCCTGCCTGAGGTCCGGGCGCTCCCCCCTGGCCTCTCGCCCTCACACAGCCCTGCCTGAGGTCCGGGCGCTCCCCCCTGGCCTCTCGCCCTCACACAGCCCTGCCTGAGGTCCGGGCGCTCCCCCCTGGCCTCTCGCCCTCACACAGCCCTGCCTGAGGTCCGGGTGCTCCCCCTGGCCTCTCGCCCTCACACAGCCCTGCCTGAGGTCCGGGCGCTCCCCCCTGGCCTCTCGCCCTCACACAGCCCTGCCTGAGGTCCGGGCGCTCCCCCCTGGCCTCTCGCCCTCACACAGCCCTGCCTGAGGTCCGGGCGCTCCCCCTGGCCTCTCGCCCTCACACAGCCCTGCCTGAGGTCCGGGCGCTCCCCCTTGACCTCTCGCCCTCACACAGCCCTGCCTGAGGTCCGGGTGCTCCCCCCTGGCCTCTCGCCCTCACACAGCCCTGCCTGAGGTCCGGGTGCTCCCCCTGGCCTCTCGCCCTCACACAGCCCTGCCTGAGGTCCGGGCGCTCCCCCCTGGCCTCTCGCCCTCACACAGCCCTGCCTGAGGTCCGGGCGCTCCCCCCTGGCCTCTCGCCCTCACACAGCCCTGCCTGAGGTCCGGGCGCTCCCCCTGGCCTCTCGCCCTCACACAGCCCTGCCTGAGGTCCGGGCGCTCCCCCCTGGCCTCTCGCCCTCACACAGCCCTGCCTGAGGTCCGGGCGCTCCCCCTGGCCTCTCGCCCTCACACAGCCCTGCCTGAGGTCCGGGCGCTCCCCCTTGACCTCTCGCCCTCACACAGCCCTGCCTGAGGTCCGGGTGCTCCCCCCTGGCCTCTCGCCCTCACACAGCCCTGCCTGAGGTCCGGGTGCTCCCCCTGGCCTCTCGCCCTCACACAGCCCTGCCTGAGGTCCGGGCGCTCCCCCTGGCCTCTCGCCCTCACACAGCCCTGCCTGAGGTCCGGGCGCTCCCCCTGGCCTCTCGCCCTCACACAGCCCTGCCTGAGGTCCGGGCGCTCCCCCTGGCCTCTCGCCCTCACACAGCCCTGCCTGAGGTCCGGGCGCTCCCCCTGGCCTCTCGCCCTCACACAGCCCTGCCTGAGGTCCGGGCGCTCCCCCTGGCCTCTCGCCCTCACACAGCCCTGCCTGAGGTCCGGGCGCTCCCCCCTGGCCTCTCGCCCTCACACAGCCCTGCCTGAGGTCCGGGCGCTCCCCCTGGCCTCTCGCCCTCACACAGCCCTGCCTGAGGTCCGGGCGCTCCCCCTGGCCTCTCGCCCTCACACAGCCCTGCCTGAGGTCCGGGCACTCCCCCTGGCCTCCCGTCCACGTCCACGTGCCACCCCGCTGGTGGCCGGGACCACACGCCGGCACACGGCTCCTCGACAAGCCCAGTCAGGGCCGGGTGCAGTCCAAGCCCTCACCTGCACAAAGGTGCCATATGGGCAGGCTTGTCCCTTTCCCTCTGTTCCCCCAGCTTCTGGACTATTCTAGAAGTGCCTGGTACCTGGTAGAAGCTCAACAAATGTTTCTTGAATAAAAGAATGAACAACCGAAATCGTGTCGAAAGTTACACAGCTGAACCAGACGTTAGGATGAGGAAATGGTGACCAACGTAGGTTTGAGACAACACAGTTTAAAGGCAGCTCCTTTCCACACCGACCTCGCCGTGTCCGAAAGCGTGTCGGCTTCAGGCCGCACCTCCAGTTCCAGCCGCAACCAGTCTCTGTAAGTCAACTGAGAGAAGGAGGGACTCACGCGTGTGCACAAACCACGGCAGGGTTACGGAGCACGGTGTCATTTCACCTCACCAGGTCCCGGTCCCTGTTACCATGTTATAGCAAAACTGCAGCTGCAGGAGTCTCCCAGCACGGACACTCACCTGACTGCGTCAAGAATAACTTACATTCTTACGAATAATTTCTGTTTTTATACCATTTCCCTGGCATGAACCCACTCTAGCACAGAGACGGTAGCACTGTGACACTTTTTTGCAAGCCTAAAAAGGCCATTTTTATGAAAGGCATCTCACAGCGGCCCGAGAGGGTCCTGCTGACCCGATGCTGAGACCACACCCTCACTCTGCACCCCCTCGGTGTGCGAGAAGGTTCCACACGCCTGGACGAGACGTGCCTCCCTCAAAGCCCGTGACAGCGTCAGTGCCTTACCCGTTCCACATGGAAGAAAAAACTAAAAAAAAAAAAAAAGGAGAAAAATTGAATTCTCCAGCGTGAGCGCCATCGCCCGGTTTCGGCAGTTAACCTGCGGCAGCTGCAAGCTGTTCCCGTCGGGTCAGCTCAGCAGCCCAGGAAGGAGAAGAATCAAACAGATCCCGAGGCCAGAAACATGCCTTGAATATTCATGACTGCATGTTTCTTGTTTGAAAATTCTCAGAACAGTTCCACAGTCAACATGGACTGACCTCAGAACCTCACACTATGGAAAGCAGAAACACGTGTGCCGTGCTCTCCATTTGCTGAGGGCCACACGCCCTGCGGGGGCCACACGCCCTGCGGGGGCCACACGTCCGTGCACACGGGCAGGGCAGGACGGCCCCCAGGCTGCCCGCCGCGCTCACCCTCCCTGGGCTGCACAGCCCCACCCCTGTACGAGTGATACCGCTGGCGGCAATACGATGGAAAAATGTAATAAAACAATTTTGAGATTTTTTTCTAGAGACCAAACCACCAAACGTCCTAGGAAGCCGCTGGTTCCACGGGCGTGTTGGTGGGAGCAGCCCCGGCAGGCGGCGCAGAGAAGCCGAGTCGACCTCGTGGAGCCGGGCGGGTCTGTGTTTAGAAGTTACTCTTGGGAGAAACTGGGCAAAGCGTGGCAGGGTCCTTCTGTGTTGGGAACCCGATGGAGACCTCGCCTCGGGGCACGGGGCTCACGGGGACCCAGCGCGGGCGGGCGGGACCTACGTGCAAGTCTGTGTCCTTCAGCAGCTCCTGGAAGCTGCTCTGTCTCCACAGCAAGAGCGTGGCTCTCTGCCAGTCTGCAGGCGCAGGGCACAGGGGACTGCAGGGAGGGCCAGCTGTGTCCTCCGGGCAGGGAGGTTCCCGGGTCTCTGAGAACAGTCTGAGCACGAGGAACTGGAACTGAAACAGAGGCACAGCGATGCCTTACCCTGTGCAGTATCACCGCGCGAGGCTGGACCTGCCCATCCGCAGGCATCGGGCCCTCGCCCGGGTCGCAGGTCTGGAGGCAGGACTGCAGGTCACAGCTGCCCCAGGGCGGGGGCCGCTGCAGGCCTGCGGGAGCAGAACCACCTGTCCTGGGTGTTTCCACTACAAAGCGTGACAACAGGGCCAGTGACACGCTTTATCAATTACATCATGCTAATTTGCGTGTCTGCTCATCAGGGAGACTAGACTTTCTTCCCGAGCAAACACACTGAGTCGCGGGTGCTCAAGGGACCACGGCCCCTGGCCGGCGAGGTGAAGCCAGGGCGGAGGGTGCCGGGTCTCTCCCAACCTCACTCCACACTTTCTTTACTAAGTTCCTCAAAGTAACTGGCTGGGAAGTGCAGGCGCACCCTGGATGCCCGGGGCTGCACCCGGTGCTGACTCAATTTATCTGGACAGGGCCGGAATCTGTACTTTGACAAGCTTCTCTGTTGATTCTGGTGTGAAATCTGCAATTGAAAACCACTATTTTATACACAAGGGATGTACAAAACTCTACAAAAGGGTATCACTGGTTTGCATTGTAACCGTACCTTCACTTTTTTTTTTTTTTTTTTTTTGTTGAGACAGAGTCTCACTTTGTTGCCCAGGCTAGAGTGAGTGCCGTGGCGTCAGCTTAGCTCACAGCAACCTCAGACTCCTCGGCTTAAGCCATCCTACTGCCTCAGCCTCCCGAGTAGCTGGGACTACAGGCATGCGCCACTATGCCCGGCTAATTTTTTCTATATAGATTTTTAGTTGTCCATATAATGTCTTTCTATTTTTAGTAGAGACGGGGTCTCGCTCTTGCTCAGGCTGGTCTCGAACTCCTGACCTTGAGCGATCCACCCGCCTCGGCCTCCCAGAGTGCTAGGATTACAGGCGTGAGCCACCGCGCCCGGCCTATACCTTCACTTTTGACATTTAGGGTTTCTAATACTCATCCTGCACTCACTAGATGAAAGGAGTTAGAATTCTTCTTTAAATGGAAACATACTTTTTACAAATACTTATCTTTTAATTTACCTATCTAGGTTGGGTGCGGTGGCTCATGCCTGTCATCCCAGCACTCCGGCAGGCTGAGGCGGGAGGATAGCTTGAGCTCAGGAGTTCGAGACCAGCCTGAGCAAGAGCAAGACCCCATCTCTACTAAAAATAGAAAAATGAGTCGGGCATCATGGTGTGCACCTGTAGTCCCAGCTACTTGGGAGGCTGAGGCAAGAGGATCACTTGAGCCCAGGAGTTTGAGGCTGCAGTGACCTATGATGACACCACTGTATTCTAGCCCAAGTGACAGAGTGAGACTCTGTCTGAAAAAAAGCAAAAGAAATTACCTATTCTATAAATATCAGTATCTATTTCTTTTAAAAAGGGGGGATGCTTATCACCAGGAGTTCAAGACCAGCCTGGGCAACATAACAAGACCCTGTCTCTACAAAAGATAAGAAAAAATTAGGCCAGGTGCGGTGGCTCATGCCTGTAATCCCACCACTCTGGGAGGCTAAAGAGGAAGGGCCACTTAAGGTCAGGAGTTCAAGACCAGCCTGAGCAAGAGTGAGACCTCATCTCTATAAAAAATAAAAAATACAAGCCGAGCATGGTGGAGGGCACATGTAGTCCCAGCTACTCAGGAGGCTGAGGCAGGAAGATCACTTGAGCCCAGGAGTTTGAGGTTGTAGTAAACTATGATGATGCCACTGCACTCTAGCCTGGGCAAAAGAGTGAGACCCTGTCTTAAAAAGAAAAAATCAGCCGGGCATGGTGGCGCATGCCTGTAGTCCCAGCTACTTGGGAGGCTGAGGCAGGAGGATCACTTGAGCTCAGGAGTTTGAGGCTGCTGTGAGCTATGATGACACCACTGCACTCTAGCCCAAGCGACAGAGTGAAAAAAAGCAAAAGAAATTACCTATTCTATAAATATCAGCATCTATTTCTTTTAAAAACGGGGGGATGCTTATCACCTTGCAGCCCCAATTTAAACTGGAGCAGGAAGAAAGGGCGGCCTTTGGCCGTCGGTGTGGGAGGCCGCCCACGCGGAGGAGACAGCACCAGATGTGGTGAAACCACACACCCAGGTGAATGCTGAGGTAGCGAACACCTCTGCCCGCTGGCCGTAGAGAAGAACTGGAACAGGAACCTAGCAGACCTACCTTTTTTATGAGGCCCGGAGGTAAACAACTGTGCAAAGTATCACGTGACTGGGAAGAAAATTTGCACAAAGAATAGGAAATGGCCGCTGTACAAAATCTGAAAATAGAAAAACAATATACAAACGTGATCCACATAGAACAAAACATGAAGGAAAAGTAAGTGTGACTTTCACAGAATGGAGTTTAGTGCATCCTAAACCACGTGGTCCAGGCGTCAGTACCGGGTTTGCAGAACCTTCCCGCAGCCTCCACGGGCTCGGACAGGACAGGACAGGACAGGACAGGACGGGACAGCCTCCACGGGCTCGGACAGGACAGGACAGGACGGGACAGCCTCCACGGGCTAGGACAGGACAGGACAGGACAGGACGGCCTCCACGGGCTCGGACAGGACAGGACAGGACAGGACAGGACGGCCTCCACGGGCTCGGACAGGACAGGACAGGACGGGACAGCCTCCACGGGCTCGGACAGGACAGGACAGGACAGGACGGGACAGCCTCCACGGGCTGGGACAGGACAGGACAGGACGGCCTCCACGGGCTGGGACAGGACAGGACAGGACGGCCTCCACGGGCTCCGCCCACGCCGCAGACAGACACGAGGCAACACACGAGCAGGGGGCCGTGTGCAACACAGGTTTGCTTCCTGTGCACACGCGTGTGGAGAACCCCCCAGAAGCGGAAGGAACGTGGGGTGTGGCCAGGCCCCGAGTGGTGGGGAGGAGGCTCGTGGCGGCACAGACACCCCTCGCCGAGGGGGCCGTGTGCAGCCATGTGCAAGGCAGGCGACAGAACTGCAGAGAACACGCGCTCGCTCCGGCACGGCCCCTGCGCAAGGAGACACGGACAGAAAAGCGTGTGCCGTGTTTCCGAGATGATCCCGTGTTTGTGCAGGGCGTGAATGTGGCGCAGCATCACCCAGGGGACAGGCCGCAGAGCCTGGGAGAGGACGAGTGGGGACAGCACTGGCCCCGGGGCCCCGGGAAGCCGAGGCAGGTGACACAGATGGGTGCCACAGGTCCGCACGCAGGCAGCCCCTCACCCTCTCCCAACGTGCCGGCAGGAAAACAAGACAATCCACACGGGAGGAAGCGGCAGTGGGACAGTCGGCCCCTGTGAACACTCGCTCCCCACTCGTCACCAGGAACGTCAGAGCGACAGTCCTCAAGGCCATGGTGATGTGCCCACGACCATTCCCAACACGTCACTGCTGCGACACCAGGCGGTGAGAGACACACAGCACAGCTCGTGGCTCTAACGGCACACACGTCCAGAGGCCCCTTCCCTTCCGTCCCCCGATGCTGGTGACGTCCCTCCACAGCTGCCAACCTCGACGTGCGGCTGACCGTGTCACCGCGGCAAGGAGGCAGACGTCCAGCACTGGGTGTTCTGGGCTCCGGGGCCGGCGAGGTGCCCAGGGCTGCTGCTCACGGGCCATCGTCCGCCGAGTGCCAGCAGGGGCCGAGCGCCGGCTGCGCCAGGTCCACGTGTGGTGGGCGGAGACAGCACGGCCCACAGCTGCACCCCCGTGCACACTCCCTGCACCTTTTCTCAGACAGCTGCTCCCGTCGGTGCCTCCGCCCAGACCCTGTCCTAGTGCCAACTGCCCACTCGGCCCCCACAGGGCCTCTGGGCCATCGTGATGCGGCTCTCGGCCTAACCTGGGCTTAGCTCTGCCCAAGGAGCCCAGGAGCCGGCCCAGTGCTAGCTACCAGCTCCCGCCAGTCTCTGGCCTCTGTCTGGCCGCAGCGAGCCCATCCCCCCCACTCAGCTCAGGCCCCGGCGAGCTGCCGCTGCCCTGCGGAGAAAGGGGCGGGGCAGGAACGGGACTCGAGCAGCCGTGCCCAGGGAACACGTGTGGACTAACACACAGGGGGCGTGTACTGACACACACCGTAAGGACGAGCGTCTCAAAACCCGTCCGTTTACTTTTTGGCCGTGGTTCCTGGCGGTCCAGCCTAGGAAGACGGCACACTGCGCGGCCGCTGAACACCGGGAACCCGGAAACCAACCGCAGGGAACCGGTTCAACCCACGGCCCAACGACCCCAGGACAGAAGCAGCTCCCGGGTCGCAGGGGGAAAACAACGGCGTGGAAAGACGTTTACCATCTGTTATTACCTTTAGTAAGGTTAATTTCAGCAGTTCAGTGCACTAGTCCAACCCGTCTTTATAAACAGAGAAACAAACATGCACAGCACACGTGAAACGAAGACCCAGGAGGACACCACATGCTAGCAAGTGACTCCCTGGGCTGGTGTGGTTTTCTGCACGCCTGTGTTCTCCAACTTTATCCAGCGACCCCACGTTACCTGTCTTGCGAGAGGAGGGGGGCGTGGCGGGGCGGCGGTGGCTTACTTCAGGCAGAAGAGCGAGGACTCCCTGGTCGCGCAGGTCAGGAGGCTGTCGAGCAGGTCGGGGAAGGGGAGGCCCCCGGCAGGGGCAGGAGGGAGCGCAGAGCCGGCCTCCCCCAGGTGCACGGCCAGGGCGGCCAAGCCCAGCACGTGGGAGGCACTCAGGCTCGGGCCCTGGAAGGAGAACGAGGCCGGTGGCAGAGCGGGCAGGGGGCGCCGCCCAGCCGCACGGCCCGAGGCACTGACGACAGGCCGGAGGCAGGTGCCTACCTGGAGGCGGAGCAGCTGGCAGAGCCGGGAGAGCACCGCTGGCAGCAGGGAGCACCCACACACGGTCCTCACGAACAGGGTGGCCCAGGGGCCCTGCCTGCAGGGACAGCCCCGCTCCGTCAGCGCCGGCCACCCTCGGCCCTGCACGCGCCCCAGCGCACAGCCCAGGCACAGGGGCCCCAGCAAGAAGCCAGGTCGTTCCCACGACAACCAGCTTCCCTGCCCAGCCGCGTCCCCACCTGTGGGACTCGGTGCTGCCGTCTCTTCCTGCCGGGCCCAGGGTCTCAGCGCAGCAGGAAGAGGCAACAGAGCAGGTCAAGCTGCTCAGCGAGACCCAGAGCCTTTACCTGTCGGGGGGCGCGAAGCTGGAGGCCGCCATCAGGCTCTGACAGAAGGACGTCAGCAGGAGGTCCGCCACCTGCAGGGACACGACCCTGAGACGCAGCCCGCGGAGCAGAGCAACGCGGAGTAACCCCGAGTCCGTTCCCACCACGGACACTGCGGTGCAGACAGAGCCCAGACAGGCTTGCGTTTGGAGAGAGAACAACGTCGGTACCAAGGACCCTCCCCAGATCCCAGGACCAGGACAGTCACAAAACATGACACTAGTGAGCAGCATCAGCAAGTCTGTAGGAGCCAAAAAACACCATTTTAAGCTTTGGGGCTGCAATGGCCTTTGTCACATATTCTTCACCGACGATGTAAAGAGAGCTCTCCACACACACACAGGCTGGGGCACAACGGGCCACCCAGGCCCTGACACCTGATCTCAACACGCAGTTTACCGAGCAAAACACACACACACCAGGCAGACGGCACGGTCGGTGCTTCTGCACGACCCGAGAAGCCGCACTGGAAGGCACTCGCACCCACCTCCTGTTCCTGCTGCTTGAGTCCCGCAGAGACGGCGCCGAGCCGGCCCTCTGACGTCTCGCAGCTGCTGTCGTCCTTTCCGTGACGCAAGGCTGCGCCCAGTCTGTCGCAGATCACCGCCATCTGAGCAGACACGACTGCAGAGGACACGCGAGCCGGACACGGGGACATGGATGGACAGGCGCGTGGGGCGGGGACGTGGAGGGACAGGCGCGTGGGGCAGGACCTGTGGTGGAGCCCCGGCCGCCCTCCAGGTGCGACTCTGTCCCCACCCCAGCTGCTGTCGGGCAGTGGCGGGGACAGTGTTTCTCCACGTTGCAGGGGGGCCGTGCCAATGCCGGGAGGCGGCAGCCCTGAGACGCGGGGCAGGTGCTGGCGGCAGAACGGGGCCTGGCGTCCCCCGGCTGCTCTTCCCCACCCCCTGGAGGCAGCACACCCTTCACCAGCACGAGCCCCCGCTGTCTTCCTGTCCGAAGCCCCAGGCCGACTGTCCCAAAGCCGTAGGTCTGTCTGAGCACACGCAGAGGCTCCACGCCCGCCGCGGCCTCCAGGACACCAGCTCTCCGGCCACACCTCGCAGGCCCAGGTACAACACGCAGGCCCAGCCACGCCACGCAGGCCCAGGCACAACACGCAGGCCCAGCCACGCCACGCAGGCCCAGGCACAACACACAGGCCCAGCCACGCCACGCAGGCCCGGCCACGCCACGCAGGCCCAGCCACGCCACGCAGGCCCAGGCACAACACGCAGGCCCAGCCACGCCACACAGGCCCAGGCACAACACGCAGGCCCAGCCACGCCACGCAGGCCCAGGCACAACACGCAGGCCCAGGCACAACACACAGGCCCAGCCACGCCATGCAGGTCCAGCCACACCACGCAGGCCCGGCCACACCACGCAGGCCCAGGCACAACACGCAGGCCTGGCCACACCACTCAAATGTGGGTACCACTGTTCCTTTTAAAGACAGGGCAGCTCTGACATTTATCAGTCTTTTGACTAAGCACTGAAACTTGTCCTCAACATCCCCAAACACCACATTCTGCGCAAGCACCGCCTCAAAACGGGCTGCTGGCGACATTCGTGGCTTGGCGGAAGCCGGGCTCGTGTCTGAGACGCACCCCCAGCCGGGGCGGCCACGCTAAGGAAGCTGTGCCTGTGTTTCCTCCATGAGACTCTCAGTCTGGGTCTGAATGAAATCAATTTGCAGTAAACATAAAACTATTGTAGCTGCTCAGTAAAAATATGTCTGATTTATCTTAGATTCCGCGTGTATCGTGATCAAACTCGCTGCGCGTCACCACTGCGCAGCGGCAAGTGCTCTGAGCTGGCGTCTGACTGCAGGCCACACCCGCACTTCCTGTGTCACGGGACGGTCACATGGCGGCAGGGTCACAGGGTGAGACCCAATGTGTGACGTCACATCCACTGAGGCAGAGAGGATGAGAAAGATAGCCACACGGCCTCCTAACTTTTCTCTCTTCTCCATCTCCCGCCCTACTCAAGACGCCAAACAGCAGAACATCCATCTTCTGCCAGGGGTTTGGGACAGCTTGGGGGGGACCCGTGCCCGCCGTCTCTGAAGGAAGGCAGCGCCTCCAACACGCGTCAGCCCGAGATCAAGGTTAACGCCCACAGGCTGGCCCGCACTCCACCCACAGGTGTGCACGTCACAGACACCCGGTCAAGGTTAACGCCCACAGGCTGGCCCGCACTCCACCCACAGGTGTGCACGTCACAGACACCCGGTCAAGGTTAACGCCCACAGGCTGGCCCGCACTCCACCCACAGGTGGGCACGTCACAGACACCTGGTCAAGGTTAACGCCCACAGGCTGGCCCGCACTCCACCCACAGGTGCGCACGTCACAGACACCGTGGTCAAGGTTAACGCCCACAGGCTGGCCCGCACTCCACCCACAGGTGGGCACGTCACAGACACCCGGTCAAGGTTAACGCCCACAGGCTGGCCCGCACTCCACCCACAGGTGCGCACATCACAGACACCCGGTCAAGGTTAACGCCCACAGGCTGGCCCGCACTCCACCCACAGGTGCGCACGTCACAGACACCGTGGTCAAGGTTAACGCCCACAGGCTGGCCCGCACTCCACCCACAGGTGCGCACACTCAGACACCTGCGCTCACCGTCATAGCGGTCGGGGTCCCTCATGCAGGCTCTGAGCTCGCCCAGCGCAGCCGTGAGCCGGCCCAGGGCCTCCTCAGCACCGCCGGGCTCTGCCCTCGTTCCTGGGGCTGCATCTGTGGGGGGCAATTTTAGCAGTTAGGCCACACGGGCAACACACTCAACAGGACTCTTCATTACGAAAAGGGAAACCGCACCCAGCTGAATACGGAACTGTTCATTCCCCCGCGGACGGGGCGCAGAGTCGAGGGGAGGCATCCACTCATGCTGTCATTTCAGAAACTAAAACTTCCGTAACGCCCGAGGGACAGACGGTTCTGCGTGCAGCATCACCGCAACCGAGCAGCTCAGCCGGCGGCTGAGACCAGGGCGGAACCACACGGCAGGCTTTAGCGCCTGTTCCTTGCACTGCTGAGCACACGGTCACCCTGTTTTTACAGCAGTGTGTGACACACGACGGAGAATCAGCGTGAGAGACAGTGACCAGTGCGCAACCAACGCTGGACAGATTTACCACAGAAGGACGAGCCCCGACTGCGCACTTGCCAAAGACCGTCGGTTGAGCCTCCAACACACCATTTTCAACATAACAAGGAAGATACACCACGTTATAAAAGCAAAACAAGTTCAAGTTCTGGGCTGCAGAGACACAAGCATAAAAACGTACCACAGCCCACGCGGGTCTCACCCAAAATGGAATCAGAACCCACAGGCTCTAGGGTTCTGCTCCTAAGCTCTCTCAGACAAATCATGAGAAAACATACTGCAAGTCCCCAAAACTAGAAGGAAGCAGTTAGGAAGGCCCAGGGGTGAGGAGCACAGCTCTCAGGAGTGGACCCTCGCCCTCCTCCTCCTCCCCCCCCCCGCCCCCCCGTTCTCCTCCTCCTCCTCCTCCTCCTCCTCCTCCTCCCCCTCGACATCCCAGCGCAGCCATGAGCTGCTCCAGTGCTGGTCCAGGTGGGAGCCCAGGGACCTTCACTCTCTGCCCACCCAAGTTTCCGGGGTCTCCACGGTGGCTGGAACTTTTCTAAGCTTGTGAAAGGAGGGGTTTTGGCCAACAGAACTGGGAAACGGCTGCGGTTAGAAAAGTCCCACTTAGCCTACCCGGCCGTACAGATGTCAAACACCAACACAGCTTCAACGGGGCCAGGCCCCTCCTGACAGCCTCTCGCTGCTGCCCAGGTGAGTTGGGGCCCCGGGCACCAGGAGGGGAGCGTGGGGCTGCCACGGATTCAGTTCCACAGTCCCACGGACCTGACCTCCCCTGCACGGCCGGCCCCTAAGGAACCCCGGCTCACGCTGCTCACGGAGCTGCCCGGGGGGTCAGAAAGCGACGCGCCGACCCCACGGCTGCACACGTCAGCACGGAGGCCGCGGCCGCGGGGACACCTGGACCTCAGACGGAGGCACATGCCGGCCTCAGCCAGGCACAGAGACGGCGGGTCATCAAGCGGGACTCTGTGCTGCACACAGCACATGCTGCACAGTGACTTCGCAGGAGCTGCAAGGACAGCGGCCTGAGCAGCCCCTGCCGCGCCAAGACTGGCCTGTGCTGTCAGGGACAGGGACCCCCTGAAGCCAGGACACCGGCCCAGCCGGCGCCACCTCGCACGCCAGCCCACGGTCAGGGAGCCGCAGGGCACAGGCGCAGCCGTGCAACTTACTTTCTGGAGTCTTCTCTTCAGCGGCGGAGCAGGCGCGGCAGTAGGCGGAGTACAGAGACGGGGGGATCTTATCTGCTCTGGGTCGAAGCAAACAATGAAATCACGTCAACTATGACTCGAATTGATTCTGAAATTTACAATTCCAAAAATTATTATAAAGTAAAAATATACTGTTTGAATAAATTGTATTAATACAACACCGTGTGGTATGTACAGTATGGTCCTGTTTTAAGGGAAAAAATTATATATATGATTAAAAATGTCCATATATTGATTTAAATGGTACTGTTTCAGAAAAAGTCATATTAATCACGTATTAGTATCTGGGAGATTAGACTTTTAACCACACCACTGGGCAGTGGGATTATAAATTATTTTTATTTATCTCATTCAATTTTTGATAATTTCCAAATTTGAAAACTGAATTTATATTACTTTTTTTTTTTTTTTCGGCGTCTGGGATTCCGTCAGCGAGGCCCGGACAATGGGCCGCTGGGGGAATCTGAGGTGCACATGAGTTTCCAAAGGCAAACCACATGCTCAGCCAAGGAATAAAATTAGACCCCACCAAAATACATAAAATTTCAGAACACGAAGAACAAAGAGAAGACACTATAAGCCTCCAGAGAGGAAAAAACAGGCCACATGCAAAGAATCCTAAATTATAGCAGCTTCTAAATTCCCAACAGCGGCGCAGGAGGCAGGAAGGACCGGACCAACACTGCCTACAGCGTGAGGAGCGACTTTCCAACCGAGATTTCCACCCAGCTAAACTACCAATCAAGTGCGAGCGAGTAACAGTGTCAGCAAAGCTGACTTCCATTCCATCCGTTCTTAAGAAGCTTAGTGTCCATTAACAGACGAATGCATAAAGAAAACACGGTATATACACAATGCAATACTGTTCGGCCATAAAAAAAGACTGAAATTCTGTCACTTGCAGCAACAGGAATGAACCTGGAGGACATCATGTTAAGTGAAAATCAGCCAGTCACAGAAAGGCAAATTCTGTACGATTCCACTTCAGAGCAGTCACATCCCAGGGACAGGCGCAGGGTGGCTGCCAGGGGCTGGGGGAGGTGGAGAGGGCGGTCAATAGTTAATGGGGACAGAGTTGCAGTTCTATAAGATGAAGAGTTCCTGGCTGGGCACGGTGGCTCTCGCTGGCAACCCCAGCACGTTCGGAGGCTGAGGTGGGAGGATGGCACCATACCAGGAGTTTGAGACCAGCCTGGGCAACACGGTGAGACCCCATCTCTACAGAATACAAACAAAAAATCAGCTGGGGCTGGGCGCGGTGGCTCACGCCTGTAATCCTAGCACTCTGGGAGGCCGAGGTGGGCGGATCGTTTGAGCTCAGGAGTTCGAGACCAGCCTGAGCAAGAGCGAGACCCCGTCTCTACTAAAAATAGAAAGACATTAGCTGGACAACTAAAAATATATAGAAAAAATTAGCCGGGCATGGTGGTGCATGCCTGTAGTCCCAGCTACTCGGGATGCTGAGACAGGAGGATCGCTTGAGCCCAGGAGTTGGAGGTTGCAGTGAGCTAGGCTGACCCACGGTACTCTAGCCTGGGCAACAGAGTGAGACCCTGTCAGGAAAGGAAAGGGTCTGGTGGATGGTGGTGATGGTTGAACAACATTAACACCACTGAACTGTGCACTTAATGGTCAGGATGGTAAATCTTCTATCATGTGTATGTTAAAACGATAAACAAATTGGAAAGACGAAAAAAGCCTAGTGGCAAAAACCTGTATATTTGGAAAATAAATTTTCTTGGCTGGGCGCGGTGGCTCACGCTTATAATCCCAGCACTCTGGGAGGCCAAGGCGGGCGGATCGTTTGAGCTCAGGAGTTCGAGACCAGCCTGAGCAAGAGCGAGACCCCATCTCTACTAAAAATAGAAAGAAATTATATGGACAGCTAAAAATATATATAGAAAAAATTAGCTGGGCATGGTGGCGCATGCCTGTAGTCCCAGCTACTCGGGAGGCTGAGGCAGGAGGATCGCTTGAGCTCAGGAGTCTGAGGTTGCTGTGAGCTAGGCTGACGCCAGGGCACTCTAGCCTGGGCAACAAAGCGACACTGTCTCAAAAAAAAAAAAAAAAAAAAAAAGAAAAGAAATTTTCTTATAACTTATAAATTGTAAGAAAATCATAATGCAAATGGCCCACACTTAGAACTGAATGCCAGTGTTTGTGCCACGTACGGAAACTTCCAGAGGGCAGCTACAGCAGGGATTAGAGGGGAGATTTATGAAGCCATATGCCTTTATTAAAACACAAGAAAGGTTATAAGACAAAGAATTAAGCGATCAGTTGAAGAAGTTATAAAAAGAGCAATGAAGTAAACCCAAACAAAATAAAGTTAAAATCTAAAATTAACCAAATAGAGGATTTAAAAAGTCGACTGAAATGATCACACCACTGTACTCCAGCCTGGTGCCATAGCAAGAGTGTGTCCTAAAAAACATTAATTAATTAAATTAAATTAAAACACCCAGCAGGGATGACAATATAAAATTATTTGATAAAATTAATAAAACAGTCAAATCTTTAATAAAAATGAGTCAAAAAGGGCATCACTAGCCCTTTTCCTTTTAAAACAAAAACGAATAAAAAGTACAGATAAGGTAGCCTGATTTTGAAAATCATAATAGAACATTATGAATAACACTGTCAGTAAATTTGAAAACTTAGATGAAATGGACAGTTTTCTAAAAACACACACAAAAACAGATTCAAGGAGAAATAAAAACTCTGGCTAAACTTGTAAGGATTCAAGAAACCGAGTCAGCACCAAAGCCTGGGCCTCCGCAAAGCCGGGAGGGCCAGATCACTGCACAGCCAAGTGTGACCAGACCTTGAGGAACACAACACACCCCGGAGCACGTCCTGGAACACGCCCCGGAACACGCCCTGGAACACGCCCCGGAGCACACCCCGGAGCACGTCCTGGAGCACACCCCGGAGCACACCCCGGAGCACGTCCTGGAACACACCCCGGAGCACACCCCGGAGCACGTCCTGGAGCACACCCCGGAACACACCCCGGAGCACGTCCTGGAACACACCCCGGAGCACACCCCGGAGCACGTCCTGGAGCACACCCCGGAGCACACCCCGGAGCACGTCCTGGAACACACCCCGGAGCACACCCCGGAGCACGTCCTGGAGCACACCCCGGAACACACCCCGGAGCACGTCCTGGAGCACACCCCGGAGCACGTCCTGGAGCACACCCCGGAGCACACCCCGGAGCACGTCCTGGAACACACCCCGGAGCACACCCCGGAGCACGTCCTGGAGCACACCCCGGAACACACCCCGGAGCACGTCCTGGAGCACACCCCGGAGCACACCCCGGAGCACGTCCTGGAACACACCCCGGAGCACACCCCGGAGCACACCCCGGAGCACAGCCCGGAGCACACCCCGGAGCACAGCCCGGTTCAGAGAACAGCAAAGCTGCCCCTTCGTCCTGCGAGGTGCCGGAGCCTTGAGGCCAGAGCAGCCCAGATACGCACAGAATGACAGACAGATGCAAAAACCCCAGGGCAAGGATCAGCGAATCCAATCCAGCGGTTTACAGAACAAAAACTCATCACCAAGTAGCAGACACAGCAGGGGAGCAAGGACAGTTCAACAGTGGAAGAATCAATGTAACCGACCATGTCACATCTTCAGGGACACAGACAGAGCATCAATTCATGCTAAAAACCCCTAGAAAATTAACAAGAAATAATTTTCTTTTCCTTTTAAATTTTCATTCTATTTTAGTTTTATTTTGAAAGACGGGTGAGTCAGGAGAGGGATTGATTTCCCTTTTTTTTTTTTTTTTTTTTTTTGGAGACAAGAGTCTCATTCTGTCACCCTGGGTTGAGTGCAGTGGCGTCATCACAGCTCACTGCAGCCCCAAACTCCTGGGGTCAAGCGATCCTCCCGCCTCAGCCTCCCAGAGTGCTGGGATTACAGGCATGTGCCACTATGCCCGGCCAAGAGAATTTTCTGAATACAATAAAGGGTGTACATAAAACAAAGGAAATATCAGAATTAACTGTATAACCTTATAAGTATTCCTATTTTAATAAGAAACAAGATGCCAGTTTATGACTCCTATAATTCTATATTAAACTAAAAGTCCTTCCCAATATAAGACAAAAACTAAGAGGCATAAAAATTGGAATACAGGAGACAAACTGTTGTTCTTCTAAACAACGTGATTATCTACAGAGAGAATCCACACCCAGCAAGGAGAACCCAGCCCAGCAGTTGCTGGGCACCAGGCCACCTCCACACACCCCAGCACCAACCAAGCAAAGAAACCAACAAGAAATAACACGGAGTTCACAACAGCAACACGCCCTGCTACTTAGTAGGAACCCTAACAAAAGATGCACAAAATCTTTATAAACAGAAATCACAAAACACTATTAAAAGACCTGAATAAATAAAAAATACACTACAGAAGGAAAAATAGCATAATAAAGTCAGTAGTTCTCAAATTAATCTATAAAATCAATAAAATTCCGTTCAGAATTCCAAAAGCGTTTTCATAGAGATACACACAAGGACGGTCACTGAGGCACAGTTAAAGCATAAAACGGAAATAACCTAAGCGCCCAATCACAGGGAACGAACAAACTCGTCACACGCGCACGACGCCGTATGTACTCTTGCGGTGAGCCGCAGCACCTGGGCTGAGCAACACGGCAGCTGCCAGAGACACGGACCAGAGCACAGTGAACACACCCTGCAGAACATACACGTCAGCTCCATGTGGAACACCCGCACATGACTGACGTGTGCATCAATGTAAATACACATACATGGTTTTCAAACACGTAACAAAGCAATCAAAACACAGAGGAAGGAATTCTACACCCACTTCAGGATAATGGTTTCCTTGGAGACGGATGCGGGGGCTGGGATCAGGGAGTCGGACTAACGGGGCTTCAGCTGTATCTGTAATATTTTGTTAAGACAGACCAGGCGCGGTGGCTCACGCGTGTAAACCCCAGCACTCCGGGAGGCTGAGGCGGGAGGATCGTTTGAGCCCAGGAGCTGGAGGCTGCGGTGAGCTGTGATGGTGCCGCTGCCCTCCAGCCTGGGCCACAGAGACCCACCCTGTCTAGAAAAAAAAAAAAAAAAATAGCAGCAATATGGGTGGGGGTACATGGGTGTTTTTTAAATTGGTCTCTGTACTTCTGTATATATTTGAAATATTTTATAACAAAAACATATAAAAACAAGGATCCCAGAGATAAAAAAAAAAAAAATTTTACTTTCTAGGCTCTTTCTCCTTTCAATCTTCTCAGAGGTGCAAACACTTTGTAAGTTTCACTAGAAAACAGGGTTCAGAGTTCCTCCCACCAAGGATGAGCTCAGCGAAACCAACCGACTTGCTGCCACCGGAAGCCACGGTGCAGGTGAGCCAGGACGGACCCTCGTATTCTCACAGGAGCCCAGCTCTGTCCTACGGTTTGGCAGCCTGAGGCTTTCTCAGGGCGGATTTCCTTCTTTGCTTAAATTACATGGTGATTATTTAGTGAAACGCTAACGTTTTTAATCCCAGACCCATCATCCTAAAAGTTCATTAAAGAATGATGCTAAGTGGTCATATTCAAAATCAAACAATTTTCTTTTAAAAATCGTAACCACATGATTTTTGAGCCAACATTTTGTAAGTAAGACATGTTAGTAATAAAACAAATTTCTCTAGAAAGGAACCGTAGTTCTTTCCGCTATCAAAAACCACTGGACGCAGCAGCCCTCCGTCCCGGCTCCGACGTACCTCTTCAGGGACTCTATGAACGCCGCTCGGGAGTCAGGCACTTTCGGGAGCTGAGAGGAGAGAGAGCCCAGTGAGGCCGGCGGGAACGCCTGCTTCCTGGTCGCAAACACACGGGGACACTCACCACTCGGGGTGTGAGCAGGGCAGGGAGGAAGTGCGACACGTAGTAGGGCCTCCTGAATACGCTGCAACAGAGAAAAGCACACGACGCCTCGTGAACTAACGGGAAGGCCGGCACGGTGGCACCTGCGGTCCCAGCTGCTCAGGAGGCCGAGGCAGGAGGGTCCCTCGAGCCCAGCAGCGGGAGGCTGCTATGGTTACGCCACTGCACTCCAGCCTGGGTGACACAGAGCAAGCCCGTCTCAAAAATAAAGAAAACAACGAAACCCAGTTGTCACAGAGGGCAGCACCGTGGTGGCTCTTTTCATTTCAAGGCTGCTGTTTGCTCACGTTTCTATCTCCTCGTCCACTGCGGGGCACACGGCAGGCACAGGGCAGCTGGCCACACCCTGCGTCCCAGGGAACCCGTGCCACGCTCTGCGTGCCTCTGGGGTTGGCCATGGAACCTGGGCCACGTAAGACCATGACGGTGGCCTTGCATCCACTCTGGGCACTGTCCTGGGAGCTGACTTCAAAGTCCTGTTCACCACATTGGCAGCCACCAGAATTTAAGGTGCTTGGGGATCACAGGAAGTGAATACAGTTTCGCTATTCACCTCTCTGTGCTGGCTCCAGATTGGTCACCAAGAAAGCATTAATAAAAAAATCAACGTTCACTCGGTGTCAGGCAGGTGGGGGTGGGCATACGCACACCTAATGGGTGCGGTGCGCACCATCTGGGGGATGGACGTTCTTGAAGCTGACTCAGGTGGGGCAAGGGCCATATATGTAACCTAAACATTCATACCCCCGTCGGCCGGGCGCGGTGGCTCACGCTTGTAATCCCAGCACTCCGGGAGGCCGAGGCGGGAGGATTGCTCGAGCTCAGGAGTTCGAGACCAGCCTGAGCAACAGACCCCGTCTCTACTAAAAATACAAAGACATTATCTGGCCAACTAAAATATACATAGAAAAAATTGGCCGGGCATGGTGGCGCATGCCTGTAGTCCCAGCTACTCAGGAGGCTGAGACAGGAGGATCGCTTGAGCCCAGGAGTCTGAGGTTGCTGTGAGGGAGGCTGACGCCACGGCACTCTAGCCCAGGTGACAGAGTGAGACTCTGTCTCAAAAAAAAAAACCAAAAAAACAAAACGACACAAAAACAACATTTGTACCCCCGTAACTTATTGAAATTAAAAAAAAAAAAAAAATCACTGTCACCAAACTGTGAGCCCATCGTCTTCCCTCCCACGGTGCGGGCTCAGCCGATGCCACCTGTCAGCTGGGGCGGGGGGGGGGGGGGGGACCACAAGCTTTTACAGGAGGAAACAGGTTCCAGCAAGAGCACAACTCTCCACGTCACTCTGTGCCCCCCGAGGGCAAGGTCTCCGCTGCTACCTTTTTGCCCCCAACTCCTGCCTCTCCGTGAATAGACGGCGACCACCCTCATGACGTGGCCAAGGACACAGGACACGCTCACAGGAGCCCCCACGGCGACGGCCGTCACAGTGGAGTCCGCGTGGGCGGCAGCCACCAGCTGCGCTCCGGACAGCCCGGCCCTACCTGGCCTCCATGACGGTGACGGGGATCCTGCCCGTGTGTTCAAACACCGCGATGGCCCTCTCCACGTCCTGCGGCGCTTGGCTGCGGGGCTGGGTCCCACAGGGAGGAAGGGGCAGAAAGAACACAAGGTTTAAAAAAGAAAGTGAGCAGGTAAGGCCAGCACCAGCCTCTCCCTTGTTGTGATGATTCTCTGCCCAAATCAAACGCGAAGGCTGACATGGTCGACACACAGCAAGGACCTGGGACATACGTGTAAACTCCCCAAATGCCAGCAAAACGTGGAAAGGGATCACACTTGTCTTCTACCCTCAGAAAGCTCAAACTCAAACTGGCTGGGCGTGGTGGCTCACGCCTGCAATCCCAGCACTTTGGGAGGCCGAGGCAGGAAGGCTTGAGGCCAGGAGTGCGAGACCTGCCTGGGCAACATATCAAGACCCCATCTCTACAAATTAGTCAGGCATGAGGCGCACTCAGGAGGCCGACGGGGGAGGATCACTTGAACCCAGAAGCTCAAGGCTGCAGTGAGCTACGATCACACCACTGTACAACAGGGTGAGACCTCATCTCTAAAAAATAAAATTAAATTAAAAAATAAAAACATTTCCAGGTGGGAAGAAGTAGGGACTTAATTTTTGAGATTTAAAAATTGGCCGGGTGCGGTGGCTCACACCTGTAATCCTAGCACTCTAGGAGGCTGAGGCGGGAGGATCGCTCGAGGTCAGGAGATCAAGACCAGCCTGAGCAAGAGCGAGACCCCGTCTCTACTAAAAAAATACAAAAAAATTAGCTGGACAACTAAAAATATATATACATAAAAAACTAGCCAGGCGTGGTGGCGCATGCCTGTAGTCCCAGCTACTCAGGAGGCTGAGGCAGGAGGATCGCTTGAGCCCAGGAGTCTGAGGTTGCTGTGAGCTAGGCTGGAGCCACGGCACTCACTCTAGCCAGGGCAACAGAGCAAGACTCTGTCTCAAAAAAAAAAAAAAAAATTATGAAATGGCAACTTAGGAACAGCAACGAATTTTCAATGGAAAATTGCGTTAAACATTTTCACCTAACATTTTCACAGCATCCGTAACTGGTCTTCAGCAATTCACAACCTCGAAGTAAATGGGTCTTAAAAATTAGAAAAGGTTGTTTTTACCCTTGACATACACACACCACATGGCCATCTGACCTTCGGCTTCCAAAGTTAACACTTTTCTGCAATTCCCAGGAAACAACAGACCAACTCTTCCATCCAACCCCACATCACAGGCCTCCTGAAAGGACCAGCGACCCGCACCGGGCACTGCCCGCCCCCGAGGGGACACAGCAGCCCAGGACACCTCGGAACAAAGCACCTCCGGAACTTTCGCCTCACTGCACCAGGCGGCTGCGCTGCACTGAGTCAGGGGAGCACTGAGTCACCCGCACCTGGGGGCCCTGAGCACGACCGAGACCCCCGCAGGGCCTCACCTCGGGCACGTCCCCGGCTGACGACACGTCCTCATAGAGCCCCATGGTTTCGATGCCAACCTTCAGAGAAGACACGGAACAAGAACGTGAAGATGGAGACGCCGGGCTCTGCCGGGACAGGTCTCAGGAGCAGGCGTGGAGGCCACGGACTTGCCTTGAGGTCAGCCAGGCGCGTCCTGGCCAGCGCCACGTAGTCCGTGAGGAGGGAGCGGAACTTGTTTGGCACCAGCGGTGGGTGGAGGATGTGCACCTGACAGGCAGCAGAGCGTGAGACAGCGGTGCGCACACCACGGGGGACACGCACCACGGGGGGGACACACGCACCACGGGGGACACACACACCACAGGGGGGACACACGCACCACAGGGGGGACACACGCACCACAGGGGGGACACCCGCACCACAGGGGGGACACCCGCACCACAGGGGGGACACCCGCACCACAGGGGGGACACCCGCACCACAGGGGGGACACACGCACCACAGGGGGGACACACGCACCACAGGGGGGACACACGCACCACAGGGGGGACACCCGCACCACAGGGGGGACACCCGCACCACAGGGGGGACACACACACCACAGGGGGGGACACCCGCACCACAGGGGGGGACACCCACACCACAGGGGGGGACACCCACACCACAGGGGGGACACCCACACCACAGGGGGGGACACCCACACCACAGGGGGGGACACCCACACCACAGGGGGGACACCCACACCACAGGGGGGACACCCACACCACAGGGGGACACCCACACCACAGGGGGACACACACACCGCAGGGGGACACACACACCGCAGGGGGACACACACACCGCAGGGGGACACCCACACCACAGGGGGGACACCCACACCACAGGGGGGACACCCACACCACAGGGGGGACACCCACACCACAGGGGGACACCCACACCACAGGGGGACACACACACCACAGGGGGACACACACACCACAGGGGGACACACACACCGCAGGGGGGACACCCACACCACAGGGGGACACCCACACCACAGGGGGACACCCACACCACAGGGGGACACCCACACCACAGGGGGACACCCACACCACAGGGGGACACCCACACCACAGGGGGACACCCACACCACAGGGGGACACCCACACCACAGGGGGACACCCACACCACAGGGGGACACCCACACCACAGGGGGACACACACACCACAGGGGGACACACACACCACAGGGGGACACACACACCACAGGGGGGACACACACACCACAGGGGGGACACACACACCACAGGGGGACACACACACCACAGGGGGACACCCACACCACAGGGGGGACACACACACCACAGGGGGACACACACACCACAGGGGGGACACCCACACCACAGGGGGGACACCCACACCACAGGGGGACACCCACACCACAGGGGGGACACCCACACCACAGGGGGACACACACACCACAGGGGGACACACACACCACAGGGGGACACACACACCACAGGGGGACACACACACCACAGGGGGGACACACACACCACAGGGGGGACACACACACCACAGGGGGACACACACACCACAGGGGGACACCCACACCACAGGGGGGACACCCACACCACAGGGGGACACACACACCACAGGGGGACACACACACCGCAGGGGGGACACCCACACCACAGGGGGGACACACACACCACAGGGGGGACACACACACCACAGGGGGACACACACACCACAGGGGGACACACACACCACAGGGGGACACCCACACCGCAGGGGGGGACACCCACACCACAGGGGGACACCCACACCACAGGGGGGACACCCACACCACAGGGGGACACCCACACCGCAGGGGGACACCCACACCGCAGGGGGGACACCCACACCACAGGGGGGACACCCACACCACAGGGGGACACCCACACCACAGGGGGACACACACACCACAGGGGGACACACACACCGCAGGGGGACACACACACCACAGGGGGGGACACCCACACCACAGGGGGACACACACACCACAGGGGGACACACACACCACAGGGGGACACACACACCGCAGGGGGACACACACACCACAGGGGGACACACACACCACAGGGGGGACACCCACACCACAGGGGGACACACACACCACAGGGGGGACACCCACACCACAGGGGGGACACACACACCACAGGGGGACACCCACACCACAGGGGGACACACACACCACAGGGGGACACACACACCGCAGGGGGACACCCACACCACAGGGGGACACACACACCACAGGGGGACACACACACCACAGGGGGACACACACACCGCAGGGGGACACACACACCACAGGGGGACACACACACCACAGGGGGACACACACACCGCAGGGGGACACACACACCGCAGGGGGACACACACACCACAGGGGGGACACCCACACCACAGGGGGACACACACACCACAGGGGGACACACACACCACAGGGGGACACACACACCACAGGGGGGACACCCACACCGCAGGGGGACACACACACCACAGGGGGGACACCCACACCACAGGGGGACACACACACCACAGGGGGACACACACCACAGGGGGACACACACACCACAGGGGGACACACACACCGCAGGGGGACACCCACACCACAGGGGGACACACACACCACAGGGGGACACACACCACAGGGGGACACACACACCACAGGGGGACACACACACCGCAGGGGGGGACACCCACACCACAGGGGGGACACCCACACCACAGGGGGGACACCCACACCACAGGGGGACACACACACCACAGGGGGGACACCCACACCGCAGGGGGACACACACACCACAGGGGGACACACACACCACAGGGGGGACACACACACCACAGGGGGGACACACACACCACAGGGGGACACACACACCGCAGGGGGGGACACCCACACCACAGGGGGGACACCCACACCACAGGGGGGACACACACACCACAGGGGGACACACACACCACAGGGGGACACACACACCGCAGGGGGGGACACCCACACCACAGGGGGGACACCCACACCACAGGGGGGACACACACACCGTGGGGACACACACACCACAGGGGGACACACCGCGGGGGGCATTCGTCAGCCTCCAAGCACTAACACAAGCTGAGCAGAGACACAGTCCTTTGCCCAGCAAACATTTAGCAAAGTTAAACCCCGCAACACCAGGCTGCTTCCCGGGCAAACACTTCAGGAACCCTAACCCGGCCGGCCCTGCCAGCGTGCGGCAGGGAGCGAGTGCGGCAGGGAGCGAGCGCGGCAGGAGCCGCAGGCGCCACGGCGACATCTCACCTGCATGTAGCGGGGGGCCTCAAAGGGCACGAGGTCCGACAGGAACTTGAAGAGGAAGACCAGCGCCTTCTTGCTGCAGGCGTGGTGGCCGCGTGAGCTCCCAAAGGAGGCCTGTGGAGACAGGGCGTGAGCCGCGATGGCCGGGCAGGGTCCGGCCGCCACAACAGCCCGTCTCATGAACGGATAACTGCTACTGTGAAAGAGAAAAGTGACCGAAAGTGATTTTGTTTCGTGCATTTAAAGACGTCATGGCTGTGCTTTGACGAGATGATCTCAAAGTTCCTTCACAGGAAGAGAGTGAAGAGTAACTTGCTGTAGGACGCAGGAGCTACGGTGTCCTTCCGTGACCCTCGGCGCCCGTGCTGAAGGCCCGACAAGAGCTCTCTGCTCAGCAAATGTGCCTTCGTCCCCAAACTCCGCCTGCGGGGGGGCGGCCGCGGGAGCACAGGCCGAGGGCGTCGCGCCTCAGGAGGTGGGAACCCCCGGACGGCACCAGAACACTGTGCAGCAACAGACCCCCAGGGAGACCCGCAGGGGGCTGCTGCGGACCCCGCGGCCAGGGCAGGAAGGAGAACCTACAGCATCCTGGCCCGGAACGCACCACGAAGGAACCTGTCAGAGAGCGTGCACGTACAGGAGAACCACACGGACTCCCGCGGCCCCGACCACGTGCGCGGCCGCACCCCACAGCCACACCGGGTTGCTGTTCACGGTGAAACGCTCACCGGCAACGGGGACTGAGGGCTCGCCGTGGTCTTCTGAAAGCGGACAACGTGCTGTCAAAATCTGCCCATTGTTTTGAATGTTACCACGCAGACGGGCGTGAGCCGCGAGGTGGAAAGGGGGACATGCTGGTGACATTTGTAACGCGTCTCTGAGAGGGGATGGCAGAGAGGAACAAAGCTCAGACGTCAACTACGTGCCACATGCCAGCAAAGTGGCTCGACGCCTGTCACTTAGAGATTTAAATAAAACCTGAGGCTACACCAGGGGCTCCCCTCCCCCACTGTGACCGCCCAGCCCCCACCTGCGTTCAGCACCAGGTGCAAAGGGCCTGAGCTCCCTCCTCGCTGACCCGTCCACCCCTCAACTACCAGCGAGCCCCGCTGGCGCCGGCTGCGCGGGGACACACCTGTGCCGGCGACGGAGACCCACGCTTTACCCCACACGCAGGTGAGGTACCTGCAGCAACACACGTGCCAGGGCGTGGTCACGGCCCTCAGTTTGAGTTCTCTCCAGCAAAAAGGCAGTTCTTCCCATGATTAAAAAAGTACACTAGGCCGGGCGCGGTGGCTCACGCCTGTAATCCTAGCACTCTGGGAGGCCGAGGTGGGTGGATCGTTTGAGCTCAGGAGTTCGAGACCAGCCTGAGCAAGAGCGAGACCCCATCTCTACTAAAAATAGAAAGAAATTATATGGACAGCTAAAAATATATATATAAAAATTAGCCGGGCATGGTGGCACATGCCTGTAGTCCCAGCTACTCGGGAGGCTGAGACAGGAGGATCCCTTGAGCTCAGGAGATTGAGGTTGCTGTGAGCTAGGCTGACGCCACGGCACTCACTCTAGCCTGGGCAACAGAGTGAGACTCTGTTTCAAAAAAAAAAAAAAAAAAAAAGTACACTAACTACACAATGTGACCTGCTCAGAACTATGCGAACCACCTGGAGGGCTCAAATTAGCAACCATTTGGTCTATTCATTAATATATTAATGTTTCCCAAACATAAAGGCGAAAGCAGATATTCAAACATTGAACATGCACGTATACATCTACAAAACTCATCCAACTACACACTTAAGTTGGGTGCGTTTGATTTAATTATAATTTTCTTTTATTTTCTTTTGAGACAGAGTCTCACTCTGTTGTCCAGGCTAGAGTGCCCTGGTGTCAGCCTCGCTCACAGCAACCTCCAACTCCTGGGCTCAAGCAATCCTCCTGCCTCAGCCTCCCGAGGAGCTGGGACTATAGGCATGCGCCACCATGCCCGGCTAATTTTTTATGTATGTATATTTTTAGTTGTCCAGCTAATTTCTTTCTATTTTTTAGTAGAGATGGGGTCTCACTCTTGCTCAGGCTGGTCTCGAACTCCTGAGCTCAAACAATCCACCTGCCTCAGCCTCCCAGAGAACTAGGATTACAGGCGTGAGCCACCGCACCCGGTCTATTTGATTTAAATTATACCTTGATAAAGTCGATTTTTTCAAAAGGTGAGAGGTAAAGCAAACAAAACCGAAACACCCCCCCAATACAGCAGTCCAGAAGCGTTCCTCTCCCGACCCTGTCACCTTGGAAAATGTAAACCCCGGGAGACACCTGGCCTGAGACCCCAGCTACCCGGTGGACTGCGGCAGTCCGGAGAGCAAAGCCCCTGCCGGCAGGCACCGCACACGCAAACACATGAAACCAGGCCAGACGTGTACACAGCCCAGGGTGGTGGGATTCTGGCACCAACCTCCCCGCACCCCGCTGGGGACAGAGCAGCCGCCCACATCTGCCTTCAGGGGGAGCCCCAGGCCAGCTGGGCAGAGCTGGGGAGCCCGAGGTCCCGTGACAAGGGACTGAGGCAGGAAGAGCCAGCCAGCGATACAGCTGCACCGCCCACCACAGGGCAGGAGAGCAGCTCATCTGTGTGGGCAGCCCCTTCTCAGCGGGCCCAGGTGCCACTGCCCTCTGGGCACAGGAGGGTGAGATTCCGAGAGGCAACTACCCCAGCGAGGTGGAAAAACCTGAGACTGCCACAGAATCAGCCCTTCACACGGAAAGTCTGCCTGACCTTCAGGGCCGGTGTCCCAAGACACCCGCAGCCAGCAGGGCTCACACCGCCGGCTGAGGCCCCGGGGTCCCCGGCTGAGGCCCCGGGGTCCCCGGCTGAGGCCCCGGGGTCCCCTTCGGAAGCGCGGCCTCGGTGGGCCTAACGCCGGCCGAGGACCTGCATCTCCAAAGCGCTCTCCAGGCGGGGCTGCTGCCACTCAGGTCTGGGAGCAGCCCGTCAACCTCCCCCCGGAGAACGCCAGGTGCGTTGCAGGAAACAAGGAGAACACGGGACTTCCCTGAAGAGCCAAGCTCTTGCCTCAGTTCTTACGAGAAAACAAGGCTCGGTACATTTTGCAAAGAGCAGCAGCGACACTTCTGTTTCCCCTCTTGCTAATCGATTTCACTGATTTTCTTACAAAAGAGGGAAGGGGCCTGCCAGGGAGGGGACAGCCCGCCAGGGAGGGGACAGCCCGCAGGGAGGGGACAGCCCGCCAGGGAGGGGACAGCCCGCAGGGAGGGGGACAGCCCCCAGGGAGGGGACAGCCCGCAGGGAGGGGACAGCCCGCAGGGAGGGGACAGCCCGCCAGGGAGCCCTGCTGGAAGGAAGCTTCCTTTAGTGACGCACGTGGCAGGTCTGTCCAGGGACACAGCCGCAAGCTCCTCTCCTCGAGCCCACGCGTCCCACCTGCACAGAGCTCCAGGGAGGAGCCCCCAGGCTCCCACTCCAGGCCTGCTGAGGACCAGGAGCTCAGGCAAAAGGCTGCCAGGTGGCTCACCTTGAACCAGTCTGCGTAGGACGGGAACACGGAGGGGCCCTCCAGAGCAGCCTGGCGCACGACCAGGAAGGCGGTGAGCAGGCTGTCCAGGTGGTAGCTCTCGAACGCTCGGGCCGTCAAACGGGCCACCCAACCTAGGTGAGAGCCAGGACCAGTCACGGCTGAGCGCAGGCGCCAGGTGGAAATGACACATCAAGTGCCCGGCTGGGACAACGTGCTTGTCCTTGCCCAAGCGGGGACTCTCAAAGGACAAGTGCAGCTCCAGGAGACCCTGCAGAAGCAGCGCACACCCCGACCTCACAGCAGCCGTCGGCGCTGAACAGCACGAGTGAGGGTGTTCCTGGGCAGGCAGAGACAGGCCTCCCCGAAAGCGCTGGGATTCGGCGTCCCCCGAGGCACAGGCCACACCCACCACACCCGACCAGCAGCACCCGGCTCACTGGGACGCACCGCTGACCAGCTGCTGTGCTTCTGGGACGCAGACAACCAGCGTGGACACGCAGGACAGCACCCGCTGCCAGTTCACCTCCTGCGTGTCCAAAACTTCTTGCAAACGGCCAACCAACTCCTCTGGACTCAACATCACGAAGAGCTGAAACACAAGCGCCCACTCGCTTCAAAGTCGCAGCAAACCACGCCAGGCAGAAGCCAGGCCCTCACCTCCCTCGAGCCCTGGCCCACCGTGGCCACCTCCCGCCTCCCATGGCAAGGATTCAGAGGCGGCCGGATCCAGCACAGCGGCCGTGAAGACGCTTTAACGTCTCTCCAGTGCGTGGCATCGGTACCGGCTGGGGAACCCTCCTCTCAGGGAGGGCCTCCCCCACGTGGACAGCCACGGCCCCCCACAGACTCCAGACTCTGCCCACACGGAGTCCCTGGGGGTCAGCTGGACAGGACTTGGCCCGTCAGACACAGACCCGCCGTGAGCCGGGCGGGTCCCCACTCTCACCCTGCGGTACAGAGCGCTGAGCAGAGGGTGGGTCCGCGCGAAGCTCCACTCTCTCTGCACCTGGACGGCATCGGACGCTGCAGGAAGCAGACACGGATTTCACGTCAGTGATTGCAAAGTTGGGTCTTAAAGCTTCAATGTGAAAAAACTGTCTTATTTTAATTTGTATTTTTTTCAATGACTAGTAAGTACGCCATTTCCCTGTTTGTTGTCTATTTTCTACATTATCAACTCTCTGTGCCTGTAGCCCTAATTACGTACTGGTAATACTGGGTCCTTCCCCCTACAAATACTTTCCAATGTATCAGCTGCATTTTAATCTTGCTGCTTGTGAGCTTTGAACTGTCCGGAAACCAGCACGGCGAGGACGCCACTCACAGGACACTGGGCTGGGAGCAGTGCTGAGCCCTCTGGGAAGGACCTCACAGCAACCGCCGGCCTCTCCTGCGTCCGCGCCGTCCCCACCCAAATCCCGCCCCATCGCCTGCCCTGGGGCGCATGACAGGGCACAGAAGGCTCAGCGGACAGCGAAGGCTTGGGAAAAGGCTGTCACATACAGGGTAACAGGACGCCCACGGGCAGATGACACACTAAACCTTGCAAGAAACCCAAATAACTGCCTCAGAAAATGCTCATGATACAACGACATTAAAACGGAATCACAGTATTTACAGTACAATAACTACGATTTTAAAAACTCTGTTTAGAAAAAGGCCAGAGTGTCTACGGCCATTCCAGCCTGAACACCCGATCGCGTCTGGTCTCGGAAGCTGAGCAGCGTCGGGCCTGGGCAGTACTTGGATGGGAGAAAAGGCCGGCAAAAAGGCTGCACGTTAAAGATATTTCTATTCTGGTGACAATTCCTCTGTGTCCCCTTCTTCACTCCTGGATTTTCTTGTGAGAACGTGTTCCCTTCAAATGAAAGGACATTTTGCAATCAAGTGTCCTTCGTGACCACGGCCTCTTAGATCCTCACACTGCGAGGGCCCACTGGAAACTTACACTTGCTCGCCAGGTGACCAACGTCCGCTTGACCTAAGCCTGTAATTTAAACCTATGCTTGCTCACTAGGTAACCTAGACTTGACTTGACCTATGTCTATAACTGAAAAGATGTACCCTACAGAGATAAAACAAAACAATTAACTTATAACTAATTATTTAAACTTTCCAACTGCCTGTCATGAAATTTATTGTACCTACTTAAACGCCTAAAAAAATGTTCCTTAACTGGTGCTATCTATTTCTGTAAACCTACTCACTTAAAAATTGAAACCAAAACGGGGGTCGGACACTGGTGCCAGACCCCACAGCTGTGGAAAAAATGATACAGTTGTTTCAACCACGGTGCCTAAAGTCACATAGCCTAAAGTCACATAACTCTAACTTAAAATAGTATAAAACCTTACTGTTTTTTCGGCTCAGGGCCATTCTCTGTACCTGAGCCCTAACAGGGCAGGGGTGGTCGCTGGCCAGCTAACACAGACTCATAACTTGACTCAATTCGGTCTCTAGGTGGTCATTTCTCACACTCCACACTGTAACCCAGTCTCGTCCACAGGCTTCGGGGCCCCAGCTCGGGCCGAGGACAGAGCCGAAAAGCTGCCGAGAGCCCCTGGCCTCTCCCCGTTCGAGCGGCACCGCGGCAACAGGGGAAACCAGTCCCCAACTGGGTAGCGGTTCTGCGGCTTCAGCACCAGGACCCACCTTTCAGCACAGGGTTGTGTGTGAGGATCTGCGTCAGAGTATGACTGAAAAACCTCTTCGGAGAGTCTGGGGACGTCATGCCGCAACACGTGTCTCCACCGAGCACGCCAAACCTGCCAACGCAGCACAAACAGCGTCTCCGGAAAGGGAGTCGGAGCCATCTGGTTACGCAGGTCATACAACCAAGCCCCTGCCACAGACTGAACTGTGGCCTCGAGAGATTCCCGCGCAGACACCCTCACTCCCAATGTCTTGGCATCTGGAGGTGGACAGTGCTTAGGGGGCGGTGGGGCCCCCGTGATCAGAGCGCTGCTGGCCTCCCCGCACCATGTGGCCCTGGGAAAGGCAGCCTCCGCACGCGGACCCGCCACAGCAGCCCGACCTCCCAGCTTCCGGCCTCCACGGCTGTGAGTCGGCCGCTTCGCAAGCCAGACTAGCACTTCGCTGCAGCAGCTGGGCTGACTGACACCCGCACACACTCAGGCCAGTGCGGGGCTCTGCACGCCGCTTTCATCAAAGTGCTGCGCTGTGCAAGGCAGTTAAGGGGGCGCTACCCAAGGAGTTGTGGGGGGCAGGAAAGGAGGCGGAGATACGCAAGGAATGAGAGGACTGGGAAGGCCGGGGAAGGCCGGGGGTGCTCCCGGCTCCAGCACTGGACTTCGAGGTCCCCCCACCTTAGTCTGAAGCAAACCCCGGCACCCACCTTCCCCCAAACCGCGCCTTCCCAAGGCTGACGCCTCCCCTCCCGCCTTCCCGTGCACAGACAGGTCCACACGCACCAACACACAGCTATCGGGGGAGAAACAAAGGTGGCAGAACCACGGCCACTGAGGAACCTGGGCAGGCGGAGGGTCCCGGGAAGACACGTGACTGGGGTGTGTTCCAGGAAGTGTGAAGGAACAGGGAGGGAGGCCGCAGCACCCGGATCAGATGGGGGGGGGCGAGGAGGCCACCTGGGCACACTCAGTGGGAGGTTTGCAGTGACTCTCGGGGTCCCAGTTCTGGGACCGGGAGTGCAGGGTTCCAGAGGAGACAGGAGCCCGGGAAGCGGTGCCTGGCTTCCCGCTCCATCGGCAGAGGCGGAGGCTGAGCAGAACGTTCCCAGGGTTCCCAGCGGCCGTCTGCCCCTGACGTTACCACCAATGTCGGAGGAAGCGCTCGGGAGGCAGCTGGCGGCACCAGTGTCTAAAATACCCTGGGTCTCTCGTGCAGCAGGAACCACCCCCCCCCCCAGGCATCCTGCCCCGGGACATACCAGCACCGCACCGCCTTGTGCCAGGGGGACCCGTCCTGTGCGCCGGCAGCCAGAGCATCCAGGGCAACTGACGAGGGAAGCCGGGAGCAGAGAACGACGTCAGCACGTGTCCATGGAAAACAATCCCTAACCAAGTATTTCCGGACAATTCCCAGATTCCACCCCCGGAAGGCACCACGTCCACCAAGCCTCGTAAGTGCCCCCAGCGCTGCTGAGATCTGCGGGCCTTGGAAATTAATCGGAACGTGCAGCGGAACAAAGCACCTCCCCGCTAACCACGGGCTAAAACGCTGTCACTTCCCATCACTGCTCTGCCTGTCACATCCACAGCCACCAGGAGCCGCCAGGAGGACAGAGGGGAGGGCGGAATCCACCCAGAGAGGCAGACGGGCAAAGCACTTCGAAGGGAAAGGCAAGACATGCCAGAACGGCCGCGAGCAGCCAGGCAGAGCGGGGAACTCACAGGTCAGCATCCGCTGCAGCACGTCAAGGGCGACCTGCCAGACGGAACGTACACGTCACTTTGTATCCTCAGGCAGTCCCATGCTCACACCAAGCACGAGAACTACTCGCTATTCTAAAGTAAAATAAGTTAACTTTACAAAGAGGTCCACTTTTTAAAACTTCCTCTTAGACCTAGAAATTATCCCAACACCAAGGAGACCAAGGCAGTGAAGGGACAGAACTTTCTGGAATCTTCCCTGGTAACACCCCCGACTGCTCCGCATGGCCTGAGGCTGGGCAGGACACTGGCTCTCACAGGCCGCTGGGAAACTCTGGGCCCGAGACTCAGCCTGGACGGCGGCACAGAGTCCCCCCCGCGCCCCCCAGCCAGGGGCGCAGGCCCGGGTCCTGGCCGAGGTCCTGGGACCGGCACCCTCGAGGCCTCGGGAACCAGGAGACCTGGGTGAGAAGATGCGGCCGCCGGTTTTCCACTCCTCCATCCACTGACTGATGGGGGGGTGAAACCCAAGAGCACCTCACGACACAGCAAAGCAGATTTCCTCCCAAAACGCTGCAGCCCGCGGTGCGGGGCACGGTGTCAGCCTGCGGTTCAGGAACTTCCAAAAGGGAAGGAAAACTTGGAATGTTACTGCCCGGAGCTATCTTCAGATTCAACACAATCCCCATCAAAATACTAATGTCATTCTTCACAGAAACAGAAAAAACAATCCTGAAATTCCTGAACAGCCCATCAAAAACCATGCCTGAGTATTTCTGGACAATGGATCAATTTCCAAGTTACATCCCCAGAAGGCACCGCGTCCGTCGGGACCTCTTACGTGCCCCGGTGCCCCCGGTGCCCCCGAAACCTGTTCACCTGAAACACGGAACCGAAAAGGAGCCCGAGTAACCGAGGCAACCCTGGGCAAGAGCAGCAAAGCGGGGGCACCACACACCTGACCGCAGTAGCCACAACAGCACGGCACTGGCAGGAAAGAAACCCACATATCTACAGCAAAATGATTTTCCCCCCGAAGTGCAGCAGCATAACCACCGCTCACTGCAGCCTCGAACTCCTGGGCTCAAGCGCTCCCCCCGCCTCGGCCTCCCAGAGTGCTGGGACTACAGGCGTGAGCCACCGCGCCCGGCCGACCCAACTGATTTCTGACAAAGGCTCCAGGAATACGCACTGGGGAAAACAGACTCTTCACTAACGGATGCTGGGAAAACTGGATTCCCACGTGCAGAATGAAAGAGGATCGCGCTCTCCCCGCCCCCCGCCCCCGTACAAAAATCAACTGGAGATGGATCAAAAACTTAAATGTAACAACAAAAACTACAAAACTACTAGAAGAAAACCTATGGGAAATGCTTCACGACATTAGTCTCGGCAAACATTTTATAGCTAAGACCTCAAAAGCACAGGCAACAAGGATAAAAATAGACAAATGGGACTACACTCAACTAAAAAGCTTCTGGAAAGCAAAGGAAGCCCTCAGGACAGTGAAGAGACAGTATCTGCCAACCATTCATCTGATGAAGGACTATCACCCAGAATATACAAAGGGCTCAAGCAACTCAGGAAAAAAAAAAAAAAAAACAAATAATCTCATTTAAAAGTGGGCAAAGAGGCCCAGTGCGGTGGCTCACACCTGTAATCCCAGCACTTTGGGAGGCTGAGGCATGAAGATTACTTGAGGCCAGGGGTATGAGACCAGCCTGGGCAACATAGCAAGACCCCATCTCTACAAAAAACCAAAATTAAAAATTAGCCAGGCATGGTAGTGCACACCTGTAGTCCCAGCTACTCGGGAGGCTGAGGCAGGAGGATCGCTTGAGCCCAGGATTTTCAGGTTGCTGTGAGCTAGGTTGGCTAGGTTGATGCCACGACACTCTAGCCCAGGTGACAGAGCAAGAGGCTGTCTCAAAAAAAAAAAAAAAAAAAAAAAGAAAGAAAAGAAAAGAAAAGAAAGAGAGCCGGGCGCGGTGGCTCACGCCTGTAATCCTAGCACTCTGGGAGGCCGAGGCGGGTGGATTGCTCAAGGTCAGGAGTTCGAGACCAGCCTGAGCGAGACCCCGTCTCTACTAAAAATAGAAAGACATTATATGGACAACTAAAAATCTATATAGAAAAAATTAGCCGGGCATAGTGGCGCATGCCTGTAGTCCCAGCTACTCGGGAGGCTGAGACAGGAGGATCGCTTAAGCCGAGGAGTCTGAGGTTGCTGTGAGCTAAGCTGACGCCACGGCACTCACTCTAGCCTGGGCAACAGAGTGAGACTCTGTCTCAAAAAAAAAAAAAAAAAAAAAAAAAAGAAAAGAAAGAGAAAGAGAAAGATGGAAGGAAGGAAGAAATCATGTCATTCGCAGCAACGCAGGTGGAACTGCAGGATACTATGTTAAATGAAATAAGCTACACACAGAAAAACAAACACCACATGTCGGTCTCGTGGAGGAGAGCAGAACAGACACCAGACGGGGGAAGTGGGGCTGACGACAGGGCAGTTAACGGACACAAACGCAAGTCAGACGGGAGTGAGCTCTAGTGTTCGACAGCAGGGCAGGGTGACTGAAGTTCACAGCGCATCGCACATCTCAAAGTAGCTAGAAGAGAGGACCTGCAATGTTCCTGACACAGAAACGATAAACACCAAAATCATGGATGCTCCAAACACCCTTAGTCATTACACATTCTGGGCATGTAACGAAATGTCACATGCACCCCCAAAACGTGCAAATATGTATCGGCAAACACGTATGTACAAAAGGCTTGTGACGGGGCTGGGGACGGCTCCCTAGGGCACAGCCATTTCCACAATGAGGTCAATCTCCAGCCTCTTCACTTGCCTCCTCCTCCTACCTGGGGCATCTTGTCTGGCTCCACAGTTCTTCTCGGATCTGAGTGGTTCTGAAATCCCCGCAGAACAAACACTCGTACAAGACCTGAAAAAGCACAAAACCCAAGTATTTACACATAACGTGGTCTCTAAACAGCTGTGAAGCACAAAACACCCTTCAGAGGGGCGTGTGCACGTGGCGTGAGGGCTAAGCGGGCCGGGGCAGCTGCCAGGACACGGCTCCCGGCCCCAGGGAGCCCCACGGCCGCACGGCCCCCGCCCACAGCACATGGCACCCACCAAACCAGCCAACACAACCAGACTTTCCTTGCCATTCGATCCGAAAGAGAAGCAAGTTTACAGCAAGGACTTTTCTCTCCTAGACAAAGTGGCTCCCAAGGATGCCTGAGGGACGGTCTCTCCAGCCATCTCCAACGCCGGCAACAGAGGGACCGGGCACGTCACAGCCTGAGGCGTGAAACCCGCTCCCCCTTCTTCAGAGGGCAGGACCAAGAGGGCTGACATGAAAAGGATTTTCCGTCTAATCTCCAATTTAAACTTAACCCACCTGGGACTAGATTACAGGAGTTCAAGAATCGTAAGTGGCTCGTGCCACCAGGAAAGTTTTAGAGAAAAAGAATGTGCCGTTTGCAAAGCGAAACCACCACAAGCTACCTGCACGGAACATTCCACCCACGTTTAATTTTTATCGTAGGAATCACTCCTCGGGGGTTACTGGCAATGCAGGGGGGCTCTCCCGCCACAGACGCGGCCGGGGCCGCTCTGAGGGAAAGGTGTGCGGAAACACAGGTGCCAGCGGGCTGAGCTACGGGGACTTCACGCCACTCAGGTTAACTGCAGACCCGCCGGGACAGACTCAGACTGCGACGCCGCCACGCGGGATTCCCGCGGCCACGGCTGGCGGGAGGCGGTGCTGCCGCCAACAAGGCGTCACAGCGGACGACATGCCCAGTGGTCAGAATGAACCTTGCCCGGAACGTACCAGAAAGCACAGCTCTGGCCATGTCGGTGTCCTCACTGGGCTCCTCTGTCTGCTCGCACAGGAGACACAGGTTCCTGAAGAGCCACAGCCCCAAGGCCCGCACGTCGCAGTGGCTGGACACACAGACGCACGGCTCAGCCTCAGCTGCCGCCCACTGCCAGCGCCAGCCGCCCGCGCCCCCCCAGGGAGCTGGCCACGTCCCAGCCTTCCTGCCCCAGGGAAGGGGCACCACGCGGGTGCTACTGACAAAACAGTCATCATTTTCACGTAGTTTGCTTATGTGGAGTAGCTCACTGTTGTTGTGGGGGAAAAGGAAGGTTCAGTGATGACAAAATCGCCCTGGACAAAGCAGACAGCCGCGGTCACGGGTCACAGCCACGCAAACACCCGCGTGATCCGCGGCCTTCCCCATGCGCGGCGTGAGGGAGTTCGCGCCCTCCCTAGTGCCTGACCGCGCCTGTACCGGCCATTCGTTTCTTTGCAGAAATGCCTACTGAGCCCTCTGTCCATTTTTAACCGATCACTTGTCTTTTTACTGTTGAGTTGTAAGAGTTCTTTACTCTAAATACTAGACTCTCATATACAATACGTAAATGAGTTCTCGGACTACACTGTCTCGGACGTGTTCTTTGACATACAAGTTTTAAAATTCAGGCCGGGCACGGTGGCTCACGCCTGTCATCCCAGCACTCTGGGAGGCCGAGGCGGGTGGATCACTCAAGGTCAGGAGTTCGAGACCAGCCTGAGCAAGAGCGAGACCCCGTCTCTACTGAAAAAATAGAAAGAAATTAGCTGGACAACTAAAAATATATACTGAAAAAAATGAGCCAGGCATGGTGGCGCACGCCTGTAGTCCCAGCTCCTCAGGAGGCTGAGGCAGGAGGATCTTCCAAAACGGTGTTTCTGTGACCTCCCTTCCTACACTCGTCCATCGTTACGGGCTTACAGCATTCATAAAGTTCCTTTTCTGACTCCTAATGAGCTTTCAGGAGGGAATAAAAGTGGCTTATTCTACACATATTCTATCAACCACATTTACATGGATGCCTTTTTTTTAATTCAGTTTTTAAACATATTATCACAAAATGTACCTCATACAAAGAAAACATGTATGATAAGCACTTCAGTTACAACCAGTGTTCTCTTTAAGTAATATAGCAGTAACCTCTTGAGGTGATTTTTGGCTTTGAAATATAATTTATCTTAGACTAGACTGCAAAAATAATCACATACTATTACAATAACAGAATCATCGTTACCTTTCCACCAGCTCCTGTAGGCTCACCACGTTTTGTACATGAAGACACCACACAGCTTCAAGCAACAAAGAATTCTGAAGAAAGTAACAGTGTTTTGAGTCCTTCGTGCATGTGTTTCCTACACGACGTTCACCCTCGGTCCCAACCATCGCGCCCTAAGGAAAACTCAACTGGAGTAACGCACGTGGCCTGAAATACACGTTGTGGTTTCCAAACTCTCCAGCCCTAGACACTCACGACTGGTACCTCACGTTTACTACTTCTCCCCCACTGGGCTCTAGCGTAACCCTCCTCCAACCCTCTCTCCAAACCATGGCCGGTATTTCAAAACACACACCGGACACGCTGGTCTCCTCTCCAGAAGCCTCTGCAGCCTCCTCACAGCTCCCAAGACCAGTCCAAACGCTCAGCGTGGCGCATGCCCCTGTGACCTGGCCCGCATCCTGCCCGTCTGACCCTCTCCCACTTGACAAGCCCTCTCTGCAGCACACACACACACCACCCGCCAGGACACTGTGCCCCAGTCACGCTGGCCTGAGCCCGGTGGCCTGCCGTGTCCTCCCCTCCTGTCCCGCTAACTCCCACTCCTCCCCCACTCCCGACTCTCCACCCTGATGCACACGTTCATCTTCCTTGCAATTCACACACTGAGTCGGCCTTTTCCACACTTTCGGGTGCCGAGTGCAGGAATCGTGACAACGCCTGACAAATCAAATGGACTCTATGATGTACGCTGAATAAAAGAATGGGGGAAACACTGAACAATCACCTTCGTTTTTTCTTTCCTTTTGCTATATACATGCTAATCCTCATTTAGTACCAAGCGGTTACTTTGAGTTCTTTTAGCTCTTCAGAAGTCCGTAAGTACACTAAGTTCAAGATGCTTCAGAAATGAGCAGGTAAGAATAATTTGTAAGTTACATTTTACAGTTTACCGTCCTGGTGAATTCTTTACAATCATGTACTCAAGAAGGCAGGGCAGCATATTTTGTGGCATGTTCTATCCCAGGAAACACCACCAATGACGGGTGTGCAGGGACAACTCGTGACTGTAGGTGGCCTGCCCCGGCCACGGAGGCTTTGCTGAACCTTTTCTCTTCCCTGTCACTAAGAGCAGCTCAGTGGAACTCCTAAGAAAACTACAGATTTTGCTGGCTCCACCCACGTCGACAGAATGCCACTTGGAAAAGCTGGAGAGGCGGAGTCGTCACTGCAAACTGACCTGCACTTTCCAAAATTCTTGACAGAAGACGAGACGGGAGAACATGCTGTGCGCCAGGAAGTACTGAGCAGTCTCCAACACAGAAGACAGTTTCTTCTGAAAAAAGATTAAACCTTGTAAAAAACAGGCAAATCACCTGAAACGGCATTAAGGAAACCAGGGAAACGTAACAGTCAGCAGGCGCCCTCGTCTCCCTGCGTCTTACTCTCTGCTCCGGGGCCAGCAGGGCAGCGCGATGGGGCTCGGCTGCGGCCGCGCAGATCCGCTCCACGCTGGAGGCCACCGCCCTGGCCGACAGAACTCCCACCGGGACCCCCAGCCTGGAGGCTTGGTCCCGCAGAACAGACCCTTGAAGACAAAATAAAACCACAGCTTTCTCTTAAAACACGGGACACAATTCAAGACCAAAGACGTGCAGTTTAAAATGCCTTATTTTAACTTATAGCATCACAGAAAACTGCCTTTGAAACGGGAGAACATGTGAAGGAAGACTACTGAGATAGAAAACGAAGATAATTTCGTGACCAAAGCGGCTCACAACACAATTAGTGGCGACATCTGAACCCCAGAGTTATCCGTACATATTTGCTGGGCTTTGGGTGACACAAAACAAGATCAGGAGGTACTGACAGATTCTGACCTTTTCCCGAGGGAGCACAGTGAACTGAGAACTGCAGCAGGCTCCTTCAGCTCATTTGTTTTTCTGATTACTTCTGGGTCAGAGACAAGCCTGCTCCTGTTGACTTTATATACATTTCTCTTTTTTTTTTTTAAAAAGACAGGGTCTCACTCTGTTGCCCAGTCTGGGGTGCAGGGGTGCAATCATTGCTCATTATAACCTTGAACTTATGGGCTCAAGCCATCCTGGTACCTTGGCCTCCCAATTAGCTGGAACTACAGGTGTGGCCCAGTGCCTCACACCTGTAGACATTGATGTTTGCGTCAAAATTAGGCAGGGATTTTTGCAATGCTCTGCCAGGCACGTGCTGGGCAGCAGAAGTGACAGGTGTGCTCAGACCTCAGGGCTGCCAGGTGGAACCTGCAATGCTGGCCCACAGGCAGCACCGGCCTCTGGTCTACATTCAATAAAGCCAGAGCCGTGCACCGTGGCCCACACCTGCAATCCCAGCATTTTGGGAGGCTGAGGTGGGAGGAGCTTTGGGCCCAAGAGTTCAAGGCCATAGTGAGCAATGGTCACCCCACTGCACTCCAGCCTGAGGAACAGAGCGAGACCCTGTCTCTTTAAAAAAAAAAAAAAAAAAAAGTGAGAGATGCTGGGCAGCTGGAAAAAGGAGATGCCTATGAGCAAACTGGTGTCTAATTCATTTGGCTTCCAAAACGAACTTAACCAGACAGGAAACTGCAGTACACGCCTGGCATCTTCTAAGGCCCTGAAAACACTTACAATAGTTAGAGGCTTCAAACTACAGCATCAGAAATCAGCACCTGCTGTGGTCAAGATGTAATTCACGGGAGAAAGGTAGAAAATGCCAATCTCTAGACATTTGTTTCCAATTTATCTCCATGGGAAAGTTTATTTCTGTTTTTATTTACAAGGCTTTTACCACATATGTAAATATAACTACAGTAACTCTACCTTTAGCAGGAAAAACTAAAAACAAGTCATGCGTTAAAGGTCTACCCATATTTCTGTGGTTCAGATAAAAGAGCTTATTCTTATACGAGTTCTCACGACTTGATCTCAAGTTCAACACGAGAAGTGTAAGCCTGAGCCTGCTTCCCTCCAGCAATTAAAATCTGTGAAATGCAAATACAATTACTGCATGCAAATGGGTGCCATTTACCAATGACACTCAGTGATCAGCTGTCAAGGCAGACCTATTACTTAAGGTTATTTTAATAGAAATTTAAAATAAAATACTTTCTGAAATGACAATCATTACGTAATAAAAATGGAAAGGACTGGGAAACGGCTTTCATTTTGTTACTGCCCCAGAACTCCCCCCATCTCACACTCTCAGACCGGGGGCAGACGGGACACCTGGACACACAATTTTGGTTTCCTGTGCTCTGTGGAGCTCCGCACAGCCTGTCTCGGCCACATCCCTGCTGTGGCTGTCCCGAGCTTCCCAAGGGACATTTTGGCTCCTGCTGCTTCTGAGCCCCACGCTGAGTCTGTTTTTTAAACACGACATCATAAAAAGCCCAAAGCAAATCACAAAAACATGATTTGCAATGTGTGACTATGCACCCAAGTGGAAAACCATTATCTGCGAGGAATTTAAATTTCTACTTATTATAAGCAGGTCATGGTCACTTTATATAAAAAATCCTCTGTAACTCAGTATGTTAAACAAAAATAAAGCTATAACTTACCTACAAGTGAACTAGAATGGTCGGTGGAGGGCTCAGGACCCTCACAAGCAATCAATTCGCTGACACACAATTTTTTGCATGATGGACCTTCTACCTGGAAACCAAAATACAAAGAATTTCAGTTTTAAGACTCAAGCTGTGTGCATAAACACAATCTGTGTGTATATAATACCTACTGAGCTATTTTCAAATATTTCAAAAACTGAAAAATTTTAAAACCTTTTGAGAATTACTAAATTCATTTTTCAATTTTTTTTACATCCAAAGACATAAATGCTGCCAGTGTTTCTTCTCGCCTAGTCAAAATTCAGTGGCTGCTCCTATCAGAGTCCAGGCCTTCCAGATGTTTTCTCACGCAGGCAACGCCTTGGCCGGGTTCAAAAAACCCGAACCTGTGTCTTCCTGCAAAGGAAGATCAATTTTCTTACCTCAAGCAAAAGGTCATTCAAGTCCTGGTGGCTTCTCAGCAGGTGCACAGCTGATGCCTTTAACTTCTGTTCCCTTTCAGGATTATACTTCTGCCTCTTGACCCTCCCTGCTAATGGGGAAAATCAGTTTCAAAAATCACTACTTAAGATACCGTGACATCCTGTAGCACTGGGGACACAAGCTGTTTCTGCGGGATTCCTCGATTCAGTGGTGAGAAAACATCAGACAAACCTAACTGAAGGACGTTCTGTAAAATAACACACCAGCACTCCTTTAGGGTTGAGGTCTTGAAAAACAAGGAGGAGGAGAACTGTCCCTAGGAGGATGATAACATACAACATGGGATCCTGAGACAGAAAAAGGACATTATGGGGAAAACTGATGCGGTCTCAATCAAGTCTCCAGTTAACAGTACGGAACCAGTGTTAATTTCTCGGGTACGATTCTTGCTCACCACGGATTGTGTGGTTCTCCTGCTAAGTTAAATTTAATGCTACCGGACCAACATTTGGGGTGAAACTTAAACCTCCAGTTTGCAGAGCCCCTATCCTGATGTCCTAGTTTGCCTGGGTCCGCCGGGAAGGTAGGGGGACACTCGGGTCAGGGGCCCAGAGGGGGTCCCAGGGGAGGTAGGGGACGCGGTGGGGGGGTAAGGGCCGCAGAAGGGGTCCCGGGGAAAGGAGAGGACGCCCGGGGGTCAGGGGCGCGGAGGGTGCCCCTAGGGAGGGAGAGGAGGACTGGGGGGGTCAGGGGGCGGGGGCCCTGAGGGAGGGAGAGGACGCCCGGGGGTCAGGGGCGCGGAGGGGCCCCTAGGGAGGGAGAGGAGGCCCGGGGAGTCGGGGGCGCGGAGGGGCCCCTAGGGAGGGAGAGGACGCCCGGGAGTCAGGGGCGCGGAGGGGGCCCCCGGGGAAGGGAGAGGAGGCCCGGGGGTCAGGGGCGCGGAGGGGGCCCCCGGGGAAGGGAGAGGACGCCCGGGGGTCAGGGGCGCGGAGGGGCCCCTAGGGAGGGAGAGGAGGCCCGGGGAGTCAGGGGCGCGGAGGGGGCCCCCGGGGAAGGGAGAGAAGGCCCGGGGAGTCAGGGGCGCGGAGGGGGCCCCCGGGGAAGGGAGAGGACGCCCGGGGGTCAGGGGCGCGGAGGGGGCCCCTAGGGAGGGCGAGGAGGCCCAGGAGTCAGGGGCGCGGAGGGGCCCCGAGGGAGGAAGAGGAGGCCCGAGGGGGTCAAGGGGCGCGGAGGGGGCCCCGAGAGAAGGAGGGGGCGCTCGCGGAGGAGGCCTCGGACAGAGGCCGCCGCGCCCGTGAGGCCCCAGCCTGGCGGCAGTCTCACCGGCGGAGGCTCGGGCGAGAAGGGGTCGGGGGGCCGCGCCGCCCACCCTCGCGGCCTCGGGCGCCCACCTACCCAGCAGCTCCGCCCAAGGCCTCCGGCAGACCGCCGGCCCCGCGCCGCAAGCTGCCTCCGGCGTCCCCGAGCCCAACATGGTTACTGCGCGCAGCCCGGTCGCAGCTCGTGGTTCCCGAGCCCGCGCTGGCTTCCCATTGGCTACGGCCGGACGCGCTTACCCATTGGCTGGCGGTCGCCCGGCCACGCCCCGCGGCGTTAGCCTGCTTGGCAGCCATCTTGGCGGCGGGCCCTGGCGGCCATCTTGGTGGTGGCAAAGTCGGAGACGGGCGGGCGGGCGAGATGCGGGCGGTGATTTGGAGCTTGACGCCTGGCGCCAGCTAACGAGGGAACCGCGAAGGGACTGCGAGGTCCCTTGTGCATTGTTCTGCAGGGAGAGATAGCCTTGGCTCGATCTTTTCTGCCAAAGTGTGAGGAGTAACGCACTTGTGCATACCCTCCTGTGCCTGCCTGGCCCAACCCTAAGCGTTTGCTACGCCGAGGGCCCCGCAGCGTCTTCCTCGGTGTCTCGGCGACACCCCTCAGCGGCCAAGTCCCGCCGCCGGGCTCAGACGCAGCCACAGGTCTGCGTCGGGGATGAAGGGGACAAACCCGCCGCAGAGCGCGCCGGCGCCCTCGCGATCAGAGGTGACGGTCTTGCCTGGCGACTTGCAGGGTCTGACCGGTCCCTCGACGGCACCGCGGGTCGTTTCTAACAGTTCCTGCCGGGAATGGGAGCTGGTCGTGAAGCGACAACCCGACAAATCCCAGGAGAGGCTAAAAACCACTGGGCTGCGTTATTCGGAACACGCAGCGCCACCCCGTCCACCCACAAGCTGGAAAACAGGAAGAATAAGCTCGGTGGCGGCTCCGGTGCGCGGAGCGTCCCGCGGCGCTGGAGTGGCCTGTGCACGCCGTTCCCTGCAGCCCGTGAGCGCCGAGCGCGGCCTCGCTGCACCGTAGTCAACTCGAGCGCCCGTGCCGGGCTGCTGGGCGGCCACGCTTGGCGGGGTTACCACCTGTACCTAACAGGCTGCAGTGAGGCCCGGCGTCGGGACTGCTGCTCTGTGGTTTGCATCTTCCCCTCGGTAGTATCTCTGGAAGAGCCATCTACATTGTGGACAGCTGCGATTAGTTCACTTTCATGGCTGCATAGTATTAGGGTGGTGCAAAAGTAATTTTGGTTTCAGACCATGAATTTTAAATCCTTACAACTAGGCTCAAACACACCTTTATTAATCAAATCAGGAACCATAACAACACATTTTTGCCAAAGAGAAGTCAGTTTGTTTATTCCTGTGGTGTAAAAATCTGTGCTTCGGGATTTGACGAACTCTTGGAAAGCACTTTCTGCGTCCTGCTGGCTGTGAAAGCGTTTTCCCTGAAAAAGTTGTCGAGATGCTGGAAGACGTGGCAGTCGGTTGGCGAGAGGTCAGGAGAATACAGCAGATGAGGCAGAACTTTGCAGCCCGATGCGTTCAGCTTGTTAGGCATTGGCTGTGCGTCTTTCGGTCGGGCCTTGTCATGGAGAACTGGGCCCTTTCTGTTGACCAATGCCGGCTGCAGACGTTGCGGTTTTCAGTGTATCTCCTTGATTTGGTGAGCAGACGTCTCAGACGGAATGGTTTTGCCAAGATTCAGAAAGCTGTAGGGGATCAGAGGGGCAGCAGACCACCAGGGGCCGTGACCTTTTTTGGTGCAAGTTTGGCTTTGGGAAGCGCTTTGGAGCTTCTTCTTGGTCCAACCACTGAGCTGGTCTTCACTGGTTGTATAAAATCCACTTTTCACCGCAGGTCACAATGCAATTAAGAAACGGTTCCTTGTTGCGTATGAGAAGAGAAGTCAACACTTCAAAATGACGATTTTTTTTTTTATTTTCAGTCAGTGCATGAGGCTTTATCGGGCTTTTTCACCTTTCCGATTTGCCTCAAATGCCAGGCAACCCGTAGCATGGTGGCGCATGCCTGGAGTCCCAGCTACTCGGGAGGCTGAGGCAGGAGGATCGCTTGAGCCCAGGAGTTTGAGGTTGCTGTGAGTGAGGCTGACACCACGGCACTCTAGCCCAGGCAAGAGTGAGACCCTGTCTCAAAAACAAAAAAAAATTTTTTTTGTAGCGATGGGGTGTTGTTATGTTGCCCTGGCTGGTCTCAAACTCCTGGCCTCAAGCGGTCCTCCCGCCTCAGCCTGCCAAGGTGCTGGGGTTACAGGTGTGAGCCACCGCTCCTGGTGGGAATACTTATCAATTCAAATAAATAGGAGGATGATCAAACCTTTAAAAGTCACTGTGCGGCCGGGCGCGGTGGCTCACGCCCGTAATCCTAGCACTCTGGGAGGCCGAGGCGGGTGGATCGCTCGAGGTCAGGAGTTCGAGACTAGCCTGAGCAAGAGCGAGACCCTGTCTCTACTAAAAATAGAAAGAAATTATATGGACAACTAAAATATATATATACAAAAAATTAGCCGGGCATGGTGGCGCATGCCTGTAGTCCCAGCTACTCGGGAGGCTGAGACAGGAGGATCGCTTGAGCTCAAGAGATTGAGGTTGCTGTGAGCTAGGCTGATGCCACGGCACTCACTCTAGCCTGGGCAACAGAGCGAGACTCTGTCTCAAAAAAAAAAAAAAAAAAAAAAAAAAAAGTCACTGTGACTCAGTTGAGGAGTTACCAGACATAGAATGGTCTTGAGAACGTGTGAGTTGATAGTTCTTTTCTAGTAAATTAGTTTACGTGTACTTGACAATCTTGAATACCAATTAGAGAAAAGCAGGGAGAAGCTTTTTCACAGAACACCGTCCCTTCAGTCGGAGTCACAGAGTGAGGCTGCTTTGGGCCGTGGTCCTCAGCCTGTCCAGACCAGCAGCTGCCACGGCCCCACCCAGGCACGGGACCCTGGGGCTGGAACTCAAACATGAGGATCTAACAAGACTTCTGGGGGATTCAGATCCTAAGGTGTAGAACCATTGCTCTAGAAACGTAAATAATTATGATGATCTGGAAATGTCAAGTCCCATGATGAGGAGCTTTGCTAATGGGGTAAGGATCGGACCTGTTTTATTCACAGCTGTATCCCTATCAACTAAGACACTGTCTGGCACATAGAAATGGACCAACAAACACTTGTTGAACTGAATACTTTTCAAAAGAATCTTTTGTTAACTCTGTTGTGAAGACAAATGCCAATTAAGCCATTTTTCACCTACCAGAGGTTCAAAGGTTTGATCATGCCGTGTGCTGAGGGGTCTCAGGGAAATAACTGCTCTCAAACGCTGCTAGTGGCCGCGCAGATGGGTACAGCGTCTGTGGGAGCAATTCGATAATATTGATTAAAATAAATTCATATATTCTTTGATCCAGCAAGTCCCTTTCTTAGGACTTACACTACACACTTATAAATGGACAAGTATCCTACGGTGTGTAAGGTACTTGGGTCCCGCAGGGACTGAGCAAACAAAATTCCTGGCTCGAGGAGCTCACGACATGTGCCAGGTCGTTCATTCAAGACTGGAAGCAGCCTACACGTCCGTGGCAGAGAACCGTCTGGGGGGATCATGGGGCACCCACCCACAAAGGGCTGTGCATTCCACAGGAGAGAGCAAAAGCTCCGCAGACCGTGGTACAGATCATCCCCCGCCCAGAGTGAACAAAACGAAGTCCGAATCAGGGTGTCTGACACGCCACCCTCTGCGTCTAAAGCGGGTATGTACGTGTACGCAGTGCCGAGCGGCCAAGGCTGGTGTGGGTGAGGACTTTTCTGTTTATACCTTTCTGTGCCTTTGAGCACTAAACCACGTAAAATTCACCAACACCGATTTGTGCAGGAACATCACACTCGCCTCTAATCGTACAACGTTAGGCCCCAGACACATGTTGGAGGCAGACACACAGCAACTAGTGTCTGAGCAACGCGTGTGGGAAGTGTTCTACTCGTTTTTAACCACCCTGCATTATCGGTTCAAAACATAAACAAACCCAAAATTTGTAAAGGGCTCCGAGTGTCCTCCGTGGGAAGCATTTCAACGCCCGGTCCGGAACGCCAGGGCGGGCACCTCCTCTCACCGTCCCCACTCCGCGGTCCTGGCGCTCACAAGCGCAGTTAACCCAGCCCATCCGAGGGCCAGGGTTCCTCTCCTCACCGTGGCCTCGTGCGGGGACCTCACCGTGGCAACGTGTCCGCTGTGTCTTCCCAACCCCCAGCCTCGATGCCTTGCAGCCCCCCGCCAGAGCCCCTCCCTCGGAGCTGCCCCCGTTCCCTTTCCGAGATCAAGCGCAGCCTGGCGCCATCTGGTATCCCTTGGGATTCTCAGCCTGTATCGTTATCCTAAAATAAACCTAAAGCACAAAACCTGGACCTCTCGAATTCCAGCTCTTCCTCTCGGACCCCTGAGCTGTGGCCCTGCTGGCCGCGGAGCAGGACAAAGAGGGCATTCAGAGGCCTCCGAGGCGGTAACACGAGGCCTGGCTGCTCGCCGCCCGCAGCGTGTACCAGGTCCCTTGGGAGAAGCCGACCTGTTTTTGAATCTGAAACGGAATTGGGGAGACGTGGGCTGAAAGAGCCTCTGTACGCCGCTTGCCACGGGTGAGGCTGTCCTGCCTGTGTCTGGGCGAGTGGGCAAGGCCTTTCATCTGAAATGGTCTCTGTACCTTTGTCCCAGGACACTCAGTGTTCTTGCTACACCACCTTGGACCCTGAAGGCCTGCAGTCCTCTCCCGGAATAAAGGGCCTGGAGTTGTCACTGTCACTGTGGTCCACAGAACACCTGGGCAGCACCACCTTACCCTTCTGGCCTCCGGGAACCTAAAATTAAGATCCTCTGGCCTCTCCGTCTGCAAAGATGCTCAGAGGTATAATTCCCAGAGCTTTTTAATCTGTGGCCAACTGCAGTCGTCGGCCACACCGCCCTCCCCCCCGCAGGTCACGGCACGGACACGGCTTAGAGCTCCCGCAAAGAGCTCCCTCCAGGATCCTCCAAAGCTCCACACAGAGCGCGTGGGAGGGAACATGACCAGTGGGGCTCCTGATTCACACCAGGCTCCCGTGCCCTTAATCACCCCCAGCGACTCTGTGTGCGGCTGGCGTCCCCTAGGAGTACAGGGGCAGGTACCCACCTGGGCTTCGCACTGGTCTTCCCCGGCAAAAGGCATCAGTGCCTGGTAAGTGTGCGTGAATGAACAGTGCGCACCATAAGATAAATACTCCAGCAGGCCGGGCGCGGTGGCTTCCGCCTGTCATCCCAGCACTCTGGGAGGCCGAGGCAGGAGGATGGCTCAAAGTCAGAAGTTCGAGACCAGCCTGAGCAAGAGCGAGACCCCGTCTCTACTAAAAATAGAAAGAAATTATCTGGCCAACTAAAATATATATAGAAAAAATTAGCCGGGCATGGTGGCGCATGCCTGTAGTCCTAGCTACTCAGGAGGCTGAGGCAGGAGGATCGCTTGAGCCCAGGAGTTGGAGGTTGCTGTGAGCTAGGCTGATGCGGTGGCACTCTAGCCAGGGCAACAGAGTGAGACTCTGTCTCAAAAAAAACAAAAAACAAAAACAAAAACAAGAAAGAGAGAAAAACAGGTGAGAAGAAAACAGGTTCATGGAGAAAATCAGCTGTAACCACACGACCAACCCGAACTAAATCTGCTCTGTTGATAACAAAATGTAGAATTCACTTGCAGGTATAACAGAGCCAAAACTTCAAGTCATGTAGCCCTGCATGCGCAATAGAAAAAGCTTTGACCTCTAACAACACTCAGAACCAAGAAGACCGGGACGTGCCCAGAACCTGAACAAGCGAGCTCTTTCAGAAGTGAGGTCTCCATTGGCCCAGAAGCTCTGGGACTAAAGCCTGCCTCAACATACCTCACTGTAAATAGCCAAATTTGGAGCCCTCTGGTGAGCCCCTGCCAACCCAATATTCCTGAACCCTTTCTCTTGCCCTCCAAGCCCATAAACTTGCCCCAGACCCCAAATCGGGGAGCAGACTTTGAGCCACCTCCTGTCCCCTTGCTGGGCAATCTTGCAATGAAGACTTTCTTTTCTCAGAAGCCGGTGCCATGGTATTGGCTTCTGCACACACTGGGAAGTGAGCCCACGGCTCAGTAGCAAAGACGCCTCCTCAGGGCTCTCCCCACGAAGGTGACAACCTCTGCTGGACGTCCTGGAGTTGGGAGGAAGCAGGCACTGTCTTCTCTTTTTCCCAAACATGGTCTCTTGGCCCCAGAATGCTGGGGGCACTCAGAATAAATGTGCGGAAGGCCAAAGGCAGCGTCTAGACCAGCCCAGAGATCACAGGAGCTAAATAACAAGGATGCCACCAACAGTTGCAAGAACACCTACCCACCGACCCGCGTCAAATCTGAGAGCCTCTGTCAGAGAGCAGAGCTGTGGCCGGGCGCGGTGGCGCATGCCTGTAGTCCCAACAACTCAGGAGGCTGAGGCAGGAGAATCACCTGAGCCCAGGAGTTCAAGGCTGCAGTGAGCTACGACCACACCTGTGATTAGCCCTGGGCAACACAGCGAGACCATGTCTCTAAACAGGTAACGAGCAGGGCTGCGTGGGCAGCCTTGTCAGGCGGCAGACTGAACGTAGTGTGCGTATCGCTGGGGCACAGGACCCGTCTCCTCGTCCAGCCACCAGGGACACTTTCCAAAAATTCTGCTCAATGCTCACCAAGCCCTCACGGGTCTGTTGGGAGAACTAGCAGAGAAAACAATACTGAGAGCTGATATACACAGTCCTTACCAAGTGCCAGGGGCTGTTTATGTATTGGCACACTCAGTTTTCACAACTCTAGCAGGGAAGTGCTGCTAATATGACCATTTGATGGTAGGGAAACTGAGGCACAGAGAAGTCAAGTCACTTGCTCTGAGCTTCAGAGCCACCTCTTAACTCTAAGTATGAAGTATCCAAAACCCAGCTCGGGGCAGAGCCTAGAATACTCCAGCAAGGCCTGGACTTGGTACCTTGGCTAGAGGGGATTTTGAGACTCATGACTGGGCAGGGACCAGCCCATGTGGCTGTCGGGAACCCTCGCTCGGGACACAGCGGGAGATGCACAATAATGCGAAGCCTCCACCAGAGTTCTCTGAAGTGAGAACTGCCCTAGAAATGAGAGTTGTCTCTGTTTTCTTCTTGCTGCTCCTTGTACGTTAGCTATTGCTGCTAAACAAGTCACGCCACACAGCTCAGTGGCTTAGAATAACAGACTCATTTGTCACCTCTGTGGACCAGCAATCTGGGGACTCAGCAGGGTGGTCCTGGCCCACACAGCACCTGCAGCTGTGGACAGATGGTGGCCGGGCTGGGACAGCTGGGGGCGGCGGGCCCATCTGGGCTTCCTCACAGTGGTGCCTCGGGGCACTCGGACACCACACACAGTGGCGCGGGCGCCAGGCGGTCCCCAGCAAGCAGGGTGGGGCCCGCAGCCCCTGCTGTCGCAGCCCTGCAGTGTGTTGTCGTGGAAACCGCCACAGAAGCTGGGGCCCAGGGCGCGTTACCAGAGCAGGTGGGGTCGGAGAGGTGGCCCTGCCTGTGCCAAGGGAAGGTCACGGCCAGGCCTGGGCTTTGCCCGGGCGAGCGACGGGAGGGCCCGCCTCAGAGGGGACACGGCACTGTGCACGCTTGGTCCCTTGGGGGCCACCTTCTGTTGCTCCCCAGGGCTCGGCTTTTGAGATCGCGCAGCCGCACAGCCTTTCCGTGACAGTGAACACGGCGCCCCTCGTGGTGGCTCTTCCCCCTCCACGGCCACGGCGACGTGGATGTCTCTGTGCCTCTGGTGAAGACGACGGAGGTCACGTTCTCCGTGGCCCGGGACACAGACGGCTTCCAGATGTGGGACACCAGGTAGGGCCAGAGGCGTGCCGTGGCTGCGGCCCGAGGCCACTGTGCCCACACCAGACCCAGGACGCCGGCCGCGCCGCCCGAGGGGCCACGAGGGAAATGCTCGAACTCGCCGGCGCTCACCACGCCCTTGAGCGCCGGGCACCAAGCTCCGCCTTGCCGGGAGCCGGGAAGTCCATCCCTCTCAGGTACCAGACACGGCAAGACCCCGCCAACCGGCTGGACGTCACTTCAGAAACGCTGTCATTTCCGAGGCAGCCAATCCGCACAGGGACGGCACCGGGGGCGTGAAGAACGCCGCTCACGGCCCTCCTCGCGGCTGTGGACGGCGGCGGCGTGGGTGTTCGTGTCGCGGCCTCGCCACCCCCGCAGCCCCAGCCACGGTGACGGCTTTTGCTGGGCGTGGTGTTCCAGGCATCGTGGCTGAGCGCAAGCCCATCGTCTCCAGGGATGTCTACCAGGAACCCGTGAAGAAGGGACTGTGCTGTCCCCCCCGTTTTACCCACAGAACATAGCCTGAGCAGACTCCGTGGTCCACCCCGAGTGCCCGCTGGGCCAGTGAGGGTCTGGGCCCAGGCTGGCCCAGCTTCCGCCCTGGATCCTCAGGGAGGGTCCAGCCTGGGCGCTTGGCTGAACTTGCCGCCTGCTTTCTATCACAGAGGCCCAGGTCGGTGACTGCCACGGACAGAGCCCCATGTGTACTGTGGGACAGTGGCCAGAGCCCCACATGCTCTAGGGGACAAAGCCACAGACTAACACGCGTGCTCACAGGCTCACACACAACTCTCACGCCCGCAGGTCTTGCTCTACCAACCAAGCGTGTGGCAACCTGCTCCCCCAGCGGGGGTGGAGGACGCAGCCTGCGGCTCAGTGAGTCACTCAGAGAAGGGTCAGGGTCAGGGTCAGGGTCAGGGTGGAGAAGGCGTGTTCGGAGTTAGACTGGAGAGAAGCAGAAGGTATGGATTTGTGGGGAGGTCAAGCTGGCTGAATGAACCCAACAAAAACTGTTGGGAGTTGCCCCAGGATCACGGCAGACCACAGGGACAGGGGTTAGCTTGGAGCCACAGAGGAAACGGCACGCAGGTCCCAGGAGTCTCATCTCCTCTGTCTTGCTCTTCCTTACGGCGACCCTCTCCTGACCTCTCACAGCCTTTCCAGTCCTAGACCTGTGCCGTTCTACCTACCAGAGGGGACCAGAGCCTCAGGCCATAAGTATGGGTCACCAGGATCTTTCACCAAACACTCAGGCCTTCCAGGGGCCTCCCAGGCTGGGTGTCCCTCTTGTCACAGGGAATGGCAAATACTACGTACAGGTGTTCAGGTTGTGCACTGCACTTTTTGTCATAACTATATATCTCAGACCTCACACGGCAGGCACCTTTATTTTGAAATGTTTTCGCTTTTTTTTTTTTTTTGAGACAGAGGCTCACTCTGTTGCCCGGGCTGGAGTGCCATGGCATCAGCCTAGCTCACAGTAACCTCAAACTCCTGGGCTCAAGTGATCCTCCTGCCTCAGCCTCCCAAATAGCTGGGACTACAGGCATGCGCCACCATGCCCGGCTAATTTTTTCTACATATTTTTAGTTGTCCAGCTAATTTCTTTCTACTTTTTTTTTTTTTTTTTTTTTTTTTTTAGTAGAGTCAGGTCTCGCTCTTGCTCAGGCTGGTCTCAAACTCCTGAGCTCAAACGATCCTCCCGCCTCGGCCTCCCAGAGTGCTAGGATTACAGGCATGAGCCACCGCGCCCGGCCTGTTTTTGTATTTTATTATAACTTTGTTTGAATCCAAAGATGGACTATTTGGATTTTATTATGAGAATTTTGTGGCAGATGAGGATCTTGAGAATTAGGCAGCTTTTTCAAATTTGCCTGAAAATGCCATAAGGGCCTGATCATCTTATTGGGCAAGTTTCCAGAGCACACGATGCCCCAGTGTTGACCCTGGTGTTCAGAGAAGGCCAAGTCCCCCCGGAAGCAGGACCCTGCAGTTGCTCACGCTCTAGGTGGCTGCCTGTGGGAACAGCCCTGGAGAGGCCCAGGGGGAAGTCTGAGGACCTCTGCTGGCCCCCGCGTCCTCCCCAAGCCACCAGGTCCCCCTCCCAGAGTTTCAGCTCTCTGGACAAGGGGACAGTTAATGGGCACCGCTATAAAAAGCTTTGATTGTTGTTTTGTCAGTTTACTTATAACATTTGAGACTTTTGAAAAAGTGATACAAACCCATGTTAGAAAGTCTACAAGTACAAAAGGTTACAGAGTGAAAATAAGTGTCCTCCATCCATAACCCTTTATCTGGGGAGCCGGTCACTGGCGTTGGTTTCATGTACCCTATCAGAAAATATCAGATGGTGATGATAATGCACACATCTAGAGGTTGCTGTGAGGATTAAGTGAGCTACCTTTGTAATACAGCCAGAGTTATATATCAATTTACAAGCCTTCCCCCTTTTCACATGCGGTTTTGTGCCTTGTCACCAGTTGCTGTTCCGGGAGACCGCTCCTCATCTTAGGCACAAATGCACCCCATTCTTTTCAAAGGGCCACAGAGCACCCTGGTGTGTGACTGAGCTCATTTATTTAACTGGCTCCCAGGGGGGCCGGTCTGCTTGTTTCTGGTCTCTGGCACCCATGGGTGTCTGCCATAACAGGTGGGAGCCTGTCTTTGGAGTTGTCTCCTATTAACAGAAGCCGCCCCAAATGTCATCGACAGTTAGATCCCAGCTGGGTGTTTGCTGGTTGTAACCAGAGCACCCTGGAGCTTGGCTGAGAGGGTCTCCCGTGCCTCGGAGAGGCCCGATCCTTAGCCTGCAGATAACCCACGCTCACTGTCACATGACCCGAGAATGTAACTTGGCAAGAAGAAAGCAGCTTGCATATCCCAGAGCAAGACAACCGGCAAACCAGCATTGCGGTGTAGAGCTTTCCAGATTTCAAATATGGAATTCCCTTATGTTATTTATATATTATACAACATATATCCTAATTTTGTTGTCTACGCTACGTAACTTTAATATAACGACGGGTTCACGCCAGCGCACACAGCTCTGGCACTGGTTTTCTCACGTTCTGCAGAGCACCCACCTTCTACCCAGCGTACCCGAGGGGGTGGGGGGAGGGCAGAGGACGGTACGCAGGGGACAGGCAGCGAAAGCCCGAGAACGACAGCTCAGAGAGCATCCCCTTAACCTGCGGAACCACATCAACAACCTTAGGAGTTACTGCTCCCATTTTACAGATGAAGAAACCGAGGCAAGGTCACATGGCGTGTCGGGGCTGTCAGCATCGGAAAACCGTCCTTGCCCCGCAGAGAATTTTCTACCAAAACCCAGCCCGTCTCTCAGCCACCCACTGAGAGATGGGCCCAAGCGCCCCGCACCTGGGCTGGTCTCCCTGGACCTGCCCGCCCCGCCCCCCAATGTCCCCTCCCCGCCGCGCGGACGTCCCCGCTCCCACAGGTCCCCAGCCCCCCGCCCCCCTCCGCAGGTCCCCGCGACTCCACTTCCGGCCCGGAGGAGCCTTCGCGGCCCCCTGAGGTCTGTGCGACCCCGTCACTCACCTGGCCGGCGCTTGGGCAAAGCCTGCTGGGGTCCTCCTGGCGGACACAGATGGGTCCCCCGCCGGGGGCGCCAGAGGGGCTGAAGGGCGGTCCCCGCCGGTCCGGTGGGACGCGCTCTCGCGCGCCGGGGAAGAGCGACCCCCCAGGCGTCCGCCCCGCCCCCCGGCGTCCGCCCCGCCCCCCGGCGTCCGCCCCGCCCCCCGGCGTCCGCCCCGCCCCCCGGCGTCCGCCCCGCCCCCCGGCGTCCGCCCCGCCCCCCGGCGTCCGCCCCGCCCCCCGGCGTCCGCCCCGCCCCCCCGCGTCCGCCCCGCCCCCCCGCGTCCGCCCCGCCCCCCCGGCGTCCGCCCCCCGGGCGTCGAGCAGCCCCGGCTAGGCGGGCAGGAGCTCCCGGGGCGGCCCGGCGGCTACTGACGCTCCAGCGACACCTGGCCCCCCTAACCCCGAAAGCTGGAGGTTTGGGGACAGGCATAGGCCCGCAGGGTTCCTGTCCCCTGGCCTGCCCGGGGGGCCGACCTCCGAGGGCCCATGAACCAGGGTTGTGGAGGAGAGAGCCCGGTTGCGCGAGAAAAAGGGGACCCCTCTGGGCACCGCAGGCCCCAGCACCAACCGGCTGGAACTGAGGGGGTGGGTGATGGGGAGAGTCGGCGTCCCCAGTGGGGAGGGGGGGACACGGGTCAGTTTTTAGGAACTTGTTGCCTCATCGTGCTGACTCAGCAATTCCAGCAGCGTGGCCCCAGCCTGTCCCCGGGCAGTCTGGATGAGAGGACTCTGTCCTGTTTATGTCCCCGGGCAGTCTGGATGAGAGGACTCTGTCCTGTTTGCCCACGTTGCAGCTGGTGTGGACGCAGGGCTGGCTGGGTGGGCACAGCACCCGGGAGCTCACGCCTGCCCCTCTGTGTGGCCCAGCGCAGTGTCATGGAGGCAGCCAGCAGCTTGCTGACCACGCACGTCCTGGACACGGCCACCGGGCTCCCGGCCCAGGGCCTCTGCCTCCGTCTGTACCGACTGGAGGACCATGGCCAGCAGTGGACCGAGCTCAGGACAAGGTAGGAGAGAGGGCCTGGGGCAGGGTGGGATCCTTCCGGAAGGGTCCCATCCTGAGACTGATCCCAGACAGCCAAGGATCGGGGCAGCGAGGACGAAGGGCAGGGCTGACCGCTGCCCACTGTCCCCTCGGCCTCAGGGTTCACACCTGGCACCTCCCTTCTCTCTGAGCCTGTTTCCTCGTGATGAGGGCAGCTGTCCCATCTGGTGTGTGCAGTCGTGGGACAGCGTGAGCTGTCACTCACTTCCTCCAGCCGCACACCCCCGGCCTGCTTGGGGTGGGCGCAGGTGTCTGCCCCTCCCTGACAGCCGTGCCAGGGCTGGGTGAGTTAAGGCCTGAGGAGGAATCCACGCTGAGCACTTTGCTCTTCCTGTTCTCCACACACCTGTGGTCCCTGTCACAGATGCCAGACCTGTCAGGCACTGTGGCTTGGTGGGGGCACTCGCGGTGGCACAGGCTGTGCCTCGGGAAGGGTGTCGCCCAGGCCAGGGCACTGTGGCCCCTGGGTGGGCCCTGTGGGCGGGTTCCCAGACCCTCCAACCTGAAGGGGCCCGGCGCCCTCTGGCCGTCTGTCTCCTGCAGCCAGGGCGTGTGGCTGTGGCCGCCCAGCCCTCACGAAGGCAGAGGCGCCGGGTGTGCTGTGTTGGGCGGGAACCCCGTGGAGTCACGCAGACCCAACCCCAGCCCCCAGCCCCACACGCTGTGCTCTTTCTCACCTCGGCGACTTTGCAGAACAGCGAACGGGAGGTTTTCCTGGGGGTGCCTGTGAGCAAAGCCCCGGCCTTCGGCGCCCGACGAGGGGTCCCCCCTCCGTGCCCGTGGATACAGGCCACCCGTGGGTGAGGGTGTGGAACAGTTGCTGAGCCAGAGAACCACACACAAAACACTAAATGAAAAACACAAGTTATGGAACAGCAAGAATAGTATAATCCATTTTATGATTTTTTTAAAGTTTGTAAATAAATATGCATAGAAGAAAATCTAGAAAAATATATGCCAGATATAAAGTGGTTCTTGCTCACGGGGTAGACGATGGTAGATTTTCCCCCTTTTTGCTTCTCTGTGTTGTGATTTCCTAAAAAGACAGCGCAGTGGGGCCCAGGGCTGCTCCAGAACCGCAGGCGTCGAACACAGCCCCACTGTGCGCCTGCTCGCCAAGTCTGAGTGGGGCTGTGGGAAGCGTCTGGGGCGCTGGGGTGGGGGTGGCTCCTCACCCCCATCTCTGCAGCCCCAGCCTCTCCCCAGCTACACAGACCCCGACGGCCGCTGCCCCGGGCTCCTGACCCAGGCCCAGATGAAGGCCGGCACCTACAAGCTCTCCTTCGACACAGAGGCCTACTGGAGGAGGAGGGGACAGGAGAGCTTCTACCCATATGTGGAGGTGAGGTGCACGGGCAGGGCAGTGACCCACGGTGACCCCCAGGCCGGGTCCTGCTGGCCAGGCCCTGCCCAGGGCGGGGACAGGCAGGTGAACTCCAGAAAGGTGTCCGGGTGTTGTCATGGTTTATGAGGACACGCCAGTCCCTGACCTGCCCCTGGGTCAGGCTTTGTGGGGAGGCCAGGCCAGGCTGAGGGTGACTCATCCCCGCTTGATAGACAGCGGCTGGCATCAGAGCCCAGACGCCAGCTCACGGGCCTAACCTCTCCGCCTCCCCTTCACCTGGAGCTGCCACCAAAGCATTGGACCTACCTGGGTTGTGGGGACCCTGAGCAGCCCGGGGGCTCCCAGGAGCTGTCCCTCCAGTGGGGAGGATTCACCCCCACCCTCAGCCCTCAGGAAGTTTCCAGTTCTCCACCCTGGGGGAGTCTCTGCTCCTCCCTTGACTCCAGCCCCACAGTCTGGGCTGCCGACTTTTCCCTGGGAGGGTTCAGGCCAGACAGCTCTCGAACCTCAGGCCTCTTATCCTCTCGGGCGCCTCTCTCTGTCTCTAAGGTTGTTTTCACCGTCACAAACGAGACCCAGAAGTTCCACGTGCCTTTGCTGCTGAGCCCGTGGTCCTACACCACCTACCGAGGGAGCTAGAGCCAAGCCTGGCACCAGGGAGGCCGCCTGCTCCTTCCCGCTCTCCGGCTGCGCTGCTACTCAGCTCTCACCAGAGTGGGCTTCGGGCTCACTGGGGGGCAGCAGTGTCACCCGCTTCCTGACGACAGCTCTGGGCCCCTGAGGGTCCCAGTGGGCGGCTGTACCTGGGTGTCAATAAAGTCCATGGCGGCACCTGCAAAGCTGTTGTGTTCACGGGTCAAGAGGGACGCGCGGGTGGCAGAACGTGAGCACGGGGTCCTCAGAGAAGGTGCTGCTGACTGGCGGGAGGCAGGACTCGGAGGGGGCAGCCGTGGCACGGACTGGGCGCCCTGCGTGGAGGTGCCACGGCTGTGCCTCCAGAGACACAGCAGGAGGACAGCAAGGAAATGTGAAAAGCCTTCATTTGCTGATGATAAAATCTAAAAAACATAAACTTGCTGTCCTTGGTGTGTCATCTGGAGCGTGGCCCCAGGCTGGCTCTGCAGGCCTCAGCCCCTGGCGGGGGGTGGGGGTGGGGTGGAGTGGGGGGTGGGCTACGTCGGGGTGCCCACGAGTCCCGCAGGGCCCTGGCCCAGTGTCTGCCCGATCACGGCTGTCTCCAAGGGCTTGAAGCCCACGTTGTCCAGGGGGACCCCGAAGGCCAGCAGCTTCGCCTCGTACGTGCGCAGCAGGTCGTTGTGGGCCTGTGAGGGGACAGGGGTGGCGTCAGGGAGGAGAGAGGGTCCCTGAGCCGGGGCCCTGGGGGACAAGTGCGGGTTCAGCCTCGCAGAGGGCCAGGCGGGATGGGGTCAGGGAGGGCCGGGGCAGGGGCCAGGGATGGGGCCGGGGAGGGGAGGGGCCCGGGTGGGGATGGGGCGGGGTCGAGGAGGGGAGGGGCGGGGTCGAGGAGGGGAGGGGCGGGGTCGGGGAGGAGCCCGGGTGGGGACGGGGGAGGGGAGGGGCCCGGGCGGGGCCGGGGTCAGGGCGGGGCCGGGGAGGGGTCCGGGTGGGGACGGGGGGAGGGGAGGGGAGGGGAGGGGAGGGTCCCGGGCGCGGGCGGGGAGCCGCCGGGCGGGAGGAACAACGCCAGCGTCCGTCCGCTGCCTGCTCAGACCCAGTGCCAAGCGTGTTGACTCAGGCAGGCCACCACGGGGACATGCGCTCACTATTCCTCTTTCACAAGCGGGGAGACTGAGGCAGGGGAAGGGACTCGGAGCAAAACTGGGTTCTGGGTAGGCTCTGGCTCCCGGCCGGGCGTTTCTCATTCAGGTCCACCACGGCCTCCCGCCCTGGGGGGCACAACACGCTCCACCCCACCCACCACTCTGCATCTTCACCCAGGGGCGGCAGCTGCCTGCGGAGGGTCCAGGTCACCCCCCATCAATCCCAGGAGAGTCGTGGCCTGGGCAGCAGCGAGGTGCCCCAGAGCACGTGACAAGCCGCGTGGGACAGTGACACCTGCCCTGTCAGGCGAGGTATGAGGTGGACGCAGGTGTCCTGGAGGCGGCACCCGGGGGGCGCTGGCGTAGGGACAGCCCTGAGGCGGGGCAGGGGCGCGTCCGTACCTTGCAGACCCGGGCCAGCTCATACTGCAGGTCCTTGATGGTGCTGTTCTTGGATTCCAGAACGTCCTGAGGAGAGAGCGGACGGGTGGGTGCTGACCTGGGGGCTCTCGGGGGCCCTCAGAAGTCCAGGGAGTGGCAGCCCGCTGGACCACGTGCACCTCCACACGGGGCGTGTGGGCAGGAGAAGGTCTCCGAGGGTCCAGAGGAGACGGAAGGAGAAAGGGAGAAACGCAGGGCGCACCGGCCGTGCCTGTGTCTCCATGACGCCGCCGAGACCCGCGAGAAGTGAAGGTGGGCGAGGGCAGGCCGGGCGCGCACACCCAGTTATTTAAATTTCTTCAACTAGGCGAGGGTATTATCCTTTTTTTTTTTTTGAGACAGGCTCTCGCTCTGTGGCCCAGGCTAGAGGGCAGCGGCACCATCACAGCTTCTTGCAGCCTCCAACTCCTGGGCTCAAACGATCCTCCTGCCTCAGCCTCCCAAAGTGCTAGGACTGCAGACCACCGCACCCAGCCCCCTATTTTCTTTTAGCAGAAAACAATTCTGTGCCTTTTAAGACGTCAGCAGAGTCGGCCCCACCCAGATGCGGGTCCGGCCACAGGGAGAGGCGTCCAAGGCTCCCGTCTGAGGGGCACTGCGGGGCCCGGCCTGGCACTAGAGCCATCTGCTGCCCCCTGGCCACGGTGCTGAGAAGCCTCCCCAGCCCCACCCGCCCAGCCTGGGCACAGGCCCTGCGAGCCCTCTGCCGCTCCCCCATGACAGGCACTTTCCCCGTCCTCTCGTGGGGGGCCGTGACCCCCCTCTCACAGCCGTGACCCACGCCGAGTGCCAAGGGGACCCTGGCGGCTCGGCCCACGGCAGTGACCGTCGTGGCCACCGTTGTTCTCACCCTCACGATGGTGGCCTGGCAGCAGCGGGGCTGGTCTGCGCTGAGCCAGCCAGCCCTCTCCAGGAGGCGGGAACGCCCCGCTGGGCTGCCTGTGCTCACGGGCACCCGCCCTGCCCGGGACGGCGCCCCACGCTGGGCAGACGAGGATGAGCCTCCAGTCCCAGACGAGGCCCCTCCCAGGTGGCTTCACTACTGCAGGCCCCCAGAGCCGGCCTATCCCGGGCAAGCCAGGGTCCCACGGGCATTGCCGCCCCCTGGGCCGGGCCCCGCTGCTCCCCCGTCAGTGCCCCGGCCACAAGCGGGGACATGTCGTCATCTCAGCCCTGCCATCCCCTCCTCAATCAGCGACAAATCCTGCTGACGCGGCCTCCTAAGGGCTCTTGAACGCTCTGTTCTCTGCCACCCTGCACCCGCCCCCTCCAGCCCCCTCCAGCCCCCTCCAGCCCTGTGTGGCGGAACGATCGGGCTCTCTCTGATCCAGTCCTCCCTGCCCAGAACCTTCCACGGTTCCCAGCTGGCCCTAAACTCAGGCACAGCTGACCAGCCTTTCAGAACAGCCCCCTCAGCCTCAGCCCTGCACCCCAACACCCGGGACCCACAGGACAGCTCCGCGAGGGCTCGCTGCTCGGGTCTCGTGGAAGACAGGGGGCCGTGCGGGCAGGTGGCTGGGCGGAGGAAAGAGCCCGGCGGGAGTGTCTGAGACACGAGGTGACTGATGTGACGGCAGCCGATCCGCCGCGCCTGGAGTCGGTGGTGAGGCGGCATTTACGTTCTGCTGAACTGCGTGCCGGCCAGTCACCTTAGAAATGCTGCTTGATTTACTTCTCAGGATGAAAAATAACTTCTATAGACGGTTGTGGAAGCCTCAAGCCTACAGCCCAGGCGTCTGCTGCTCTGCGGGGTGAGTCCGGCTCGAGCGGCGGAGACAGGTGCCCTGCGGCCCCGGAAGGCTCCGTGTCTGGGCCAAGCCGGCCTCGCTGCCCTGGGCCTGCTGGTGGAGGCTTCAGGACCAACTGTCCCAACACAGGGGTGGCAGCTGGGTGCAGGCCGTGTGCTGTCCGTACCCAGGGCCCCGAGGGAGCCACAGGCCTGAGAGCTCTCAGTCACCCCCACTGGCTGGGAGTCCAGTGTCAGCCAAAACCCCCCAATCCTGCATCTTCTGTTCCTCCTCTGACGCCCCCCAACCAGGCCCAGGGAGCGGAGGGACCGGGCCCAGCTCCAGAGGTTTGGCACACAGTAAGCAGCCACCTCTGAGCTGCTGTCAGAGGCTCCAGGCCCCTGACTCTCCGGCCGAGCGTGGGAGCCGAGGCCTCACCTGCTCTATCTGCTGTTGTCCCCGACGCCAGGATGCCCCAACAGAGAACCAACATAAACAATGGTGGAAACAGAAGACGGAATGTTCTGGGCTCTCTCAGACCCCACGTCTCCTGGCACCCACAAACGCTGGGTCAGGGCCCTCAGGCTCGCCCGGCCCTACACTCTCCCGGTCGTAACTGTCTGTCCTAAACCAGCACACCTCGGGGGCTCCCCGTGCTGTCTCCGTCCCAGGACGGGGCAGCGCCCTGGGCTGAGAGCTCAGGAGACGCGGCCGTCCCCTAGGCCCACGTCTGGGCCGGTCGTCCGACCACTGAGCTCAGGCCCGGAAGCGGTTCCGGAAGCGGCCTTTCCACCCCCAAGGCCCCCCGAGCTGTGCTTGGACGACTCGCGCCTGCTGTGCTCCCATGAGCCAGGTTGGGGAACCGGAGGGGCCACAAGTTTACGGAGGAGCCCGGGAAGACCCCAGAGAGACTCGAGCAAAACTGAAGAGAGGAAGCTGCGCGTGCAGACAGCCGAGAGGCGCATGTGCCTGCGGCCCCCCTCAGCGCCCCCCGTGGCTGCCCGGCCAGGGAGAACCGTGCAGAGCTGACGCGTCCGCCACAGGCTGGGACCGGGCCCTACCTCGAGCTTGCGGGACACCAGCGTCAGCGCAGAGGGGTCCAGGTTGGAAGCCGCCAGCACCTCGTTGAACTGCACCTCCCTCTTCTCCACGGCGGCGCTCAGCGCCTGCAGCTTGCGCTCCAGCACCAGGTTCTTGAAGCCCGTCTTCTGCTGCACCTCCTGGATGGCCGAGGTGAACTTCCGGTACAGCTCGTCGCGCTCCTGCTGCACCTGCCGGGGGCGCTGGGTGGGTGCTGAGGCCGGGGAGGAGCCACCGCCCAGCTCTGCCCTGCCTGCAACATGCTGCTTCCACGGAAGGGTCCCCTGCCATCGGGCCCGCACCCGGCCCCTGTGTGCAGGTCTCCACACAGGGAGGCCCAGGAGGACACATGGCGGGAGCCCTCCTCCCGGGAAGGCGCTTCAGGGAGCCACAGGGTGTCCCGGGAGGGGCTGGGGCAGCTCCCCTGACAGCTGCTGCACAGCTGGGTCGAGGCCGGCCTTGCCCCGGGTTAGGGCTGTGGACGCCGCCTGTCCCTGGCTGCCCCCCCAGGTCCGGGGCCCTGAACTCCAGCGGCATCTGCAGGGTGGGGCCCCGGGAGGATCCACTCCCTCCGCCAGCCCCAGGCCCCGGCGTCCCGCGTGCTGTCGGGGTGCCTGCCCCCCCCAACGCCAGGCCCAAGCACAGCCCTGGGGCCCGCTGCCCGCCAGCGAGTAAAACCTACTCTGTCGTCCGACTCTTCTGCTTGTTAACTTGCATTGCAAAAATCTAGACTTTGCTGAAGGGTAAAAAGTGACCCCCCTTCACCCTAATTCCTAGAAGCCACCATTGTGAACATCTGGTGTGACTCCTTCCAGAATGTTCTCTACACATGTGACAATATTTATTACGGTTTGGAAGAGAGTAAGACCACACTGAAACACTGCAGCTTTCTTCACAGCACACCCTGCGATACGGTGGATCCCGGAGCACCCTCCGAAGCATCCCACACACCTGTCCTTTCTACCTGTTGGGCAGAACTCCACCGATTTGCTTACGTCCAGCTCCCTGTTCACAGATGTGATTAAAACGGCCTCTGGTCTCTGTGTTTTGCTGACAAATTTGAGCTCTCGGTTCTCTAAGAACTGACACCGCATCAGGAACCACGTTCAAAGGGAGGAAAATGTGGCGAAGGACACGGGCCCCAACCAGGCACATCTCTGCTCTCCCGTCCCACTAGTGCCCACCTCAGAGCCAACAGGTGGGAGAAGAGGGTCCCCGCCTCACACCACGGGACCCAAGTCTCCCTGGCTCGGGCCGTCTGTGCAGGGCCACAGCTGACAGCTGGCAGAGCCCAGCACCCATGGCCTGCGGGGCCCTGCGTGTCTGAAAGCAAGTCTGGATCTGAGACACCGAGGGGGTGTTGCGAGGAGCCTGCCCTGGGGGAGACGCGGCCGGTCCCCCCATTTCGGTCCGTGCTCATGGATTTCGACGAGGTGAGACGAGAGCACAGCACACGCAGCACAGACGAAGCCCCAAGCGCCCCGTGTGCAGGCACCAGCCCTGGGCCACATCCTGGAATCTGCGCAGAGGAGGGAGGGTGTCTTCGAGGACAGAGACAGGCCCAAGCACCTCCACCACTCACCGGGACTCTCGGAAACGCACCTTAAGTGAGACGTTTTCGGCCCAGTCACAGCGAAGGTTTGGAGCCGTCAGAGCCGCTGCGGACGCGACTGGCCCTTCAGACACTCTGGCAGGAGCACAAGTCCCGACAGCCCTGGGGCAGACTATCAGAATCCCGAGCACAGACCCCTCAGACCCACAACCCACTGCTCGGAACTGACTTTCCAAAAAAGAGATCTCACTCGGCTGCACGAAGATGAATTTACAAGGATGACTGAAGCAGCAAAGCTCGGAACAGCAAAAGGCCAGAGACCAAGCGTTGAGCAAGGGGAACCCGCGAAGCCAGGGACGGACCGTTCCGTGATGCAGTGACCACGCTGCTGAGGAGGGTGAGGCCCTTCCCACGTGCAGCCTGACACGCTGAGACGGAGAAGCACGTCGTGCTCCTGGCAGATCCCATTGCTGCAGAGCACAAAGCCACGGCCACCCTGGAGCACGCAGGAAGAAACCTGGGGGCGGCTCGCGAGACTGTCGCCCTGCGGAGGACCAGCGCTGGGCAGCAGGGAGACGCTCCTTTCTGCAACACTCACACACTGGAGGCTTCCGCGACTTTTCACCGTAAGAGTGTAACACGTTAATGCTTAGAAACACACACGTAAGTGAAAAGATAGTCGCTGCCAGGGGCCAGGCCTCCTCCACGTGTTTCGAGAGGTGAGTTTCTGCGGGGACAGAGTGTGTGACCCGGTGCCCGCCAGCAAGCTCGCTACGGAACGGGCCGCCGGGTTTCGCCTCACAGATGCGACAGGGAATAGCAACTCCAGCTTCTCCATCCAGAGCCTGGCCGGGGTGTCCACACCTGCCAGAGCTGGCCACGGCCCCGGCGGCAAGGAGAGCCCTCCCCGGCGGCAGCGTCCCCGCTCACCCTGAGGAACCGCTGCTCCAGCACCTCGTGCTCCCACTGCAGGTCTCTCAGCTCTTTCTCGGTCACTTTCAAACGTGCTTTCGTGCACTGGGGAGGACACGGGGAGAGGGAGCACTCAGGATTCCCCGCGTCCAGGGAACACAGGCTCCTGCTCCCGGGGGACAGCAAGGCCAGAAATAATTGCCCAGAAGACCTGGCTCAAAGACACAGCTGAGCCCCAGCAAGGCAGGCCCGGGGGACACAGCGGAAGGTCAGGGCCTCGTCCCCGACACACCCACCACCTCTACGTTCCCCAGGAGGACCACAGTCAAAGAAAGAGATTGCGACTCTCCCTTCCTGCCCCGAGGGCTGAGCCCTGCGGGGGGCCTCAAGTGCCCGATGTCCCCTCGATGTCCCCTCTGTCCTGAGCCCAGCGAGCACACGGCAAGGAGGGAGGCGGCCCCCAGGGCACTCACGACCAGGATCTGCCTGTCTCTCTCGTAGTTCCCCAGCTGCTTCTGCATCTCGCTCATCTCGTCCCGAGCCTTCTGGAGAGGGTCTGCCAGGCGCTTGTTCTGCATGGACACCTCGGCCATCTCCCTCTCCAGGCGGTCCTCCTTCTTCCGCATGTCCTCCATCTGCTCCTGCGGGCACGGGCACGGGGGCGCTCGGTGGGCAGGGCCCGGGGGGCTGCGGCCTGCGAGGCCGGGGCTGGGCGCGTCCTGCCCACAGACGAGTCCTGCCGGCCGCGCACACGGAGGACCCAGACCCGTTCCGCGGACCACCAGGACATCTCTGCACTTTCAACTGATTCTGGCCTTTCTGGGAACGCAGCTTCCGTGCACCGAGAAACGACACTTAGTGCAGGGTTCCAGCGAGGGCTGTCTCCACTGTGGGAAACCCTGTCACTGCGAGCATCCAGCAGTGACACCGTCCAGTCCGGCGGCCCTGCGGCCACGTCGCAGCCCTTGCTGCACGTCTACCTGCGCTTTACTGACAGGTCGCGGCGCGCTTCACTCTGTCCCCCCCAGCACTACAGGGCCGAGATGTCGGGACTGTTTCCAGTTACAGGAGCAGACAGGCCACGTAATTTGCACATTTCAGTGCAGGACAGTGGCGGGACACCGTCAGGTGGGGGTGCTGGGTATGGCGGGGCTCAGAGCTGGGGTCCAGACCCCACGTCGCAGCACAGGCAGCCTGGGTGTCCCCGGCCCACCCCACGTGCAGCACCTTGAGGGAGTTGATGAGGGCCAGGTTGTTGAGGGTGATGTCGTTGTAGTAGTTCTTGATGTCGGTGAAGGCCTCCTCGTGCCGCCGCATCAGCGAGTTGATCTGGCCGTTCTTCCGCTCCTCCACCTCGTGGATCTCGGTCTTCCTCCGCAGGTCGAGCTCGTCCCTGAGCATCTTCATCTTCTTGTCATACTTGGCCTCGATTTCTAAAAGGCAGCAGCACACACAGCAGCTCAGCAGAGGAAGAACAGCTGGCCCTGTGGCCACAACAGACAGAACCTGTGAGCAGGGCCCAGAACACACAGGTCAGAACCAAGGCCGTGCACACAAGCTGTACCAGAGAGCAGGACAGGTGAGGTGGAGGCGTCTCTGCCCAGACGACATATTCAGCACACACAGCCTGCCCCTGCTAGGGACACGCACCGCTAGCCAGTCCCCGCACCGGGGCTCCCAGCAGCTGGGTGGCAGCGGAGGCACTGGCCCTGGGTCACCCAGCCGACTCCGGGGCTTTAGCAGTAAACCAGACCGACTTCGCAAGTGGAGCCTGCTCCGGCCTGGAGTCGTGGAGGAGACTATTCTAAGAACGCTGCCCCGAATAACTACCACCGGCTGTTCCCTACTGATTTTAGCCCGGAGTGGGAACGTGTGGCAATCACAGCCTCCCAGACTCACATGGAAATAAGTCATTCTGGGACTGAGTGGGTCTGTCCGCCGGCACTGGAAACTCCCACGTCCCTTCCCTTGGCATGCTTGGGCCGCTCTAGTCTAGTGTGTGTGCCCTGAACTAACAAGCTCTGCAGGCCGGTTACTTTCTGACGGGAGGGCGTCCCCAGCGCCATCCTCCTCGCGGTGCCTGTGGAACACTGACCTCGCACTTGCCTCTCAAAGTCGTTGCGCATCCTGGTGATCTCCTCGGTGTGCTTCTGTGAAGGCAAAGCGGACCGTCACTGGACAGCCAGGCACAGAGAGCCCGCTGCCCGGGCTGACACCATTCCTCACTGCCACGAAATTCCAGCCGGATAGATCCTGGCTGTACTGCCAGTTGCTGGGCTCCCCTCACCTCCAGGTTTACAGAACGTGCTTAGCATAACACGGTTTTGGGAACCTCTACATCTCCCGACCCACTTCCCTCAGCAAAAGTCCCGTCTGAGCTTGAGAGGTGTGAGCACTGAACGTGGCCCAGCTGCCTGGCCGGCTCGCCCACGGCTGGAGAGCTGTGGGTCCCCAGGTGCCTTACGTAGCTCCTCGCCCACCTCACTGTTGCTTACAATTACCTCAATAAACAACCATACGTTAAAATTTGGATAAAACTTTGAAATTATTGTGGAGCAGTACTTTTACCCAGAGACCTCGGGTCGTGTAACAATACCACGTCCAGGCCCAGGGAAGCAGCCTCGTATCACTGAATTCATCCGGAACCGGCCACTCTGTGCTTCTCCAGAAAGATCAGACAACTGTGGAGCCCAGGACTTCAGCCCCCTCATGGTTTGCTACAGAGTCTACAATGTCACTGAGTTTTTCCAGATTCAGTTGAGGCTGGGCTGCTTCCAGGCTGCTTCGTCTGTTCAACCCAGCAGCCAGAAAGTACCTTTGGAAACTAGAGTCCGACACTTCCTTCCTCTGCCCAAGGTCTCAGAGGGCACCTGGGCTCACCCGAGGTCAAAGCCCCAGTCCTCACCATGGCGTTCGAGGCCAAGATGTGAATGTCTCCCCCAGCCTTCTCACTCCTTGCTCCCTGGCCGCTCACCCATGCCGTCCCCTGGGCTGGTCTTCCCAGCCTGGTCACATACCTCCTTCTGACTTCTGCCCGAATGTTACCTTCTCACTGCGGCATTCCCAGAACCCGTGTAGAAAACTGCACCCTCAACCACTCCCGGCAGCCCAGCCTTCCCCACGTGGCTCTTCCTATGTCTCCCCCCACCAGACATGCTGTGTATACCTGACACATTCAGTTTGTCTTCTGCGTTACCTGTTGTCTCTTTCTAGACCATCAACCCCACTCCGGCAGGCACTGTGCAAGAGACCGGATCAGGGCCTGGCACCTAAGCACTCAGCAAGGGAGTTTCAATCTCTACCTGGAAACCCCCAACCAGATACTCATGGGCCTGCCAGGGCTGCCACAGTCGGTTTGTGTCCTTCTAAATGCACCTGACACTATCCCCTAGGAAAAGTATCTGGGTGTCGGGTGTCAACAGCACAGGAAGAAAGATGCTGAGATGGATTTTCCTTTGGGGAAATCAATTTGTTGCTCAGGTCAAGACAGAATTCCGCTCTTGACCCAAAACGGGGTTTGCTTGGATGCATTTTTTAAAATATTTTAACAAATTGCAAAATGCAGGAATTTTTACTGCAAAATATGAATTCCCAGTTGCTGTTGAATAATCAGAAGTTCAGGCAGTGAGCAAGAGTGAGACCCCCATCGCTACTAAAAATAGAAAAAATTAGCCAGAAGTGGTGGTTCACACCTATAGTCCCAGCTACTCTGGAGGCTGAGACGAGAGGATCGCTTGAGCCCAGGAGTTGGAGGCTGCAGTGAGCTACGATGACGTCACTGCACTCCACCTGGGTGAGACAGTGAGACTCTGTCTGAGCAACAGGCTGTCCTCAGCAGCCAGCCGACCCTGGGCGCCGGCCCTCATACCTACCAGCCGCAGGTTCTTCACCACCACCTCGTTGGCCAGCTCCTGCTCCTTCAGCTCCACCTTCAGCGCCCGCACGTCCTTGCGCAGCACACCCTCCTGCGCACGGTGCTCCTTCTGTGCCAGCTTCATGACCACGGTGCCCTCAGCCTTCATCTCTGTCAGGTTGTTCTGGTGCTCATACAGCAGGTGCTTCACCTTCTGCTTGTACACCTGCAGGGTAGGGGAAGCCCATCTGCTCAGCTGCACCCGCCTGCTCACACCTGCCCACTGCATATCTGCTCACCTGCACACACCTGCTCACGCCTGCCCACCTCATATCTGCCCACCTGCACACACCTACTCACACCTGCCCACCACATACCTGCTTACCTGCACACATCTGCTCCCACCTGCTCACACCTGCCCACTGCACACCTGCTCACCTGCACACACCTGCTCACCCGGGGCACAGGGTCGGACACCAAGGCTGGGAGGGGAGGCACCCCGGCTCACTGGGGATGTCGGGCGGCCCAGCTGGGTTGCAGACCGGCCACCCTGCCCCCAGGGCCTGTGCGCCTCCCACAGCGGAGGCTGCATTTCAAACACTCGGGACCTGCAGGGTCTCTCCTGCCACCGGAGGGATGGAGTGTCTCTCCCTCGGCCTCTTGTATAGAAAACACCTTCAGGTTCCCAACGTAAAGGACATGAAGGGCTGCGACCCCCAAAGCAAGGAGCGAGAATGTCCCACCCCCACACCACCACGCGGCCCAGCGCCTTCGCTGCTGCGGGCTGCACCAGAGGACACAGGCGGGCAGCCCCACTCACCTTGATCTCCACCTGGTGCCTCTCCTCAGCCTCCTCCATCTCCCGGTCTTTGTTCCGCAGCTCGGCCTTCTTCTCCTCCAGCTGCCTCCGCGTGATCTCCCAGAAGGTGTGAATCTTGTCCCGCTCCAGCTGGAAGTAGTTGCGCTCCTCCCGCTCGCGGTCCAGCTCCTCCCGGATGCGGCTGACATGTTCCTCCACCTGGCCGCACGCAACACGTCAGGGGAGGCAGGGGCCCGTCCACAGCAAAGGCAAGAAAGAAAAAGATTATTACCAAGGATATATGCAGAAAAGAAAAAAAGAAAAAAGTAAAAAAAGAAAAAAAAAAAAAAGAAAGAAAAAGAAAAAGAGCTAAAAGTAAAAGGTTAGGAAGGCTCCAAGGACAGGATATACCTGACAAACGGCAGCATTCCCTTGCATTTGGCCAATAATCATGAAAGAATTATTATCCTTTCATCCATTCCTGGGAATTCATACTAAAGAAATTTCTCAAAAGAAACACAACAGATTTTTGCTCAGATATTAGTCACACCATTATTACAACAGCAAAAAAGAAAAAAAAAAAAATTTAGAGAAATGATCTAAGGCCAGGTGTGGAATCACGCCCGTAATCCCAGCATTCTGGGAGGCTGAGGCGGGAGGATCACTTGAGGTCAGGAGCTCAAAACCAGTCTGTGCAATTGGGAGACCCCACCTCTACTAACAATAGAAACAATCAGCCAGGCACGGTGGCGCGAGCCTGTAGTCCCAGCTACTTGGGAGGCTGAGGCAGGAGGATTGAGCCCAGGAGTTCAAGGTTGCAGTGAGCTATGCTCACGGCTCTGTACTGTAGGCTGGAACAACAAAGCGAGATTCTGTCTCAAAAAAAAAAAAAAAAGGAAATGACCTAAGACAATTTTAAATAGAGAAGTGGTTGAAAAATTAGAATATATCAATTAGAAAAAATATTACATGGCCCAAAAAATACATATGAAAATGATAGCACTATGTAAACATGTTCACAAAATAACCTTAAATGAAGAAAAGTTCACCTTTACAGATATAATATTAAACAAAAAATACACAAAACCGGTAGATTCCTATCCCTGAAGAGGATTTGGTCCAGAGCCAACTGCAAATCTGCAAATAGGTTAAAAAGTGAAAAAAAAGTAGGACAGGCTTCTACCTTTCTTGGGATCTCATTTCCCTTAAGAATCAGTTACCTTTTGGGCACAGCCCCAGGCCACCTACTGCAGTTTTTTCTCTCTCAAAACCACAGTCTCCACGGGGAAACCGCATTTCTCACTTCGAGAGGGAGACAGACACCAGCCAACCAGAGGGGAGCGGGGGGGGGGGGGGCTGAGGAGAGGCTGCTGGGTGGGGGTTTGGTCGCCATGACGGCGGCACAGCATCCCAGAATTTGACTAGTGCCTCAGCAAAATGACAAATGTCTTCATGTCAAAGACCTTTAGTGTCACTCAGTCTAAACCAGGCTCCTACCTGCTCTGTTTGCTCACATGGTGTTAGATTTTGCCATCACCCAATACTGAGGTTTCCTATAAATATCCAGATTTCTATCTTCTCTTGAAAAATCAGAAACCCTCCGGCACCGGGATGCAACGACTGCAGCTGTCCTCCGAGGTGCGGCGCAAGTCTCCAGGTTACTCATCCCGACTGCCCTGCCTGCGCCCCGAAGGCTTCTGAGTCTGCCTCACGTGTACCGGTGCAGGCCGGGGCCCCACGCCCTACACTGCGCAGTATTACGGCCACTGCAATGTCAACGTTCTGTCTTCACAGGGGTGGGAACTAAACTGGGAGATGAGAAATAGCTCAAAGGGCAGGGCAATGTGATGTTCAATCCGTTCTCCACCCAGGAGCGCCAACAGTCTTTCCAAAAGGGAAATTCAATCCCACCTCCAACCTGCTAAGCCATGGCTTGAACTGCCAATGGTTTTCCTGCGTGCAAAATAAAGCCATTCTTTACCACTGTTCAAAGGCCTGTGACCAGCTCCAACTTCAGCTCATGTGACTCTTTTAGTCTCCTTCATATTTATTTTTTATCTTAAAACTATCAAAAGAAAGTAAGGTTGAATAACACTAACAGACAAGTTGACACAGAGCCCTCAGGTCCTGGGTCAGAGGTTCAAGGCACAGCCATCCCTCAGGGTGGAGGCCAGAGGGTGCCCCATGCCTACCACAGAATGCGGTTTTTAGGAGTCTTTTAACATTGTAATTATCTAATTATGTTCTCTAACCCTTAACTACATCAAAATGAACAAGGGACTTAAAATAATTCCTACAAAGAACCTATAAAGACATCACCCCTCCCCAAAATAAGCACAGGCAACAAGAAAAAGGCAGCCCTGATACTGTTACTCCTTGTCAGAAGTTTTGTCAAAAACAATGAGTGATTAATCAGATTGAGATATGATTTTAGATAAATCATGTTCCTTTTAAAAATTTCTCCTTCTGCCTTCTTTTCTGTGACTTAAAAAAAAAACAACACAAAAAAACCCTTTTCTTTTGCTATGTTTAATGGTAAATGAAATAAAAGAGAAATGCTACATAGGTATGTACTATGATAAGAGCTCTATAAATCACGCCTGTAATCCCAACACTCTGGGAGGCCGAGGCGGGCAGATCATTTGAGCTCAGGAGTTCGAGACCAGCCTGAGCAAGAGTGAGACCCCGTCTCTACTAAAAACAGAAAGAAATTATATGGACAGCTAAAAATATATATGTATAAAAAATTAGCTGGGCATGGTGGCGCATGCCTGTAGTCCCAGCTCCTCGGGAGGCTGAGGCAGGAGGATCGCTTGAGCCCAGGAGTTGGAGGTTGCTGTGAGCTAGGCTGATGTGGTGGCACTCTAGCCTGGGCAACAGAGTGAGACTCTGTCTCAAAAAAAAACAAAAAAACCAAAAAAAAAAAACCAGAGCTCTATAAACATCAGGTACATAAAAGGGTAAGATTAAAAGGGAATACAGAAAATCAAGAATAGTTTTTATGTCAGAAAAGCATTTCCTTCCGAATTCCTGCCACCCTATTAAACAGCTCTTTACTCCACCTTTTCGCACCTGGAACCTCTGGAGCTGATGGGAACTGTGGAGCAGGAAGGGGGGGGTGCTCTGGTTTGGACGGAACTGGTGGACCCACGCCGAGTGGGGATGGGACAGCCAGAGCAGGCGTGAGAGGTTCTCGAAGACACCTTGGAACAGTGTCCCCCCCACCCCAACCCGGGACCGGGCACCAGCCGGCCCTGCTTACCTGCTCCTTGCTCATGTCCTCTGGAGCCAGCCCATCAACAATCGGGGTGCCTTTGGCTTTGCCTTTCTTCCCTTTCTTTTTGGGTGCCTTTGGTTAAAGAGATGATTGGGTCAGAGAAACACTCATGGCTTCTACTTCCTGGCTGGCTCTGATTGGCCCCTGGGGGCATTTGGCAAAGGAGTGTTTGTTCTAGAACCTCTCTCCCTACTGCTGTCTCATGCCCCCAACGGGAGCACTCACCTGGAGCGCCTCACCCTGCCCTGAGTGCTCCCACCCGGCACCACACATACCCACCATGTTAAGACATTTGGAGAGGCACGAATGAGAAATCTTCCTTTGCAAAAGAGAACATTTTGTATCAATAGATCAAAGGGAGAAAGGAAAAAAAATTTTTTTTAATTTAAAAAAATCAAAAGAGAACATTTTCTCCTAAAAATAAGAGAGGGGGAACCCATTCCAAACGCACTCACTCCTTGGTATATGGCAGACTCTTTGGTGGGGATACAAAATTTAGTGGGGCTCAAAAGCAAAAGGAACCCCAATACCACCCTGCCAACGTTACCATGGTGGCTACAATGCTTGGTAACTGCCACGGGAAGACCTATAAGAAACCATTCAATAACTGTAGGGAGAAATGTCTCCATAGCAATGATCACTTGTGATAATTTGAGGCTTCCTTTCTTCCAGATAGAAACCCCTTCAGAGAAGCCTGGGCAGGCAGCAGCTGCCGTAGGTGCTCTGTAAGTGGGTTACCGGACAGAACCGGCACCATGTCATGCCTGGTTTTGGCAACTTTGACAAGGTGGAGAGAGAGAACCTTCTACCCTCCTCCCTTCCCACAGGCCACTGAAGTAGGTAGTGAATTTCCTTCTGACTTTGCCATGTCCAACTCTCCAGCCCATGCTTTTACATATCCACATGTGTCTGGAATATTTTTATGATTACATATGTTACGTGGAAATTTTAGCATGTAAACATTGAGGAGAAAAATGAAAAATCGCCCATATTCCCACAAGCCAGTGATAAGTAGAAGTATTCTGGTGGGTTTTTTCCCCAGTGGGTTTTCAAAAGACCCATCCGCTTAAATCTTGACTCCTAACGTACTGCTCTTTCTAATCCCTCTGCTCCAAGAAGGCCGCCTCACTGGAGGACCCTGAAGGCCGCGGAGGAAGGTTCAGCAGTTGGGGTGTTCACGGCCGGCTGCAGGGCCCTGGTGGGGCTCTCCCACGGGGACGCGTCCTCCCTACCAGCTGACACCTGCCTAGCAACCGAGTTACTGACACTTGCATCATTGAGGGGGGGGAGGCCCCATGACACCGGACGAGGCAGCAAGTCCCACCTGCCCCTCTCAGGACGGGCCCGACTCCCTCCAGGCTCTGCAAGGCAGCTGTGCTTCCTGTCCCTCGAGGACGCGCTCGGTGTAGGGGCGCTCCCGCCACCCTGGCATAACCCCGTCTCTCCCTGCCGGAGACCCTAGGGTAGCCCCCACCCGCACCTCTCCGTGCAGACCCTTGTGTACCCCAGAGCCCCGGTGAGGGGAAACCCCGGGTCCCGAGGATGCGACACACCGAGTCTCCCATTCCAGGATGGAAATCCCTTAGCCCCAGGTTCCCTGTCCTGCGACCGCGCACCCTGGGCCCCGTGCCGGGGATTCTGCGACCGCGCCCGTGAGCCCAGGATCCCGGAGAGCCGGGTCTCTCAGCTCCGAGCGCCCGCAGGCCGGGCCCGGGGCACGCCGAGCTCCCCCACGGCCACTCCCCGGGTGCACCGAGGGCTCCGTTCCGGGACCCCGCGCTCCGGGCCTCCCCCCTGCGGTCTCAGCGTGCGCGGCTCCAGGGGACCCCGGCCGCCCAGGCCGCCCCGCCCGGGGCTCTCCCGGCGCAGGAGGCCCCGGAGCTCGGGGGTACACAAGGCCCCGCCGTCTCGGGGTCGCCGCGCGCGCAGGGGTGGCGGGCCCGGGCGCCCCAGGACCCGGGCGCGGCCCCCGGGCTCCGCTGCCCACTCTCCTCACCATGGCGCCCGCGGACTGGCCCGGCCGCGCCCGGCCTCCCGACTAGCCCGCCCGGCGGAGACGGCGCCGTCTCCCGGCAACCGCCGGGCGATCCCGCGCGAAGTCTCGGGGGTCCTCGCGATACTCCGCCCTTCGCCACAGGCCTTGGAAACCGCGGGCGGGAGTCCCTAGCAACGCACGTCGGAAAGCGGCCCTGGGTTGCGACAGTCGGGACGATCTTGCCGGCGGCCCGGACGCAGCGGGACGCCTGATCTCCCCGACGTCCCTGAGGACCTGCGTGGCAGGTGTGTCCCCCTTATTGCCGGTGCCGCCGACTGGCACCCACGCTCCACGAAGGGGCGAGAACGGTTCCGCTCGCTTCCGCCCTGCGGCGCCCAGAGCGACACACACACGTGCTCAGCGAAGCGGCGAGTGGCTGAGTAACAGAATGCACGAGGGAGTCGCTGAACGAGGGATCAGTCTGCGCCCAAGGCTCCGAGACTTCATCGACCTAGACTCGGCCCCCCGGGACCCCCCACCCTGCCCACCTTTGCGATCCCGCCGCCCGCCTGCTGCCCTGGTGAGGACCGAATATGACTGGGCTTACACAAACCCGCAGGAAAAAAAAAACAAAAATAGGAAAGAAAAATATGTTCCAGATTAGCTGCAAAATTTTGAAATCAGCAGTGTCCGCTTCACAAAAAATAAACTGCTCTACCTGAAGGGGGCTCCTCTGTGCCCCAGCCCACCCTCCCAGCCACGGATGAGGAAAAACCAGAAACCTCTGCCAGAGGCACTGCAGGAAAAAGTTATTTACCTTTTATAACCTCTTACTCTGAAAACTGCTAACCATTCTGCCACTTCCAAAGCAAATCTCCCGACAACCACTGTACTACCTGCCCCCGAGGATCTGCATCACCCAGAAGGCTGAGAGTTTGTCACAGGCAGGCACACAACTTCACATACCATCGGTTGTCTTTTTTTCCAAGTTCTCAACTTTAGCATCTTCTTAAAAAGTGGTCCTGCAGCAGGTCGACTTTTCCCATATGTTTTGGGAGGAAGATGCCATAATCTAATCCCCCTAGAGGGCTGTGAAGGAAGACTCGGGTGGGCTCAGGTTTTCCTGCCCAGTTCAGGGAGGAAGATGCCCCAGGAGCTGGGCTTGGTCAGGCATCAGGCACCCACATAGTGGTGGGAATATGAGAGCCACAGTGATGAGCCCTCAAGGGGCTTCCTGTTTGCCCACCCAAGCCCTGATTGTTCTTGGAGAGGGGCAGCCAGTCGGGCCAGTTGGAAGGACCTCCCTGACTCAGGGTGCACGATTTATTTGTAGTAAGCCCCGAGGCCTTTGTGAGGTCTGGCCTCTCACTGTGCCAGACTTCATAGGCCTGGCAGGGGCTTCTCCTCCAAGGCTGGGTGGAGGGCGTCTCCCAGAGGAGGGCTGGCAGCCAACAGTGCAGCTGGATAGCACAGCAGGGTAATTTTTATTATTTAACACTTACTTCAGAGACCCAGTATGCTAGGTGCTTCATGCTGACTGGCCTTTTGCTTTAAAAGTCTGGCTGGCAGTCCTGAATTAAATAAACACGTCAACAATAATTACTTTCAGCAAAAACGGCAAAAATAGGAGGGTTAGCTCAGGATAGCCTACACAGGGTATTCATTTGTATGGCACAGCCTGGTCTGTCAGTGGGGACTGCAGAGATGGCCAGCTTAGGGCACCTTGGCTGCAGACTCCCTGGGCTCCGACAAGGGCCACTGGAACATGTTCTTTTCATGTTGAATTTTAGTTCTGATTTTTTTTTTTTTTTTTTTTTTGAGACAGAGTCTCACTCTGTTGCCCGGGCTAGAGTGAGTGCCGTGGCATCAGCTTAGCTCACAGCAACCTCAAACTCCTGGGCTCAAGCGATCCTCCTGCCTCAGCCTCCCGAGTAGCTTGGACTACAGGCATGTGCCACCATGCCCAGCTAATTTTTTCTATTTTTAGTTGTTTGGCTAATTTCTTTCTATTTTTAGTAGAGATGGGGTCTCGCTCTTGCTCAGGCTGGTCTCAAACTCCTGACCTTGAGCAATCCTCCCGTCTCGGCCTCCCAGAGTGCTAGGATTACAGGCGTGAGCCACCATGCCCGGCCAGTTCTGATAATTTTTAAAAAGCCTTTTATTCACCTGTGTGGCATAAGATACTTTCATTCAGCACCGAGCTTTGCAGCTCAGAAACCCAGATAAATGACATCTGAGTTTCCTGTAAAATCCCAGAGCAAATGTTAATACATACAAACCAACTGGCTATTCCGTCCAATGTTTGGGTCGTTCCCACTTAGTCTTCCAGTTAAGCGCCTCGGCCACTGCGACAACTTGCTACAGGCCTGGATGTTAGGGTAACAAGAGCGTTTAAAAGTTAACAACAATTTTTGTACATTTTAAAATAACAAAAAGAGTGGAATTGGAATGTTCCTAACACAAAGAAATGATAAATGCTCGAGGTGACAGATACCCCAATTACCCTGATTTGATGACAGTATGTCTCTGTCAAAACATCACATGTGCCCCATAAATGTTTACAACTATTATGTATCCATAACTGAAAATTCTAAAAAGGGTGATGTCTAAGAAGTCTGGACTTTCTTTTAGAGATAAATATTGAAGTATTTACAAATGAAATGATATAATATGTACGGGATTTGCCTCAAAAAGACCCAACAGGAGACAGGTGATTGAGGATAGAGAAGAAAGGAGATTGGCCAATGAGTTGGTAATTGCTGAACCAGAGTGATGGGCACATGTGGGTTGATTGTACCATTCTCTCTACTTTCACATGATTGAAAATGTTCTTAAAGAGAAGTGAAAGATAAATAGACACTGGCCCCTGGAATCAGACTGCCTGTCAATCACCACCTGGGCAACATTAGACAAGACCACTGTCTGTATCATTTATTCATTTCTGAAATGGGACTCATTATTACACAAAAATTACTGTTGCAGTTACTACGGCTACATAACAGGTAACCCTAAAAGGTAGCAGCTTAATACAATGGCAACATTTGTTTTGCTCATAAATCTGCAACTTGGCCCAGACTGTGGGGACAACTCACCTCAGCCCCACTCACCACCCTCCCCCGGACACACATCTCCGGGCTCGCTCACGCCTGGCAGTCGAGGCCGACTGTTGGCTGAGACCTTAGCAGAGTCTAGAACCATCTCAGGGCTCGCTCATGCCTGGCAGTCGAGGCCGGCTGTTGGCTGAGACCTCAGCGGGACCACCAGCCAGAGCACACCCAGGTGGCCTCTCACCGCACCTGCTTCCTCATGAGCCTAGTTGTGAGGCAGCCTAGTTCCAATGGGACCCTTTCCAGAGAGCTGAACCCCTCTTGTGATGCAGCCTCGGAAGTCACATGACATCTCTTCTGCCACACTCTATTGGCCGGAGGAGTCACAAGCCCCAACAATGTTTAAGCAGAAGCGGCACAGATGGGGAGAGTCTTGATGGGAATGGAAGGTTCTGGAAGACGTGGGATCAGAAATGCTGCTGTGGCGGCTTTGAGAAAACACAAACTGCCACCCCAGTGACTCCCAGTGGCCCAAGCCCACCCACCGTGGCCGCTGGCTTGCTGCCATCCCACCATCCACCCAGCTTCATCCCTGAGAGGTAAAAACACCTCTTGGGCGTCAGGGAGGCCAGTGGCTCAGCTTGTCCCAGTGGGGCATGAAAACATTCTAGAGGGTTTTAAACAGCAGTTTGTATTTTTGTTTGCTTTGTAAACTAAAGAAAGGTGGGAGCTGTTAGCCTGCCTCACTGACGAGACTTTCACGCTCAAATGCCCTGACACTGGAGTTGCGGGGAGAGTGAGGCCCGGGTGGGCAGCCAGGGCCTCGGTGGTGACTTTGATTGGCTGGAGCGACAGAGGGACCCACCTGTGAGCGGGAGCCTTTCCTGCACTCTGGGCCGAAGGAAGTCCACCCGTCAGTTCATGCGTCTTCCGCCAGCCTTCTCCATTCGCAGCTAGGAACAAACTCTTCTTCCCGGATGCTTTGCTTTGGTTTGTTTTGCTTTTGGGAAAAGCGCATGAGCTGGGAGTTGGACCTTCTGACTTCCAGCACCCGGATGGGCCACCTCGGGCAGGTTACCCGCCGCTCTGTGCTCAGCTGCTTCCCCCGAAAGTCAGGATACCTTCTTCGTAGGGTCACCGGGAGAAGCCCTGAGCCACAGCTCTGTGCGCAAAGGCCTCGGCACAGAGCCTGGCGCACCCCGGGGACCGCGCGCAGGCCTGGCGCCGCGTTCGCGTTCGGAGATGGAACTTCATTGCGCGCCCGGCCCTGCCTGCCTTTCCCAGGGCGTCCTCCCGGCCCGCCCCGCTCCCCAGAACTCCCACCCGCACCCTGCCCCCCTCCGGCCCCCCAACTACACGCCTCGCCCCCACCACCCTCAGTGTTGATTCGCAGCATTCGCCGCGCTCCGCCGCTCTGTGCTCACCGCCCGAGGGTGTCGATGCTGCACAGGCCGCGCCATCTGCCCCGCTCCCGCTCCTAAGGGGCACCTGCGCGTAGCTCGCACCCCCCAAACACCCGGCGGTGAGCGAACGGACGGAAGCCGCGCTGCTGCCGAATGAGTCCGCGGGAGCCCCCGACTCCCGGCCGGGGGTGGGGTCCGCGGCCGGCGGGGTCGGCGCTGGAGGGGGCTCCGCGGGGCCCGGGCCTGCAGGGGGCGCGCGCGGAGCGGGGCGGGGCCGCACCTGTCCTGCCGGCCGGGGACAGACGCGAGGGGGGCCGGGGCCCTGGAGCAGCTGCGCGCCCCGCCCCGCGGGCTCCTCCCCGCCGCCGCGGCCCCCAGGCTGCTGCCCCGATGCGCTGCGCCAGGAGCCCAGGCCGAGCCGCCGCCGCAGCTGTTGGGGCGCCCGGGCCGGGTGACGCCGCCGCTGCCCGTGCCCCTCTCAGACCCCGCCGGCCGCATGGAGCCCCCGGAGGGCGCTGGCCCGGGAGGTGAGTAGGGTCCCAGCCCCCGGGACCCCCAAGCTGCGCCTTCCCGGCGGCGAGCCGCAGCCCCTCCCCCCAGGCCCACCCATCGGCCGCGCCCGGGAGCTGCCGGCGGCTCCGAGAGCTGGGGGGCGGGGAGGGAGGCTGTCCGTCCGGCGGGGGACACCTCCCGGGAGCGGCCCCCGCGCGGGGCTGGGGGCGCACAGACCGAGTCTCCGCCCCCTTGTTCTCTGCGCTCCTGGTCCGGGAAGCCGTGCCTGGCGGGCTCCTTGGTGGGTGGCCCAGAGTTTCGTCCCAAACCCCCTCCCCGCCGAGCCAGCCGGGGATCCGGGGAGCGGGGCAAAGGCGAGCCGGGGCCGGAGTTGGGGGCCCCGGTCGCTGTGGTGTGGAGGCGACGCTGCGCGCTTGCTGGCGCGTCCGCTTTGTTCACCCCAGCGGCGACCGAGGCGGGGAGAGGGTCGGGAGGCAGAGACCCTACAAGGGGCCGGGCTGAGACAGGAGCTCGGTGGGGGCGTGGGGGATGTGCCGGGGCGCGGCCTGCCGGGGGCTCCGGAGGCTGCAGTGGCGGCTGGTCTGGGCGAGGCCCAGGAGCGCACACGTCTGGCCGGCGAGGAAGGTGTGCGGGGACTGACCTCTCCTCGAAGCCCCTCTCAGCTGCTGGGGAGGCCGAGATCCTACCGCGGGTCTCCCCCCTTGGAGTCTGGCTCCAGACTGGGGGTGGCTGGCAATGGCAGGAAACTCTCAGAACCACCCCCTTCCCTCTCGGAGCCCTTTCCAGAAGGGTTTTCTGGGTTCCATGGGCCTAGGAACTTGGATGTAAATTGCAGACGCCTCCGCCTGCCTGGCCAGGCCCACTACCTCCCGGGTTTGCTGGGGGGTCCCATCCCAGGGAGCCAGCAGGTGCCAGGGGTACAAACCAACCTGCTCCCCCCTAACTACACAGGGGCCTCCAGCCACACAGCGGCCTCCTCCAGAGCCCCGAGGGCCGTCCCCAGAGCTGTCTGTCTGGAAGCAGGGAGTCCACCTGCCCCCGTGTAGCCGTAGTCCAAGGTGGGGGATGATGTCCTGTGGGGGGCCCTTGTCACATCGCTCTAAGCACCGCCAGGGGCATCCAGGAACTAGCAGGTCTGGGTTTTCTGTTTTGTCGCTTGCGGGAGGGAATCAGAGCTTTCTTGCTGTTGACAGTCCCAGGACCCTGGGACTTCCCGGTGGACACAGGAAGCAGAACAGTTGCAGTGCAGGGCTCCAGAGCTCAGCGCTGGCTCCAGGCTGTGACTTGTGAGCCTTTAGATGTTGACAAAGCAGCTGGGCCCTCTGAGCCTCAGTTTCCACGCCTGTCAGTGGAGAGAGCCCCTGCCTTGCAGGGCTGTGGAAGCCCAGCGAGAAGACAGAGGTGAGGCATTTGGGAAGAGGAGATTCACATCTAGCCTCCTTTCCTTCGGGGAAAGGAAGAGGGACTGCCCGGCAGCTTGAAAGGCACCGAGAGCAGCTTCATTGTCAGAGTCCGTCCCTCGCTGGGGGCGTCACACGGCGACCTGGCTCCGTGCACAGATCCGTGTTCGCCTGGTCCCTGCTCTGGCGGGCACCACGCCTGCAGTGGGGACAGCGGGACAGGCGGAGCCCTGTCCTCGGAGGGCTCACACTCCTCCACACCCTTGGCCTGTCTCCTTGTCTGCAAAGTGGCTGGCGATCTCTACTCTGTGGGACCTCGTGAGGTCACATGTTGGGGACTGTGACTGTCATTGTCTTGAGTTCTCACGTACCTTTGAAAACTACCAAAGTCAAAAGAACATCATGATGAAGCCCCACGTGCCACAACCCAGCCCCCAGCCCCACTGCCTGCCCATCCAGACCGTCACCATCGACCCTTCAGTAGTAGTTTGAGGCAAATTTAGACGTATTTCATCCATAAATGTTTCTTAAATTATCGCTAAAAGATTTTTATAAAGCATAATTAAAATACTATTTTTGCCAGGCACGGTGGTGCACATAGTCCCAGCCACTTGGGAGGCTGAGGTGGGAGGATTGCTTGAGCCCAGGAGTTCAAGGCCAGCCTGGGCAGCATATTGAGACCCCATCTCTTAAAAAACATTATTTTTTTATTTTTTAGACATCTTCTTACTCTGTTGCCCATGCTAAAGTACAGCGGTGCCAACATACCTTACTGCAACCTCCAATTCCTGGACTCAAGTGATCCTCCTGCCTCAGCCTCCCAAGTAGCTAGACTATAAGTGTACCACCACACCCAGCTAATTTTTTTTTTTTTGTAGAGAGAGGTCTCACTATTGTCCAGGCTGGTCTCAAACTCCTGGCCTCAGGCGATCCTCTTGCCTCAGCCTCCCAAAGTGCTGGGATTACAGGTATTAGCCATCACACCCAGCCCCCCAAAACCATTGCACCTAAACAAATTAACAATAATTTCTCAATGTCAAAGTGTGCAGAACACGGAGGTGAGAAGTACGGGCAGTGGGTGAAGAGGGCCCTCCCTGAGCCCCACCTGGTGCTGCTGGAAGCCGGGGCTCTCGCCCACCTCAGTCTATTGAAGGCTCTGAATCAGGGACAGGGGTGCTGGGGAGATGGGGTACAGGGGCCCCCACCTCTGTGACCGTCTCTTCTCGTCTGCAACCCTTTTGGTTTTTATGACGCTCGCTCACTCGCTGCGTTCATCATCCATCCGTGCAGCGGCGTGTGCAGTCGCTCCTGGAGGCTCTGGGCAGGGCTCGGTGCACGGCAGGGAGCATGAGATTTGGGCCAAGTGTTCGAATCACGAACGTGCTGGAAAATAGGTCAGCAGCAGAGCACGAGGTGTCGGCAATCAGCCCCCAGGGAAGCCTCGGTGGGCAGGGCTGAGGCTGCCCCAGTGCCCACCCAGCAGTCAGGGCGGCAGCTCCTGCAGGGGGCTGGGCCCTCCGTTGACAGGGCTGTGCTGGACTGGGGACCAAGACACTGCTGTGACCCCACCCACGAGGTCCTTCCTGGGGCATCGGAAACCCCCGCTGACCTCTGCCCGCCCAGCTTATGGCCAGCCCGGCGGCCAGCACCCTGCCCGGGCCCCTGTCACTGCTGAGAAGAGCAGCCGCCTCACACAGGGGTGATGGCTGCTTCTTCCCACAGGCGCTTGTGCAGAGGGCTCAGACCTACTGTGGTTCCCGACGCAGCTACGTACACACTGGGGTTGTGGGCTCACTCACTCACCTACGTTTCTTGTGCACCTACTGCGTGCCAGGGCCGAGCACACGCCTTGGGAACGCAGCAACAACCCAGACTTCCCGTAGCCAGTCTCAGCCTGGGGCTGAGCCCCGTGTCCGGTGTGGCCAGGCACCCACACGTGTGAGTGTGTGTCCTGTCCCCTGGGCTTTGCCCATCAGCTCCAGCCACGGGTCAACCTTGTACCTTTGTTTCCATCGAGCATTGTTTTGTTGTTGCTGTTGTTTTGAGACAGGGTCTCACTCTCTCTCCCAGAGAATTGTTTTTGAGATGTAATTCACATGTAAAGTTCACCCTTTTAAAGCACGTAATTCTGTATTTTAGTATATTCACAGAGTTTTGCAGTCTTCACCACCAATTTTAGAATATTTTCATCCCCCCCAAGAAGAGCCTGTACCCATTCTCCACCCCACCCCCGCCACTGGCAATCACTATTCGCCTGTTCTGGACACTTCACATAATGGAGTCATAAAATGTGTGGCCTTTTGTGTCTGGCTCGCGCAGGCAACATAATGACGCCAAGGTTCATCCATGTTGTAGCCTCAGTCGGCGCTTCGTTCATTTTTATGGTTGAATAATATTCCTCTGTATGGCTAGACCACGCCTTGTTTATCCGTTGATCTACTGAGGGACATTTGCATTGTTTTCGCTTTTGACTACGTGAATCGTGCTGCTCTGAACATGCACGAACAGCTGAGCTTTGAACAACGCAGGGGTTAGGGTCCCCGACCCCGGCACAGCCACAAATCCAAGCAGAAAAACTTCTAACTCCCCCAAAACTTAACTGCCACTGTTGACGTTAAGCCTTACCGGTAACATAAACAGTCAACACATATTTTATATGTTATATATATATATGTTACATACTATATTCTTACAGTAAACTAAACTAGAAAAAATAGAACGTTAAGAAAATCATAAGGACGAAAAAACTATTCACTAAGTGGAAGTGGATTATCATAAGGCCTTCACCCCTGTCTCTGAGCAGTCAAAGGGGCAGGACGAGTGAGAGGGGCCGCTCTGCTGTCTCGGGCGTGGCCGGCGTGGGAGAGAATCCACGTGTCCGTGGCCTCGCGCAGTCCACACCTGTGTCGTCCCAGGGTCAACTGCACGAGTCTTCGTGTGTACGAATGTTTTCGTCTCTCCTGGGAATACACCTGGGAACACGACTGCTGGGTCGTGTGGTGACTCTAATTTAACCGCTGGAGGAAACACTGGCCTCTTCACAGTGGCTGCACAGTTCACCTGCCAAAAATCAACCTCGCCCCTCCTGGGGGCTGGTGCCTCGTCTGGCCCTGGCATTCCGCCTCAGTTGCCCGTCTTCCATCTCATTCTTCCGGCCAAAACTGTTCTTGACGGCAAAAGTTGCATCTTCTGTGTTTTCCTTCCTCACGGCAGGCCAGGGCATGAGGATTTTCAGAACAAAGACCAGCCCACTGCCAAAGGGAGATGGAAAAGAAACAAAGCTCGATGCCTGGGGGCTTCAAACGTTCACAGACCAAATTCCGTCAACTCCAGGATACCATCAGCTACAGATGCGCTGCTGTTTCAGGGATGTTAAAATGCAAAAAGATGTGCTTCCAAGAGCCCGCGTAGGTCTGTCCCGTGGGCTGTCTGTGGCGTCTGACCCGGGATCTATGACGAGGACTGCTGGCGTTCCCGGGCCCTGCCAGGTGTTCGCTGTGTGGCTGCGGTGCTGTCTGGGGCCGTCTCGGCACGAGTGGAGCAGGGCGGGGCAGCGCCTGCAGCCCTCTCTCCCGAGGACTGTCCTCGCTGCTCACCGCAGAAATGCAGGCAGATGCGCCCTGCTAGGTGGAAACCCGCGGCAGCTTCTCCCGCCTCACGCAGAGCAGAGCCAAAGTCCTGACCACACCCACGTGGCTGCACACACCCCAGCCACGCCCCAGCTCCCGCCCACCCTCACCCTGTTTGCAAGGCCCGCCTGGCTGGCCCTCGGCTGTCCCGCAGATGCGCAGCCTCGGGACCTTTGCGTGCGTCATGCTGGTGCAAGCCTCTCCCCCAGGTGTCACCCAGTGCCCCCTTGACTCCTGCTCCGGCTCTCCAACACGGGAGCTGGCCCCACTGCTCCCTGGCACTGCCGGGGCACGAACCATCTCTTTGGTCATGCCACGTCCCCAGGGCAGAGGGGTGTTCAGAAGTCTTGGTTGGATGAGTGTGAATGAAAGAAGGAGCCCCTTCCTCCTTGTCTAGACGAGGCGCCGCGGCGAGTGAGAGGGGGGCTGTGCGCAGAGACCCCGCCTCCATCCCGCCTTCTCAGAAACCCAGGGAACAGAAGCCCGCGAGGTGGGGGCTGCTTCTCCCCCTGCCGGCCCCTGTGCCAGGACCCCTGTCCCCAGCCCCATGCCGGGACCGGGAAGCGGCTGGCAGGGGGAAGCTGAGAGCTCCCACCTGGTCCGTGCTCAGCCCCTGGGACAGGTGCTGACCCAGCTGTGCCTCAGTTTCCTCATCTCTAAAGCACAAAACTCAAGAGTCTTCCCCGTGTAGCCGGGAGTAAGGGTCAGGGGAAGATGAAGTTAGTTGATAAACAGAATGCTGGACTGTGCCTGGCACAAAGTACCAGAAAAACACGCGCTGCCGTCGCCATTATCGACCCAGAGTCGCCGCCCAGGTGGGGGCTCGGGCTTTCTGCTCCCACCCCCCCAGCTCCCCTTGATTTCGGGGGGCTGTCGGGGGCGGGGCAGAGGTGGGGGTGAGGGGTGAGGGGACCCGTGCCGGGGCTGTAAGCCTGTGGCCTTTCCTCAGCTGGGAATCCTTCACGCTGAGCCTCCCTATGAGTGACTTATGCCCTCTGTACCTCAGTTTCCCCCCGCCTCTCGGGGCTCTGCGCCACCTGTGCCTTGGGGGGCTGCGCCTGTTCCGTCGGGGACCCAGCAGGTCTGAGGCCCCTGCTCCACCCCACCCCAGCCAGAGCACCTTCTGGAGCCCCCGCCGGGGCGGAGCCACAGCTGCCACAGCCATGGCCGCAGGCTGTGTGGGAACATTCTGGAACTGTGACCTGCACAGGCCGGTAGAACATGGCCCCGCCCCTCCCTGCGGAAAGGCTCAAGGGCCCGGCTGGGTCCCACTCACCCAATCAGGAGTCCAGATCACACCTCCTGTGCCCTCTGGGTGGCCGGGACACCGGCTGTAACTCGACCCTCCAAGTCTTCTCCGAAACCGTGTTCCAAGCGCCAGCGGAGAGGTGGCAATCGGACACCGTGTGCCTCCGGCCTGGCCAGCCCCCAGGCCTGCAGGGCCCACGCAGGGACACGCACTCGGCTGTCTCACACGGAGGCAGGCTGTCCCCTGCGTGGCATGAGGACACGGCATGTCCCCACTCGGCTGCCAGGTCCCCCGCTCACAGCCACGCTGCCCGGCTCTCCTGCCGCTGGAGACGGGGCGCCGGGGAGGGGGGGCCTCCCAGGTCTGCACAGGTTCTGTCACCAGGAGCCCCGGGCGCAGGCTCCACAGTCCTGGGTCAACTTCCTGGTCCTCTTCAGCTCAGCTGGGGAGGAGAGAAGGTGCCCGGGGACGCTGCGGGTTGTTACAAAAGGTGTTAGTTCACCGCTTTTTTCATGGCTGAGTAATACTCCATGGTATACATACACCACATCTTATTAATCCACTCACATATCTGTGGGCACTTGGGTTGTTTCCACTTCTTTGCGATCGTGAATTGTGCTGCTATAAACATTCAAGTGCAGATGTCTTTTTTATAAAATGTCTTTTTTCCTTTGAGTAAATGCCCAATGGTGGGATTGGTGGATCCAATGGTAGGTCTAGTTAGTTCTTTGAGGTGTCTCCATACTGCTTTCCGTAGAGGTTGTACCAGTTTGCAGTCCCACCAACAACGTGTGTGTTCCCTTCTTGCCGCATCCATGCCAGCATCTGTTGTTCTCAGACTTTTTGATAGAAGCCAGAGACTGTATTATTTTGAACTCAAGTACGGCGACATCGGTTTTTAAAAAGAAAAACTGGCCAGGCACAGTGGCTGACACCTGTAATCCCAGCACTTTGGGAGGCCGTGGCAGGGGGATCACTGGAGGCCAGGAGTTCAAGACCAGCTTGGGCAACATAGTGAGACCCCATCTCTACAAAAAATTGAAAAACTACCCAGGTGTGGTGGCGCATGCCTGTAGTCCCAGCTACTTGGGAGGCTGAGGTGGGAGGATCACTTGAGCCCAGGAGTTGGAGGCTGCAGTGAGCTGTGATTTCACCACTGCACTCCAGCCTGGGCCACAGAGAGAGACCCTGACTCTTAAAAAAATAATCGTTAAGTAAATAAATAAAAAGAAAACTCAGACAGGACAGACGGACTGTTCTGGATTAAAGGGAACCAGAGACTCTGGCCACAGAAATCCACAAGTGACTCTTCACGGGATGCTGGGCTGGGACAAAACTGGAGGCCAGCAGCAGTTTGGAAACACAGGGGCTCTGAGCTAACCTGCAGGGACCCCGTGGAACTCCCCACAGCAAGGCCTGCCTGGCGCTCCCTCTGTTGGCGCCCAGGTACCCAGAGTGACCTGGATGTCAGAGGGACGTGGCAGGGCCCAAGGGGAAGGGGCGGCCACCGTCTGGCCACCCCTAGGCACTCCCCGGCCATTGCCCAGAGACTCAGAGGAGGACCTGCTGTGCCCAGTCCTCAGGCCCTCCCTGGACCCTGGGTGCTGGTGCTTATTGGGGGCCCCCTGTGGGCCTCAAGGTAACACCCTGTGTCTCTGGTCGCAGAGATCGTTAAGGAGGTTGAGGTCCTGCCGGCGGCCCTGGGTGTCCCAGCCCATGGGCCGGGGGACGGCTGCCACTCGCCCGTGGTGGAAGAGGAGGTGGGCATCCCGATACCAGCGCCGGGGCTCCTGCAGGTCACTGAGAGGAGGCGTGAGTATCGCTGACCAGCCCAGCACACTGTGGGGGGCCCTGAGCCTCCCGGGAAGGAGGCAGCGGTGCACCTCCTGTCCAAACACTCCCCGGGGTGTGGCGGCTCAGAGACAGCCTGGGAATCCAGGTCGGTCCAGTGCTGAGCGCTCGCTCGTGAAGCTGTGGCTGTCTGGCCTCGGTGACCTGTCTGGGGAACAGGACCTTCAGCGAGCTTTCTAAGGTGTGCACGACAGACGCCCTGGGCCAGGCTGCCTTTACAGAAAGCTGGGGGTCATCTGGGAGCCCTGTGGGAGGATCCAGCACAGACTGGGGGGTGACTGTCCCCCCTCCGCCCCCAGAGCCCCTGAGCAGCGTCTCCTCTCTGGAGGTCCACTTCGACCTCCTGGACCTCACCGAGCTGACCGACATGTCCGACCAGGAGCTGGCCGAGGTCTTCGCCGACTCGGACGACGAGAACCTCACCAGCGAGTCCCCAGCAGGTGAGGCGGCATCGGGCCTGTGGGAGGTGGGTGGGTGGTGGGCTGAGGCCCTGCGGGAGTCCTGGGGTCTCAGGTGAGTCTCAGGGAGTGTCCGGCGCCCCCACCTCATTCCCTGCTTCTCAGGAGTCCCCCCCACTGCAGCTGCTGCCCCTGGACGTCACCGCTCCAGTGAGCAGCTAAAGCCCCAAGCCACCGTCCGTCCTAAGTAGAATCTGCTACAGATTCTACAGAATTTTAGCCTAAGTGAGACCAAGCGCAAGGCAGGGCTGGGGTTTCACCAGCCCGGGCCCCTCCCCAGCTCACTGACTCAGTTTCCCCAATTCCCCCGGAAGCACTGCCACTGGCCTGAGGGCTGGCGCCAGCACCCTTCCCTCCCCCTCAGCTCACAGCCCACCCGAGCAGGGCCCCACGGCGTGGCCACCTTCGTGTCCCCGTCCCAAGCCCTGTGATCAGAGTACAGGACTCACCTCTACTGGGGACACAAGTGTGTCTTTTAGTCTCTTCTGACAGTGAGTAGGAAAGGACGCCAGTGTGACCTGTGTGACCTTCTGTCTCTGGAGGAGGGCACAGGAGCCCAGGCCTCCCCCGACCAGGCAGCTGGGCCTGGGCTCTGCTTCCCCGTCCCTGGCCACCCGGGACCTCACTGAAGGAGCCAGCCCAGCACGGATCCTGCCAGCTGCCCCATGGTCCCGTGGTCCCGTGGTCCCGTGGTCCCTGGCTGGGGCAGTGGAATGGGGCCCAGCCTCACCTCAAGGGCAGTCTGCCCCCAGCTCACCTCCAGGACAAGCCCACCGGCTCCTCGGCCTCCCCACACCCTCCCACAGGCCCGCAGGTGTGAGCCCAGCCAGGCCGGCCTGGGCTGCTGCGGCTGGGGAGGTGGGGGGGGCTCAGGCCTCGACACACCTGAACCCCAGCCCGTGGGGCTGCAAGCTGGGGCAAGACAAGACCCACGGCGGGCAGAGGCTCGGCGAGGCCTGGGGGGCCCTCAGGTGCGCCCGGCCGCTCCAAGCTGTGGGGGCTCTGGGGAGGCCCCCCCACCGAGTGACCGAGCAGCAGCCAGAGCCAGGTTGTCACGGGGAGGGGGAGGCCCCGCTCAGGCTGCACCCAGACCACAGTGTCCACGTCCCTGGTGGTGCCAGGAACCCCAGTGTGCGGTGGGGGACCTGGGGTGAGGGGCAGCAAAGGCAACGCGGGGCCCAGGGCAGGGCCTCAGCAGGCGGGACCCAGGCGGCTGCCACGCACCCACCCAGGCCTCTCGGCCGTGCTGATTTCACTTCCCGGGTTCCCGCCAGGGCTGCACCCGCTCCCGCGGGCCGGCTGCCTTCGCTCCCCCTCCTGGACGCGGACAAGAGCCGAGCAGAACCGCGAGAAGCAGCCCCTTGGCGACCCTGAGCGGCAGGCCGCAATCCTGGACACGTTTCTCACGGTGGAGAGGCCCCAGGAGGACTAGGCCGACCCCATCCGCCTGGGGGCGCCGCAGCCCCCTCCACGATGACAAATCGGGGTGGTCCTGGCCCTGTACACAGACGTTGCCCTCTGCACAAGGCTCCAGCCACCACCTCCTGACGCAGCAGGCCAGGGCCAGGGGCGCCGCCGGAGGAGGTTCCCGTCAGCCCCCGGGCCCAGTGTCTGCTGGGCGCAGGCCTCAGCCCCGCTCAGAGACCAGCTGGCTCTCCTGGGGGACAGCGGGGCCCCTGGTGCCTCTGGGAGCCGCAGCACAAGCACAGCCCAGTGGCCTTACGTCCAGCTCGTTCCTGGACCCTGGATCAGGACGACAACACCGTCAAGTCACTGCTTGGTGATGAGACTGTCGGTGGAGGGCGCAATGGTGGCCTCAGGGTGGGGGACCTGAGCCTGTGGGAACTGTGCCAAGAACCCCCCGGGGGTCCCCAAGCTCAGCACGAGACGCAGGTTTGGTAGCAGCTAACGGGACACAATGCTGTCCAGCCGAGCACGTGGGCTGGGGTCAGCCCCAGAAGTTTCCACCTTGATCTCACCCCTGCTCCCTTCGTCTGCCCCACGGAGGCCCCGCCAGCCCCAGGGCCCCTCCCCCGGCTCCCCGCTGAGACCTGCGCCTGCTTCTCTCCGTCTCTGCATCCGTCTCCCCCTTAGCTCAACACACCAAATAGCGCCAGACTGCCTCAACCCCACGACCCCTCCCAGACTGCCTGGGGGGCGGGGTTCACCCTCTTCCCCACCCTGCGCCTTCCCAAGGGCACGTCCCAGACAGCTGCGTGGCCCCCCCACGGCTCTGCGCCCACGTGGCTCTCTGGGTCTGTGTCCCGGCCACTGACAGGCCCCCCCTGCTGTGGGGGTGTCAGGAGCACCCAGCGAGCCCCTCCCGGCACTGCTTTTCATGAGCATAAGCTTCTTGTTTGATAGCAAAGAACCGTCAAAGAACAGTTTTAATATGAAAGTTTAACTTGCTTTTTGTCCCCGAGCTGCCCCATTTCCTGCAGAAACATTTCCAGGGCAGGAAAACGGGCTCCGATCTTCACGGGACTCCTGGAGAGACGCCCTGGGCATGTGCTGGAGGCCTGCCGTGTGCCGGCGTGTCCAGGACGCGCCACCCCCCCCCCCCAACTTGTCCGCATCGCTGGCAAGTCCAGGCCCCGCCCCAACCCGGTCTCCTAAATGAAAACCGCCCTGCTTCCCGATCCCACAGAGCCACGCAGCTTTCCCTTTTCTCTTTCCACCGTGCCCCGGGCCACACCTCCACCCCCAGGGCCTCCCTCCCCGTTTTCCATCCTTCCTGCTGCAACTTGCACAGATCTCACCCACCAAGAGTGGGATTAAAGCATCGCCCCACACCTCGAGGCCTGGCCAGTCTCTTCCTTTCTAGCTGACACGGGGGATGGGGGGCTGCCCTGGAGCGCAGCCCTCGGGTCAGCCCCAGCCATGCTGCTCTCCAGGCTGTGCGTATGTGGGTCACATCTCGGGGACGAGTGCCCCGGATCCCTGTCCAAAAAGGAATCACTAATGAAGTAAAAATTCTGCCCACAGGCGGCCACAAAGGTGGCCTGGGGCTGGGCAGCAGTTAGTCCCCAGCGAGGGCTCTGCCCAACAGGCACGGCCCAGAAGGCCAAGACGAGGCCAAACACCCACCCACTTAAATCCTCCTGAAATGAGGCGACCACGGAGCCAGCCAGGTCTGACCTGCTTTCTGCCTGGCCCAGGGCACAGGCCCAGCGAGCTCCGCGCCCTTCTCTGGCAGCGGCAGCAGGCAGGCTGAGAAGGGCCCGGAGCGTCGCTGCTCCCGGCCAACACTTCTCGGGCTGGGCCTTCTCCTGTCCTGGTGATGACGGGCAAACTCCAAGTCACACTAAGATGGACAGGAAAAGAGAATGGGCCACGGTGGGCCCGGTGCAGGGTGAGGACCCACAGCGCGAGACTGCTCCAGGTTCATGTAAAGAGCCCGCTGGGGAGGACACAGGCAGGGAGGCTGGGGGGAAGATGGCACGACCAGACCAAACAAGGTGCGCTGGGGGCCGCTGCAGGGGACAGGTCTGTGCAGGGAACCGCCACCCCACCACCCCAGGGCCCAGGCAAGAGACGGACCCCCAGGCTCCGCCCACCAGGCCCCACCAGGGTGAGCTCCACCCAGAGCTGTGACCTCTCTTGACCCTTGACAACACGCACCCTGGAGGACCTGCCACAGACGCGAGTGTCCCAGAAGCCATCTGGGGTCAAGAGAGCACCCCACCTCCATTTGAGGGGACCCCAAGACCAGGCCCAAACAGGACCCCCAGTGGCTCAGCTAATCTGGGTCTGGTGGAGGCCACAATACAGGCTGAGCCCCGGAGACTAAAAACTCCATGATGTGTTTCACAAAGAGCAAACGTTGAACATGCTCGTCCCCAGGTGGAAATTCTATTTTTGAGGCTCTGAGGCAAACATGACCCACACCCTGGACACAGCACAAAGCCCCAGTGTCTGGGCTGGGCTGGGCCAAGAGAGGAGCTGAGGGCAACTGGGGACAGCGAGTGGAGCCACCCCTCCCCCAGGCCACCCAGGCACCCATCCTCCCACCCGAGACAGGGGCTGCCGCAGCACCCGGCTCCCAGGCCAGGCCGGGAGGCAGGGTCCTGGGCTGGAGGAAGGGGCACATCCTCACTGGTCCCGAATCCAGCTCCACGGCCCTGGGCCCTCATCACACTCCGACCAACAAGGAAGAGCAAAGCCTCTCTCAGCTAGAGGCCTCCGAAGGGCCTGGCGCTCCCACCCCCTAACCCAGCCCTGCAGGCCTTCCTGGAGCCCGGCAGCTCCGCCACCTCAGCCTCCAGCACCTGCTTCTCCCGCCTGAAGGCGGCGCCCACCTGTCAGACACCATGCCTCTGCCCCTGCCCCTCCCCGACCACGGCCGCCTTCCTGCTGTTTAGCTGCCCAGCCCCAGGGGAGGGCGCACAGACAAGCACCAGGACCTCTGCTCCCCACAAACACCCCAGCGCCAGCCAGCGCCCTGCACACCCTCCCTCAGGCAGGGTGGGGGCCGTGGGGGCTCTGTGATTCCAAAAGGCCACTGCAGGGAACGGCCCTCCGTGACGATCACAGGGCTTGACCACCGTCCTCCCCACGGCCGCCCTTTGTGAGGACGGACGGGCACTCCACCAACCAAATGGCTCCTTTAAAAGTCGGCTTACACTTTCCTTTCCTCGATTCTACCTCAGCACACCTTGAGGGCTCTCGTGCTGGCCCAGCAGCCCCCTCAGTACTTCTCTGCGGAGCCCCTAGGACAGCCTGCTGTCCTGTCTCCACCGAGGCACCGCCTTGCGCCTGTCGTTGGACCCCACACTTAGGGCTGCCTCACCCCTCCCCTCTGAGCCAGGACCTGGCCGTCCTCTAGAAACAGGGTCCAGGGACGCGCGGTGGCCCCTCTCGGTCACCTCTCGGGCTGGCTGTGGCCAACTCCCGGCTCCCTTTTCTGTGGGTTCAGAGCACCCTTATCTGAAACGCCCACTTGCAGTTATCAAGTGTTGTAACTTGTTCTCCGGTGATTCTGGCAGCTGCTCTGCAGAGGCTCTGGGAACGCGGCGGTCACCCCAAGTCCCATCCAGCGGCAGGTGCAGGCAGTGGCCACGCCAGCTACCGGGGCCTCCTGCACACACTGCTCCGTGTCCCCCTCCGGTGCCCGGTTCCAGTCCTTCAGCCCCTCCGGAAGAGACGTGTCTTCCTCCGGGCTGCCGGTACCTTCCACAGATTCCTCGCAGGTGGACCCCTCCGCGAAGGGCCGGGGGCCCAGCAGCCCCACCATGTCGGCCTTCTCCAGCACCTCCTTCTCCAGCAGTCGCCGCCCACCTGGAAAGGACGCCCACCCGTCAGACTGCTCCGGGCGTCTGCTCCCGCCAGCCCCAAACCTCAGCAGGCCCCCGAGGACAGGGGCAGCCTGGGCGAGACCCAGCCTGGGACCCGGGACCCAGGACCTGGACTCGCCTTCTCCACTTGCTCCCGACACCGAGTCAGCAGCTCCAGGGTGCGCTCGTAGGCGGCGCTGATGAGGCGGTGAACCTCCTCGTCGATGAGCTGGGCGGTCGCCTCGCTGTACGGCTTCTCCACCAGCGTCTCGCCTTGCCGAGGAAAGTCGAAAGACACCTGGCCCAGCTTCTCGCTCATCCTGAACTGCGCGACCTGGATGTGCGGAGCCCGGCGTGAGCCTGCACTCAGCACGGCCGCCAGCAGCCCCGCGCGGGAGGCCCATCCTCACCTGGGCGTACGTGCTCTGGGTGACCCTCCTCAGGTCGTCCTGCGCCCCCGTGGTGACCTGCCCAAAGCACAGCTGCTCGGCCACCCTGCCCCCCAGCATCATGCACATGCGGTCGAAGAGCTGCTCGCGCGTGTAGAGGTGCTGCTCCCAGGGCAGGTACCGTGCGTAGCCGAGCCCCTTGCCCCGGGGCATGATGGACAGCTGCGGGCAGGAAGGAGCCAGTCACCTCCCGAACACCGTCCCCACCTCCCCCAGCTCTCGCCACAGGTCCCTCGACAGGAGTGCGGGAGGAGAGAGCCCTGAGCTGCCCCGGGACCAAGGGCCGCCCAGTGCACCCCGCCTCTCCATGGGGTTCACGTGGGGGCCCTGGAGAAGCCCGATGGTCAGATCCGAAGCTTCAGAGTGACTTTCACATCAAAGCTTCTCTGTGGAGGCCGGTGGCCGAGGCCCTGCCAGCGTCCACACCCAGGGCTCTGCCCCCCCATCCTGTAAGGCAGGGTCCCCGTCCCTGAGAGCTGTGTAATTACTTCATTGTATGTTACAATGTAATCATCACAGAAATAAAGTGCACAATAAGTGTAATGCGCTTGAATCAGCCTGGAACCATCCCCCTCTGCTGGTCTGCGGAAAAACTGTCTTCCAGAAAAACAGTCCCTGGTGCCCAAAAGGTTGGGGACCGCTGCTCTAAGGAATCTCTTTTTTTGAGATAGAGTCTCCCTCTGTCGCCCGGGCTAGAGTGCCGTGGCGTCAGCCTCGCTCACAACAACCTCAAATTCCTAGGCTCAAGCGATTCTCCTGCCTCAGTCTCCCAAGTAGCTGGGACTACAGGCATGTGCCACCATGCCCAGCTAATTTTTTCTATATATGCTTTTTAGTTGTCCAGCTAATTTCTTTCTATTTTTTTTAGTAGAGACGGGGTCTCGCTCTTGCTCAGGCTGGTCTCGAACTCCTGAGCTCAAACGATCCACCTGCCTCGGCCTCCCAGAGTGCTGGGATTACAGGTGTGAGCCACCAAGCCTGGCCTCTACGGAATCTTTTGACAAATTCTAGACCAATATATTCCTTAAAAATCCAAAGGGCCCCATTGAAGGTGCTGTGCCTACGTGGCCACAAGATGGCGCTCAGAGCCACCCAGGCGGAGGCCAGCCCAGCCGGGCAGGGAAGGGAGACCCACCTTAAACAGGGGGTCCGCGTGCTCCAGGAACCAGCCCGCCACTGCGTGTCCAGCCTCGTGGTAGGCCACGGCTGCCTTCTCGCTGGGCTGCAGGACCTGGGTCTTCTTCTCAAGGCCTAAGAGCACAGTCCCGGGCGAGGCGGAGGAGGGGAGGAACGGGAGCTGCAGTGGGCACCGCGTCCCCACGCCCTCCACGGCCAGCACACGCCTGCCGCCACACCGGACCCCGCGGCCCGGCCAGCGCCGCCCTCCCCTCCCTGTGCACGGACAGCAGAGGCCCCGCTGGCTCCTCACTGCTCTTTGCCCTGCAGGAAAACGCCACCTCCCAGCTCCACGGCGGGTGCTCCCCAGGCTCCTCGCCCACGGTGGCCCCCTTTCCAGGGCCTGCGTTACGCCAATGGGACTCGCTGTGTGTGAGCTGCAGAGAGGCCCCGTGTCACCTCCTGCAACCTGACTAGACGTGACCCCACTCCACCGCATGGGGGACAAAAGGGATGACTCCGCCAGGGTCCCACGGCCCCGCTTGTGGGCAGGTAACAGGGCCAAGAAAAGGCACAGACAGGTGACGGCCTCGGCGCAGCCCAGCCACCCTGGATAAGCAGCGCACCAGGGCCCCGAGGACAGTCCTCAAGCAGCTCCGGTGAGGGTCTGCGTTTGGCTACTTGTTTGTACCTTCTGTATGTCACACCTCAATAAGGAGCTAAACAGAGAGGAAGCAGCAAGGATGACCTGCCACCTGGCCGATGGCCGTCTCACAGCTCAGGCCTGGGCCGTGAAGGACAGGGGTGGCACCTCCCGGTCTCCATCCCCAGACCAACCTCCGCGGCACTAGGAGTCCCTTCCCCACCGCTGACTCCAGCCCCCCAGGCTGACCCGGCTGCGCGTCCCAAGTGGCAGGAGGCCGTGTGACTCACCCCCTGCCCCGTCCGCTGAGCCGAAGACGACGCACTGACGTTCACTCCCTCACAGCAGTGCTGTCCCAGGAAAGCCCCGGCAGCAACCAGGGGACAGTCCCTGCAGCTTCCACAAGGCTTCTCCCCGGAAACCCACCCACTGCGGCTCCCTGCCCCTCCCTGCCCTGCCGTCCACAGCCAGCATCCAAACCTGGTTCTGTCTGTCCCCTCAGGCCCTCTCATGCCCCAAAGTCCTGCCCCTTTCAAGTCCTCAATGTTGTTCCCACAGGGGCATGAAAGCTGTGGCAAGATCCCAAGTCCCAAATTTGGGTTTAGAAAACTGGTCCCAGTTCCTGTATCCAGAATGAGGCTGGGGCCCGAGCGTGAGCCTGCCAGGACCCAGCTGCAAACGCGCCCCCCCCAGGGGCTGCGGGCTCACCTCCAACAACCCTCTCGATGGCCTGCTCAAAGTGCTGCTCCTGGACAAAGGGTCTCAGGTGGCGGGCAGCGATCAGCGCCGCTTCATTGCAAACGTTAGCAACATCAGCACCTGACGCAGGAAAGGAGAAACAGCCCACAGTCAGCGCTGTCCCTGGCCACCAGAGCTTGAGCTGGATCGGCTGTCAGAGGAAGGGCTCCACCAGAGAGGCCAGGGCTGAACTTCAGCGGAGAACTTGAGGGTAACGGGAGCTACTTCATCAGTCGCCATTATTTTTAGCCAAGTTTCCTGGTTTAACTTTATTGAGGTGTAATTTATATGCCATGACATCCACCCATTTTAAGTGTACATGTCAATGATTTTCAGCGAACTTTCAAGTTTGTGGGACTGTTGCCATGACCGAGTTTTAGGAGACTCCGTCACTGCTATGAAGGAGGCGCCTCCGCCCACGACCCGCGAGTCCCGCCCCTGGCAAACCACTCGCCGACTGTCTCTGCGGCTTTGCCTACTCTGCACATTCACACAAGTGGGATCACGCAACACGTGGCCTTTTGTGTCTCACTTCTTGCCCTTGGAACAATATTGTCCGGGTTCATGATCCACTTATCCACTTTGTAGCACGTGTCAATACCTCACTCCTTTTTACAGCTGAGTTCTTTTTTAGCATATGCCAGTTTATTTACCTTTCCGTCTGTCGGTGGACACTGGGTGTGTTTCTACTTGGGGCAGTGCAATTCCTGCCAAGTCCTCCCTACTGAGTCCTCCCTACTGAGTCCTCCCTGCTGGGGGCAGTGCTGGGTCCTCCCTGCTGAGTCCTCCCTGCTGGGGGCAGTGCTGAGTCCTCCCTACTGACTCTTCCCTGTGGAGGGGCAGTGCCGAGTCCTCCCTACTGAGTCCCCCCTGCAGAGGGGCAGTGCCGAGTCCTCCCTACTGAGTCCTCCCTGCTGGGGGCAGTGCTGAGTCCTCCCTGCTGAGTCCTCCCTGCCGAGGGGCAGTGCCGAGTCCTCCCTACTGAGTCCTCCCTGCTGGGGGCAGTGCTGAGTCCTCCCTGCTGAGTCCTCCCTGCCGAGGGGCAGTGCCGAGTCCTCTCTGCTGAGTGCTCCCTGCTGGGGGCAGTGCTGAGTCCTCCCTACTGACTCTTCCCTGTGGAGGGGCAGTGCTGAGTCCTCCCTACGAGTCCTCCCTGCAGAGGGGCAGTGCTGAGTCCTCCCTACTGAGTCCCCCCTGCTGGGGGCAGTGCTGGGTCCTCCCTGCTGAGTCCTCCCTGCCAAGGGGCAGTGCTGAGTCCTCCCTGCCAAGGGGCAGTGCCGAGTCCTCTCTGCTGAGTCCTCCCTACTGAGTCCTCCCTGCGGAGGGGCAGTGCTGAGTCCTCCCTACTGAGTCCTCCCTGTGGAGGGGCAGTACTGAGTCCTCTCTGCTGAGTCCTCCCTACTGAGTCCTCCCTGTGGAGAGGCAGTGCTGAGTTCTCCCTACTGAGTCCTCCCTGTGGAGGGGCAGTACTGAGTCCTCTCTGCTGAGTCCTCCCTACTGAGTCCTCCCTGTGGAGGGGCAGTACTGAGTCCTCTCTGCTGAGTCCTCCCTGCCGAGGGGCAGTGCTGAGTCCTCCCCGCTGAGGGGCACAGAAAACCAAAGTCTAGGTAACTTATTCCAGTTCCTAACTTCGGTACATAAATGGACAGCTGCCGTCCGCAGGGTCTCCGGGAAGCACATTCCAGGCGTGAGGCGGACGACATCCTCCACGCGCCAGCCTGGAGAACTGCTCACTCATCACCCTGCGGCAGACAACGGTACCTGAGCGTGAACACACCTCACTCAGCACTGGGCAGGACACCGTGACCTGCGGTGGCGAGAGGGGACGCGACCCCAGGGCAGAACGCTCCAGACGCGGCAGGCGCGGGTGGGTCTGGGTCCGAGGCTGGGGCTGCCGAGGGCTGCTGGGCAGGGGCACCTTGGGCAGGAAGCCCCCGCTTGGAAAGGCCTCCCCTCACTCCTGGAGCTAGACCACCCGGGCAGGGATGCATGTTTCACGGTATAAGAGACTGAGTTTTAATTAGAAAGAAGAAAGAAAAGCAAAAGAACCTCTCCAGCTGAGAGCTCCAGCCCAAGAGTAGAATGCAACACGACTCATCGCTCCAGCAGACGGCGTTCTGGTCTCTGCAGTAAAGGCTTATTAAGTCTGAACACAATTGAAACAGAGGGTTCTACGACCAGTGTGAGTGTGTTTATTACAGAGATGCCTCGCGGCCACAGCACGGCCTTGTCACTGCCAGCACGTCAGACGCTCGGGGAGGACTTCTCAGAAGCTCTAGAATCTGTCCAGAATCCATGCACAGAAAGACACCCTGGGCCGACACACCTGTCCTACTGCTCCTTACGGCTACACCCGGAGGTGGCAGGTCTGTGACAGGGAGGGGCTGGGCTGCAGCCCCCCAGCCCCCCATAAGCACTCCCCTAGGCAGCAGCATCGTCAAGGGCCTCTCTGAAGACAGGCATGTGCCCAGGGACCAGACAAAACACCTTGGCCACAAACCCTGACAGGAAAGGAGTGTCAAGCAGAGAGAAGTTCAGTCCTAACAGTGCATCATTTAGCAAACACCCCTGAGGGCACCTGTGAAGCCAGGCAGCCGCCCTTGTGGAAGTTCAGCTGAAGCAGTGTTCACTGGACCCAAGCACCCGGACAAACTCACGCTCCTGCAGGACAGGTGGTGTCTCTGCACAGAAACCCACAGCCAGCAGGGCCGGCAGCACACCACAGGGAGAGAAAAGACCTCAGTCAGCTATGGGACTGGCATTTAAGGAGAAACGGACAAACAGAATTCTTAGAAGCCAAACCTAAAAAAAGATAAAGTGGCCGGGCGCGGTGGCTCACGCCTGTAATCCTAGCACTCTGGGAGGCCGAGGTGGGCGGATCGTTTGAGCTCAGGAGTTCGAGACCAGCCTGAGCAAGAGCGAGACCCCATCTCTACCAAAAATAGAAATAAATTATATGGACAGCTAAAAATATATATAGAAAAAATTAGCCGGGCATGGTGGCGCATGCCTGTAGTCCCAGCTACTCGGGAGGCTGAGGCAGGAGGATTGCTTGAGCCCAGGAGTCTGAGGTTGCTGTGAGCTAGGCTGACGCCACGGCACTCACTCCAGCCTGGGCTACAGAACAAGACTCTGTCTCAAAAAAAAAAAAAAAAAAAAAAGATAAAGTCAGGCCATTACATTAAGGAAGTCTCCACGCAGCAAGAAAGTGCGTGTAACACCATTCTGTTAGAGTAGTTATTGGAAAAGTAAAACCCTGTTTTGTCTACGCCCCAAGGGTGGGACCCCTCGAGACCCCCACCACACACGAATTCTCAGCCAAGGCCTCGGCACCCCCGACCTCTCCAGGCCACCACAGACCTCGAGCAGGGTCCGCCGCCCTCCTTCCCGGTAGGTAGCCTGCAAATTCCCCTCACCAGACCCCTGGCCAGGTAATACTGTACAAAGTGCTTCCACGCGATTTCCTTTCCACGATCTCGAAAGTAGAAGTAGAAAAATCCCATGGCAACGCCTGCCCCCAAAACGGCCAGACTGCGGAAATCCTTGTTGTCCCAGGGGACCTCGCCCTGTGAAAGAAAAGATGACATGTTTCCCAGTTAAATGAGGGCAGTTTCTTCATGAAAATGGCTATTTCCTCTTTCAGATGTTATCCGAAAAGCTCCCCAAACCTTCCCTCCTGATTCTACGTGACGTGGCCTCAGTGTGTGGCGAAGCCAAACCGCTCCTCTGCTGAGGAAAGGCCTCCGCAAGGTGTGTGAAACATACCCAAAGACACCTCGGGAAGCAGAAACCCAGGGAGGTGCTGCCTTTGCGGCCAGCTTGTTAGAGTTACTTCTTATCTGGTCATTCAACACTAGATAGAAATTGCAACACATTTTCAGAAATTAATTTATTTGAATCTTTGAACTAATCCTTCAACTTAGCAAGCAGAAAGATTGCTGTGGGTTTGAATGTATGCGTCCCTCCAAAATGCATACGTTAGAACACAACCCCGAGGTGCAGGCCCTTGGAAAGTGGCTGGGCGGAGCCCTCGCGAATGAGACCGGTGCCCTAATACAAGGGCCTGAGGGAGAACCTTCATCCCTTCCACCCTGCGAGGCGGACGCAGCCATCGTCCCCTCTGGGCGAAGCAGCGTTCAAGGCACCATCGCAGAAGCAGAAATCAGGCCCTCGCCAGACACCAAACTGGTCAGCACCTTGATCTTGGACTTCCCAGCCTCTAGGATGGTGAGCAATAAACTTATCCTGTTTATAAACTACCCAGTCCACGGTATTTTGTGACAGCAGCAGGAACGGACCGAGACAAAGACCACACGAACCGCAGGCTCTGCGGTGACGGAGCCCTTGGGGGAGGCGCAGGGGCTGGGGCTGGCCCTCGGACCCACACACACCTTCTGCGTCCGTCTCCACTGGGCAGGGCCTGCCCGCTTCCCTCCTCTCCTGCCTCCATCTCCGCCAGCCCAGCGTTCTTTGGGTCACCAGCTTCTACGAGAAAACAAAGACTGACTTCAGAAAACAATTACATATATGACTTTCCAGAGAAAGAGGATTAAGAGAATACAAAACACTTTTCAACATACAATTTTAATAACACCAATGCCTTCTGGAAATAAACAGGGAACAGCAAGAGGAAGAGACTATTGCCAAGAAGTAGCTTCAGATACATCTAAAAATCCCTCAAATTTCACCTTGCTGGCTTCAAACCTGAGCTTTAATAGCAAAACTTTTTTTGGCTAACAGTCCCAACATTGGCTGTAGTTACGGGAAAGACAGCAAGCAGTAAGGAAAGAAAACGGTGAGGCAGGCTGGCACAGGCGTCCCCTTCCTAAGAGAACCAAGATGCATGTCACCTGCTCTAAGCAGAGTCCACCCCTCCTCAGAAAACCTTGCCCCTTGTGACCTACAGACTATTACTATCAAGGTGGAGTCCCATTAGCCTCTTCCTGTAACCCCAAAATACCATGAAAACGTGGACAAGGCCAAGGTGACCCCAGAAATGAAAAAAATCATATTGTAAAATAAAGTAAAAATTTGCACAAATTTCAGGACAAACCACGAGTCTTTACAGAAACATTCCATTTGTAGCACGGTACATCACCACACGTCCCAACACACTCGTACGTTTCCTGTTCCGTGACCACAGGTACCTGAGCAGGACACATTTCACAGGAGAAACACACGGAACAAACACGGACTTCACCAATCCCCAAACCCAACCCACACCACCAAACCTTCATGTAATTTAAAAGATGATTTGTCAAGGCTGAGGGTCCAAACAAGGGGAGAAGATGCTGAGAGACAAAGACAAGGAACGGAGTGACACGGGTGACACCCTGAACAAGGGAGGAGAACGTCAACATCACACACTCACAGACCCACATGCTGTTAGCTCCCAGGCAGATTAACGCCCAAATTAGTGAATGTTTTAAAATTACTCAAATGTAAAACGTGACAGTCTAATTTGTCAAATTGGCCCTTTTACCTTTTTTGGACCTATTGATTTTTGAGTCTATTTCTTCTACCCCTCTTCAAGTACTTCGCAAACCCTTAGGGACAAAATGATGAGGTTCTAGTACTTTAGGAGAAGAATCACACTCAGGAAATCAATCAGAACGTCCAATCAGCACAGAGGAAGTAGGAGAGAACTCAGTTGTCTTTCCTGACTTTCTTGCTTGATACAATCAACATGCGCCCCTAGGCCCTAGTGCTGGGGCGCGTCGTCTTCTCTGCGAGACCCGGTCTCCAGCGGCCTCTGTGAGCACTGTCCCTGGAGCACTCAACACAGGCCACGGCCTGCTCTGAAGGGCTCTAAGCAGACAGATGTGCTCTAGGCTGACTACAGTCTGCACATCATCTCTGTTTTACTTTCCAAACATGAGGCTTGGCTGGTCCTCAGAGTCAGATATGCAGAAACAAAAATTTGTTCCCATACCTTCCAAAGATTCACCTAGAAACCTGCTTCTAAAGGAGTTTCCCTTTCGCCAGCTTTACTGAGATATAAAAAACCACAAAGGCATGGAGAAGCTGCTGTCATGTGGCTCAATATGGAAGCCAGCACAGGGGAGGACAGGCGCAGCCTGAGTTCTCCTGCTCCTCGTCCTCTGGATAATCCCTGTGGGAGACACAGTCCCTGCAAACCTCGTGCTGCTAGTGACGGTAGGGGACAGACAGGTACCTCTGGGTGGTTTTGAAGACAGCCGCTGGGAAAATGACACAGGTCTCCCCTGCAGAGCCAGCTGCTGACACTGGATCTCCCGGAGGGCCTGAAACGACACACGGTTCCTTCACCAGCTGCTTCTGCAACATTGTCTCAGGAAGGGCTGGAAGAGGCAGGATGCGGGCGGAGACGGAAGCTTGCTGCCTTTATTCACCTGCTTAAATATACTATTAAAAGTATGATTCAACAGGATAAACGGGAACAAATTCACTACATAAATGCATAAAGAATTTTCATAGCTACAGCAAGCAACAAGACCCCCCCAAAACAAAAAAACTAACCATCGCTTAGTAACTTAAAATATTACAACTTCAAAAACAAACATAACTGTAAGACTAAAATCTAAAATTGTGTTAAATGAAAATACTGAAATACACTATGACTCATCTTTGATCAACCAAGAGTTGATTTAAAAAAAAAAAAAAAAAAAAAGATGAAATCTCACTGTGCTGCCCAGGTTGGAGTACAGTGGCTACCTACGGGTGTGATCACAGTACACAACAGCCTCAAACTCCTGAGCTCAACTGATCCTCCTGCCTCAGCCTCCCAAGTAGCTGGGACTACAGGCCCAGGCCACTGTGCCCAGCAAGAGGTTAATGTTTTTGCCAAACTAAGAAGGCAAATAATTTTCCAGACCTTCCTGTATTTTCTTCAGTCCTCAAGGAGGAAAAGACCAGTTTTTACCATAAGATGCTAACAATACCTAACACATTAGTTAACGACAGGACTAGAAACGATTTGTATTTTTCATTATTATAAGTCAAATGCCATTAAACAAAAACCACTGCAACATACTTAAAAAACAACTACTACTAATTGTATTCAACAAAAATTCCAACATAAGCAAAGAATCTGGATTGTCCTCAGTATTTTACTATTATGAAATCAGACTCATAGTTGACATAGTTGGCAACACCTACGTTATTTCAGCAGCATTAACATTCAGGGTAATTATGTTCTGATGCTGTGAACAAAGGGAAAAAAATCAACAACAAAAAAGAATAAAATAAAAAAAAATAAAAAGAAGAAAAAATAAAAAAAAATAAATAAATAAGAAAAAACATTCAGATAAGGCAGGTTCTCATCCCCCAAATTATTTTAGGCTTTTACCCCAAAATAAGTTCATTCCCCAGTTAGTAAATTGATAATCAACTAAATTATTCAAATTTCCACATCAAACACCACCACAGACTAAAAAATAAGGTATGCTACGAAAATGACATTAAAATTAGGGAAAAATCCAAAAAAAGCTCAGAAAGATGCTGGTGGCAAAGGCGATGACACCACGCCACGGAGCAAAGGCTGCAGGGCTGATGAGGACTTCTGCACCGTGAATGGATCCCCCTGCCTCAGCAAGTCAGCCCAGCACTAACAAGACAGTTCCCAGCACAGACTCAACAATGAAACCCAAAAGATGCCACGCAGGTGCATCACCCTGACTGGGGTTTGGGACCCAGGGTATGACCAACAGGAGATCCACACAGAGAACAGAAGCTGGTCATTACTGGGCACTGGAGGGTGCCGGGAGCTTCTCAGTCACCTCACTCAATCCTCACTGCCCATCTGAAAAAGGAGATGCTATCACCCCCACTGGAGAGACAGAAAAGCAGAAATTAAGAGGTAATGTGAGTGCCTGAAGTAAACAACGTAGCTGGAGGTGTGTGATGAGAATGCTGGCACCCAGGCCTTCCAGGGCTTCTCCAGGACCCCGACAAAGAGAGAGTACCCTGTGCTGGGGCTCTATAGATCCAGGTAGCCTACAGCCCTTGAGGTACAAAGTACGACTCTATAGAGCTCCAAAACATCCAATTCCTTTGGGGTTTTTTTCTTTGTTTGTTTTTTGTTTTTTTGAGACCAGGGTCTCACTCTGTTGCCCGGGCTAGAGTGAGTGCCGTGGCGTCAGCCTAGCTCACAGCAACCTCAAACTCCTGGGCTCAAGCAACCCTGCTGCCTCAGCCCCCTGAGTAGCTGGGACTACAGGTATGTGCCAAAACGCCCAGATAATTTTTCTATTTTTTGTAGAGACAGGGTCTTCTCTTGCTCAGGCTGGTCTCAAACTCCTGGCCTTAAGCAATGGTCCCGCTTCGGGCTCCCAGAGTGCTGGGAGTACAAGTGTGAGACAAGAGCAAGGACAGCGTGGGCAGCAAATCGAATGAGAGATGAGCACGTGGAAAACTCCACAACACAAACTCCCCCTGCGCAGCGCTGTTAGGGTTAACTATGAAACACAGTGCCACCTCCCCTCCTGCCTTGCTGGCAGCTTCAGCCCACCAATCGTGAAGTCCTCAAAAGAGGGCAGACCACGGGGCTGAGCCAGTGCCCGTCTTGTTCACCATGGTCTTCCCTGGCAGTAGACTGCCAACAGATACTTGCCTAGCAAATGAGATAAGGATGAATGATCCAGTCTAGGAAGGAACCCACAGACCATCCAAATTCCTCCCTTCCTAAAGACATGGAGGCCCACTGCAGTCAGTGATTCACAACTCACCTGTGCCATACCAGGCCGTAGACTTAGGATATTACTGACTTTTGACCCATGTTAACCAGAACAACCCTCTGCAATGCTGAGATGCCACATGACCACAGGTGAAAGACTCCGCTTTCACTGACGTTGCTAAAAACAAAACTATCCTGCAGTTTCCCAAATGAATGGAGATGAGGGGGGACATCATTCCTGAAGCCAGGACAGAAAATAAGTTCATGGAGTCCTTCCTATTTAACTACTGTCTGAACACCATGATACCTTTCTGGGAGCAAAATTCAAAACTTCCGCATTAGTGCATCAGAAAAAAAATGCACTGTGACCGCCGCCCACTGGGATGTATCAATACAGAAATAAAACAATCTTAAAACATGGATTATTCCATACGTTTCTTTTTCTATAAAATAGGGTCATACTAACACCTACCTACGGGGCAGGTTTAAGACTAAAACGAGACAGCCCTGTAAAGCCCTTAGCGCCTGAGCCTGCAAACAGTATTAGCTGTTATTAGAGTGGCAGAGCTGGGCTCAACCAACGCTCGTTGAATAAAGAACAGCTCACAAAGCTCTTTCACGTCTGTCACCGTATCAGCGACTCTGAGGTAGACAGAGCAGAGCTGTTACTTCCGCTGAGCCTCCCAGTCTAAGCAACACGGCTGGCTGGCGGCGGGGAGGGACTCAGGAGCTAATGCGGCTCTTTGGAGAGGAGAGAAAGGAGGCTGGAGGCTCCTGCTCAGTTTCCCGAGGGGAACGGACAAAGGGCCGGGCATCTGAGAGACAGCGGGAATTTCGAAAGAAGTGGGTGGAAGGGGTAGCGTGCAGGCGAGGAGGAAGAACTCGGAGGACGGGGACAGTGCGGCCAGGGAGCGGGAGGTTCCGGCCAGGGGCAGCCGACATCATCGCAAAGGACTCGAGCCGCAGAGCCCGCGGCCACCGCGCCGAGGTGTGGCCGCCCCCCGCTGCCCCGCGCCGGCTGGCGCAGGTGGATGGCGTCACCGCCGGCCGCCGGAACCAGCAGACAGGGCCTCCATGCTCACCCGCCGGGCTATGCCAAGGGCCCTCACGCTGGTCCCGGCCGTCCTGTCGCCTCCCGTGCCACCAGCACATCGCCACACCACGGCGAGGGGCCCGATCACCGTTCGACTGCCGACAGCTACCATCAGCCGGTACAACATCCCCCGCCCCCAACCTCGCGCCGCTAGGACGCGCGCACGCGCAACAGCAGACAGCTCATAGGGCACCGCATCCCCGCATGCGCGCTGCGGGCTCAGGGAGGCCGAGCGCGTGCGCAGTATGGCCACAGCGCCGGCTGGGGACCTCTCTTAGGTGTCTATCCTCCGCCTGAGTAGGCGAGGAGCTTGCCGTGAGCGCCGCCTCGCCCTTCCCAGACAGCGGAGCGCAGAAACCCCAGCAGCGGACTCGGGCTAGGCGCTAGGAGGTGTCCCCGCGCTTTTAGACTTCTCTTAAGTCAGGCATCTCCACGAACACTCGCTTCTGGGGTCCTCCATGGGAAGCGGCTCACAAAAGTGAACGCTCGCGCTGCGCTCGCCCCGCCCGCGTACGTCGGCCGCGTCACAGGTGTCCCTGCTGGTTCCGCAGTCGGCCTGGGTTGTTGCGCCAATGTGGGTCGTGAACCAAGGAACTGATTAGGTAGACGTTGTCCCGCATTGTTCCCTTTTACGGATCGTCGTTTGGCTGATCGGTTAGTTGGTGGTTCTCTGGAGCCACAGGAGCCCACGCCACTTTTGCTGTGTCTGCGGCTGTGCCGTCTGGGAATTTGGACTTTGACACCATCGAGGCCCACGTGGACCTCCTTGGAGTCGAGAGCGAACCAGCCTGTTCCTGGGCAGTGGAGCTGGGCAGGCCTGTGGTGTCCCCCCCACGTCCCTAGGAGCATCAGCCTGCGCTACTTGCCTGCTCGTTTTCTCTTTCCCAAGTTCTTCAGGGGAGCATAGAGTAACCACAGTATTCTTGCACTTGAGGGTGCTGTGATTTTATTACATTTTTGAGGCAGAAATGCCTGGGAAAAGGCTCCTAAATGCAACTGTCACCCCTGGTAGCAAAAGGGAACGGAAAGCAATTACCTTTGACATCAAATTAGAAGTGTTAAGGCGATTTGAAGCAGCTATGATAGCTATGATCAGGGAGTTGTGGACAACATTGCAGTGGCTTGGGAGGAGCTCAAACCCGCAATAATGAACAGTGTGTGGCAGATTTGGCCTGAGCGTGTTCAGTCCCAGAGTTTTCCCCAGACAGATACCATTTCACAGCCTCAGCAAACCATTATGACCCTCGCCAAGCGTGTGGCCATGGCAGAGGCTGTAGAGGCTGCTGTGGACCAGCTGCTGTGGTCCCATGAAGATCTGTCAAACCAGGAGCTGGTGCAGCTGGGACAGGAGCAGGCAGCAGGAGAGGAGGAGAGTGAAGACACACCACCTGCCCTGCGCCAACTAACCATGGGAAAACCGTCAGCAGCATTCTCACACTTCGAGGCCAGCTTGCGGGTCCCTCCTAGAACCTGCCCTAATGGGGAGTGGATACCGAAAGTCTCAAGAGCAGTCGATGATGCAATAAGCTGCTACAGGGAATTGTCCAATGGGAAAAAGCAGCACTCTCGGCAACTATCTTGGGTCGTTTTTCAGTTTATGTTACCAAAAGTAATCAAAGTAAAGCCAGGAGCACCAAGATGACCCCGACAGCTGAGGCCCAGCCAAGCCTCTCTGCTTCCAGATGTTTAACATCCCTGGAAACCTTGCTGTTGGCATTTCCATTTTGACACCCCAGAGTATCAAATTTTGTCATTAAAATGTTATTTAAGTGTGTGCTTTAAAAAGATGACATGCAAGAATAGCCAGGAAAACATTTTTTAAAAAAGAAAAATTGCAAAGGGGAGACTAGCCTTTCCAGACATTAAAACTGTAAAAGCCTCTGTAATTACAGCAGGATAGTTGTCAGATCTGTGAGGCAGAATTAAATAGTCCTGTGGAGTAGAATAGAAAGTCCAGAAATAGATTCAGATAGACTTTTTAAAAAATGGTGCAGGACAACTGGTTAACAATTTAGAAAAAGTTAGATCTATATTTGATAGCCTACATAAGAATAAACTCCAAATGGATCAGGACTCTAAATCTAAAAAGTGAAAGCATACAAGTACCACAAACACACGTGTGATGCCTCTTTAACCCGGGTGCAGGGAAAGATGTATGACTCTAAATCCAGATGAAATAAAATACTAATGTGACCATACAAAAACATAAGCAAAACTCTTCCATAGGAAAGAAAACACCACAAATAAGATCAAAAAGCAATTCACAAACTGAAAGAAAATACTTGCAATATACCTGACAGATAACAGGCTAATATCCCTGATATGTGAAGAGCTCTTTAAGAAGAAAAAATAGCAAAAATCCAATAGAAAAATGGAGAAAAGACATAATTCGTAAACAAGAGATCCTGAAACATGAAAATAAGTTCAACCTCATTCATAATTATAGAAATGCAAAATAAAACTACACAGATACCGGCCGGGTGCGGTGGCCTGTAATCCTAGCACTCTGGGAGGCTGAGGTGGGAGGATCGCTCGAGGTCAGGAGTTCGAGACCAGCCTGAGCAAGAGCGAGACCCCGTCTCTACTAAAAAAAAATAGAAAGAAATTACCTGGACAACTAAAAACATATATAGAAAAAATTAGCTGGGCATGGTGGCGCATGCCTGTAGTCCCAGCTACTCGGGAGGCTGAGGCAGGAGGATTGCTTAAGCCCAGGAGTTTGAGGTTGCTGTGAGCTAGGCTGACGCCACGGCACTCTAGCCCGGGCAAAAGAGTGAGACTCTGTCTCAAGAAAAAAAAAAAGAATGATAGGCACGTGCCAGGAGGACCCGGGAGACAGGCTAAAAGGGCTCCCACTGGCCAAATCCAGGATAATTTGAGAATTAAAATAATTACAATAGAGGATTATAGCCCACAGAGTAAAATAGGATCTTTTTTTTTTTTTTTTTTTTTTTTGAGACAGAGTCTCACTCTGTTGCCCGGGCTAGAGTGAGTGCCGTGGCGTCAGCCTAGCTCACAGCAACCTCAAACTCCTGGGCTTAAGCGATCCTACTGCCTCAGCCTCCCGAGTAGCTGGGACTACAGGCATGCGCCACCATGCCCGGCTAATTTTTTGTATGTATATATTTTAGTTGTCCATATAATTTCTTTCTATTTTTAGTAGAGACGGGGTCTCACTCTTGCTCAGGCTGGTCTTGAACTCCTGACCTCGAGCGATCCACCCGCCTCGGCCTCCCAGAGTGCTAGGATTACAGGCGTGAGCCACCGCGCCCGGCCTTAAAATAGGATCTTGAGTGAATAAGTAAATAAATGGGGAGGAAGGAAAGCTCTTCCGTATGATGGACAGATGCAGAAGCAGTAATGGAATCAGAAAATCACCATCTGTCAATCATCATTGTGATAATTGAATTAGGCAATAATTATCAGCGGATACTAACATCAGGGGTGGAAGTTTGAGGAGTAACTGGACATTTATAGTCTCAAAGTATCTTCCCACAAGATACATACTAATTACAAAGGAATACTTAGTAATCTCATAGTGGGGAAACCGGGCCGACGCCATCCTACCCAGATTTCCCACGGTGGGACAGATTGGCATCGTGTGCTTGCCGATACACTCCGAGGAAGACACAACGTCACTGTTACAGAATTCCTGCCAAAAGTGCAAAGCTTGAATCCGAGACAAACCCAAACTGATGGACATTCTTCAAAATAGCCTACACTTTTCAAAAATGTCAATGTTTTGTCATATGAAAGAAGTCAAAGAGACACCGTAACTGGAGGTAATATGGGTTATGGGGGGGGGAGGGCGATGAAATCTGAACGAGGTTTGTTGTCGGTTTGGTACTTTGTCAGCGTTATTGTCCTGACAACTGCAGATTTGACCCACGTGGCCATGCACGGTCATGTCCGTGTTTGGGGGAATCCACTCGAGTATTTAGAAGCAAAGGACGTCATCTCTGCAGCTTACTGCCAAATGGTTCAGAAAAAAATGTACGTGCAGAGAAAGAATAAAGCAAATGGGGCAAAATGTTAACGTTTAGGGAATCGAGGAGATGGACAAATGGGAATGTTTTTTTGCAACTTTTCTATAAATCTAAATTTGTCAAAATAAAAATATTAAAAGAAAATTTCATAACCTAAAGGGGGAAAAACAATTATGTCCTCTACTATCCAAAGTGCAGCTTTAGCTGCTTGTAGTTTTTAATCGCAGGCACGTACTCAGGCATGCCAGCGCTCGGCCCACAACAGCCCCGGGCTGCCTTTCCTCCGGCCCCCGCGACGCCCCCCCTCGCCCCGTCCCCCGATTACGGATGAAGACACCTTCCACAGCAGATTCCTGGCGTTCCCTAGGTCATAGCCCCTTTGAGATCCTGGTCAAAACCATAGATCATGTCTCTGCAGAAAAATGCACACAAACAGTTTTGAGTCTAATCTGGAAGGAGAGTTTATGGTTCCCCTGAAGTACATCCATCAATTATCCTTATTCAAGGGTAATGGGAATGCCTTGAGCTGTGGTGGGGGCCCTGTTCACGGGTCTGACCTACGGAGCTGAATGAGGCTCCCAGGAGCTGGATAAGACTTGAGCTGAATCTCCTGTGATTTGCATAATGGCCAGTTTCTCATTGCCTAGGATACGGGCTGTCCTTCCAACAAGAGGACTCCAGAAAGAAGACAGCTCCGAGCACTTCCTGCATGCCAGGCACATCACTAAATGTTTCTGGGAACGCTAAAAACCCACGAGGTATACGTCGAAATCCCGTCTCATAGAAAAAATGAAGGCTGAAATTGTGTCGCTTCCCTACACATTGTGTCAGAGCCAACCAGGCCTAGGTCTAACACCAACAGATGTGCTTCTTCTCCCAATTAATCAAGAAATATGGCCGGGCGCGGTGGCTCACGCCTGTAATCCTAGCACTCTGGGAGGCCGAGGCGGGAGGATCGCTTGAGGTCAGGAGTTCGAGACCAGCCTAAGCAAGAGTGAGACCCTGTCTCTACTAAAAAAAATAGAAAGAAATTACCTGGACAACTAAAAACATATATAGAAAAAATTAGCTGGGCATGGTGGCGCATGCCTGTAGTCCCAGCTACTCGGGAGGCTGAGGCAGGAGGATCGCTTGAGCCAAGGAGTCTGAGGTTGCTGTGAGCTAAGCTGACGCCACAGCACTCACTCTAGCCCAGGCAACAAAGCGAGACTCTGTCTCAAAAAAAAAAGAAATATGAGTATCACAAGAATGGAAAAACAAGCACCACATGTACTCACCATCAAATTAGTATTCACTAATCAACACTTATGTGCACATATAGTAGTAACATTCAGGTGGGAGGGGGAGGCAGGTGGGAGAGGGGAGGAGGAGAGGGGTACATTCACACCTGATAGGTCTGGTACACACCATCTGGGCATGGACATGCTTGAAGCTCTAACTCCGGTGGGGCAAAGGCAATATATGTAACCTATATTTGTACCTCCATAATATGCTGAAATTTAAAAAAAGGAAAAAAATGTAAAAAATCAAAAAAATATGGCCAGGCGTAGTGTCTCGTGCCTGTAATCCCAGCACTCTGGGAAGCCAAGGCGGGAGGATCACTTGAGGCTGGGAGTTCAAGACCAGCCTGTGCAACGTAGCAGGACCACAACTCTACAAAAAATTTTTAAAATAGCTGGGCGTGGTGGTGCACACCTGTAGTCCCAGCTACTGGGGAGGCTGAGATGGGAGGACTGCTTGAGTCCAGGAGTCTTGAGGCTGCAGTGAGCTATGATTATGCCACTGCACTCCAGCCTGGGTGACAGAGTGAGACCTTGGTCTCAAAAAAAAAAGAAAGAAAAAGAAAGAAGAAAGAAATGGTACTTCACCCTAAACCAGATTACATTCAACTCCATTGGATGAGGTTGTTATTCCCTAAGCCTACAACTAACTGGCTTGTGTATCAACACACTCTCAGCTCTGTCTCCAATTCACCACACACACCAGAGTCTATAGGACACCACTTTAATGAGACAGTGACAGTGGGATTGTTACAACTGGGCATCCCTCAGGCCAGCCTAGCCCCAAGCTAAAGAATCGTCCCCCTGCGTGTGCTCTTCTGTGCAATGACACCCGTGCAAACCACCTCCTTGCTGGGTTCTCCCCACCGTGCTGTGGACGGGTACAAAAGCCCACACGGGATTCTGTTCAAAGACTTTGTCATCCAGAAGGGCAGGTGAGGCAGAGAGGTTGTGTAGGTAAAAGATGACCCAACCCTTTGTCCAACAAATGCCACCCTGCTTTTTCTACGGACACAGCAATTTGTGACTGGAGCGTGATGACTGCACAGGAGACTTGGGAATGGCCGACGCTCAGGACAGGAACATGATGCAGTCATGAGGAATGTGCAGATTGAAGGACGTAGGAAAAGGGCATTTGGCCTTTAACCCCCTCCTCACCCCAAAGACGAGAAAGCAGGACAGGGACCCACCACTGACACGACCTCACAGCGCCCTCTTTGAAGGACTTGGTTCCCTTCTCCCCATTCCACCCCGAGGCAGGTCCACACCACTGCCCCATCCCCCAGATGGGGAAAGGGAGACAGAACAGACAGCAAGAGCCACATCTAAAGCCACGGTGTGGGGCGAAACGACACCGCCCCGTTCCTGTGGGTGCAGAGGGCAGGGCAGGGGCGATGCTGGCTTTGTCTGCCCCTCAGGGGCCAGTGAGCCAGGCCGGCCTTTCTGCTGACTGAGGCATCTCCTCCTGGGCTTCCCGGCCAAAGGTAGTGGAGTCCCAGCAGCGACGGTCCCTGCCCTCTGCCCACCTGTGCCACCCATGTGCATCAGCAGCCAAGCACAGTCCAGGGAGAGGAGGAGGGAGGGTGCCAGCCGTCCCTGCTTCCCAGGAGCAAGACTGGGAAGCCACGTCCCGAAACGTCCCCTCCTACAGCTGGATCTATAACCTACAGTCCCCTACCCTCAACGCAGGATCTATAAAGTGCAAATACGGAGGCCAAGCGAGCCCCCTTCCCTACTGAGGAGCTGCAGGTCTCGTCTGCTGTCCAGAGGCCCCTTGTCACGTGCAATGAGGGACCTCCCTCACCCCCTGCCCTCCTCCTCCTGCATGGGCTGCAGGCTTCATGCCCAGGTGCATGTAGGAAGACCCACGCGGGATTCTGTTTAAAGACTTTGTCATCCAGAGGGGCAGGTGAGGAAGAGAGCAAATACTCCCAGCTCGTGACCGGCGCCACACACACACGAGACCCCTGGCTGGCCATCTCCAAGCCAGCCAGAGGCCTCCACGGGCAGCAGGGACGCAGCTCCTCAGGGACAGATTTGGTCCTGAGAAATGCCACCCGGGCCTACCGTAAATGACCCTGTGGCCTAACCTGGAACCTCCCCTGGGGCACAGTCCCTGCGCCACACCTGGAGGCCGAGATGTCTTCCTCAGGCTGCACCCCCGGCCTCCCAGCCTGAAGAACCAGGGTGAGGCGGGCTGGGCCGTGGCCGGAGCAGCTACAGGTGTGCCCGGGAGGGAAAAGCTCCACAGGCCCCTTCCCTCCCTGACCCCCGGGAGGACTTAGAAGAACCTCAGGAGGCCAAGACAGAGGCAGGTCCCTGGGAGACAATCGTGAATGGCCCCAGCCAGGGACAACCAGAAGCCCCACAGACAAGTGGCTGGAGCAATGGGAGCCTCCAGGTAGAACCCACACTGTCACAGCAGGCCACACTCAGGCCCGGGACATCCTCAGGTCGTGGGGACCACTGCTCTGAAGCCCTCTGGGGGTCTGGGACAGGGCCCAGGGCACCTCCAGAGCCCAGAAGCCCTGGCCCAGGGGCAGGCAGGGCTCTGTGCGTGGGGAGGTTGGAGGTCCTCCCTCACTCCACGGAATCCTGCAGGGGGGGCGGGCCCCCTCACGGCAGCACAACCAGGTAACAGCCAGCTGCAGCTGCCCCAAGTGCCACAAAGCACCTGGGGGGTGACGGTCCTGCTCACCACCTCCCTCCCCCCACAGGGGTGGAGAGGTCCGGGGGCTTCACCCCGGGGTCTCCAGAGCGGAACAAACAACTTGACTTTGGCAACGCCAGCGGGTCAGTGACAGGCAGTCCAGGCGGGGACCGGTGTCCTCCTGCAGCCTCAGGCGTCCACGTCCGGCCCGGGCTCCCGAAAGAGCGACTGCTTCCGCAGGCTGAGCCGGGCACACTTGGGGCACGTGGTGGAGTTGTCGTAGTAGCAGTCCCTGCGGGCAGGGACAGGTTGGGGCCTTCGGCACGGAAAGTTCTACCACTGCGTCCTCACAAGCTGCTTCCGTCAGCTCCCATCACCCTCGACGGGCGGGGGGGGGACTGAGGTTCAGAGATGTCACCAACGGGCAGAAGCAGGGTCTGTGCCCAGGTGTGACTGACCGTGCGGTGTGTGTGTGGTTGGCACTTACCCGGCACGGCGAGGGGCCTCCCTAGGTCCTCACCGTGCCCGACATCCCTGACAAGACCCAAGCTGATGGGGCCGAACCAGGCAGTCACCTTGGCACTGAGCTCTTAGTGACTGTCACCACCTGTCCTTATCCCCACTGGCCTCCGCCATGGTCCCCACACTGTGCCTCAGGGGACCCCAAGGCACTGCAGGGGACCCCACAGGCCAGTTCACATTTGTGAAGAGACCACGGCGATGTCTGACATCTGTCAGACACCGAGCAAACTACTGGCTCCAGGGAGTTCAGTTCCAATGTCGGTTTTTGCTACAGTTCCTTCTGTGACGTCACAGCTTTGCCGAGCGGGGATTGCAGCAGGCGCTACGATAAATAGCAAACGCCCGGCGAAAACCAGTGGATGGGAATGGGGGGGGGATGGGGGGGTGGTTTCCCACCTGGCTGCAGGTTTGAGAAGGTGTGCAGCGCCCGGCACACAAACACGTATCGTTAGTAAGTAATTGTGCTTACTGAAAAATGAAATTAGCATATTTTTCTTCCAATCTTTGTGTGTTATTCTCCCCAACAGCCACTAAATCTTTAGTGACATAAATAAGTCTTTAGGACATAAAGACTTACAAAGTTGTTTGAACACAAGTACTCGATAAACCAAGGTGTTAGGCATTTCCTTTGGTCCAGGGACACTTTGAAAAAATTACCGAGACACTAAAGGGTGCCAGGAACTAGAAAGTCTGGGAACCTCCACCTACACTAACCCTGAGCGAGTGACTTGGATCCTAGCGGAGGAAGGAAGCAGTTCAGGTGCCGTGAACGCACCTGGGGGCAAGCCGGGGCCTCCGGTGACTTCTAGTGCAGTCACAGACAGCAGGGTCTAACTCCGTGTCTCTCAGGGTCAGCAAAGGGCCTTGAAAATCAGCAGCAAAGATGCGAATGTCTGTCTCTCTCTCTCTCTCTCTCTCTCACACACGCGTGTGCACACACACACACCACACACACACACACACACACACACACGGCGCAGCTCCCGCGGGACCAGCCACACCCACCTGTGGAAGACGGCTGAGCAGTCGGTGCACACGGACGTGTGGCTGTCAAACGGGAACAGCACGTCGCCCTCTCTGCAGAGCTCACACACGAAGCCCTTGGCCTGGCACCGCTGGGGGGGACAGTGGGCGTTGGGGGGGGCAGGCAAGTGCCGGCTCTGGAGGGCAGTCTGAGGACGGGGACACTGCGGCTGGGCGTCTCCTGCCAACTCCCGCCCTCAGGCCGGGGGCAGAGGAAGAGCCCCCGAGGTCCCCTCTGGAGCAGACCCCCCAAGTTGGGTACAGAGCCCACCTCGCAGTCCAGCTTGATGTGCTTGGCGAAGAGCGTGTGGATCTCGGTGAGGGAGCAGCCCAGCCGGCCCAGGCGCACGTCCAGGAGGTCCTGCACCGAGTACATCTCGTCGTTCTCCACGAAGTGCTGCCGGTCCTGGAGCTGCGAAGTCCCCGAGGCCGTGACCCCAGGCAGCAGGAAAGGACCCCCATGGCCCACCCAGGGCCACTCCCAGTGCCAGGGGAGCAACAAGCTTCAGACGGTGTCTGGGCCCCAAGAGCAGAATCCAGGAGCACGGGGGGGCATCAGGGAGGGAGGGGACCAGGGACACGTTTCTCTTCCCTCCCCGACACAGCCCCTCCAGCCACACTGCCACCTCACCGCTCCCGTCCCCTCCCTGTGTGCACGGCACCCCCCTTGCTCCATGCCTCCCCCCAACTCATCCTGTCCGCAGTGCTCAGCACCCTGACACACTACTGTTTCTCTCATCCTGCCTACCCGAGGGACACTCGCTGAGGGCAAGGACTCCTCCCTGTCTTGTCCACTGGTCCCCAGAGTCTAGAGCAGCGTCTGTGAATGTTTGTAGAGCAAATAAATAGCTGAAGCTTGAAGGCTGCCTTGTGGGCAGCCTGCCTGGGGGGCCAGGCTGGGTCTACCCGGGGAGATTCACAGAAACCTGCAGCAACAGCCCCGGGGTTTCCCAAGTGGAAATGAAGAGAACACTTTTGCGGGTAGAATACCTGTTTGCCTGGTTCCTTGGGACAGAGTTCAGGAGACCCCGTGCTAACGACACTACATATACAAGCCATTAGGCTGTCTGAGAAAGAGCTGAGCATGACTCGCCCTGTCACCCTGGCTCCCCTGTGTCTCCCGTCCTGGGCCGGTCCCTCTGGCAGTCTGACCTGCAGCAGCAGCCGCGCCTCCATGGCCTCCTTGCACGTGATGAAGTACGGCTTCATGAGCAGGATGTCCTGGCGCAGTTTCTGTGGACGAGGACAGCGGGTGGGCCTCAGCCAGAACGCGGCGCCGACACCGTGCCCACGTCTGCACGGCTGCCGGCTGGCCCCGTGCCGGCGTCTTAGGGGGCCCTGTGCACGGGTGTCTCACCTTACGCTCTGGGGGCCGTGCCCTCAAGGTCCCCAGAAAGGTCCCAGGTCTGAGGGCTCCAGCCAAGCTCAAGTTCAAACCACAGCTTCTGGGCTGGGCAGGACCTTGAGGTTCATCTGTCACTGCCCACGGAACCCTCCGCTCACCTGAGCCCCACGGGCACGAAAGGCCGCCTGTCCAGTCACCGGCAGCCATGCACACCTGACACACTGAGCCAAACTTCCAGAAAAATCCCCGCTCCCTCCCCAGCCTCTGCGGCCTCAGCAACTCAACTTGCTGCCTCACCACCTCCAGCACCCTCTGTCCTCAGCCCCACCCACCGCCCCGCACGCTGGCTAAGAGAACGGGCCACACGCGGCCACCGAGGACGTGGAAGGCCTGGCCTGGACTGAGGCTGCTGTGAGTGCAGAATGTACGCTGGAATTCAAAGAGGTGGCACAAAAAAGAAAAAGGATGTAAACTATCTCAATAATTTTGTATTGTTGTGTGTTGAAATAATCTTGTCAACATACATTAAGTTAAACAAACAGATACTGGGTTAAATGAAATACATTATTAAAATTAACTTCACCTATTTCTTTTTACTGTTTTAATGTCGCTACTAGAAAATTTAAAATAGTCTCTACGCCTAGATCAGATTGCTATTGGACACGGCTCCAGCATCTTCCAGTCGAAGGGCAGGCCAGGAGCCCTGCTAAACCCAAGCAGGTGGTCTCCCCCCACTGCCCCCCAGCCCCCAGAGGAGAGGGTGGCTGGCCCTGCCGTGGGGTCCCCCGACGGAGCAGCCCTGCGCCCTCCGGCCCCGTCTCACCCGGATCTCTACCAGCTCCTCCACGTAGTTGAACAGCAGCGGGTTGATCTCGCGGAGCCTGAGCACCGGCCGAGACACCATCAGCGCCAGGTAGCGCATGCTGCAGCGGGACACCTGCAGGGCGGGGCTCGGTGGCACCTCCAGCACCGCGTCTGGCGGCCTCATGTCCCCCCACAGGCCGGTGCGGCCAGCAATCACCCCCCCCAGGGCACGCCCGCCCCACCCCCAGCCGCTCTCCCTCCCAGGGGCCCTCCCCTGCCGCCCGACCCCCGACCTTGCGAGGCTCGAAGTCCCAGTTGTGCACGACTCTCGCGGGGATGACGGCCAGGTCATTCCAGTGGCAGTGGCTGCAGTAGTACTGGCCGGTGTAGTCACACTGCCTCGCCTCGCTGGGCACACCCCCTGCAGGGCGTGGCCGTCACTGGCGTCAGAGTGGCCATCAGGGTCCCCGACTCACCGCCACCCCCCAGCTTCCACACCCCGTGGTCCACGCTCCCATAGACCACAGCCCGCGGGAGGCAGCCCACCGGGCCAAGGCACCCCCCCTTCAGACCTGACCCACCCTCTTCTCAGCCGCGAGACCTCAGGGGTCCAGCATCTCCCTGCTCTGTGTTCTCCTCAGTAAAACGGGACGGTAAGAGGACCCTGCCACAGGTCTACGAAGGGACCTCGTGAACTGACATCAGTAACTCTCTAGAAAGAAGGCCGGCAGGTGCCATGCACAGGATGGCTGTGTGGTTTTTTCCCTGTCCCTGTCTGGGTGGGCTTTGTGTGACAAAGGGCCACACACGAGGCTGAGTCAGGTCCAGCCCTGCAGGAACTGCTCGGTGACCTGTGCCAGCCTTGAGACGGCTGGGAGCTCGGCCTGCTTGCGTGGGGGGTGCCCGGACCACCCCCAGGTCCCCACCTGGCTCTGGCTTTCGCAGCCCCGGCTCCCCTGCCCCACGGCTCCCTGCCCCCACTCACGCAGAGAGATCGGTGCCCGGCACTCGGCACAGCGGTAATCCTGGCTGTCCAGCCCAGTCTCGGGACAGATATTCAGCTCATACTCGGCTTGGTGGCTGACTCTCGAGCTCACGCAGGGCTTGGAGATGAGGCCCAAGCACTTGCTGTGACAGCGGTAACAACACCCTGGGGGCAGGGACAAAACACACACCCTGAGAAGGGGGCGGGAGGCCCCTGCAGCCAGGCCCCTTCCCCCCGGGCTCCCCTCCAAGGCCCAGAACAATCCAGACCTCCTGGCACTGCTGTGGGTCTTAGAACCTCAGACCCTCCTGTCCTGAGCCTTGAGCCTTGCCCCTCGACTTCAGATGTGTAAACCCAGTGGCCGAGCTGCCACTCCCAACTCAAATCCTGTCCTGTCCGAATGGAACAAAAGGAATTCCCGCCCTTCCTTCCCAGCCTCCTCACGGCTTCCCATCTCGGATTTGAGCGACTCCATCTCCCCACTGCTGAGCCCAAACATGGTGAGTCATCCCGACTCCATTCTCCTCTCTCACATTCCATTTAGGACCCTGCAGCGGGCGCTAGACTCAGCTACTTCTCACGCCCACTGTCCCGCCCCAACCAGAGTGCCACCCCTCCTTTCCACTCATCTCGCCTCAGCCCACGCTCCATCGGCAGCCAGAATGACTCCGCTAACACCTAAGTATGGGCTGGGCACATGGCTAACACCTGTAATCCCAGCGCTTTGGGAGGCCAGGGTGGGAGGATCACTTGAGCCCAGACCAGGAGTTCGAGACCAGCCTGGACAACACAGTGAGACCCTGTCCCTACAAACAATTTAAAAACTACCCGGGCATGGTGGCACATGCCTGTAGTCCCAGCTACTCAGGAGGCTGTGGCAGGAGGATCACTTGAGCCCAGGAGCTGGAGGCTGCAGTGAGCTATCACGACACCACTGCACTCCAGCCTGGGGGACAGAGCGAGACCATGTCTCCAACAAGCAGCTGTGGCCCCCATTGCAGTTACAGAAAAGCCCCCAGCCGGCTCTAAGCCCAGCTCTACCCCACCTCCCCCATGTGCATCTCCAGCCGCAGGGCTCTCTGCTCCTCCTTGAAGGCACTGGACACACGGCAGCCACAGGGCCTTTGCACACCTGGCTCCCCTGCACCGTAACGTTCCTCCCTAGATACAGTCCTGACTTGTACCCCGACCTTCAAGTTGTTGCTTAAATGTCACGTGATGCCTATTCATTCTGCACTAAAGTCATACCCATTCCACCCCAGCACATGCTATTCCTGGTCCTGACTTTTCTTCACTGTCATGTGACTGTCTGACACACCACGTCAGTCCCTAGTTTGATTTCTCATCCCGAATGGCACTATCAGATGGGACTTTCTGCAGTCACGGAAATGTTTTCTCTGCACTGCCCAACGTGGCACGAGCAATGGAGACAGCATGATGGAGGAAATGAATATTCAATTAATATTCATGTTTGCAGAGCCGTATGTAGCTAGCGGCCGCCACCCTGGACAGCTCAGGTGTGGCTGTGAGCTCGGTGTGGGCAGGCATTTTGGTCTCCCACTGCTTGTGTCTCCAGCACACAGCAGGGTGCCGCGGCTGAGAACACTGCGGAGCATCCGCCTGAACACGACCCCGACACGGGAGCAGAGCTCTGGCTTCTGCACCCTGCCCCGAGGACCCAGACCACCCACCCAGCAGGAAGGGGTCGAGGTCTCGGCCCACCTGTGCAGGTGTACCAGGTCTGAATGAGCCCCCAGATGATAGTGTTGCACTTGTCACAGGTCTGCTTCACACTCTTGCTCTTCTCCTTATAGAAGCGGTGGTCGAGGAGCACTCGGAGGTTGGGCTCGTCCTCGTTGGGGTCCTGCAGAGGGTCGGGGAGGGGTCACAGGTGAGCCGGACTGCGGTTCCTTTCCCCTCACACACAAGCCCCTCAACTTATTTCTTGCAGGCATTGCTGGCGGCAGGGATTGTGAGCGTCGGCGCAGTGCCTGTCCCCTTGTCCTTTCTGCGCTAAAACAATGATCAGTCAGGCCCGGGCCACCCAGGTCACACGCTCCCTCCCCCGCAGCCTCACCACCAGGTGCTGCTGGGTGACTGTGGGGGCCCCGGACACGTGGCTGCAACGGTGCACACCTGCCCTGCCCCCCGTCTGCTGGTTGGCTGCAAACCCAGAAGACACGGTGTGGGGCCATCTGAGATCCCCCAGGGACTGGCAGAGCAGCAGGAAAGGGTGACCCAGGGTCCCCAACACCATCAGCTGCCACGTGGGCCCTGGACCACCTATGGGATTTTTACAGGAGGAAAATTACACATCTTCTTTAAGCCACGGCATTATCCATCTTACCACGGAGGTACCTACTTGCTAATGAATGTTCCCTTTTCTAAATTCCCAGGGACTCATGAATCTGCACAGCGGACAGAGTGGCTGCCAGGGCAAAGAACATACAGACCCCAGGAATGCAGCACGGACGTCTGCGGTTTGGGGATCCATTTACCTTCTTCTTCCTTTTTCAAGACAGACAGGGTCTCACCCTGTCACCCAGGCTGGAGGGCAGTGGCGCAATCACAGCTCACTGCAGCCTGGAACCCCTGGCCTCAAGGGACCCTCCGCCTCAGCCTCAGGTGTGGGCCACCACCCTGCCCGCTGCCCTCCTAGACACCACCCCTGGACATGCTGTCACATCACTCCAGGGTCACGGTGGGCCTGGCCCCATCCACTTGCTCTAGCGGATGGGCGCGTGACCCGGAGCTAGCCAGGCGGCCACCTTCTGTGGGTCAGGAGTGGGCCCAGCACTGGCCAGCGCACGTCAAGCCTGAGACTCTCGCTAGACCCGCCAGGACAGGAAGGCTCTGCGCAGGTCGCCCGCTGACGCACAGAAGGCCGCAGTCACTGGGGCCGTCTCTGCCGCCACACAGGGGCTGCCTGAGAATGGGGCAGATACAGCAAGCAGAGGGGAAAGACGGCAAGATTCCTGCTATTGTAGGATCTTTCAGTCACCAGCAAACACTTTTCTTCTTTTTGGTCTAAGCTGCTTGAGGTTGGGTTTCTGTCCCTTGCAACCAAGAGGGTCTAGGCTCACAGAGAAATAGCCTCCCGCCCACGGGTAAGGGCCCGGCTTCCACCCTGCCCTCTGCACCTTCTACCTCAGTCCCTCAGAGCCCAGAGAGACCCACCTCCCAGGAAGGAGCCAGGGGCTGCCCCGGGCTCTCCTGCTTCCCACAGTTCTGGCCTCGACTCCAGGCCCCCTGTGGGGGGGGGGCAGCACCCACCTTCAGCTCTTGGAGCTTCAGCCGGAGGTGGATGAGCCGCACCACAGCATCCTTCTGCTTCTCGGACTGTTCCGGCAGCTCCAGAATCACCCGCTTGCACTCCTCGATGGCCTGCTGCAGTTGCCGGATGTCGGAGGCCAGGAACAGGCCCTGCCGGGTTGGGCTGGGCGTTAGGCTTGGCCACACTCAGAGACAGCTGGGCCCAGAGCAGACCTCACACCCTACACGCAGACGAGGACGCTGACACCAGAGGGCTGAGGACTTGCTTAGGGCCGAGAGGGTTGGCGGCACGGTTAGGCCTGCCTCGTGCCAGGCCTCTGAAGACCTAATGTTTGAAGCTTTTCAAAAGACAACTTCCTTCTTTTAGAAACCCAGTTGCTTTTTTGGCTACACCATTTCCCTTACTTCTGAAGAACTTCCTCTTGGAGGAAAGCGGGGAAATGACATTTGCTGCCGTGAAGAGGAGCAAGTGGCCCCAGCTTAAGTCCAAGCCCAGGTGACAAGCCCGGGGCTCAGGGCTGGACGGGCCCCCAGACGCAGAACACTCCGCAGCCACGGGGGAGACAAGCTCAGGCCTCAGAGCTGGGAGCTCAGGCTGACCCTGCCCTCAGGCACTGCCTTCCTCCTCCGGGTGGCTGGGCAGCACCTTCCCTGGCCCCTGGAGCTCAATCTGTGGCCCAAAGGGAGTGTTCAGCCCATGTTATAACAAAGATACAAAACACATATATCAAACATGTATCTGTATGGGCAAAGTTTAAAGGCCACACACAAAATGAAAAGGCCACATACAAAATGAAAAGTGAATTAGAATTGGTATAGAGGGGTTCTGGCTGAATCTTTTTAAAATTTAAGTTACATTTTAATGTCACTATAATATTTCTCTCAAAAGTTGGAGATGGTTTGCATAAAACTAAATGGTTTTCAAACTTTTTAAAATGATTGATTGATTGATTGACAAGGTCTCACTACCACCCGGCTGGAGTGCAGTGGTGTGATCACAGCTCACCGCAGCCTTGAACTCCTGGGCTCAAGGAATCCTCCCCCCTCAGCCTCTCAAAGCACATGGATTACAGGCGTGAGCCACAGCACTTGACCATCGCTATTTTTTTAAATTATTAGAGCCCCCCCCCCCACCTTTTCTTTTCCAAAACAAGGCTTCCATGGAACAAAATATGGAACAAACAAGAGTGGCCCCGTGGTGAGGCGGCCAGGGGCTTCCTTCTTTCCCTCCCCTGCCCTCTCCCGGCAGCATGTGTACAGGACCCCTGAGGACGCCAGGTGGGATCAGCTCTCTCACGAGAACCTGGAGCTCAGGGGACGGAAACCCCAGTTCAGGCTGTCCCCACCTGCCCTCGCACAGGCGCTGAGGTTGGCAGCTGGGTGTCACGCAGGCCAGAGATTCGAGGCCCAGGAGCCTGGGCGGAGGCAGGGGCAGCTGCGCCTGAAGGTCGCGGTTCACAAGGGGAGACTCTCCCTCAGCTCCCGGGGTAGCGTCTAAGAGGACATAGCCCTGCGCTGGCAGCGCGTGACGAGGAAACCACTGGCCCCTCCTACCGTGGGGGATTCAGCCGGTCCCTTCTCCCTCCCAGATGCAAACCTTACCACGGGGCGGGAGAAGTGGTCCTCAGACAGGCCGAGATCCATCACGCGCTCCGTGCAGCGGAACTCCGGCTCCCCCGGGGGCGGCTCAGGCAGGGCCTCTGTGGGGAGGGGGCCGGTGTGGAGGGCTGCAGGGAGAGAAAGGTCAGCCTGAGGCCCCCATGCCCCAGGGAGGAGCTCGGACGGCTGGGGGGGCGGGGATGCAGGGAGCCCAGGGGAGGGAGACGCTGCTTGGTCTGAGGTCCGTCCGGTTTGCAGAGGAGCCCGTGTCTTCACGCAGACGGGAAAAGAGTCATTCAAAAAGATGAGGCAGAATGTCACTCAGTGGTGCTAAAATGCCCACAACACAGTATCATAGAACCATCCCCATTTCTGAGGCATCATAGATAAATAAATGCATGGATTGAAGAAAAACTAGGGGACGGCCACACAACCAAATCCACAAACGCGGGTGGGCTCCAGGCCACCTCTTGCCCTGTCCCCGAGACTCCCTGCTGAGCTCATCTGCAGTTTCTGTGGCTCAAACTGTCCTGACCCCCAGAGAAGTGGGGCTTTAGCACGAGACACTCTACCCGCTGACCTCTCCCCCTCCCGTTCTCAGCTCTGGGCTCACCCCACAGGTGTTCACTGAGCACCTACTGTGTGCCAGCCCTGGGTACCTCCGTGACAGGCCAGGCACAAATCCCTGCCCCAGGCGTGTTCCTTCTGGGGACACAGAAGCAACCCACAGAGCAAGTGAAAAGTGACTTGTGCTGCTGGGGAAAAGGGAGCAGCCAGCAGGTGCCAGCTCTCTGGGGACGCCCGTGCTCCCCCTTGAGGCAGCAGGAAGGAGGGAGGGTGGGGCTGGTGTGAGGGGTCGGATCCCTGCACGGCTCCGCCCCCCGGCACCCACCTTCAACGGCGGCGTCCGGGGCCTCCTCACCGGGCTCCTGCTCATGTTGCCTCGGCCCAGGCTGCTTGTTGAAGGGGTTGAGGTGGGCCTGCCGGAACCGGGCCAGCTTTTCGTCATATTCCATAGCATCCCACCTGGGGGCCAGGCAGCACCAGGGTGATTGCCCGGGTTCCAGGCTCGCCACAGACCAGCCCCTCTCCCCGCCCCTCTGGGGTCTCACAGATGAGGGTCTGGGTGGGGCATCTCCACGCCACGGCCTTGATCCTCAGCGACCCCCACCCAAACCCCCACTGGTGGTGTCCCCTCCAGAAGCGGCCATCGTGTGGTGGCACAAGCAGAGCTGAGAGAGGGCGCAGAGCCCATCCAAGGGTGCCCAGCTGGGTGTGGAACCCACGCTCCCTGCCTGCCAGCACGCGGCCCTGTGGCCCCAGATGCTGCGCGGCTCCAGCCCTAGGGCTGCCCAGGCGGGCGCCTTGCTGGGCTTCAGCTGCTGGATGCCTCGGGAGACACACCCCCCAAAACGGGGTCCTCCTTCCCGGCCCCTGACTCCAGGTGCTCCTTTCCCCACCGGAGGGCTCAGGGCTGGACACTCCGCAGCCAGTCCCAGGGCCATTCCCGCTCTGCCACTGACAGGTGACCTTCCCCGTGCCCCAGGGGAGGGGCTCTGGGGAGGACTAACTGGCCACACATGGAGAAGACTCCATAGATGCTTCTAGGCTGTGCGGGCACCTCTCGGGCCTGGGTTCCAATCCCACTGATGAATGATGTAGCTGGGAAGTGCCTGGTTCACTGCCTGGAGGAAGCCGAGGGTCAACGGCTGCTCCCCGCCCCCGCCCCCCAGGATTACAAACTGCAGAAGGCACAGGCACAAGGAAGGGGCTTGGTGGGGGCGAAGGAGGCAGCTGGCATTTGCTCCCCCACTGAACCACCTAGGCCGCCTTCCTCATCCGTAAGTGGGTCACCGTGAGGGTGAAATGAGTCATAGGTGGCAAACACAGAACAAGCTCTCTGGAAGGCTTGCTGATGCCGTCAGAAGCTGAGAGACTTTCTTTTCGGAGCTGTGTAGCGAGTGCACGGTGTTGCTTGTGCTGTCTCGACACCTGTCACAGTCTGAAATAACTTGTGATTACAAAAGGCAATCCCCAACTCCTCGTCTGACCCTTCCCCGAAAGAAAGAGAACTGAGCCCGGCGGGGACAGCCCTGCCCAGGGTCACACCGTGCGGTCACGGGAGCCGGGCCCGAACCCGCCCCGGCAGCTGCATGAGGAGGCCTCACTCCACCCCTCGCTGGCTGCCACACGGGTCAGGAGCCCCACGCGCCTGCGGGCCCTGTGGCGGGGGGCGGGGGTGGGCAGCACCCGGCACCCGGCGACGGGCAGGGGGCCGGGCAGGATACAGGTGCGCGGGCTAGAGTCTCACCTCTTTAGCCCTTTACCTGCTGACGTTGGGTGGGTCACACAGCACGGCAGAGTCACGGCAGCCACCTGACGCTCGAGGCCTCCTCAGAGTGTCCTACGGACACCCGGAGTGCAGGAGATGGGGCTGCCCCAACAGCCACCCACCCACTCCTTCCTGAGTGGGGAGCCCTCGTCTTTTGGGTTCTCACACCATTTCCAGCCTCCCGCGCAGCTGGATGTGGTCATGTGACCATGTTCTGACCAATAGGATGTGAAGAGAAAGATCGCGGGAGACTTCTGGGAATTATTCTTAAAGGGAGAGGATGCCCCTCTTCAGCCCTTCCTGGCTAGGAACTGTCTGGGATGCAGATGTAATGGGAGGAGCAGAAGCAGCCACCTTGGGCTGTGGGATAAAAGCTACCAATGATAACAGCAGAGTGACAAGATTGCAGCAGACGCCACCTGAGCTCTGAGCTGCTCACTGCTGGGCTTCATTCATATGAGACAGGAATAAACTTCTATATACACCGCTGTTATTGGGAGGGGAGTTTCTGTCTCTTGCAGCCAAAGACGTTTCTGACTAATCATCCCAGTAGCTTCATGGTGAAAAGGCAGATAGGCCCAACTTAATCCCTGCTCCGCCCCCTCCTGCCTGTGTGAACTTGGGTAAATGTATAAACCTTTGCTTCCAATTTCTCACATCTCAAATGGGGATTATAATATTAATAGTAATATATAGGGTTACTGTGAAGATTAAATTAGTCAGTACCAAGTTCTGAGAAAACTGGCCAGCACACAGAAAACTGGCCGCACCTGATAAACATCAACTATAACTTATTATCACTGTCACTATTAATTATAAGAATCAGACAGCCTTGATTCAAATTCCGGCTCTCTCAGTGACGAGCTACATGACCCCATTTTCTTGCCTATAAGTCAGAGGGCGCCTGCCTCCTGGGGTGGGCGGAGGATTAAGCACGCGTGTGTGTCAGTGAAGCCAAGTCCCACAGTTGCTCTGCGCAAACTTCACTGTTATCACGTGGTGACCAGCCCAGCCCAAAGGGACTGTCATGGAGGTGCAGGAGCCACTCCTGGGGGCTCTCTTGGAAACCTCCTGGTGTTTTAAAATATGGCAGAGGAGCTCAAAGGCAGGCACCCTGGCAGCAGCTCTCCTCTGGGCTGGGAAAAAAGCAACTTCTATTCACCTTCTGAGTGCAGGGCCAGCCCAGGCTGGCACAGAGGCAGTGAATGATCGAGTGGGGCAATCTGGCCTTTCAGCCCGTTTCTCCCCTGCCAAGTTGAAGAATCACATTTGCCTCTCTGCTGAGGGCAGAGGGACAGCAACCCAGCACGTGACCCAAGGGCCGCGGGGCGTAGCAGCAGCTACGAGCAGTGTCAGCCAGCCTGCCCCTCACCCCCGTCACCATACTCGCCCCAGACTTCTGCCCCCAGATTTGGGGCTTGACCTCAGAAAGGAACCAGCCGGAAGAGGGAGACAGAGAGCAAAGAAACAGGCTACTCCGCTCCCCCCTCTGGCCCCATGCTAGAGACCACCCCTCTCACGGTGTGTGCGGGATGGAATCCACAACTTAGCGATAAAGGAGACCTCAGAATAAAGCCCACAGGGCTCGGGGGCACTGAGGGATCCTGGGCTGGGCGGGGCTGACCTCTGTCTCCTGCCCCTGGCGTGGCCCAGCAGTGGTAACACGGCAGCTGCCGGGAGAGGACCTGATAATTTGGAGGGTGGGGTGGGTAAGTTCTGTCCTGTCTGCTCACACCCGGAACGCCTGCCAGGACGCAGGGCCGTGCAGAGACGGGGTTACTATTGCCACCCAAGCCTGGCGGTGCCTGCTACAGGGACAAGCCCCCCCAGAGCCGTGCCTCCCCCACCTTCGGCCCTAACCACACGGACTCGCTCTGGGTGCCCTGCGTCCCAGGCTTCCCACAGGGGCAGGTCTCTCCCGGCACACCCGCCCCTTCCGCCGACGGGGGCACTGAGGCTCGGGGCAGCCCAGCGGCCCAGGAGGGTCCCCTGGGCCCCAAGGGCCTCGCACAGCCCAGGCTGGCGTCAAGGGCGGGGGCCGCTGAGCTCACCGACGCCCCCTGAGCCGGGACAGGGCCAGACGGTGTGAGGCCCTGAGCTGCGCCCGCCCGAATCCTCCGGCGGCTCCGGGACAGCGCTGCGGGGCCCCGCGAGTCCCCTCCCCGCCGGCGCCCCCCGCTCACCCGGCCGCCGCCCTCGCACATCGCCCGGCCGCGCTGGCTACACTGTGTCCGCCCGGCCGCCGTCGCTACACTGTGTCCCCGGGCCGCGCTGGCTACACTGTGTCCGCCCGGCCGCGCTGGCTACACTGTGTCCCCGGGCCGCCGTCGCTACACTGTGTCCCCGGCCCGCCCGCTGCTGCCGCCTCCGGCGCGGAGGCTCATGACACGCGGGCTCCGCCCCGCGCCCCTGCGGCCTCCGGGTCCCTCCGGGAAGAGGCCGACGCTCACCCCGCGTCCAAGGGGTATGGCCCGGGGATGCGTTTCCTAGATGTCCCTCACTCACAAAAGTCCTGGTTTAAATCCAAGCCACAATACTTAAAAAAAAAAATTGGTGGCATTTAGTTTTTCTTAAAAAAAACGCAGCAGCTGAGGGAAAAAAGGAAGGGAGAACCACTGTGCAGTGGCAGATACTGCTGGGTTCACCTGTAGGGCCCTGTGTGGTCTTCACAGCGGGTGAGGGAGGGACAAGATGTCACTCCACCCCACTTTGCAGAGGGGGAAACTGAGGCACATCGAGATTATGGTGCTGTTCCATGGGGGGGTAGGACTCTGAAGGCAGCGTCTGTAGAGCCTGATGTTATTACTGCTTTGCAGTTGTGCATACACACAGCAGGGCTGCCCTCTAATTTTTTTGTAGAGATGGGGTCTTGCTATGTTGCCCAGGCTGGTCTCAAACTCCCGGCCTCTGGGTGCAGTGGCTGACACCTGTAATCCCAGCACTTTGGGAGGGTGAGGCAGGAGGACTGCTTGAGGCCAGGAGTTGGAGACCAGCTTGGGAAACATATTGAGACCCTGTCTCTACAAAAAATAGAAAAATTAGCCAGGCATCGTGGCATGTGCCTGTAGCGCCAGCTACTTGGGAGGCTGGGGCATGAGGATAGCTTGAGCTCAGGAGTTTGAGGTTGCTGTGAGCCATGATTATATTACTGCACTTTTGCCTGGACAACAGATCAAAACCCTGTCTCAAAAAACAAAAACAAAAACAAAAAACTCCTGGCCTCAGGTGATCCTCCTGCCTAGGATTACAGATTTGAGACACCATGCCTGGCCTACTTCTTTCTTTCTTTCTTCCTTTCTTTCATTTATTTGAGGAAAAGGAAAGAGAAGTTTATTAATTTGCCGGCAAATGCGGGGGGGTTGAGACCAGCCTGGCCAACATAACGAGACCCCATCCCTACAAAAAGTAGAAAAATTAGCCAGGTGTGGTGGTGCCCACCTGTAGTCCCAGCTACTTGCGAGGCTGACGTGGGAGGATCACTTGAGCCCAGGAGTTCGAAGCTGCAGTGAGCTGTGACTGGGCTGCTGCACTCCAGCCTGGGCGACAGTGAGACGCCGTCTCCATAAGAAGGAAGGGAGGGAGGGCGGGGAATCGACGAGTACATTCTCTTTTTGTGGCCTGGCTTTTTCCACTCAGCATAATTATTTTGAGACCCATCCATGTCATAGCAGGTGTCAGTAGTTTATTCTTTTTATCGCTGATAAGGATTCCAAGGTTTGTTTACCCATTCACCTGTTGATGAACATCCGGGCTGTTTTCAGGCTTTGCTGTTACAGATAAAGCTGCTATAAGCATTTGCGGCAAATATTCAGCAGCAGAGCGCCTGCGCTCCGTGGCGGGTGCGGGTTCAAGGTTGTGGGCACCGTGAAACCTTTTTCCCATGGTAGTCGCGCCATTTCACCTTCCTGCCTGGTGTTCCGTCTGCGTCCTCGCCAACACTTGGTGAGGGCAGCCTTAGCACCGCAGGACTGCGAGCAGAGCAGTGGTAGGATTTTATTTGCAAAAGATCCCTCTGACGCTCTGTGGAGAACGGATGTGGACAGGCCAGGAGGGGGCGCTGTAACAACGTGTTACCACCCTCTGGGAACCCGGCGTCCCCATCCCTGGTGCCCCCCAACCACCCCCAGCCCACCCCTGCGCTTTTGCTTGAAAGCCCCCTCCCCTCCTCTCCCTCCAGCTGTATCTGGTGGCTCTGTCCCACCCCCCCATGCCAAAAACCACCGTCCACAGGGGAAGCTGCCCCTCTGCAGGCCAGGGCAGGGACGCAGGGAGGGCCCGGCCATTCCCCTCCCTCTTCTGGGGACATAGTGGCCGTTTCCAGTGTTAGCTCTGAGTATGACCATGGGTGAGTCTGGTGTTTCTCTTTTCTTAATCTTTGTTTTCTGATTTTTCTGCGACAATCCTCCTCCTCCTAAGAAAGGGGAGGAGAGGATTTCCATGAGCCAGCGTCGGTGACAATTAGCCGAAGCGGACGGGAAGGGCTGGACCGTGAGGTCTCCCCACCGGGGAAGGTGCTCTGCAGAGGGGTCGAGATGTCCACGGGGGCTGGAAGGTGCCAGCGCCGTGGGGTCCCACGTCCCATCAGCACAGCCCGCCCGTACTAGTGCTTCTGGGCCTGGGGGTAGGGAGAGGCGAAGGGCTGAGGCCAGATTAATACAGGCACAGGGGACGTGGGGACCTGGTGCTCGGAGCAGCAGGAGCAAAGCTGAGGTTCTGCTTGGCAGAGGTGCCCGGCAGGGAAGCCTGACTTCAGGCCGCGCAAGCAGCACAGGCGGGCACGGGCTGGCAGCACACAGGCAGCTGGCACGCGCCCTGCTTCTCTGCGAACAGCGGGAACCGGGATGTCGGGCGACACTGAGGGCCGGTGGAGGTGCGTGCAGGGCCAGGGCCGGGCCTGGAGGAAGCAGGGTTAGCCAAGGGAGCCTGGCCGTAGGAGTTTCTGTTACCTACCGGTGCGGGCTGGAGACACTCAGGGACGTCCCTCTGCGGCCTTCGGCACAGGTGGTGCCGGGAGCCGGGCGCAGCAGAGAGGTTGGCGCGGGGTCAGGGGCAGGGGCCGGGGGTCAAGCTGGGGCCTGCAGAGCCTGAGGCCCGGACGGTGCCGGGAATTAGCCCTGGATCCAGCCATTTCGGACGCTGTGAACTTTGAGCTGGGACGTTTTGTAACTCAGTTCCTTCCATTCTGCCAGTTGTGGTTAGAGTTTCTGTCACTAGCACGGAGTTGTGACCCACCTATTTGTTTAGCGCTGAGGGTCAGTTGCCCGCATCTCTTCTCCACAACTTGCAAGACAGCGGTTTTTACTGGCGGCAGCCACGCACGGGAGGCCGGAGTTTTGGACTGAGCCCCGCACGGGCACAGCAGGGCAGACCGGAGCACACGCAGGTCGAGCCCCTCATCAGCTGAACCTGAATTCGCAGCCAGCACTCGCGGGGGCCGTCGGCCTGAGCCGCCGTGAGAGGGAAGCGCCTCCGCTTTAGCCAAAGAAAGGGACTTGGAAGCCACCAATCCTGGTGTCTACTTTCTTCAGCCTTTTCTTCCTATAAAGCCGACCTCTGCCCAGCTCATCGAAGCATCTTTCTGGTTCATGGACCAGCTGCTGCCTGACTGCTGAGTCGCTAATAAAAGCCAATTAGTTCCTTAAGTTCAATCTGTTGACATTTTGTTTCTGACGTTGCCCACACCAACCCCCCAGCCAGCAAGGGGACGAGGGGGGGCGGCAGCCCGTCCTGGACACCAGGATTCCTCGTCGGACGTCAGAGGTGGAGCTGCTGCCCTGCCACTCGCTAGTGGTGTGGCCTGGCCAGTCGCCGAAGCTGCGTGTGCTCAGCTTCCCTTCCAGAACCTTCCTAGGGTTACTGTGAGGAGAGAGAACGGCCGTGTATATGCTTTACCTGTGCGAGGAGCTGAGAGCTGGCTGGACGAGGTTCCAGACTCTTCCCTCGACTCAGCTGAGACTCCAAGGGTGGGGAGACGCGGCCTCTCACCACAGCGGCCGGCAGACTCCAGACTCCAGGAGGAGCCAGAGCCCGAGCTGCCAGGAGGAGCCGGAACGGTGTGCCGGGTGCAGCCCCCAGCGGTCTCTCGAGGGTATCCATTACTATGCAGAAAAACCACCTTAAAACACAGCCTTTAAGAACCATGTGGTTACGTTCATGAGTTGTGTGGGTCAGGAAGTCAGACACAACGGGCTGGCTTGTTCTTGCCCCGCGACACGGCCTGGTAGGCACCTGCACACGCTGGAGCTCTGTGCGGCCTCTGTGCAGTCCAACTCAGGCTGGAGCGCCTGGCACGTCCAGATGTCCACGCGTGGCCTCTCCTCGTGGCCTGTGCTTCTCACAGCATGCTGTGGCGTTCAAGAGGAAGCTCCCGAGAACCAGGCAGGGGCTGTGTGGCCTTGGAGGTCATGCGTCACTTCCAGGTTTTCTTACAGAGGCATGACGAAGGCATTTCGGGTTCAGTAGGAGGGGAGTTAGTCTCCACCTCTCGATGGGAGAGCGGAAAGGTCCCAGCGCGGACAGCCTGTGGGGGGAAGGTACCCCGGGGCCATCTTCGGACGGTGCGAGCTGTCGGGCGCACAGCACTTGGAGAACAACCTTCGGAAGCGCTCTCAGCGCTCCAACACTGGGAGGTCTGTGACAGAGGGGGTGGGGGAGGAGGAAAGGGACGTGTCCCCTCAGTTGGACATCAGCCTCACCCTCCCAGCCCACGGCCACCCAGCCTCTGCTGGGCCTGCTCGCTGTCCCCACCCACTGGGGTGGCCTATTCTGCCCTGGAGCTGCTGGGGCCGTCTGCAACCCTTGGTTTCATTCCCTTAATTGTCACAGGGTCTCCGGGTTGTTCCCCGAGGGGCTGCGTCCCCACAGCTCAGGGGGATCTGGAGGTGGCCGCCAGGCACCGTCCTCCTGCCTGTGGCTCAGCATCCAGGCTCTGCCTTCCTCAAAGTCCCCACCCCCCGGTGCTGTCCTCGGACACCGCCCAGCTGTCTGCAGACACCCTCTCGCGTGTGTCCCCAACCCCACCTCCCTACACCCAGGGCGTTTCGTTCCCATCGTTCCTTGTCTGCCTCAGTGGGTGACGTTGATTTATGAAAACCATTTGGAGTAATTCTACTCCTCTCGCCAGGCGTCGGTTGAAGAACAGGTATCCAAGTCAGGCCAAGGAACCACGAGGCGACACTTGCTGGGGGTTCATCCCCAGGAGGCACAAGAGGAGAAGCCCCCCTTTTCTGCCCCTGACCTAGCTGTGATGTCTGGAGCAGTGGCAGTGATCCTGGGACAGGAGGACAGGCCGCTGAAAGAGGGAAAGAACACGCGTCCTTGGACGAAGAGAGCAGCCCTGGGACTGCTCCTCGTCGAGACCCCTTGTTACAGGAGGGACTATAACTTAAGCCGTTTATTCAGCAAGTGTTTATTGAATACCTACCGTGAGTCAGACATCCTTCTGCGTGTGAGGGGCATGGCAGGGAACGGCATAGAAGTCCCTTCTGGTGGAGGGATATTCGGGTGACTAAATGACAGGCTAGATGAGGGGCGGATGCCTCCCCCAGGCCCACTTCACTCTTCCTGGCCGTCCGTCTGCGCACGCTGGCCTGAGTGGGAGCCCTGATGGGTCTCCGGTCCCGGCTTCCAGCCAAGTTCGGCCGGTGCGCGGCCTCAGCCGGAGACCAGAGGGTGCAGAGGTTGGGATGTTTATCCCCGGCTCCCTCTGAGCTGGGCTGGGGTTTGGCAGTGGATCCCCCCATCAGAAGCCACAGTCGTCTCTCCTGTGGCCCCAGCTCTGCCCCAGCCCATGGCCTCTCTGGGCCTCAGCCTTTCCCTGCAGGACACAGGACGTGGGGGCCCATGAACACCTCTGTCCTGCATCCACAGGAAGTGACCTCGGGGTGCGTGGAGCCAGCTTGCGGCTCCCCTGTGCCTGGCTCTGGGGCCTGTGGCCACATCTCACCGACCCCTTCCCAGAGCCCAAGCCCTGAGACTCCCAACACACATTTGTTTTTTCAGGGGCTGCTCAGGGCTCCCCTCCCTCCCTCCCTGGCTCAGGCGCCAGGCTTCGGGCCTCAGCTTCGCCCTGGCGAGGGCCGCCTGCCCCAACCTTCTGCATGCAGACCAGCCAGAAGAAAGCTCTGGAACGTGGGTCACCCTGCGGGAGGCCAGTTTCCATGTCACAGGAGAACCACACGGCGGGTTCCGGAAGGACGCTTTGTCCCAGCCCATCCCTTCTCCCGGAGCTGTGCCTTGAGACCTCTTCTGGCTACAAGCACAGTCCTGTCTCAGCAACCAGCCCTGCGGCCCCCGGGCCTCCCTGCCTGCCCCAGCTCACCCCCGCTGAATCCAACTTCCAGAATAAAAAGAAATCTCCAACACCAGGAAGGGGTATCTGACAGCGGTAGATTTATTAAGTATCCCCCAAAATATAAACACAAACCAATAAAAAAACAGAACCAACCATAAACCATCAGGGCTGGAGCCACAGTAAGTCAGAGACAAACGGGACACACGACAGAGATGCCCTATGGTGGGAGACGGAGCCCAGTGGGCGGGGGTGGGGCGGCCATCAGTGCTGGAGGACAAGGACTCGGGCCTCCGAGCTGGTGGGGAGCAAAGCGGGGGGCTGTCGGTAGCTAATGGCGCTGGGGGCGGAGCACCCCGGCCCCACACCCCGGCTGCGAGCTGCTTCACTTGGGGCCCTGGGCTTCCGACTCCTCCTCCTCGTCTTCGTACATCTCGCCCTCCTCCTCGGCCGTGGCGTCCTGGTACTGCTGGTACTCGGACACCAGGTCGTTCATGTTGCTCTCGGCCTCGGTGAACTCCATCTCGTCCATGCCCTCGCCGGTGTACCAGTGCAGGAAGGCCTTGCGCCGGAACATGGCCGTGAACTGCTCCGAGATGCGCTTGAACAGCTCCTGGATGGCCGTGCTGTTGCCGATGAAGGTGGAGGACATCTTCAGGCCGCGGGGCGGGATGTCGCACACAGCCACCTTGACGTTGTTGGGGATCCACTCCACGAAGTAGCTGCTGTTCTTGCTCTGGATGGCCAGCATCTGCTCGTCCACCTCCTTCATGGACATGCGGCCCCGGAAGACGGTGGCCACCGTCAGGTAGCGGCCGTGGCGCGGGTCGCAGGCGGCCATCATGTTCTTGGCGTCGAACATCTGCTGGGTGAGCTCGGGCACCGTGAGGGCGCGGTACTGCTGGCTGCCGCGGGCTGTGAGTGGCGCGAAGCCCGGCATGAAGAAGTGCAGGCGCGGGAAGGGCACCATGTTCACGGCCAGCTTGCGCAGGTCGGCATTGAGCTGGCCCGGGAAGCGCAGCGAGGTGGTGACCCCGCTCATGGTGGCTGACACCAGGTGGTTGAGGTCCCCGTAGGTGGGCGTGGCCAGCTTGAGCGTGCGGAAGCAGATGTCGTAGAGCGCCTCGTTGTCGATGCAGTAGGTCTCGTCCGTGTTCTCCACCAGCTGGTGGATGGACAGGGTGGCGTTGTAGGGCTCCACCACCGTGTCCGACACCTTGGGCGAGGGCACCACGCTGAAGGTGTTCATGATGCGGTCGGGGTACTCCTCGCGCACCTTGCTGATGAGCAGGGTGCCCATGCCGGACCCCGTGCCCCCGCCCAGCGAGTGCGTCAGCTGGAAGCCCTGCAGGCAGTCGCAATTCTCACACTCCTTCCGCACCACGTCCAGGACCGAGTCCACCAGCTCCGCGCCCTCCGTGTAGTGGCCCTTGGCCCAGTTGTTGCCAGCCCCACTCTGACCTGTGGGGGAGAGGAGGAGGAGGAGACAGACAGGGGCTAAGGGCTCTCCAGGCCTCCAGCCCCTGCGTGGACATCCCAGAGGGCTGCTGTGGAAGCCCAGTGTCTCTACTTTCTCTTCCATTAAGTGGGCCCCACCGAGCACAGCTTCTCACACCTGCGAGCCTTCCCGAGCCACGCTGCTGCGTGCCGGGGACCCCAGCGGCATGGTGCCCGGTGTTGACGGCTCTGGACAGGGAGCTGAGACCTGGAGTCAGGCCACAGCCTTGGCTCTCTCCTGAGGGGAGACAGTCTCTCGGGCTGGCCAGGGCTGGGTGTGAGTCAGCAACTGTCAGCTGGGCATTCTGGGGTCTGGAAGGCAGAAGTGTGAGGCCCTGTTTCTGGGAGAGCATCCAGGGCCCTGCTGCAGGCACGGGCACGAGAGCGTCACAGCAAGGCCGCGCGTCATCACTTCCAGAGTCCTCGGAGGCCCCACTTTGATAACAATTCTCTAAGGTCATTTCTGTTCTACACCTCACTGTGCTCGAACTACATGAGTGGTGTCTGTTTCCTGCAGGGTCCACTCTCTGGGCTCCCAGTGCCCAACTGTAAAATGGAGAGGTCAGTCCCCACCCTGCAAGATCACAGGGAGGAGCCGACTTTGTTCTTCGTGTCCAACACCCTGGGTTGGCCTGCGAAGGGGCCAGAGACCGAGCAGGGGAAACTTACCGAAGATGAAGTTGTCAGGCCTGAAGAGATGCCCGAAGGCCCCAGACCGGACGCTGTCCATGGTCCCAGGCTCCAGGTCCACCAGGATGGCCCGAGGCACATACTTGTGAGCTGAGGGGACAGGGGCTTAGTGATTAGGGGGCCTCCCTCCCTGCCATGCCTGCCACAGCCCTGTTCCAACCCTGTGAGATTGGACTCTGCAGTCAGAGGGGCCCGGAGCCAAAGGTGAGTTTGGGCAACTTACTGCCCCGTTAGCTGTGTGGAAGGGGCGGGTCAACGCCCCAGAACAGGCAGGATCAACTCACACGTCCATCTGGGCAGGTTAGTATTTCACTACTTTGTTATGGAAATCACTTTGTACCAATTGCTAAATGGCTCTTGGTCAAGCTCTCCAAGGGACCAGATGATCCCTTGCTCTGGACTCTCCCGTGCCCCAGCCCCCAGGGTGCAGCAACCAGAGCCTCCTTCCCCTGCCTGTACAAAGGCTGCATGATCATTAAATGTGTGTGTGTGTTTAAGAAAAAGCGTCTCTCTCTCTCTGTCACTCAGGCTGGAGTGCCGTATCGTCAGCCTAGCTCACTGCAGCCTGGAACTCCTGGGCTCAAGGGCTCTTCCTGCCTCAGCCTCCCCAGTAGCTGGGACCACAGGCAGGAGCCACCATGCCTGGCTGATTTTTTAACTTTTTGTACAAACAGGGTCTCGCTATCGTCCAGGATGGTCTCAAGCAAAGCTCCTGCCTCGGCCTCCCAGAGTGCTAGGATTACAGGCATGAGCCACCGCGCCCGGCCGATTTGTTATTTTTATTCTGAGTCTGGACACCCACTATCCAGTTATGCCTGCTGGCCTCTTGGGGGGCAGAGGAGCCAGGACCCAGCCAATCCAGGTGCTCCCTGGGGGGGAGGGTGGGGGCTGGGCAGGTGCTCACAGGAGGCCTCGTTGTAGTAGACGCTGATCCGCTCCAGCTGCAGGTCCGAGTCCCCCACGTAGTTGCCGCTGGGGTCTATGCCATGCTCGTCACTGATGACTTCCCAGAACTGTAGGAGGAGCGGGACAGGAGGGGTCAGCAGGTGGCCATGACCCCCTGCCAGGCCCTTTCCCTCCCAAAGCCTTATAGCCCTGGGTATAAAATCGGGGCCTTGTCCCCACGGCCTTCACTAGCCCTGTTGAGCGGCTTTAGAAAAGGGCCCCACGTTCTGTCGTCTCTCAGGAAGTTGTCCCAATAGGGGCGCACACCAATGTCTGCCTGCCCAGGGTCCCCAGGTCCCCAGGCTGGCTCGGGGCTCGGCTGACACAGCCCCAGGTTCCCAACCCAGCCGTGTGCTTGCCGGGCAGGGGCCTTGGCCAGGTGACTCCTCTGCAAAGGGGACTTGGTAATAAACACGCTGAGGGGTAGTTTTGTTATTTCTTCTTTTCAGACAAGGAAACTGAGGCACAGAAAAGGCAGAGAATGGCTCACAGGAGGTGGCAGAGCAGGGTTCGGAGGCCCAGGGTTCAGTTCATACTTTTGGCCACAGTACCTGCCCCTGAGTGTCAGAGCAAACCGTCCAGCACCCGGCGGCATCCTGAGCATCACCGGCCTCAGCCACAGGAACCCCAGGGACCCCGGGAGCCAGTCTCACTGCGCATCCTCAGCTGGGTCTGCAGAGGCGCCACTGGGGTCCCGAGTGGGAAATGACTTGCCTGAGGTCACCCAAACTGTCCGTGTGGAGCTGGCACTGTCCCAGTCCCGGGACTCATTCTCTCACTAGCTGGGCAGGAACGGAAAGTGCTTCTCAAACTCTCCTCCCAGGGCGCACACTCAGGGGCTGCACCTCCCGGGGCCACAGCCCAGCCCCGGCCCTCCCCCAGCTGTGTGGCCTCGGGCAGGTCACAAGGGTTCTCTGCGCCTCAGTGCCCCCATCTGTACGACAGGCCTGATGACAGGTCTTTGTGAGAATAAAGTGAGCTAATGTGTGCAAAGCCTGCGAATGGTGTGTGGCAGATAGTGCTCCGTAGAATTATTAACACAAGAGTGTGCACACACCCTGGGGGACAGGAAGGCCGGTAGAAAAGTGCGGCCACATCCCAGGGACACTGCCCAGGCCGTCCTGGAGCACAGTGTCTGCACGTGCGGGCAGCAAGCCTCATGGGTCACATGCCGCCCAGCTTCCCAGGGCTGCCTGGCCTGCCCCAGGGCGCCTCCTTCTTGCTCTCAGGGCCGGAGTGACTTTCAGACGAGTTCATGGGTACGAAGTCTCCCAAAACAAAGGGCCACTGATGTGAGTCGTGGCCTGGCGGAAAGGTTGCTCAGTGGGAAGAGCAGGTTAGAAAACGGTTTGCACATGCTTATCTACATATGTGTGTCTCAGACACACACAGAACGCGGTGCCGGGGCAGGTCCCAGCGTGGGGGACAGAGACTTCTCTTCACTGCATGTCCCTTGGCACTGTTGGAATTTTGTCATGAGCATGTTAGCTTTTCAAAAAAGATTAGTTAAAAATAAATTTTTTAAAAAGCTTAGGAGTATGAACAGAGTAATTCTTATAAAACGCGCAGGTGTCTCCCAAGAGACTGTAACCAGAAGCCACCTCTGCGAGGGTGAGGACCGGGTTGCTCTTCCCTTTTGTGCATTTCATCGTTGCTAAGTTTTATTCTTCTTTTTGCACTAAGTTTTTCATTAGACAAATAAAATCACAGAAATCACTGTGGCCTGGTCTGAGCTTCCTACTTGGTGCTTGGCCCACGAGGCTGCCTCTGAGTTCCCTCCATTTCGGTGATGGTGACATGCCAGACCTGGGGCCTTGGTCCTCACTGCCCCGGGGCACCCCAAGTCTCTGGATTCAGGGAACCCACAGCTTCCAGCCCTTGTAGAGGAGGAATGAGCTCAACCAAGAGCGTTTAGTCGCTGTGCTGTGGTGACACTTCTACGGGAAGTTCTTTACCGAGTGGGAAGCGATGAGCAGGTGGCTCTGGGCCAGGGACTCTGCCTTTCAGGACCTCAGTTTTCTCATCTGTGAGATGGACGTGCTCGCAAGACCCACATCTAGTGACAGCACAAGGCTTGACATAAAAGCATTCCGCAAACGTTGGCTTCATTTTGTTAAAAGGTTTTAGATGCCATTTAAAGTTTTAAAGCCATAGGCACAAATAAATAAAATGGACAGAAAAGAAACCTTGTCCTCATCTGGAGAGGGGACCTAGAGAGACGGTTAAATGGCACTTTAGCCTGATCTGCAATGTTTTACTTTTTTTTTTAACAAGGAGACTGTATTAATAATTGCTTTTGTAGTTAAAATTAATAAAAAACATTATTTAAACTAAAGTATCTTAGTAAAATATATTATGCGGCATATTTAATAAATAATAAAACATAATTTTGTGAATTACGTTGTTAGCATCACCACAGCAAAGAAAACTGCCCGAGGACGCGTGGCGCTCGGCCCGGGCCGGGCTCCTCTCGCGGGCGCTGTCCGCGGTGCTGACGCGCTCGGCTCCTCCGAGCACAGCTGGGCTGCGGCGAGCGGGCGCGGCGCTCTCGGTTTGAGCCCCTCCGGGACCCCAGACACCCGCCCCCCAGCCCCCGGCCCCACCCACAGCCTCACGGGGACCAGGACAGCCGCTCCCTCCCGGCTCTCGGTTTGAGCCCCTCCGGGACCCCAGACACCCGCCCCCCAGCCCCCGGCCCCACCCACAGCCTCACGGGGACCAGGACAGCCCGCTCCCTCCCGGCTCTCGGTTTGAGCCCCTCCGGGACCCCAGACACCCGCCCCCCCCCAGCCCCCGGCCCCACCCACAGCCTCACGGGGACCAGGACAGCCGCTCCCTCCCGGCTCTCGGTTTGAGCCCCTCCAGGACCCCAGACACCTGCCCCCCCCAGTCCCCGGCCCCACCCACAGCCTCATGGGGACCAGGACAGCCCGGTCCCTCCCGGATCTCGGTTTGAGCCCCTCCAGGACCCCAGACACCTGCCCCCCCCAGTCCCCGGCCCCACCCACAGCCTCATGGGGACCAGGACAGCCCGGTCCCTCCCGGCTCTCGGTTTGAGCCCCTCCGGGACCCCAGACACCTGCCCCCCAGCCCCCGGCCCCACCCACAGCTTCACGGGGACCAGGACAGCCCGGTCCCTCCCGGCTCTCGGTTTGAGCCCCTCCAGGACCCCAGACACCCGCCCCCCCCCCAGCCCCCGGCCCCACCCACAGCCTCACGGGGACCAGGACAGCCCGGTCCCTCCCGGCTCTCGGTTTGAGCCCCTCCAGGACCCCAGACACCTGCCCCCCCCAGTCCCCGGCCCCACCCACAGCCTCATGGGGACCAGGACAGCCGCTCCCTCCCGGCTCTCGGTTTGAGCCCCTCCGGGACCCCAGACACCCGCCCCCCAGCCCCCGGCCCCACCCACAGCCTCACGGGGACCAGGACAGCCCGGTCCCTCCCGCCGCCGGGTCGGGGCCCCGCCCCACAGGCTCCGCCCAGCGGCCGGGAGGCGGGGGCGGCCGGGGGTCCCTGGCAGCTGGCAGCGGCGCAGACAAAGGCTCCTTCCAGACGGCTCAGGACTGCCCTGCCCCTCCGGGGGAGGAGAACGGGGTCGGAGCCCAAGACCCCACCAAAGAAAACCAGGAGACTCATCTGCTCCTTTTGGGGGGGTCGTGAGTCCCCCCCAGCTTTCCCTCTCCTGTGTGTGAGGCAGGCAAGTGGCTCGACGTCCCAGAGCTTTGAGGTTTCCTGGTCCCGGGGGAGGGCCAGACCCGTCTCCCCACATCACTGCGCTAACGCCCCAGGGCAAATTGTGATGAATCACGTTACCACTTAGGAGGAGCCTGTTTGCTTCTAGCCTGAGATCACCCTCACCGCCCTGCACGACACCCTACCCCCAGCCAGGTCCCTCCCCAGAGTGGGTGGGCCCCTCTGAGCCAGGCAGCACACTAGGACCCCAGAGCAGGAGAGCAGCCCCGCTTGGCCACCCGGCCAGCTGCTGCTGCTGGGCAGGGAAAACCTGTGACACCCCCACCTGCTGCAGCTACACCGGTGACAGGGGCGCCTGTCTGTGGGGGCGGATGAGCCCAAATCCCCGTATGGGGCTGGCCCAGAGGGCTTGGGGGTTGATCTCTGGAGACCGTCCAGGGCGAGAGGGCTGGACGGAAACCACTGGGCTGCTTTACTTGCACTGGTTCCCACAGAAGGCAGCAGTGGGGGAGGGAGAGCCTATGGCCCCCTCAAGAAAATTTACTTCTCTGCTGTTTGCACTGTTAAAAAGAATCAAATATTAATTTTTAAACAAACATAAATTAGAAAAACAACTCAAAAGGAATAAAAAGTAATGGAAAAACCTAAGTACCACTGTGCTGAGAAGCAGAACAAATCTCAGCCCAGGACATTGTCCAGCACTTAGGCGGCTACCTCTGCCCACAGAGCCCCAGGAGGTGTCTGCAGTGTGGGCCTGGCCTCTCCGCCCGGGCTCTCGACTCTGGGCACATCCCGGCCCTGCTGGAGGAGGAGGAGAACCAGGCAGGCCTCAGGGCTGCCTGTCCTCCCTCCCCCCAGTGACCCCTGGCCCTCCCAGGAGCAGATGCTCAGGGCATGCCTGGGCCCAGTGACCACATCAGTGAGCCCCCAACCCCTCCCAGCAGGCCAGGGCAGCTGTCAGAGGCGGCCCTGGGAGTCTTCATTTGATTTGTGGCCACTGTCCCCCAGGCCTCTCCTCCCCCAGCCCCTCTGCTTGGCAGGCACAGCTGTCTTTCGGGGTGATTAGCAAGTCTTCCTGCTATGGGGCCTCTCCCTGCCCCCCTCAGGCACCACCACCCAGAAGCCAAAGTTGCAATTTACATGTCAGCCACGTGGCTGCCCAGCCCTGTCGTAATTAGCTTTTTGTTCCTGCATGGTTTCTATGGCAACAGCCTCCAGAGGAAGGCTTTCCGTGGCCCCTTCCCCTCCAGGACCTGTCTCCGCCACCGCCTCCTTAAGGGAGGCACTCCTGAGCTGGGTCCCTGGCCTTGGTCCTGACAAAGCCATGCCGCCCCACACGGTCCCGAGGGGAGACCCGCCCGCCTGAGGCCTGGGCGGCACCTGCAGGGGCTGAGCCAAACGGGCAGCCCGGCTTCGTCTGCGCTTGCTGGGTGACCTTGGGCAAGGGACAGCTTCCCAGGACTCGGGACAGGACATGACCTCGTGAGTTCAGGCAGCGATTAGGCCACCTCCCCAGGCTCCCGGCAGGGTCACTGCAGCAGCCTCTGTGAGCGGGGCCGACAATGGAGAGAGAAAGGCGAGCGATGACGCGGCCTCCACACCCCAGAGCTTTGTTCCCATGTCCAGTCTCCAGCCCGGGGGCTCTGGGTGGGCGCAGTCCAGCTCGGAGGGGGATTTGCCCAGGCAGGGCTGTGCTCAGAGATAGTCCAGCCCCGGATCAAGGTCACCCTGAGTCCAGGCCCAACCCCTCTAACAAAGGAACAGGGTGGGGGCTAGGGAGCCGAGGGCTGTCAGAGCGAGGTTGGGGACAGTAGGGCAGCGCCGGCCTCTTGGGGGACGTTCTGTCGCTCCAGTAGGGGGTTTGGCAGAGGAAACCATCAGGACTTGGGGGAGAGCCCCACCCAAACCTGCCCACTCGGCCCATCCCGCGGCCCGCAGCGGAGAGGGCCACGCCCAGAGCGCGCCCGGCGGCACCTGCAGAGCCCCGGGCGGGCCGAGGGGTGGACGCGGCCGAGGCGTAAGGGCCGCCCCGCGCTGCGCCCGACAGCCCCGGTCACCCGGCGGCGGGGGCAGAGGAAAGGCGAGGACCCCCGCGTCCTGGCCGCGCGGCGCGGGGCCGGGCACGGCCCTTTGTTCCCAGCTCCGCAGCGGCGGGTGCGGCGCGGGGTGCGGCCCCGGTGCACGCGCCTCCCTCCCCGGGCTGGCTGCGGTGGGGACGCGGGCCCGGCGGGCGGGGGCGGCGCGCAGCCTCACCTTGGCCCCGATCTGGTTGCCGCACTGGCCGGCCTGGATGTGCACGATCTCCCTCATGCTGGGCGCGTCTGCGGGCGGCTGCGGGACGGGCGCGGATGGGCCGGGCTGGCTGCGGAGGGTCCGCCGCCCCCGCCGCCCGCTCTTATAGCCGCGCCCGCCCGCCGCGCCCCGTGACGTCACCGCGGGCGGCCAATCCGCAGGCGCCGCCGCAGCGGGTGGCCCGGGCTCCGCAGCATCAGCACCGCGCCCCGCGCCCCGCGCCCCGCGCCGGCCCTCGCCCCTCCCCCCCGACCCGCCGCTCCCCATCCCCCCTCCGCCGCCGCGGGCTCGCAGGGAGGGGCTGGCTCCCAGGGGGCTGCGGCGGGGGGCGGCGGCCTCCAGGGAAGACAATAGAAGCCCCCTTGGCACCGCGCTCCCCGCTGCCTTCCCGGGGTCCCCCCCAGCGGCGGCCGCACCCTGCGGCTTTGCGAGGGGGCCTGTCTAACCCCGCGCTTAGGGACCAGCGCCCAGCGTCCCAGCTCCCTGTCCCGTGGCGGGAAAGGTTCCCTGAGCTTTGCGGGATCATTTGGGGCGGGGGAGGCAGAAGGTGCCGGGGCAGACCCTGACCCCGCTGCGGAGAAACGAGCGTCTCGGAGCGCCTGGGTCCGAGCGCGGCGGCGCCGTGTCCCGCGGTGGAGGAGGCCACTGCCCTTGCCGAGGGGCTGCCAGCGGGGTCCCGACGAGCCCTGGACGTGAGGGTGCCTTGTGCACGGCACCTGGCAGCACCGGTGTCAGGGATTGTCATAAGGACACACAAGACAGGCAAGTGACCAGCCAGGCTGGGGGTGCTGGGCAGGGGTTTCTGACGAGGTCCCCGATGTCCGGTGTGTGCGGAGACGGTGTGTGCGTGGCGGAGGGAGCGCGGGGGACAGCTGGGAAGAGCCCACCGTCAGAGAAGGGTGGGAAGGGACGAAACGGGCGTGCAAAGCACGCGTTATACTATGCGCACGCGCCACTGGGCTCCTCTCCTGGGTCAGATGTAACATCCTTCTGAAATTTCAGTAACAAAATCCCAGCTCAGTGCCACCACGGCCGGACAGGCCGGACAGGCCAGGAGCAGCATCCGCTGCACAAGGGCGCAGAGAGCAAGCCGGCCCGGCCGCGTCCACTCTGCGCGCACAGCAGGGGCCCCGCACCGCTCTTCTGTCCAGAGAAGCTCCCAGTTTGGCAAGTCTAGAAATGGCTCTTTTGTTCTTGAGAGATGCCCCTCCCCCACGACGTGTTGGCTTTCTGTGGTTGGTTTCCCGATGCCTGGGGCCCCTCCCTGCCCCTGTCCAAGGGGTCCTGGGTGAGCATTTGGCTGCGTCTCCTTGACTCAGCAAGGGCAGGAGCTCTGCCACACGCAGCAGGCCAGGACCGCCTCCCTCCTGGGAGGGCATCACGCCAACCAGCTCCTCCTCCTCCGTCCCCAGAGGTTTCTGTGCCAGGCGCAAGGCTGACTCACCGTCCTGTCTCCCAGCAAGGGCTGGCCCTGCCGGGAACCAGCTCCCGGCCCTGAGGCCAGCACTTCAGCCTGCCCTGGACCTGTCCACTTCTGAACCCCCTGGCAGCACCCCCATCCTCAGAGGCCCTGCCTCACACGCTCTCAGGCCGAGCACTGACCCCCAACTGCTGGAAGGGCAGTGCTGGGCAGACCCGGCCCGGCCCACCCCACGCCAGGGGCTCCTCCAGGAAACTGGAAAAGGACAGGGTGGGCCCGTTCACAGTGCATCTTGCCTGCAAGGGCTGCTGGGACAGGGCTAGGAAAGGGACAGGCTCCGGCTGAGGTCACAGAAAGGGCTGGGATGTGGGGTCCTACCTCAGCTGCCGCTGGGTGGCTGGGACAGTGCAGAGTCTTGTCACCATCGAGGTGACTGGGGTGTGTGTGTGTTGGGGGGTGCTGAGGAGCTGGGGTTTGTAACCACAGAGGGGAAGTCAAGAAGGAGGATCGGGGTGGGCCCGACGGGGGTCTCTGTCCTCTCCCTACAGGCACGCAGCCTTCTGGGGCTGTGGTCACCTCACCCGCACAGGCCAGTCGTGGTCTCTGGGACTTCCTGCTCCCCCTCGAGACTCCCACCCTGCCACCTTCCCCTCCCCCGTGCCTGCACTCCCAAACTTCAAGCAATTTCTGGAAGAGGCCAAGGTGGGTGTGATGAGTCTGCAGCTGGGCACATTTATTACCGGACTGTTTCCTGGCTCCGAGCTGCCAGGCACTGGTCACGGGTTCAGGACAACAGCCTCCACTGCAGCCAGAGCAGGCGTCTGCCCGAGCTGTGTGCGGGGCATGAGCCGGTGCAGGCAGACAGGCCCTGTCTGCCGCTCCCTGGTCACCGCTGAGCCATACCCCTGGCTCTAGCAGGGGTCAGCCTCTGCCTCTGTGGGGCCGGGAGTTCACTTCTTCCTGAAGTAGCTGCTTCAAGGCTGTGGCTGAATATGTCTGGTCACAAAGCCCCTTCTCCTGAGGCCATCTCAGGAGCACTCCTTGTCCGTGGCCTTGTAGCTCTTTCATCCCAGAGACCTCCCAGCTGACGAGGGCACAAGTAAGGCCTGAGAGTTGGCAGCAAAGATGGGGTGGAGGCCAGGCACGGTGGCTCACGCCTGTAATCCCAGCACTTTGGGAGGATTGCTTGGGGTCAGGAGTTCGAGACCAGCCTGGGCAACATGGTGAGACATCATCTCTACCAAAAATTAAAAAAAAAAAAATCAATGAGGTGTGGTGGTGAGCACCTGTAGTCCCCACTACTCAGGAGGCTGAGGCAGGAGGATTGCTTGAGCCCAGTTCGAGGCTGCAGTGAGCTGTGATTGTGCCACTGCACTCCAGCCTGAGCAACAGAGCAAGACCCTGTCTCAAAAAAAAAAAAAAAAAAAAAAAAAGAGATGGGGTGGGGGTGGGGAGTGGACAGAGAATGTTTCTTCAGGAGCCTGGGTCCTGCCCCTGGTGCCTGGAGCTCGAGGCCCCACAGCCTGCCCTGCCTCCTTCTCCCCACACCTGCTGTTGGTGTCTGCTGGAGGTTGGCACCCATCCCTTTCCCTGGTCCCAGAGGGTCTGCACTTTAACACCTTCACAGATCATTTAGTTCATCCAGGATCAGGGCCACATCATGTCACCACCGCCCTCTGCCCAGCCGCTGGGCTGGAGACCAGAAGCCGCCCCTGCCTACCAGGAGAACAGCAGCACCTCCTTGAGCGTCCTGCGGAGCTCCTGGCTGCGGAAGGCGTAGATGAGGGGGTCGACGATGGTGTTGCAGATGATGAGGGCCAGGAAGAGCCTGAAGTTCTTGAAGATGCAGCTGCAGGTTGGGTGCTGGGGGCAGACGGCTATGAGCGTGAGGTGCAGGAAGAAGGGGCCCCAGCAGAGGAAGAAGACACCTAGCAGGATGGTGAGGGTGGCAGCACCCTTGAGCCCCCAGCCCTGCTGCACCGGGTGCTGCCTCTTGTGGAGCCGGGCGATGGCCTGGGCGTGCTGGCATGCCTGGATGAGCATGTGCACGTACAGCAAGGCCATGAGCACCAGCATGGCCAGGAAGAAGACCACCAGGCAGAGCAGGGCGGCTGTGCGGTCGTAGTAGGTGATGAAGAGGGTGCTGGAGAGGATGCTGGCCGCCCAGACGGCAGCGATGGCCCGCCGCGCCCGGGCCAGCGTCACGATGCTGTGATAGCGCAGTGCGTAGAAGATGGAGATGTAGCGGTCCATGGCGATGGCGCCCAGAGAGCAGAGGCTGGACACCATGGAGCTGCAGATGAGCACGTCGATGACGTTGCCCAGCTGCTGCACCACGGTGGCCTGGGCTGCCAGGGCACCCACCTCCAGCAGCAGCAGGACAGCCGTCTCCAGCAGGTTGCTCACACTCACCAGCAGGTCCGACAGCGCCAGGCAGCAGATGAAGCAGTACATGGGCGAGTGCAGGTTGCGGTTCTTGGCGATGGCGGCCACCACCAGCGTGTTCTCCACCAAGCTCACCAGCCCCAGGCAGAGGAAGAGTCCGTCGGGGACGGACACCTCCAGGCACTGGGGTCCTGTCTGGTTGGCGGCCGGCCTGAGGTGGGGGGTGGCGGTGGGGGTGGAGTTCACGGCGCCCAGCAGGCCCCTCTGGGACCCCTGCGCAGGCATGGTCCCGTCCAGGGAGCAGGAGTCCAGCGGTGCCCACCCTGCAGGCGTCCTGCTCAGCTCATGGTGCCGGCCTCATTCCGTCTGGGCACCCCCCGATCTGTGCTCACACTCGCCCTCCCCCTGGCTGGACACTTCCTGCCAGAACCCTGAGCTCTGTGGCATTGACCCTCTGGGCTCAGGGACTCTCACTCCTGATGTGAACAAACCCTGTCCTCACCCCCCTCCCTGCCTCTTCTCTGGAGGCTGCTCAGGTCCGGACATCTTTACACCTCTCACCTCCACCCTGCTCCTTGTCACTTGCCTCTGATAGCTCTGCCACCTCCTGCCTCCCTGGGCCAGGGGCGGGCCGAGGTCCTGGGAAGAATGGGGCCTTTCTCTGCATCTTTAAAGTCGTCCCTGGCCGCCCCCCGCCCCCTCAGGGCAGCCACATGATGGGCTTGTGCCGTGATGCATGAAGACAAATGCGGCACCCGGCCTGCCGCCAGGTGGCGAGAGTGGCAGCCAAGGGGCTCCCTCCTCTTTGCCCTCAAAGCCACTGAGTGTCCCTGGCCTGGTCACCGGTACTCTCCCTGGACCTCTCCTCCAGGCGTCTGGGGCCCCCTCGGACCTGCCCATGCACCCCCAACTTTGAAACTCCTAACTCTCCTCCAGACCCATCTCCAACACCTTCTTTTATTTTTTTATTTTATTTTGACAAATTTTTTATTAGTTTATTTTATTTATTTATTTATTTATTGTAGAGTCGGGGTGTCGCTCTTGCTCAGGCTGGTCTCGAACTCCTGAGCTCAAGCCATCCTCCCACCTCGGCCTCCCAGCGCGCTGGGATTGCAGGTGTGAGCCACCGCGCCCAGCAGCACCTCCTTCTTGAAGCCGTCCTCAAACCCCAACCTCCTCAGTCCCTCACTGGCTGTTGAGGGCGGCACCGCCAGCCCCCACCCCTCACCCTCGCCCCACGTCAGGAGCTCGTGGAGGACAGGGGCACCCCCACTTCCAGCAAGACGCACACGTGGAACAGCAACTGCGTGGGCTTTGCTGGAGCTGCACGTTGCTGGGGGCGTGAGGCCAGGACAGAGGGTGACAGGGACACCAGAGCCTGAGGCTGCCCTGGCCCCTGCCCCCCAAGGTCCAGAGCGGTGACTCCCCTCCAACTGCAGCGCTGGGTGGGGGTGTAGCTTCCTGGGAGCTGACTGGCGGGAGAGCACCCTGGTCACATCTCTGGGACCCTTCAGTCACATCTTGCTCCTGCTCAGCCCGACTGCAGCACCCCGGTGCAGCTGCCCACCCTCCCCTGGCGGAGCCCCCGTTTCCGCTGCGGAAAGGCCTGAGCCAGGAGCCCCATCCCAGGCAGAGCTCTTGCCGCCAGGCGGGATGCAGCCCCAGGGGCCAGCAGGGACGGTGGGAGGGCCACACGCCACCCTGGCACCCGGCTGGGCTCACCCCAGGCACCTCCTCACTGACCACTGCATCTGGCTGGGACGGGGAGGGGCACGGACAGTCGAGGCTCGGACAAGCGGCCGCAGAGCAGTGAGTGTTTCCGAAGTGTCTGTGACAGTCACGGTAAACCCACCTTGCTCCCACGCATCTGCCTCCGACCAGGTGATGCCCACCCGGCGCGTCGCGGCCGCTAATGCAGTAGACGGCAACCACTTCTTACATCTGCACTTTACAACTTAGTCTTTCCCGTGTTTTGTTTTTATTTTTAAAAAGCTTGCTGAAGTACAACACACACAAAAGTGCACAAATGACAAGTATGCGAGTGGACGGCCCGGCCTGGACGCAGCCGTGGCGGCAGCAGGGAGACCTCGGCCTGGCCCTTCCCGCGTCCCCGCGAGCGGCGGTTCCAGCTCTGACACACAGGTTGAGTTCTGCCCGTTTGGAACCTCACATACATGGAGTCCCGCAGTCTGTGCTCCTTGTGGCTGAGACTCGCTTGTTCTTGCAGACAATCGTAACCCACAGCCTCAGACTGCAGCGTCCACGATGGGACCAGAACCCGCTGGCATTTGGTGGCTTCCGGGCTCGACTTCCCTATTGCAGACGGTGCTGCCGGGATGTCTCGCTCTCGTCTTTCAGTGGACACAGAGGTGTGTTTCGCCAGACGACACCCAGGAGTGGGACTGCGTGGGCAGAGGTGTATCTTCAGCTTTAACAGACGTGATCAAACTGTGTTCCAGGTTGGTGGCCTGTTTCTGACCGTGGCCGTGCAGGGGCCCCGCCTGTCTGGGCTGCTCGTTGAGAGGGTGACAAGGTGCCTTCGCCCCAGGCCTCACAGCACCAGCACAAGGACCCGCCCGCGCAGGGCCTCACCTCAGCCCCAATTTTCACCTTCTGCAGACTTAGCCCCTCACACTCAGCTTCTGGCTGAGAACTGCCAGAGGGGGACGCACGGTCCCAGGGCACGACCAGGACGGCTGGGGAAGGTGGACGCCACCCGTGGCGTGAGGGGCTGTGTCCCTGCCACAAGGAGCCCAGGACGCCCACCGTGCAGGCCACCTCCAAGGACCCGGCCGCTGCAGACCACTGGCCAGCACCTCTGGCTCCAGCCTGCTGCGTCACGGCGTTTCAGGGATGTCAGTATTTCCAGCTTCGTGAATGAGGCCTTTGAAAGGGACGTGGCTAACCCCAGCCCTGCCCCCCTCCCCCCCACAGCCTGAGACTTCAAAGGGCGTGGGAATCGGGCAGCCTTTGGCAGAGGCAACCGCAGCCTTCTTCCTGGCAAGCCCCTGCCGGAGGCATCAGAAGTGGGGACCCTGCCTCAGGACTGCCGCGCTGGTTCTCAGGGACGGGCTGCGGGGGGCTTCGTGGGAAGGAGACAAGACACATCTGAGCTGGGAAGATTCAGCGTTTTGATTCGTTATTGTCATGGGGGAGATAAGTTAGCCTTGGGATTATCTGTGATTGGATGTAATCCTAAAGCTAATTATCTCAATTTTTTTTTTTTTTTTGGAGAGAGGGTCTCATTCTGTCACCTGGGCTGGAGTACAGTGGCACAATCACAGCTCACTGCAGCCTCGAACTTCTGAGCTCAAGCGATCCTCCTGCCTCAGCCTCCCGAGTAGCTGGGACTACAGGCAGCACCGCCACACCCAGCTAATTAAAACATTTTTCTTTTTTGTAGAGAAGGACGTCTCAATGCTTCCTAGGCTGGTCTCAAACTCCTGGCCTCAAGCGATCCTCCTACCTCAGCCTCCCGAGTAGCTGGGACTACAGGCAGCACCGCCACACCCAGCTAATTAAAACATTTTTCTTTTTTGTAGAGAAGGACGTCTCAATGTTTCCTAGGCTGGTCTCAAACTCCTGGCCTCAAGCGATCCTCCTACCTCAGCCTCCCGAGTAGCTGGGGTTATACACGTGAGCCACTGCCCCTGGCCAATTATACCTCCATTTTCATCTCGTGCCCCTGGAGAAGCTGCGTGCACGGCGACCAGGGGACACGTAGGGGTGACCCACTGACTTAGTGGGGCACACCGAGTGCAAACCGCCCCCTCCCTTGGGCAAAGGTGCCCCATTCCCACCATCTGAGCCATTTCTCATCAGTGCCCCCATAAGGAGGCTGAAAACAAGTGTCTTTTTGGTCTGTTCACGGCGTCCAGCACCGAGGGCCTCCCACACACACGCTTCATGTGCACCCAAGATCTGGGGAGGCAAAGCCTCGCTGCTGGCCCGGGGGCGGCCTGTGTCTGGCCACGGCTGCGGCTGGAGCGGCGGGGACTCTGCCTGAGCAGAGGGGCCCGGCTTCCTTCACGGAGGCCCAGAGCCCCGCGAGCAGCCAGCCCCTGCCCTCTGGCTCTCACCGCGGGGCTTGAGCACAGCCTCCCAGGAAGGCCCGGCCCAGAGCCGGGTCACGACGTCTTGGTTCAAGGCCCCTCTGTTTCCTTTGCACTTGGGGGGCAGGGGCACGGGAGGTGGCGAGCTGCTATTCCGGCCTGCGTCCGCCCCTGGGGCCTGTGCTGGAGACCGAGATGGGGTCTGGCTCGGTGGGGAGCAGCAGTCCTGCCCGTCGGCACCGAGGAGGAACCTGGATTCGCCACTCACCCTGACACTGGTGGCAGGATGAGCCTCCAAAGCAGGTGTTTAGATGAGCTCTGAGTCTTCTCTCATTGTCATTAGAAATAGGTTCAGCGGCAAGTAATTACATAAACCCAAATGGCGCTGCTGAAGCGCCGACGGTTTGTAACTTCTCAGGACGGGAGGCCGGACTTGGCCTCTCTGCCTCACTGTCCGTGGAACACTTCGTTTTAGAGTTTGACTCCTGCTGCAGGGTGGCTGCTGCAGCTCCAGCGTCACATCGTGGCCCCGCGTGGATGCATTTAAGGCTGCTGGAAGGAAGAGGCATCGCTTGCCTGTCGTTTTCAGAGAACAAACCTTCACAGAAGACCCCTGGGACACTCCCCATCCTGTCGCCGCAAGTTCATCAGAGGCCACCCGCTATGGAGGGTGGAGACAGGTGGACCTAGGACAGGCTGGGATTACCCCAGTCACCCCCCCTGGAGCTGGGTGTAAAGCCCCTGACAAAGCCCAGTTCTGCTGGCAAGGAACACGGGCGGGTGAGGTCGCTGACAGGCGCCTGCCCCGATCACGCCGACCTGCACCCGGCCAGGCTGGGCGGCCGTCGGCTCCCACGGCACAGGATCTCGCCGACGGGCCAGGGCAGAGCGCGGCCGCCTCGGGCTGAGTCACAACCGCCGGCAAGTGCTGGGGCCGCCGCTGGCAGGCCCCGGTCTGAGGGGGACACGTGTGCTCACCCCCCACGGCTGTCTCCTGCGGACACCACCCCCCGGGCCCCTGCTCCCTCCCCAGCCCCCTGGGAACTGCTGACAGGGTGGTCTCACAGGTCTCCACGAACCCCAGACTGGGTGTCTCCACAGGGCACTTCTGGAAGACAGGCCGGGGGAGCCGCATTCGCGTGGGGCTGAGCAGCACTTGCCCCTCACTGGGCGTCTCTGGGCCAAGGTCCCCCAGAGGCCCGGGGGCAGCAGCTGTGCCCAGCCCACCTCACCTGCTGCTTCCTGGGGGTGGCAGTTCGTGGCCCGTGAGAGGTGCGGGGGGGGGGGGGGCAGACACCTGGTGCAGCTGTAACAGGTGTCTTGGATCCTTCCGGAACTGAACAGGCTTCTGAGCCACAGGCCACGGCCACAGCCTCTCCTGCTCTGTCTGCAGACGGCCTCTCCTGTGACTGCGGCAGCACAGGACGCCGAGGCCACCGCGTGTCACCCACCAGGCGGACCTGCCCCAGCAGAAGGGCCCTCCGCGGTGGGGGCTCTGGCAAGCGCCCCTGTCCACCCAGACTGGACGCCCCCGTCCCTGCCATGTGCACCCCCAGAGCCGCCCAGGACAGTTTTCTTTCCCAAACCTGCTCAGGCTTCCCCTGCGACGCGGAGCCCGGCCTCGAGCTTTCTGCTACGGTTCCTTGGTCAGCGTGGGCAGACTGGCTGGAGGACCGATGGCCGCCCCACGTGCCGCCCCCACGGCGACCGACCGGCACAGCAGTGACGCGGGCACCTCTGTTCCGGCCCAGCCAGACCCACGCGGTGAGGACCACACGGGGCTCTGGCGCTCACAGGGACCCTAGGGACCTTCTCCACCCCCGACTTCTGCCCCCACGACCTGGGCGCACGTGGTGGGGGTCACTGGAGAAGAGACGGAAGCGCGGCTGACGGGGACGCAAGGCCTCAGTGCCTGGAAAGAAGCACTCACGACGGCAGGGGCCGCCACTTATGGGGAGAAACACGTTTATGGAGAGACAGGAGGGCAGGGTGACAGCAGCGTCTCTGCTGCGGGGAACGGGCCGCCCCGACCAGAGCAGGGACCGCACGGGACCCTCAGTCCCACTCGCCCTCCCCCTCCGCCTCAGCGTCGTCCTCCGGGGGCGGCGCCTCCAGGTCGTTGAGGTGGAAGTTCGCCATCATGTCCCGCACGGCCAGCATCAGCCGGTTCAGGCCTTGGTTGCGGTTGGGACCCCCCGGCACGCCGTCCTCCAGCCTCTCCCCCTGCGGCAACGGGAGGTGCTGAGCTGGGACTTGGGACCTGGGCCCGAGCAGGAAGATGCGTTGCCAGGCCTGAGGCGGCCCCGCCCCTGCCAGGTCCCCGCCCCTGCCAGCTCCCGTCCAACCCAGGCCAGGCCCCGAGCCGGGGGGGCCCCGGCGTGGCGGCTCCAGCTTCAGGCTGGCACCCCCACCTCCTGAGCAGAAGGGGCTCCCCACCGGCACGGCACAGCCTCAGCGGCTCCTCGCCCCCCGTGCCGGACCCCAGCAGGGTCCAGACATCGGCACTGGCAGGGACTTACCCGTACCCGCGGCGGGCAGAGCCAGGGCGCGTCCGACCTACCTCCGCGGTGTAGTTAGGCAGTAGCGAGCGGAAGAAGAGAGCGATTGTGTTTCCACGGCTGACCGGGCTGATCCTGGAAGGCCAGAAAACAAAGCTGAACTGACATTGTGGGCGCCAGCCCAGCTCACAGGGACGCCTGTCAGCTGCCTCCGCCCTCTCCACACCCGGTGGGGCCCGAGCGGCCCGTGGGGAGAGACGCAGGGCCTGAGCCAGGCCCCCGGTTCCCAGGCAGTGGCGGATCAGGGCCCTGGGTGGGTGGCGAAGACCCCTGACCAGCTTGGGAAGGGGCTGTGGCCTGTGGGGCACTGGAGGGGACGAGGGAAAGACCAGCTCAGACCCGACCAGCACAGGGCGTCCAGGCTGCGGCTGCCCCTCTGGAGCCCGGGCTCCCCCTGCGCCAAGCTGCCCACCGGCCCCCGCCCGGCGCCTGCTGCCACGCACAACTGCAGTGGCAGCGCCTCCTCCAGCACGTACAGATTCGAGAGCGTGAGCTGGTCACGCGCACACTGGAGACCCCGGGGCCCGGGTTAGGCGGAGACCCCACTGGTGGGGTGAGCCCCTGCAGCCCAGCCCTGCTGGACGCTGCAGCCCACACCGCCGGCCGCCAGACACTGTGCCCCGCGGGAACAGGACAATTCCTCGGTGCTGCGGCATCAGCACGTCAGGACGTGGGGTGTTTTGAACCCATGACGTTAACAGAAAACTATTTTCTGGCATTAACATAAAACAATTTTCATCTTTCTTAGAGAATACAACTGAGAACTATTTTCCCATGAACACGCAGTCCAAGTTTCATAATAGAATTGAGTGGGAAAAAAGGACTTCGTTCTCCCACACGTGTCCTGCCCAGGTCTGAACACGCCTGCCTGCTGCAAAGGCGGGATCCGTGTGACTCCGGCCACCCTCTGCGGGTGACGGGCCCCGGCAAGGCGGCCGCTCAGCCTGAAAGCCCCTCCCTACACTGGCAGCCCCTGCGCCAGCTCCTGGCCCAGGCTCAGGGCCCGCGTCGGAGTCTCTGACCAGGCCCCGTGCAGACCCCTTTGGGGGACCCCAGCACCGCCCACAGTCCGCCCACCCTCTCTCCCGGCAGGCTCTTCCTGCAGTTTTGCTTTTGTATCTATTTCTCGATTCTGTAACTAACATCTGTTCTCCCGGCTTCACTGGGCGCCTCCCCGGGCGGCTTCTGGCTTTGCTTCCCACTGTGCTCTGGCACCGGCGAGGGCCCCTGACGGCCAAGCGCTCGCGCACGTGCTGCAGGAGCACATGTGGCCACGGCTGCCCCATCGCTCTCCCTGCTCAAGAGCGGCCGAAGGCCCTCCCGACACTGCCCGATGGCGCAGCGTCAGCGTCCAGAGGAGCAGGGACTTAGAGGAGCAGGGACCTAAAGCCGCAGGGCCACGGGGCAGGGCGGGCGGACAGGTACCTCTCCGGTCTGACGTAGGAGTAGATCGTGTCCAGGGGAGGCAGAGGGTCAAAGCCCATCACAGACTGCGTGGTCACATCCTTCGGGAAGGGACACAAAACAGAGACGCTACAGATGCTGCTGGGGCCTCTGCCCTCTCCCAGCAGAGCCCTCCCACCGGCTCCAGTTTGGACTGGACCCAGCCACTGAGCAAGAGTCGCACAGACATGGCTGTGCTCTTCGTACCGAGGAGCTTTGGGTGAAGGGGTGGGACAGCCCTCCTGCCACCGGGACACTCTCGGCAGCCGCAGGGAACGTGCGGGACGTTCTGCCCTGCCCACAGGCCTGCGGCAAGGGCAAGAGTGTCCTACGGCTGCTGCTCACACACGTGTCAGGAACTCTCACTCCAGTGGCCGCAGGCCGCAGGCTGCGGGGGCCTGAGCCCCGGTCACACAGAGCCCCCGGAGCAGCGGCCACCCCCAGCCCTCCACTCAGTGCCCCGTGCCGTCCTGACGCCGATCAGACCAAGCAGCTCCTGCCTGAGACACGGCCGGCTGGGCCAGGTCCAAGGCCCAGTGGAGCAGCCCCAAGTTACACCAGGAGGCACCACGGTGTCCTCAGCAATGAGCCCAGCGTCACACCACCCTGTGACTCGCTGTTTTTCCTCACTCTTTCCATTTTATACAATACCCCCTCTTTTTGTGAGACACAGTCTCACTCTGTCGCCCAGGCTAGAGTGCTCAGGCTGCGGGAGGATCTTTTGAGCTCAGGAGTTCGAGACCAGCCTGAGCAAGAGCGAGACCTCGTCTCTACTTAAAATAGAAAGAAATTATATGGACAGCTAAAAATATATAGAAAAATTAGCCGGGCCTGGTGGCGCCTGCCTGTAGTCCCAGCTACTTGGGAGGCTGAGGCAGGAGGATCGCTGGAGCCCAGGAGTTGGAGGTTGCTGTGAGCTGGGCTGACGCCACGGCACTCTAGCCTGGGCGACAGAGTGAGACTGTCTCAAAAAAAAAGAAAAAAAAAAGATCCACCTGCCTCAGCCTCCCAGAGTGCTGGGATTACAGGCGTGAGCCACCGCGCCCGGCCTATCTTATCCCTTCACGACAGTAACAGCTGGTGTTCCCACAGACCCTGTGACACCGGGGGTCCGTGACAGAGCAGGATTGTGCCCTACAGCTGCACAGAGGCCCCTGCAGCCACACCGTGGTCACAAGACCGTGGGAGCCATAGCTCACCAAGGCCACAGTGCGTGGCTGTGTGACCAGGAACCAGGCCTGCGCTCTGAGCCCCGGCTGCCGGGCAGGAGCCCTCCGGGGCCCACAGGCCCTGCCGCAGGAGGGGGGCCGGGGCTGCCCGCCTAGCCCGACAGCAGCAGGCGTGGCGCGTGTGACCGGCTCACACAAAGCTCCCATTTCAGCCCCTCTCCCTTACCGGGGGCAGGGCGGCAACGGCTTCCTTGATCTCGGAGAGGATCACGTGGCGGTGGATGTTCCTGGGTGCGCGTTGGTAGAGCACCTTCCGCCTGAGGCCGAAGAGAAACAAGGCAAAGCAGATGAAATGGCAACCGCCGTGCAAAACACCAAGGCCCCCAGGGCCCCCCGCCCAGCACGAGGCAGCTCGCTGCGTCGCTGGTGTCACCGAGAGCGTCACACTTGGCTCCGAGCAGGGGCAGTGGCAGCTGGTCCCGGCCTGTGCTAAGAGCCAACCTTGGGGCAAATCCCAGCCCTGTGGTCCCAGATGAGCCTCTTTGGCCATGAAATGGGAGTCGTGAGTCGCAGCCCAGGGCCTGCGAGGAGTCACTGAGCTGTTCTGCACGAGGGGACAGCGGGTGTGCCACTGTCACCTGCTTCCGGCTGGAGATCGCCCCAGGGAGGCAGCACAGGACCCAGGTGTGCTCCTCCTGCAGGCGTCCAGGCCGGGGGCAGGGCAGACCGTGGGCGGCGTGCCCACCATGGCGCGTGCCGGGGGTGCCACGCCACCTCCCCCCGCCAGGCGCCCAGGGCGCAGCCTCACACCCGCCGCGGAGGCGCAGGAGGGCGGCACCCACGCGGCCGCCCTGTGCCAGCCGGGCCACAGTGGCGCCAGAGCCCCGGTGCTGACGGCAGAGCCAGAGAAGGGCTGGGGACACGCGCACGGGGCCAGAGCGGGTGAGCGGCCGTTTCTAGACGGGCCGTCGGATGAGCCCCCGAAATCCCGGTGCGGGAGGGGAACCGTGGCAGGGGTGGCTGCTCCCGGACCCCACGTGCTCACGTCTCGCCGGGAGGGAGAGATTCACCCAACAGAGACGCTGGTGTGAATGAGACCGGCCAACCCCGCAGCAAATGCAGAAACACAAAATACGTGACCAGAGGAAACACCGAACAAAACCACTATTGTAGGTGACACCACTGGTCGGTTCCGTCCTTCTGTGCTGACGCCAGCAGCAGCCACCGCCCTCGGGACAGGCCAGGGGCCGTGCACGTGTGCACGCACCCTTTTAACCTTCAGACGGGCACGCGTGGGCCCGCTGTCCGCGGCAGCGGGCGGCCAGAGCCAGCGCACAAGCCAGGCGCCCGCAGCCCCCCTGCCCTGGAACCAGAGGCTCCCGGCTTGTGACGAGGGTCCGAGGACGGGGGTGTGGCGGGGCTGGTGTCCTCACGCAGACCCTGCTCACCTGCTCTCGCAGGCCTCCACGGCAGGGTCTCCGGCGTCCACGGCCTGCAGCACCTCGCGGACGTTCTCCTCCAGCCAGCTCATGGTGGCGGGCTCCTTCCAGAGGAAGTGCGACCTCCCCAGGTACAGGCTGACCAGCTGGCTCAGGGCGGGCGGCTGGCTGCGGGAGAGCGGGGCCGTCAGCAGAGCCCCTGCACCGGCCAGAGCCCGCCCCCCAGGCCGGCAGGGCCCCGCTGGTGGGCAGAGGGGACGCCAGGCCATGCCCAGGGGGCTGGAATGAAAGGACGCGGCCTCTTTGGCTGCTGGACCTGGAGGCACAGGTGTCTGCTTCTGTGAGCCTTCTGTGTGTGCTCTGTGCTCTAGGAAGACTGACGGACTTGAGGGACACGGAGAGACGTACAGGGAACACGCACCCGCGTGTCTGTGCAGTGCGTCCCGAGGGTGGCACACTGGCCTGCTGATAGGGCTGCCCCGCGTCATGCCTGTTTCTCACGTGTCTGCTTCCCCTTTGCTTGTTTGTTTATTTTTGTAGAGACGGGGTCTTGCTCGGTCCCCCAGGCTGGAGGGCAGTGGTGCGGTCAGCTCACTGCAGCCTCGAAGTAAGGCCTATGCCACCACACCCGGCTAACTTTTCTACTTGTTCTAGAGAGAGGGTCTTGCTGTGTTGCCCAGTCTGGTCTCATACTCCTGGCCTCAAGGGGTCCTCCTGCCCTGGCCTCCCAAAGTGCTGGGATTACAGGCGTGAGGCACCGCTCCCGGCCTGTTTCCTCTTTATCTGTAACAACGATTTGTAAAAAGTACTGTGCAAACCTTGCGACACAGAAACCCAGGAGCACCAGCCCCTCTGCCGGCCACAAACGCGCCCGTCTCCCTCCCGGCACCTGCGCCCCAGGGCTGCTGACGCCCCCCCCCCAACAGGAAGCACCTGAGTGAGCCTCACTTTTAAGCCAGAAGCTGCTCCCGGGCCCCTCCGTGCTTTCCCTCACAGAGGTGAGGGTGTCTCCACATGGTCGGGGCTCCAGAGCCTTCAATGGTATGGCAGCCCCGGCCCACCAGGAGCTCTGCGCCCCAAGGTCGCCATCCGGCCTGTGCTCACCCGAGTCAGCAGTGCCAGCAGCCGCCGGAGCCCCCACCGACTCTGAGGACAGTGACCAGGCGCCCACGCCTGGCACCCACACCCAGGCCCCTCTGCTCTTACCTGACCTCGGCATTGGGTCCAAAGAAGCCGTGGCCGGCGACGGTGGCGTCGGGCCGCACGCTGCAGTACTCCAGCAGGGGCAGCAGGACTGGGGGCGGCAAAGGCTCCGTCAGGCCTCAGAGCACCTACCCCGGCCACTCCCAGCCCCGCGGGGGGAGGAGGGGGGGGTCCTGTTCCAGTCGCGGCTTGGTCTTTGCGAAGCGCGGGAGTGGAAAGCCAGCGGGCCGTGCTTCTGACCAAGCCGTTGCCACCAGGGCCACCAGGGCCACCAGGGCCTGAAGCTGGGGCCTCCTCCCAGGGGCCCGAGGAGCCTGTGACCTTGCAGGGGACATCCCTCCCGGCGTCCACTTCTGCCTCCAAGGGAGACCCACCCGGGACCCCCAAGCACATGCAGGCAGATGACTCGGCCATGAAGCCCGGACCCCACCCACAGCAGCAGCCGACCCGCGGTGCCCCGGCAGAGCCTGCCTCGGGCCACCCTGTGTGCAGCGCTGTGCGGCTGAGTGGCTGTGGCTTCCCCGACCGCCTGCCTGCTGGGTGACCCCCGGGGACGTGCTGCTGCTCCTGCCACTGCGAGAGCAGCCGCGGCAGCTCCGCTGTGCCACACGCAGGCCCAGACACGCCCTGAGCCACACGGCTGCTCTCGTGGAACAGAGGACACCCCAGCCACACCTGACCCCAGAGGGGACAGAGGCAGCTTCTTAGACAAAGGAGATGAGCCCCTTGGCTCGGTGGCTGGCTGTTCTTGACGGAACCCTGACAAGGCCCTGCGGGTGGGCACAGCTCTGCCCATGCTGAGGGTCTCCAATGAAGCAATGGTGATTCCAGGACTTTCTACCAGAAGACGTGTGGTCACACAGCGTGTGCACAACCAGCTGTATGCAAACAACGTGCACCCACACACCCGTGACCATACAGGGAGCCCTGTGTGGAGACAGGTTTCAGCTGTGTTTTGGGGAAGGACGGATCCTCCTGATGGGACCGGGCAGCAGCCTTGCCGAGCCGGCCAGGGGTGCGGGTGCTGAGCCCACCCGGAGCCCCGGAGCCACACGGGCCTCTCTCCTCGCCCTGGTGGCACCGAGCACGACCCTGTGCCGGATGTCGTGGTCCTTTACGACATCCTCCGTGACGTGTCCCCGCACTGTACAGACGCTCCCCTGTGCTCTCTCCTCCCCAGAGATCACCTGACACGTTTAACACCGTCTAACACGCCACGTCTTCCAGCCAACCCTGTCTCCCCGCCCTAAGACACGGCCCCCAGGGCAGGAGCGTTTGTCCCTCTCCTGTGGCCCCAGTCTGGCCTGGCACGCAGCGGGCTCACGGTGACGGGCAGACCGGCTTCCCGACTCCAGCTGCGGCATGCGGTGAGGGCTCATTCGAGAGCGCACCTTTCTGCAAGTGTGGGGGGCCGGGACCGGCCTCCACTGCCAGGAGGACGAGCTGCCGGGGCCGCCTACCTGCGGGGAACATGGTGAGCGCCTGGCGGATCAGGAGCGAGGCCTTTTCCCTGGCAGAGCTGAGCTCCTGCTCGGAGAGGTCTGTCTGTTGACTCAGCAGAAAATATGCCAGTGGAACCGAGAAGGCGAAATTGGGGAGCTGAGACAGGTTTCGATGGCCCTACAAGGGGTGAAGAAACAGAGTTTGGGGGCTCAAGGTCACAGAGACAAACCCGCGAGGTTCCGATGCCGACGTCAGGGGCTGCGCCTCCCAGCGAGCAGACGCGTTTTGCCGGCATCTCTCTAACTGGGTGTAAAGAGAACCTGGGCTTCCGGCCGGGGGGTTTCTACGTGCAGAAAGGGCGAAAGGACACAGGGGGTGTGGGACGAGTAAAGCGGCTGCCCCGAGTGACGGTGCCGCAGCCAGCGCCCCCAGCGTGGACGTGAGGAGAGCACAGGCCGGAAGACTCCTCTGCGCCTCGGCTCGAGACGCCCGCAACCACTGTCCGGGGCTCTTCCGGCCTGTCCCGCACAGGCTCGTAACGGACGCCGGACTCGGTGTTTTCTTCTATTAAAATGGGATCGCAGCCTCCATAGAGCTTCGTAACCTTATAAACCACCACATTCCTCCGCAGCCGCAGTCCGGGGGCTCCCCGAGGTTTCCCTGCAAGTCTGTTTTCAGGAGCTCCAGGTATTTCTTTTCTTTTCTTTTCTTTACCGTCGTAAGGCTCCTCCTTCACGTGTGAGCAGCGTGACGTTGCCCGAGTTGTGCTGCGGTCAGTGGAGGATGCACGTTGTAACCGCAGGGAGAAAGTCACCAGAAGATAAACAAAGCGACACCCACACGCCCATGTTCACCGGCATCACTCACAGCAGCCGGGAGGCGAAGCCACGAACGTCCTTCCGCAGATGAGAGGGAACCGCGACGTGGCCCCCGGCACAGCGGGACGGGGCAGCCACGTGGGCACGAGCTGTCGGCCTGCTCAAGGCAGGGTCGCCACGACCTTCAGTTTGCAAACACCACGCTGCGGTTTTATGCGTCAAAAGTCGTCAGACGGGGCCGGTTCTCTGCTCTGGCTTACGCCAAGCTGTTGGCTGCCTGCATTCTCACCTGGTGCTCTGGGTCCTCTTCCAAACTCTCTTCTGTTGCGGGCGGAACTCAGTTCCCTGTGGCGTTAGGACCGAAGCCCCCGTGTTCTCTCTACCGTCTGCCAGGGCTGCTCCCGGCGCCCAGAGCTGCCCTCCCGGGCCGGCCCCGACCCCTCCTTCGCACACTCGAATCTGACCTCTCCTCTCGGGTGTTGCCGGGAACTACCTCGCTGCAGGTGGTGAGGCTTCTTGGCCAACTATGCCAAATGCATAATTCAAAATGATTTACCTATTTTTTATCATATGTCAACATGTGCTATGAAAAAATTCAAGCACAGAAAATCAAAAGCTGTCGCCCTCCCGAGCCGGCCCTGCTAGGGGTTAGCATTCCAGAGTCTGCTGTGTCCTTCCAGACGATTCCTCCCCAAGGGAGCCCAGGTGTCAGTTTAAACTTTCCAGTAGCTGCACTAAAAACAGGTGGAATTGATTTTAATACACTGTATCTAAGCCAGGGCACCTAAAATATCATTCCAACATGTATCAATACAAAAGTTATCCGAGCTGGTCTGCGTTCTTTTCTTCCTCTCTCGTGGTGGGTCAGCACCTGCTGTGCACCCAGCACTCTGAGCACCTGGACCGGGTGTCCGGGCCCCAGGGGGCCGCAGGCCTTCACCTGCACAGGACGCCTGAATCGGACGTGGCATATGCAATCGGCCATGAACACACGCGTGTCTGGCGGTTCAGCATTTCTGGGGTGCGACACTCCACACTCAGAACACGGGCCTGCCCTTTGCACGGGGTCCCGTGTCAGCTCACGTGACCGTCCCCGACCCCCTGCCTGCGTCGCCCTGTGGGGACCACGAGGAACTCTGTGCTCACGCCCACGGTGCACCCACCTGCCCCCACCGTCCCTGCGGGCACTTCCCTGCGGTGTGTGCACACGCGGGACTCTCCTGTCAGGCTCACGCCACCCTCCAGGGAGGCTGGACCCGCCCAGCAAGGCAGAGAGGGGAGACCCAAAGGCAAGAGCACCTGGTTCGGCGCCTGACCCTCACCGTCTCAGCACACAGGACGCCAGACCGGGACAGGCGAAGAAGAAACAGCCGTCACTCCGAGTGACAGTGCGTGACTCGCACCTACCTCCCACTCCTGGAAGAGGCGGATCAAGTACTCGTAGTTCCGGGCCCGCAAGGCCAGGTGGTCCACAAGCAGCAGCATGCACAGGGGGTCCTCATCCGGCTCGAGGCTTCCAGAGGCACCGCCGTGAACAGAGAGCAAAGGGGGCAGAGGAGACGCCGTCACGGTCCGGAGTGGGCAGCACAGTGTCGGGTCTGCGGCCACTGCAGCGAGGACAGGCGCAGGGCGCCCCGGCAGACACTCACCTCAGGATGAGCTTGCAGTACTCCAGCGCCGTGCGCGGGCAGCCTCGCTTCTCCAGGAAGCTCATCTGCTTGTAGAGGGCCAGGTAGAAGCTCCTGGGTGCGAAGGGGTCCCCGTGATCAGAGTGGGCGGAGAGCTGTGTGCAGGACCCCCCAGCCCGCCCTCGACTCTGGGCTTTGTTGGCATTTCCCGCGTGCCCCGGTGCGGGCAGACGTCGGAGAACGCTCCCGTGTCTGAAGGTGTGTGCTCCACTTGCTGTTTACAAAGCTATATACTTATTTCTATGTTGAAAATCGAGCTTATTTGAAATCTTTCTTTTTTTTCCTGAGACAGTCTCACTCTGTCGCCCAGGCTGGAGTGCAGTGGCATCATCACAGCCCACGGCAGCCTCAAACTCCCGGCTCAAGCATCCTCCTCCCTCAGCCTCCCGAGTCGCTGGGACTACAGGTGCGTGCCACCACGCCCAGCTAATTTTTCTATTTTTTTGTAGAGACCGGGTCTCACTCTTGCTCAGGCTGGTCTTGAACTCCTGGCCTCCAGCAATCTACCTGCCTCAGCCTCCCGAAGTGCTAGGATTACAGGTATGAGCCACCACACGTGGCCCTTATTGTGTTTTCTGTTTACTATTTATTATTTAAAGGGAGAAAGTTAAAATCTCCCATTATAATTACGATCTTAGTTTATCCTGAAATTTTAATAGCTCTCCTATTGGACGCATGAAGTCCCGTGACTTTAGTCATGCTGGCGGACTGGTGTCTTTACCAAGGAACAGCCCACTGTCCCTTTCCTGCCTGGAAATATTAATATTTTATAACTATTTCAAACAACTATGAATTTAACAGGAAGAGATAAAACTAGCACAGAGGAAGACGGTGGTGAGAAGTCAGACGCGGCGCCCAGGGCCATCTGTGAAGCAGGTCCCTGAGCCTTGGTGCCCTGGGGAGGCCTTGGGGACAGGAGTGTGGCCCACACCGGGGACAGTCAACAGCAGCTGGAGGGCGCAAAGGCAGGAGGGGCCCCTGTGCCCGCTGCTGCCTGGGGACCACCTAGAGCCACGAGTACTGAACCCGCCTCTGCCCGGAGCGGAGGTCGGTGGGCAACAGGAGCCAAACACGGGAGGGCGAGGAAGACACGCAGGGCACAGGGCCCTGCGGCGCAGGCCAAGGGGCAGCCGCGGGAGCCAAACACGGGAGGGCCAGGAAGACACGCAGGGCACAGGGCCCTGCGGCGCAGGCCGAGGGGCAGCCGCGGCAGGGCCAGCAGGGAGCTGCCGCAGCCATCCCTGGTCTGACCGGGGAGGGCTGGTGCCACAGTGCTGGCTGCGGGGACAGAAGTGTCCGAGAGGAGCATGTGCGGCTCGTGAACACTCAACCCAGGGAACAAGGATCGGGTGGAATCTGAGCTGCTCACTGAAGAATCAGGACACAGACCTGCAAAGCATCCAGAATATTCTAAACCTGCCAGGGACACAGCCTTTCACCCCGACACGCAGGCAAACGCAGCGAGGACCCATGGTGGCGACTTCTCACACGGGCAAACTCAAACCCAGCCCTGCTTCTAAGCTTCGTCCCGAGCGGGTACCTACGAGTAGTCCTGGACCCGCAGGGCCCTGGTCCACCCTCAGGGACAGCTGAGTGCCACCCACTGCATTGCAGCAGCCACAGGGGGCCCCCACGCCCAGGAGGAAGGGAGGTGAGCCCCCCGGCGCAAGCTGCCCCCCGGGAGTCGGCCCCATGTGGGCCCTGCTCACCTGTTCTCAGGCCTGCGGTAATCCAGCCGGCACGTCCCGCTGGTGAGGCTGAACAAGGGGTGGAAGGCGCACTCCATGCTGTACAGGGCTCTCTCTGCAGCACAGGAACACGCGGTGGGTGTGCGTGTGTGTGTGTGTGTGCGTGTGTGTGTGCGTGCCACGGTTGTGCACGGCAACTGCAACCCTGCCTCTAGATGTCGCTAGATGACTAGCCACGAGGAAAGGTCTGGAAGGAACCCGTATAACCAGGATCCTGGACACCGAAAGGGCACAGATGTGGCCTCCCGGGTACTCCAGTGCCTCTGGGTTTTCTTCAACCCCAGACCCTGTGAGCCTCGGAGGGACACGACGGAAACACCAGGTCTGACCAGGAGGACATCTAGGCGTGTCACGCAAACACGCGTCCACACAAAACCTGCACGGTCTTGCTCACGGCAGCCAAAAAGTGGCCACAGCCCTGAGACGCCCATGAGCTGACGACGGGCACACAAAACGTGGTCTGTCCGCACAGCGGAGTCTTGTTCGGCCGCCAAAGGGAATGAAGGTCTGATGCGGGCCCCAAGGACAAACCCCGGAAACATGGTGCTGAACGACCCCGGGCACGGAGGACCACGTGTCTGCCGTATAATCACATTTACACGGAACGTCCGAGCAGAGACAGGAAGTAGACTGGTGGCGCGGGGGGTGGGGGTGTCTTTCATGGGTCATTAAAATAACCTAAAACCGACTGTGGCAACCGCTGTACGACTCTGGCAGGCACCAAAAACCAATGAATTGTGTACTGCAAATGGGTGAGTTCTACGGTGGATGAATTATATCTCGGTAAAGCTGTTATTTTAAAAACACCTTGGCAAGTCCATCTGTATCCTGCCGTCTTATACAGCAGCATCTGCCTGCCGGCTGGGGCCGCTCCCAGAAGCGAGCCGTCTCACCTATGAGGTCTCGGGCCATCTCCTGGTCCTCCTGGAAGCGGCAGGCGTCGCTGAGCTGCAGCAGCGAGTCCACGTGGTAGGGGCTCGTCTGGAGGAGAACCTGCCGGAAAAGCAGACAGCCCTGGAGGAAGGCTGCGGGCAGAGCCCCCTCTGGGAGAGACGCCCAGCGAGGCCCTGGCCCACCAGGCCCTCTTTTCTCGCAAGCACTTAAGACTGGCGGGAAATTATCGAGGGGTGAGTCATAAACCCCCCAACGGAAAACATGCTGCTGGGCTGAACCACGGCTGTGCTGAGGTGGGAACTCAGGACGAGGCGCAGCCCGCTGGGCACCCCCAGCTGTCCCCACCCCAAGAGGAACAGAGGTGAGGAAGCCTCTTCCCGCCCTGCGAGGTGACTGAGCTCTCAAAGGGGCGAGTCCGGCCCCAGCACAGGGCACTCGGGGACCGGGGCAGCCGGGGGAAGCTGGGTCCTTCTGGATCTGCAGTGACCACAGACCCAAGAGTGGCCCGAGGACGGGGCTGCCTGGGGTCTTGGGACGCTGGGGCAGCCTGGCCGCCACGCCTGGGGGAGCCCTAAGGATGCAGGCCTCGGTGACTCGGGACGGCACGGGCTGCCCTGGCTGCGCCAGCACAGCCGGAAGCGAGGCCGTGCCCGGGAAGGCCCTGCTGCTCTGGGCACGCGCCACGCAGCGCCACGCAGCGCCACGGCTCCCCGAGAAGGGGACGTGAGGCGTGTTCTAGGCTCTGCTCCGAGTGTGGATGGATGTGAACACGCCTCCCCCGGTCAGTCTGCCGCCCTGCACAGACAGGCACCCCCGTCTGCCTGGGACCTCGAGGACACCTTCCCAAATCGCGAGGGACACGAAGCCGCCCTGCCGGGCTGCGGGGACCACGCACCACAATGTTGTTGGGCTCCATGGACTCCACGGCCACCAGGAACTTGTGCTGCGCCTGCTGATACTCCTCACTGTGCTCGAACGCAAAGCAGGAAAGGCCTTTCTTTGATTCCAGCAGCCGCATGGACAGACCTGGGGGGCGAGAGTGCTCAGTCTGTGGGGACGGCGGCGCCGGCACGGCCACCTGTCCTCGAGGTGTTCTTGGTGAGGACTCTGCCGCCAACTCGCCCCGAGGGCACGCAGGCAAGTCGCCCCCAGGCCGCAAGGAGAAGGCCCTGCTGGCTTTGTGTTCCCAGAGCTCAGATCCTGCTCAGAGGACAGGGCGGTGTGAAATGTCCCAAGACAGCAAGCCCCGCTGGCCTGGGGGAAACTCTGGGGACAGGGACACACACAGCCCCCCGCAGCCTCTGCGGACCCTCACCTGGTTTGCTGTAGCGGGGCCAGGTGCTCTTAGGGGTCGTGAGCCACGTACACTTGGGGTACACGCGCTGTCTCTGCCGAGGCCTGGGGACAACAGGACACAGAACCAGCTTAACCTTCCGTGGCCCGTGGGGACCCGGGCGCGGCCGCCCGCTCTCGGCGGGAACTGTGGAGGCAGAGCTGCGGGCAGGAGGGCAGGCGGGGCGGGTGCCAGCAGGACAGGGTGCAGACAGGCGTCAGGGACGGGACGCGACCACTGCCCGACAGGACAGAGACAGGAGCACCAGCTCACCAGGCAACCGAGGAACGGAAAAAGCGAAAATTCAACCAGTCCAGCAAAAAGGCAGGAAAGGTAAAAAAGGAAACCAAAATGAAAACCTAAAATAAAAGTGACAAGAACAAGACCGAGCCTGCTGGTCCTCTGCACACGCAGAAGCTGGCTTCCCACGGTGGCCCGTGGGGACGAAGGCGGACCTTGGCATGCTCCTCCTCCCCTGAGACCCCACAACACAGCGACAGGCAAACAGGGTAACGAGGAAGAGAACTGGAGGAGGACGTCGGCACGCCTGACACGTGTGCTCTGCGGCCGGCCCCTCAGGCCTGGCACGGGCTGCAGGAGGAGTGTGCCGGGCCGCCCGCCTCCCACTCCCGGCAGAGCGCTCCGAGCTCTGCCATCCGGGGCCTCGGAGGCAGGTGCCGGGCCTGTCCCTAAGCCCTGGTCAGGGGGCATCTCGGGCGGGCGGGGAGACCCCCGGAGAAGGCACAGGGCTTCTGTGACAACAGTGACAGGCACATGGACGTTTGTATGTTACTCTATTCTTTTTTGGTGATAATCTGAACTATTTCACTAAAAACAATCAAAAGAGCGAATGAGAAGCTGAGCTGTTAGGAACAGGATAAAAAATTATGTTTCTAATCCCAAAAAGAAAGTAATAAACTGCAGGGGAAAAACCCAACTGTACAAGGAAAACGTGGTCAAAATCTGAAGCAACTACAATGTGCCATGATTTGGGGTGACTGGTCGGGTGTCAAGGAGAGAATTAACTGGCTGCTCAGAACCACCCGGGGCAACGGATCCCAGCAACAGCCCAGCCTGCAGTGAGCCGACAAGCACACGAGGAAACCTCCGGAACCAGGCGCCGCCGCAGGGCGAGAGCACCCGGAGCCTCGCAGTCCTGCGAGCGGGGGAGGGTGCGGAGGGAGGGTGGGTGACGGGCTGGCGGGTCTGTCACTGCAGGAGTCAAGGACCCGCGGAAGAGCAGTGTCCCTGTCATTTGCTGGGAGACCCTGAGAGCCACCGGGAGAGGAGGAACAGAAACACGCCGAGTCTTCGTCTCAGAGGAGCAGGATGGGGACGGGGTGCGCAGGAGGAGGAAGGAGAGGACTGGGGCTTCTCCACGGGGTCTGGCAGGACTGAAGGTTTTTTTTTTTTTTTTTGAGACAGAGTCTCACTCTGTTCCCGGGCTAGAGTGCCGTGCTAGGATTACAGGTGTGAGCCACCACGCCCAGCCTAAATTTTTAAGGAAATAAATATAATAATACTATAAAAATAATAAATGCAATTATCAACGAATTACTATTAACAATTATAATATGCAGAAATAAGACCATGCAAAAATGTGAAGAAATGGCAAAGACAGACCAAGCTGATGCAGACACAACGAAGCTGGCTGGGAAGAGGGAGCGTGCTCAGGTGACAAAGAGAACATTTTAGAGCATAAATGTTTTTCATTAATATTCAAAAAAAAGGACATAAAAGTCAGAAACCCTTGTGTCCTGAACAACTTCACACCAAAAATGTAAAGTAAAACATAAAGCAAAAACTGTTAGAAACACAAGTGTGAACAAACAGCACGTGAAAAAATCCTCAACCTTAATCATAATCAAAGACATAAAAGTCAAAACATGACGCCTGTTTTCTGGCCACACATGGTAACAGACTTTAAAACCCGCTGCTGTCGACCCGGCTCAGCGGGTGAGGACCGGCCCTGGCGGGCGCCCGGTGTCACCTACGCTCTCTCTGGGAGGCAGCTGCACACACGGAACAAAGCCGGAGTCCAGGGCAAGTTCCGGAACGCGCCTGCACAGGCGCAGAAGCTGCCGCCAGGGCTGGGTAAGCCGAGGCTGGGTGGGGACATGACCCTGGTTTACTGCGGTGCAGGCCGACGCCCAGGGCTCAGACGGGCAGAGCCAGGCGTGCTGGGGCCGCAGAACTCTGCGGCCACGTCAGCGAGCCGTGTTCACGGAGCAGAAGGGCCCTGAGAAGACGCGGCAAACTGCTCTGACGGTTTCTGTGGCTGGGGGAGTCAGAAGAGGCATTTCTAAATTGCTTGAAATTTTTTATAGGAAGGATTTAGCTCTAAAATCAGAAAAAATATATACTCACAAAGACAAGCTTTCTGGACGCTTGCATGGAGTCCAGAAGCAGAACACCCAGGCCCTACACAAAGTCCCCGGACTCTCACGCTTTTTCTCCTGCAAGGAGCCTGGGGACCCCCTGCACCCCTCATCTGTCTCAGCCAACTGACACTCATCTGCAGCATGCTGATCCTGAGAACTACTAAATTAACACAAATAAGACTTTTCTCATGGCCGGGCGCGGTGGCTCACACCTGTAATCCCAGCACTCTGGGAGGCCGAGGCGGGAGGATCGTTTGAGCTCAGGAGTTCGAGACCAGCCTGAGCAAGAGCGAGACCCCATCTCTACTAAAAACAGAAAAATTAGCTGGGAGTCGCGGTGTGTGCCTACAGTCCCAGCTACTCGGGAGGCTGAGGTAGGAGGATGCTTGAGCCCAGGAGTCGGAGGCTGCTGTGAGCTGTGATGATGACGCTGCCCTCTACTTGGGGCGACAGAGCGAGACTCTGTCTCCAAAACAAAACAAAACAAAATAAACTTATCTCAGACCCTAAACTTCATGTTAGTTTTGCTCTGATTAATGGACCTGGCTAAGATTTCAGGGCTGGAAGCTCAAAATTTAACAGCTTTTAGAATGTTTCTAAAAACACAAGGGCAAGGTGAGGGACAGAGTCCAACCCACCACCCTGGGCATCTCAACCACCCAAGGTCACGAACAAGGTCAGGCACGGACCATCTCCTTGGGTGGCCTTTCCAGACCCCAAGCTGAGGCTTCCATGTGTCCATCACGGCCTTAAGCAATCCCCCTCCAGGGTCTTTAACGGGCTACAAGAACATTCTCGTCCCTCAAGAATCTGAAAAGGAAGAAAGGGTTTGAGGACGCAGCTGCGCGTGGCCCTTACCTTTGTTCCCCCAGGACTGCTCGAGCACCAAAATACCTTTTCAGTTCTGTGTCTGGATTCAAGTGTCTGGAGAATTGAAAATTCCGACAGTAAAATTATGTTCTACAATGATTCTGGAAATGCTAGAAAGCCACCTAAGAACCCAGCAGGGAGAACGGTGATGGTGGCTTCCAAGGCCACTCCAGGCCTCCCTTCCTTAAAACCACCCCCACCTGTGCCGAGGCGGCGCGACCGCCCCGAGGGCCCGGGAGGGGCAGCGGGTGCAGGGAGGACTCAGTCACCCCTGGATGCGGAAGGGCCCCGGGCGCGTCTGTTTCCGAGGTGACTGGGGGCGGCACACGCTCCCTGAGACTAGATCAATACGTCTGAACGGACTCTAGGTGGCTTTGGTTTTTAAAGCTGACAACGACCTCTGAATTGGGGACAAGGATTCACTGGGCATCTGTGAGACCACGCGAGGAACTATGCAAGGGTGACGCGGCACTTTCGCAGTTCAAGAAAGAACGTCCTAAGATACGTTAGAGGAAAGCTACAAGTCCTCTGAAACACGGGTGGATTTTCCGTTTCTTCCTTCTCCTTGTTCCTATTTCCTAAATGTTTAATAATAAACTCATATTATTTTAAAATAAAGATAGTAAATTTCCTTGTTCTTCTTGCTACACGACTCTTCCTCTCGCAGGGTCCCTGGCGCAGCCGGAGGGGCTCACCTGTGCTCCACGTACAGCACGTGCTTCCTGGAGCTCAGGGGCGCCGGGCCCGGGTGGCTCAGGCCGCCGTCCTCGATCCTCTCCAGGATGCGGTCGATGTCCTCCAGGCCGTTTTCCTGAATGCCCAAAAACAACCCGTTCAGCACCACACTGCCTGTATCCTAAAGGTTGTAACAATCAATAACAGAAGACTTATTTTGAAAGAACTATTAAATCGTTTTTACTTCCTAAAGGACAGTATAATTCAAACACTATGTATCACACATACATTTAGAAAAAAAAGAGATGTTTCACAAGCAGCAGCTCAGAATGGGTAAAAATCAGAGAACCAGAGGGACCCTGGAAACAGGTGGGTCCGAAGACCAGGTTCCATGTCCTCAGTACACAGAGCGGGACCCGTGACCCCAGCCGAACAGGAACAAAGCTACGGCCTCTTCTCAGGACAAACAGAATCCGACAGGATCAAGCCAGTAATGCAAACATACTTTCTGGCGACAGACCAGGTCCTGTGGGAGGTTTCTGCCCAGCCACCCCCAGTCCGTGACGCCAGACAAACGTCACCGCAGGCATCACACAGGCCTGGGAGCAGCAGACCAGGAGGAACCCTCACCAGGACCTTTTCTGGCAGGTGCCGGGAAACGGAAACACAGAGTGGGCTCTAACCCACCAAGGAACCAAGGGGACGAAACAGAAGCAAGTCTGGGAGTAAGTTTTCCTTGACTGCTATTGATGATTTAGTTACACTTCTAATGGGAAGGAATCAAAATGACAAATAAGACCAAACATTCACACCACCTCGCAAAACACCACCAGAAAAGACAGACAGGGAGCCAGGCAGAGGGAGAAACCCAAGCCAGGTCTGACTCACACACCGAAGTCTCTCCTGTGCTGTTTTTCTTATTTTTCTGTTTCTTTTTCTTCTTTCGAAGTTTGCCACTTGCATTAGACTAACAAAAGAAGCACATGTTTAGTGCAAAAGTAGTAAATCCTCAAACCCGAGAACTAAAGCAGCAGGCAGGACCGCACCCTCCCCGGCACTCCCTGGACACCCCCTGCCCTCCCAAGGTCCCTCCTGTTCTCCAAGGGGCACCTTCCTCCCCGCCCCCGCCTCCCCAACTCTGGGCAGCGCTTCTCTCAGTCCCTCCCGCTGCGCTTCAGGGCTCCCCATAACCTCAGGACGGCTGCTGGGGCTCTGACCTGCCACGGCCTCTCCCCGCCTCCATCTCTCACCTTCGGGACCACTGCCTGTCCTGCTCCAGCCTCCCTGGGACGGGGGCCTTGCGGAACCCAGGTCCCCCCACAATGAGCCCAGTACCTGCACCTGTGGTCCTCCTGCATCTGCGGTCCCCTGTACCTGTGGTCCCCCTGCATCTGTACCTGTGGTCCCCCGTACCTGTGGTCCCCCTGCATCTGCACCTGTGGTCCCCCTGTACCTGTGGTCCCCCTGCATCTGTACCTGTGGTCCCCCATACCTGTGGTCCCCCTGCATCTGTACCTATGGTCCCCCGTACCTGTGGTCCCCCTGTACCTGTGGTCCCCCGTACCTGTGGTCCCCCTGTACCTGTGGTCTCCCGTACCTGTGGTCCCCCTGTACCTGTGGTCCCCCGTACCTGTGGTCCCCCGTACCTGTGGTCCCCCTGCATCTGCACCTGTGGTCCCCCGTACCTGTGGTCCCCCTGCATCTGTACCTGTGGTCCCCCGTACCTGTGGTCCCCCTGCATCTGTACCTGTGGTCCCCCGTACCTGTGGTCCCCCTGCATCTGCACCTGCGGTCCCCCGTACCTGTGGTCCCCCGTACCTGTGGTCCCCCTGCATCTGCACCTGTGGTCCCCGCGTACCTGTGGTCCCCCTGCATCTGTACCTGTGGTCCCCCGTACCTGTGGTCCCCCGTACCTGTGGTCCCCCTGCATCTGTATCTGTGGTCCCCCGTACCTGTGGTCCCCCGTACCTGTGGTCCCCCTGCATCTGCACCTGTGGTCCCCGTACCTGTGGTCCCCCTGCATCTGTACCTGTGGTCCCCCGTACCTGTGGTCCCCCTGCATCTGTACCTGTGGTCCCCCGTACCTGTGGTCCCCCTGCATCTGCACCTGTGGTCCCCCGTACCTGTGGTCCCCCTGCATCTGTACCTGTGGTCCCCCGTACCTGTGGTCCCCCTGCATCTGCACCTGTGGTCCCCCTGTACCTGTGGTCCCCCTGCATCTGCACCTGTGGTCCCCCTGCATCTGCACCTGCGGTCCCCCGTACCTGTGGTCCCCTGTACCTGTGGTCCCCCTGCATCTGTACCTGTGGTCCCCCGTACCTGTGGTCCCCCGTACCTGTGGTCCCCCTGCATCTGTACCTGTGGTCCCCCGTACCTGTGGTCCCCCTGCACCTGCAGTCTCCCCCACCTGCACTGGCCAGCTCCTTCCCCGACACGCGCGAAGGCTCTTCAGGGAAGGCTCACGACCCCGAGCCTCGCCAGGCACCTGCTCTGCACTCCAGGCCAGGACTCCGCCCTTCAGGTAACGTCTACGCTGCCCTCCCAGCCAGAGGCTCCTGGGCACACAGACTCTTCCCCAGCACCCAGCTGGCTCCCAGCAAACACTTGCCGAGTAACAAACAAAAGCTCTCCTTGCAGGGACCTCGGGAGGACTCGCTGGAAGGACCCTCTGCTGTGCGTGACACGCGCATGGCGTGGTCTGTCTGCACCCTGCCCGCCCCACACTACCGTGACCTGCACGTTTCTCCAAAGCACGTTACTCAGAGCAGCTCCCAGGCCCACCCGAGCCGAGGCTCGGCGCGCAGTGAGGACGAGCACGCTGCGTGCTCACACGCTCCGCTGAGCGGGCACGCGTGCTCCTGGACACAGGAGGCAGGTCTGGGACTTCACACGCAGCACCTGTGATGCCACCACAGGTCCTAGAGATTTCTGGCAAATCTCGTCAGGGTTCCCAAGGACATTTTTAGGCAATCGGGCAATTAACAAAATTAAATTCAGAAAATCACACCTCCGAGAAAATGACATGACAGAGTGCGTGTGGCCGGCTGCCTCGGGGCCCTGCCATCGCTCCCTCCTTGTCACCACTCGGCTCCCCACCTGCTCTGGGGGTGCCGCGCTGGCCACGTCTCCGTCCATCCTGGCTCCTGCGTTTCCACGGGGGGCCACGGCGTCGGCGCGCGCGCAGTCGGACCTCTCCCCGTTCACCACGGGGTCGTCTTCAAGGTCCTCAATGTTTATCTGGAGGCATGTGGGAGAGGAACAAGGACGTTACTTGTGCAGAGCGGCGACCGTGTCGGGGTTAGTGACAGAGAGCCCCAGGCCGCCCGGCGGCGCATTCCAGGTCAGCGGGGGGTGGTGGAAGGAAAACCGAGTCTCTGGCTCAGGGCCGCGTCAGCGAGACGCTGGAGAAGGCCGGGGCCATGGGGCTGCCCGTAATGAAGAGTCTCCAACCCATGTATGGAGCGTGTGAGGCCATACTGAACACGCCACCTGGAAGCCAAAATCAAACATACACACGTTCGGCCAAGGCGTTCAAGTTCTTTCTTCCTACTGTCTACTCGAGCCGCAGCTCCTCTGCGGGAGCAGACAGGAAGAGAAGGCACCCAGGAGCCACCTACCCACAAACTTTAATAGCTAAGATAATTCTGAGCTCAGTGCAGTAGCTCAGGCTGTGATCCCAGTGACTTTGGTGGCTGAGGCGGGAGGATCATTTGAGGCCAAGAATTTGAGAGTAGCCCGGGCAACATAGTGAGACCCCAACTCTAAAAAAAAAAAAATTAATTAAATTAAAAAATAATAATTCACACAATGGAATCTTACATGAATGAAACACGGCTGCATATAATATGGATGAATCTCAGGCACAATTTTGAATGAAAAACAGTCCCAGGGCCGGGCGCGGTGGCTCACGCCTGTCATCCCAGCACTCTGGGAGGCCGAGGCAGGAGGATCACTCGAGGTCAGGAGTTCGAGACCAGCCTGAGCAAGAGCGAGATCCTGTCTCTACAAAAAATAGAAAGAAATGATCTGGACAGCTAAAATTTTAATATGTATAGAAAAAATTAGCCAGGCATGGTGGCGCATGCCTGTAGTCCAGCTACTCAGGAGGCCGAGGCACGAGGATCACTGGAGCTCAGGAATTGGAGGCTGCAGTGAGCTATGACGATGCCACTGCACTCTAGCTGGGAGACAAAGTAAGACCCAGTCTCAAGAAACAAAACAAAACAAAACAAAACAAAACAAATTGTTCCACTGTCCTGGCTTGCTTTATATTTAAGGAGAAGTCGGTGATTATTCTTACATTATTCCCTGCAGACAATGTGTGTCTTTTCTCCAGCTGCGTCTTAGTCTGTTTTGTGTTGCTGTAACAGAATGCCTAAGACCAGGTAATGGAGGAAGAAAAGAGGTTGATCTAGCTCACAGCTCTGCAGCCCGGGTAGTTCAAACCAGGCTGCGCCTCCGGCGAGGGCTTCGTGCTGCTTTGACACGGGGGCAGGTGGAAAGGGAAGGGGGGCTGTGCCAAAGGACCAAACACAGAGCAGCCTCCCTAGGTAACAACCTGCTGGCAAGGCAGCTGGTCCTGTCCCCCGGGAGCAGGAACTCACTGCATTAACCCCTCATGCGTCAGACGCCTCAAAGGCGGCACGACTTCCCGACACCCTCCCGCTGGCAGTTAAACTTCAACATGAGTTTTGGTGGACACAAACCACATGAAGCCATAGAAAGCTGCTTTTACCGTTTTTTTTCTTTACCACTGGTTTCCAATTTGATTATGATTTAACTTGCTGTGGTTTTCTTTATGTTTACCCTGTGTGGGGTTTTTGCATCTGTGGGGTTTTATTTTATGTGAAAATTTACAAACTTCCTATCGTTGTTTCACCAACTGCTTTTTTCTGCCCGATTTCTGTTCTCCTGCTCTGTTATTCCAATTACAGACGTTAGATTGCGTGGTACTGTCCCACGGGTTACTGAAACCCTGTTCTTTCCCTCAGCCCCCGCCTCATAGTTCAGTTTCTTTGTCCTGACTTGAAGAGCACTGATCGTTTCTTCTCTAATGCATAATCTATTAAGACCATCAAGAGAACTGATCACTTCAGATATTATATTTTTCAGTTGCAGAATTTGCTCAGCAAACTGTTTCTCTGCTGAGATTCCCTCTATTTTTCCTCACTATGTTCATAATTTTCTTTAAAACCTTGAATATATTTACCTGCTGTATTAAGTTCATGTCTCACTTCACTGTCTGTCATTGCAGGGCTGTTCCTACCGACCGATTTTCCCTAGTTACGGCTGATGTTTTCCTGCCTCTGCACGTCCGCTAACGTCTACTGTGAGCTGCATGTTGTGAAGCTACACCGCTGGAAGACTGGATTTTTTCCTTAATAGAGGTTGAAATTTATTCAGGCAGGCAGTTAATGTACTTGCGCATTAGCACAATCTTTTCAAACTTTTTTAAGCTCTGCTAAGACAGGTCTGGAGTGCTCCGTATTGAGGGTTACGACGCCCAGGCTTGTCCGCGAGAGCTCTCCCTCCCGGGGGTTGGATCGCACGCCTTCCCCACCCTGGGGAGCTCTGGTGGCCGCTCATCTACGGCTCTCGTAGTCCTGTCCCCGTCGGTGTTCTCTGCCCAGCACAGCATAGCACAGGGCCAAAGACTCGAAGCTTCTGGAACTCCGTCACCGCAGTTCCCTGCCCCCAGATCCGCTCCTCTCCTCAGCGCAGTGACACCACGCTCTCTCGGGACCCCTCCCCGAGCTCCCGTCTGAAAAGCGCATCAGAGCAGAAGCGAGACTGATGGCTCACTGTGGCGTGTCTCTGCCCTTAGGGGCCACAGGCCTGCCACGCTTGTTGTGCAAGGTCTGCAAACAGTTACGTCACACGAGTTGCCCAGTTCTATGGCCCTCATGGCACGAGGGCCACTCCGGTGCCAGGCATTCGGCCATAACTCGAAGGCGAAATCTCACTATTGCTTTTACTCACTCGCTGCTGGGTTTACTTAAATTGTTTCCGACTCTGTAAGATTAAGACTTCACTCAAAGCCCCACAGTCACCAATAAGGATGCTGCTAAAAAAAACAAAAGGAAAAGACTTATCTTTCCTCACTGGAAGAAGAAAGCCACTAGCACTCGGTGTCACTGCTGCAGGATGTGCTTCTGCAAACGGCAGAGGAGATGACAGAGCCTCATCGGCTCGTCTGTGGGCAGCCAAGAGCTGACATCTGGACACACCGCAGACATTTCTTGCCACTGTTCAAGTAGCCCAACCTCGTGGCCGCAACACGGACTCACCATTCTTCCCGCGCTCGCAGCAGCATTAACAAGGCCAGCCTCGCTAAAGGCGACTCCACAGACTTGGAGAAAGAGCAATGGTGTGACGTGATTTTAACGTGAAGATCTTAGAAAATCATGATACTCTAGACCAAACTTACCCTTCACTAATAAAAAAGCTATAGGAGTTCTAATACCATCTGTTATTAAATGCTTTTGGTCAACAGCCTCGTATAGCACCAGAAAAAATGCTTTTGTGCATGTGAATCAGGGTTTTGGCTCTAGCTGCCACCAAAACAAAGGATCGACATCAACTGGCCATCAGAGATAAGGAGACGGCCGCGCGGTGGCTCCCGCGTGTGGTCCCAGCGCTCTGCCGAGGCAGGAGGATCACTTTTTCTTTTCTTTTTCTTTCTACTTATTTCTTTTCCAGTATATGAGACGGGTAAGGAGGATCGCTTGAGCCCAGTTCAAGACCAGCCTGGGCCGGGCGCGGTGGCTCACGCCTGTAATCCTAGCACTCTGGGAGGCCGAGGTGGGCGGATCGTTTGAGCTCAGGAGTTCGAGACCAGCCTGAGCAAGAGCGAGACCCCGTCTCTACTAAAAATAGAAAGAAATTATATGGACAGCTAAAAATATATACAGAAAAAATAAGCCGGGCATGGTGGTGCATGCCTGTAGTCCCAGCTACTCGGGAGGCTGAGACAGGAGGATCGCTTGAGCTCAGGAGTTTGAGGTTGCTGTGAGCTAGGCTGACGCCACGGCACTCTAGCCTGGGCAACAGAGTGAGACTCTGTCTCAAAAAAAAAAAAAAAAGACCAGCCTGAGCAAGAGCAAGAGCAAAACCTTGTCTCTACCAAAAAATAGAAAAATTAGCTGGATGGGGTGGTGCATGCCTGCAGTCCCAGCTACTCGGGAGGCTGAGGCAGGAGGATCGCTTGAGCCCAGGAGTTTGAAGATGCTGTGAGCTATGATGACACCACAGCACTCCAGCCTGGGTGACAAAGTGAGGCTCTGTCTCAAAAAAAAAAAAAAAAGAAAAAGATAAAAATGACACAGTGCAGGTAAGTCAAATACCACTGCACAGTTCCAAGTCCCTATTCCAGGCAAACAATAGCCTTATCACTGATATTTCTTTCAGAAGAAGTTTGTTTTTTGTTTTTTTTTGCTTAATCACACAATTTAAGTTTATTTCAATTATCATTGGGAATAACAATTATATTAATACTATGCATTAAAACACACATAATGCAGACATAATTCTTTGTAAAAAAGATTCACCTTCCTCACTTAGAGGAAAAATTTTTCAATATATAAGTTATGATGATTTTTAAGTCTGTTTATGTGGTTTTTATTAGATTGTCAAAGTGGTCCTTACCCTCAAACATACTAAGAAGTTCTATTTTACAATATCTTTATTTTTGCAGGGGGTCAGGACTGGTTTTGTTCACCTGGGGGCTTTGAACCACACTGACAATGGGATTTGAGGTGGGGACCTTGAGCCGAGCCAGAGAGCAGCAACATGACTGAGGGCCGGGCTTTCAGCCACACGACGACGGGTTTCAGCTGGGTGTCCTGTGTCACCAGCTCGGCCTCCTGAGGGGCTGGAGACTGAGACCGGCCACTGGGCAATCAATAATGCCTAGTATTGGAGCCCTAGGAAAAACTCTCAACATCTCAGCTCCGGGGATTCTTCCTGGTTGGCAACACTAAGGCCTCTTATCACCCACTGATGCCAGTGGGAGTGAGGTGCCCATGGGGAGAGGACAACGGAAGCATCACATCTAGTTCTTTTCTGGACTTAGTGTCGCCCAAGCTGGAATGCAGTGGCCAGATAGCAGCTCACTGTAACCTTGATGAGTTAATAAGCTACTTTTATGTGGAATAGCGACTGGGAGAAAATACTCACAATATGTATACTTGACACAAAACATGTATTCAAAATATATATAGAAACCTTATAAAATAAGCTGGGCGTGGTGGCACACACCTGTAGTCTCAGCTACTTGGGAGGCTGAGGAGGGAGGCCTGCTTGAGCCCAGTTTGAGGCAAGCTGGGGTATCACAGCGAGACCCGTCTCTTAAAAAAAAAAAAAAAAGAAAGAAAGAAAAGACAAACAATCCCACAGAAAATGGGCAAAAAAAATGTGAACAGAGACTTCACAAAAGATAAACAATGGCTAACAAGTACAAGATATTCAACTTCTTCAGGGAAATGCAAATTAAAACCATTTGCTGCTACACATCTAAAGAATGACTACAGAAACTGACGTCCCCAACCGGTGGCATGAACCCAGCGCAAGTGGCCACTCACACACGGCTGACACAGCGTCAAATGCTACAACCACCTCGAACGGCCTGGCAATCTCTTATCAAGTTAAAATGTACCTACTCTACGATCCAGCAGTTCTACTCCTCGGTATTCCACCAAGCAAAATGAAAACATATGTTCACAAAAGACTTGCAGACAAATCGTCTCACAGCTTTATTCATAATAGCCCCAAACTGGAAAATCACCCAGATACCCATCTGAAAGTGAACGGATAAAAAAACGGCGGTATATCCGTACGCTATACTACTACTCAGCAATGGACAGGAACACGCCATGAACACCTATACCATGAGTAAGTATCAAAAGCATACGCTAGCAAGACGCCGGACACAAAGGAGCACATTCTGTGTGATTCCACGGACATGAAATTCTAGAACAGGCACAACTAACATACAGGGATAAAAAGCAGACCAGTGGCTCAGGGGCTGCCTAGGACCGAGACGCAGGGTGGAAATAGGGATGGAAAACGTTTACAACTCGGGGGGTGGTTACATTGCTGTATACACTTGTCCAAACTCAAACTATACACTTGAAAAGGGTGTTTTTCATTATATATACATTATATTTCAATAAAGTTGATTCTTAAAACCCACTCTGACTGAAATGGGAAACATGATTTCTAATCTACAGCCAAAGAAACTCCCCCAGGGTCCAGCAACGAGAAGGACGGTCTCAGCGACGCGGAGACGGCTGCAGCGGCCCTCCCGGGAGGGCACCCTCGGACCCGAACCACGTCGCGTGCTTGCTCCTAGTGAAGTTCTTTTGTTCCCTTCACTTATTTTCAACATTATATAATATCAACATTGGCTGAGCGCCAACTATGTGCCTAGTATGTGCTAAACGCTACACACATTAGTAGTGTCATGACAACCCCACAAGTAATAACCTCCCCAAGAAATACGGAAACCAAAGCCTATCTTACAGATCTTGGCCAAGTCCTTGCAGCCATGAAGAGGGAGAGCTGGGATTCGAACCCAGGTCTGTCTGACTCCACAGTCCATCACACACGCTCTGACCGCAGGTAGCAACCCGTGGTCCCCCTGAAGGCGGCACTGACACGTGAAGTCACGGGGTGCAGACCTGTGGGTGCCAGGCACTGCTCTGGGTGGCGGCACCACATCAGTGGACAGAAAAGTGCCTGTTTTTGTGAGGCTTACATTCTAGCAGTAGGAGACAAGCAACGCAAAGCAAAAAGAATAAATAAGTAGTTTATACAGTGTGTTGGGTGCTAACGGCCACGAAAAAAGACCCGAATAAAGACGATGGAGTATGGAGGTGACTTTGATTTACACCAGGTGCACAGGGAAGGCAGGGCTGTGCGGTGGCGCCTGAACGAAGGGCACCCAGGCAGAAGGGGCGCAGGCCGGTCAGCGCGGCTGGAACAGAGCCAGCAAGGTCAGGACGGACGGACGGGACGGCAGGGCCAACGGGCAGACCGCGCCGCCGGGGAAAGGGGGCTGCGCTCCACGCGTGTTCGGAGCAGACCGCACGGGAACCAGAGCAGAGGCGGAGGGTGAGGGACAGTCACACTCCCCATGTACCTGGAGCGCCGCTGCAGGACTTCCGCACGGTCCGCTCCGCACGTGGGCTGCGCGAGGCCACGCAGCGACGGAGAGGACGGAGAGGCTCTCGACAGAGAGGGTGAGGCCAGCAACATCGGGACTCGTGGAGTGAGATGTCTGGGAGACATCAAAGGGGAGAGAGGGAGACGAGGCGGCCCGAGCGGCAGACACGAACGTCCTGTCAGAAACCAGGGGGCACAGGCGGCAGCAGGGCGCGAGCAGGAACCCCCCCGGCCTGGTTCACCGCGCTGTGCTGCGACACGCGGTGAGCGGGACAGACACGGTACCTGCCCGCACCGGGAGGTCGGAGAAGCCAGACTCGGATAATTCACACGTGGAAACTTACAGACTCAGCACAGTGAGAGGAGAAACGTCACGGACCCTACATGGCGTTTACGGCGGGGTAGCCGCGAGGCGCAAGGCGCTGTCCTAGGCTAAGCAGGGAGGTTGGGAGGCCTAAACCAGAAGGGGTGCCGAGGTCCTGCAAGTGCTTGTCTTACAAGGGGCTCAACCTAGACCCAAAGGAAGACCCCTCAGACCCGGACACGTGGAGCCCCGCCCACTCCGCCAGAGCCCCGCCCACTCCGCCAGAGCCCCGCCCGCCGCTGGGCCCTCACCTCCCCACCGTCCAAGCCGTACCTAGCCCCGCCCATCTCCGTCGCCCCGCCCACTCCGCCAGAGCCCCGCCCCAATTAGCCCCGCCCGCCTCTGGGCCCTAACCTCCCCACCGTCCAAGCCGTGCCTAGCCCCGCCCATCTCCGTCGCCCCGCCCCTCCCACTGCAGCCCAGACCACGTCGCCCCGCCCACTCCGCCGGAGTCCAGACTCGGCTTGACGCTCGCCCCGCCTGCCCATGACGTCACGGGCCACCCCGTGCAGACCCGCTTCGCACCCCGCCCCCCCACCCGCGACCCCCGGTTCCTCACCAGCTCGAACCGGTTGTTGACGCGGACGCCCTCCTTTCCTGCGCACCCGGGGCGTCGGCCACCAGGCCCCCGTTTTGGCCCTTCTTCTTCCGCGTCATCATCATCACGGAGGTCAAACTGCAGGGCGCTGGGCCCGAGGGGCTCCTGGCCGCGCTGTTCCCCCCTCAGCCTCCGGAGGGCCCGGCGCGACATAGAACCCAACGGCCGCTGACGTCTGGAAAGAGGCAGAAGGAAGAGCAGAAAAGAGAGCGGCTGGCGCGCCTGCGCACTTACGGCGCGCTGGCGCGTGGCGCCTGCGCGTTGCGGCTCTCCGGAACTTCCTCTGGTCACCCACGGCGTCAAAAAAGGTCCGGGCGCGTCCGGACGAGTTCTCGCGAGAGTTGGGCGTCTCCGCGGGGCGGGTCCCGCCGGCAACTGTGTGTGCCGCTCCTCGGGGTCTTAGGGAGGAGCCGGAGGGAAGGCGGGCGGGCGGGGACGGGGGCTCAGAGCCACCTGCAGCCGGGACGACACCCTGGTGGGGCGGGGCGCGTGCGGGAGGGACGCGCGGTGGACGCCCCGCGGCGGGGGGCGGAGCGGCCCGGGCCCCTGCGGCGCCACCCTGCGGGCCTGGTCGGTACCTGCGCCAGGCAGGTTCCTCTGCGGCCGGCGATGCGAGGCGCGAGCACGTCCAAGCCGAGCAGCCCCAGGGCTGGATTCCGGGACAGCCGCCTCCCCCGAGGCCCGCCCAGCGGACCTTAGGGCCGGGTCCCGGGAGTTTGCCGTCCCGGTACTCTGGGTACGGGAATCAGTGGCCCAAGGTCGAAGCCCTCCACCCTCGCTGGCCATCCGCGTCCTAGGGCGATTTTTACAGTGAAGGCACAAAGCCCACCCCAGAGATTCTGAGGCGGGGTCTAGCGTGGATGGCTTTTAAAAGCTCTTCAGCCGGGATTGAGAACCGGCAGGGGTCCAAATGCCAGAGCAAGACGAACTGGCGCTGGGCAGGGTGCCCTCTCCACGTGACAGCAGAGAGGAGAGGGCGGCCTGGAGTGGGGGGGGTCCCCACGTCGGGGGCCAGGCCAGGCCCTGTACTAAGTTCCTACCTCATCCTGCCCTTTTACAGGGGAAGCAACTGACCCAGAGAGAACCTGGCTTGCATTTGGGCCCGAGGAGGAAGACTGCCGCAAGGACAGAGAGGGGCGGGTCATGGGCTCCGGGATCTCGCCCCCACCTCCGTCTCCGCTGCGGGTCCCGGAGCTTCCACACCCATCCCGCCTCCCCCAGGAGTCCGAGTGGGACTGTTATGGCGATGGCCGGTCTGCCCGCTGTCCTGTACCAGTTGCTAGAGTCTAGGAGCACTTCCCAGTGGCTGGCACGTGGCAGCTGCCTCACGCCCTTCACCTGCCCCAGCCTCTCCCACACCGTTCCCTGGGTCCCCCCCAATCCAGCAACTAAAGAGTATAGGGACACCGCCCTTGTGTCTGGCTGTTCAGGTCCAGCCTACTGGTTTTCTGTCACCCTTGGTCAAGTGCTCTGACCCGTTTATACAGACCTCTTGCCTGGCCTGTGGATGGAAACTTGAGGGGGTCTCAGCTTGGAACGGCCTCAACGAGACAGGGGTCGTGTACACCGTGAGGGACACAGCAGAACCACCCTGAATACCTTCCCTGAACAGGCAGCTTGGAAAAGGAGTTTCTCCCAGTACCGCTGAAGGCCTGGTCCTCAGCAAGGGCCATTTAGAGTAAGTGACCTCCACGCATCCAGACCCAAAGTGGATGAGGCAGGGCTTAGCTCAGGAGGCTGACTGCACGGCTTCCGTACCTGGGGCTGGGGGAGAGGGAGGTCCCGCAGCCCTGAGGGCGGCACCGAGGAGGCAGGAATGCCAGCAGCTGTCCCTCTGCCGCAGCCAGGACGCAGCTCTGCGCAGGGCTGGGCCGTCCCTGAGGCCCTGTCCCTCTGAGCTCAGCCCACCTGTTCCCAGGATGTGCTTATTCTTTGTTTCCATGTGGCCAGAACCCAGTCTCCCCACGACTGGGAGGACCAGCGTCAAGTGTAGAATCAGAGGGACGACGACAGTACTTACCTCCCAGGAGCGCCTGCTCATGAGAGCGCTGAACAAACATTAGCTTTCTCATCGCTGGCTGTGTGACCAGAGCCAATACCTGACCCTCTCTGTGCCTGTTTTTAAACGGAAATAAAAATACACAGACAGGGAGTCTGTAAAGTGCTCAGACAAGTGCTGGGAGGTGGCTGTTTTTATTGGCTGCTCTAATTTTGTGTTATGCGGATTTCCTGGCCCCCAGCTGATAATTCCCTCCATTTGTTACAAGTCCTGTCCCTGCTGGGCCTCCTGCATTGGGGCCTGGAACCAAAAGGCCTCCATTGAGGTCCCAGGTGTTCCTGGGTGAGCTGTGTGTCTTTCGTCAAAGTCTTTCACCTTGTTGAGCATCAGCTTCCTGGCCTTAAGGCAGGGTGACGACAGAACCCACCTCCTGGTGCGTGGAGCAGGCAGAGTGGTGAGCACAGCCCACCCGAGCTGCGGAGATTGTACCTCTCACCCCTGTGGGCCCAGGTGAATCCTCTCCCTGGGGAACAGCATAGGGATCTGGGAACGAGACCAAAGGGTCCCCTAGGCCAGCAGGTGTGGCCGAAGCTGTGTCACATGCAGCCCAAGACGGCCAGGCCCATGGAGTTGGCAGGGAGCCAGCCGGGGCAGTGGCTGGGAGTGGGCTTGGGCGCACTGTGCTGAGCTGAGGCCTCTCCTGGTCCTCGGGCAGGCGGCCCCTCAGAGCCCACCTGCAGCCTTGGGCAAACGTGCCCACTGCTATAGCTGGGTGAGTCCTCTGTGCCCACCCAGACAGAAGACTGTGACGACCTTTACTAGGCCCGGAGTGGCCATGTGTACAGACGTGAGGGGCTGCCCCTCCCTGTACGAGACCACCCAGCAGCATCAGGGATGCCTGGGCCAGCCACGCATGAGAAGGCCACCACCAGGTGTGGGAGGGCCCACGGCTGCGGGGTGGCTGGGATGGGGCCTCCAGGCTTTCCCGATGGAAGCAAATGTCTATAAATATATAGGCTGTGTGTGTTCTATAAATGTATCTATATATGTATATATATACATGCGCAGTGCGGGAGGGCTGGGCCCAGCGTCTCAGCCTGGCTCCTCCCGGGGGCCGCCTCGGGCCTTCACTGGAAGTCAAGAGTCCTGGTGTCAGGGATGTAGAGGGACTGGGTCTGGCGGGCACGGCGCGGTGTGGCGTTGAGGACGTCCACACTCTTGCGGCTGGAGCACACGACGTCGGCCACAAAGCTGGTGCAGTCGCTGCAGACGTCCTTCAGGACGCAGCCGTGGGTGTAGATGTGGGGGAACTCCTCCTCCACCCCCCGCCACTGCGGCCCCTGCAGGGGTCTGTGGGGGAGGGGAGAGCCATCAGGGAGAAGAACTCGCCAGGGTGCAGGGTCCCCCTGCACCCCTACCCCTCTGGAACCCCAAATCCACCCAGTCCTCACGCCCACAGCCAGCCCCACCCCTCCCTGTCCGTCACCCGCCCTCTGCCACAGACATCCTGGGGGCTTCCGTAGTGAGCAGGGCCGGCAAAGTGCATCCCAGCAGAGCACCAAATTCCACCTCACCCTGCTCAGCCTCCCAGAGCCCCACCCAGTGACCTGCGTCTCCAGACAGCTGCCTTGGATTCCCTTTTTCCTGGGGGGGGTGGTCCCAGCAGACAGAAGAAGCCAGCCCCCCTGCGCCCCGGCTCCCAAGTCACGGTTAATGCCTGACCACCGCAGCAACCCCCGCCACAAGGCAAAGCACGCACTGGAACACGTCTCTTCTCTGCGTGGTTTTGGCAGTTGACGTCGTCTGAGGACTCTCAAAGCCCAGTGTGTAGACAGGGATGTGCGCAAACTTCTTAGATGGCATTTTCATCTGCAGCACAGAGGGAGGTGTGGTCGGGGGGCAGTGCCGGGGCCACAGGGTGGCTCTCTGACGTCTCCTCTGTGCCTTTCGTCTGAAGACCTGGTATGTGTCTTCTGGTTACACAAACCCCGCCTCATTTTCACTCTTCTAGACAGGGACTTCTTAGGGGGCAGGAACTGTGCCTTTTTATGCCATAGGATCTAGCTCCATGCCCTGCACATAACCGATATTTAACATGGAGCTGGGCATGCCAGCTCACGCGTGTAATCCCAGTACTCTGGGAGGCTAAGGGGGCAGGATTGCTTGAGGCTTGGAGATCTAGACCAGCCTGAGTAACATGATGAGAACCCATCTCTACAAAAAATTAAAATTAGCTGGGCGTGGTGGCGCGTGCCTGTAGTTCCAGCTACTTGGGAGGCTGACACAGGAGGATGGCTTGAGTCCAGGAGGCTGAGGTTGCAGTGAGCTACAATGACTCCATGGCACTCTAGCCCAGGTGACAGAGCAAAGCTCTGTCTCAAAAAAAAAAAAAAAAATTAACATTGATGAGGTGGAAGTTTTTCCATTGCCAGTGTTAGGATATAAAATAAGAGTTTTAAGGTAGCAGATTCTTGTTTCTGAGCTGAGGCAGGACGGGGTGACGTGCTGGCAGATGTTACGCATTTGTGCCTGTGCACCCCGGCACACAGGCGCACACCCAACTGCAGTGAACACTCTCCAGAAACACTCAAGGAAGTTGTCGAGTGTGGGAAGGTGGGACTTCTAGAAGGGAAGGGAAAGGTTTCTCGGCACCAGCCTACTGACAAGGAACGTTTAAAAAAAAAGAAAACACCTACAAGGGTGTTTAAAAACTGCACAGTCTGGAAAGGTTTGGGCGTGGATTTGACCTGCAGGAAGGAGGTGGATGAGGCCCCGGTGAGGATGGGACCACCAATACATCCAACAGAGACAGCGGAGCCCCCGTCCTAACTCAGTCAAACCCCAGAGATCCCCGATGATGCTTACCTTTACGCTGCAGGAAGTGCAGACGGCTCTGGAAGGGAAGGAAGGGAAGGCAGGGTCGGCTGAGTGCTGCCCCCACGTGCCACCCCCCCCCGGCCCCCACGTGCCACCCCTCCCCGGCCCCCACGTGCCACACCCCACGGCCCCCACGTGCCACCCCCCGGCCCCCACGTGCCACCCCCCCACAGCCCCCACGTGCCACCCCCCCACGCCCCCCACGTGCCACCCCCCCACGGCCCCCACGTGCCACCCCCCCACGGGCCCCCACGTGCCACCCCCCCACGGCCCCCACGTGCCACCCCCCACGGCCCCCACGTGCCACCCCCCCACGGCCCCCACGTGCCACCCCCCCACGCCCCCCACGTGCCACCCCCCCACGCCCCCCACGTGCCACCCCCCACGCCCCCCACGTGCCACCCCCCACGCCCCCCACATGCCACCCCCCAGCCCCCACGTGCCACCCCCCCACGGGCCCCCACGTGCCACCCCCCCCAGCCCCCACGTGCCACCCCCCCCACAGCCCCCATGTGCCACCACCCTGGCCCCGGCCCCGGCCCAGGTCAGACCATCCCCGCCTTCTGCTCGGTCCCTGCTCAATTCAATACTTTGCTTTCATTTTACTCCAAAACCCTGCTTTTCTGTACACTTAGCCGTCCACCCGCAGTACTTGTGCCCCTCAGTGTTCCCTGGGGGATGTCTGGTCAGAGATTTCTCGCGCCTTGCGCCCCTCACCACGGAGGAACCGTCTGAGCCAGAGGGGCTCAGCTGAGAGGCTCAGTTTTAAGCAGTGATTAGTACTTTTTTATTCCCATACCTGATTTGAAAAGTAAGTATCTTCTTGTAAAAATTCAAACATTAGAATTACAATTTAGGCAACCCATCAGAAATGACCTCTGCTAGTAACAAAGTTTCAATCTTCCAGACTTTTCTAAGCTTATATTAACAATACACAAAATTTTACAAATAAAATGAGGTATTTTGCATACTACTCTGCAAGGGTCTGGCAGGCGCTCTTCTCCTCATTAGTACAAATTGTCCACACTCACGTTCTCAGACAAAGGACTATGTTGTCTTGCATAGATATCCTATCATTAATTTTCTATCGACCTTTAATTTGATTTCATTTTGTTTAGGGAACCTACTGTGCATGACCTGAATCCTTTTAACTTTATTGAGACTTGTTTTGTGACCCAGGATGCGGTCTGTCTTGGTAAATTCCATGTGCGCCTGGGAAGAACCCATGTTCCGGAGCCCATAAATGTCAGTTAGACCCAGTGAGCTGACCGTGTTGTTCAGATCTTCTGTATCGTTAGTTTTTAACTTCCTGTCTACTATTTTATCAATTATTGAGAGAAAAGTATTGAAATATCCATTAATAATTATTATTGTGGATTTGACTATTTTGCCTTGTAGTTCTATAGTTCTGTCACTTTTGCTTCATGTATTTTTTTTTTTTTTTTTTTGAGACAGAGTCTCGCTTTGTTGCCCGGGCTAGAGTGAGTGCCGTGGCGTCAGCCTAGCTCACAGCAACCTCAAACTCCTGGGCTCAAGCGATCCTCCTGTCTCAGCCTCCCGAGTAGCTGGGACTACAGGCATGCGCCACTATGCCCAGCTAATTTTTCTATATATATATTTTTAGTTGGCCAGATAATTTCTTTCTATTTTTAGTAGAGACGGGGTCTCACTCTTGCTCAGGCTGGTCTCGAACTCCTGACCTTGAGCGATCCACCCGCCTCGGCCTCCCAGAGTGCTAGGATTACAGGCGTGAGCCACCGCGCCCGGCCTGCTTCATGTATTTTGAATCTCTGTTCCTAGGTATGTAAATGTTTAGGGCTGTTAGTTCCTCCGTCTGTTATTATGAAGTTAAATACCTCAGCTCTGGTAATATTTTTTGCTCTGAAATCTCTTCGTCGGATACGAACGTATCAACCCCAGCTTCCTAGTGTTAGTGTGGGGTATCTCTTGTCACCCTACTTCTGACCCGTCCGTGCCTTTATATTTAAAGTACATGTCTTACAGGTGGCGGGTAGCGGACTCTTTTTTATGCCGTCTGGGAGCCTCTTTCTTAATTGAGTTGCTCCCACGATTCACGGCCAACGTGATGCCTGACGGAGCCGTGCTGAAGCCCATCTGGCCACCTGTTTCTTTTTGACCCATTTGTTCTTTGTTCCCCTCTTCTTCTTTTTCCACCTTCTTTTGGGTTGAGCATTTTTTATGATTGGCTTAGTAGCTATAACTCCGTTTTGGTTTTTTTCCCAATAGATTTGGGGGGTACACGTGGTTTTCTGATGCACGGATGAATTGCACAGCGGTGCAGCGAAGGCTGTTAGTGTAGCCGGCACAGACTGTTACTTTAGTGGTGGTTTTAGGGCTAACGGCACATCTTTAATTTATCACAGTCTACCTTCAAGTAATACCATGCCACTTGTGTGCAGTGTAAGAACCTTGTAACAGTATACTTCCAATTTCCCCTCTCCCTGGCCTCAATGCTATCGTTATAATACATTTTGCTTGTACATATATTATACACTGCACAACATATTGTTGTTAATTTTTTCTTGTTTTGTTTTTTGCATGCCTGGTCACATCTGATCGGACGCCAGACATACTGTCTTGCTGGGTTCTGTGTATTTTTTTTATTCCTGTTCTTGAGCTTCGTGCTGGGAAGCAGTGGAGATACTTGGGAACAGTTTGGCCCTTTCCGATCTTGCTTTTAGGATCTGCCGGACAGGCCTGGAGCAGGGCTCAGCTGGGGCTGCTTGCTCCATGCTAGCGAGGAAGACCTTCCTAAGTCGCACTAACCTGGAGGATTTAAAAGCCACGGTACATACCAGAACGTTCCCATAATCACAACAAGCCGGTCAGTGCTGGCCTGGGGGCCTCCTACCTCCTCTTCCCCTTGTGGATTCCCAGCCAAAGTGCTCACAGAAGGCTCACCTTTTGCAGAAGAGACAGGTAGGCGGCCACGAGAACAGCGGGAACTTGGCCCAGCAGCAGCAGCAAATCTGTAGGGAAAGGCCTGGTTAGAGCCCAGCTGCGTCCAGAGCTCACTGGTCCGGCCCTGAGCCGGCCCCTCAGGCCTCCTGCCCAGCCCGGCCCCAGCCGCCTCACCTTCCCCTTCCGCAGGCTGCTGGAGAGCTCCTTGTTGTGGAGGAACTTCTCCATCTCTGCCTTCACCAGCACGCGCCGCACGCCCATCACCTCCTCCACGGTCAGAGCCAGGCTCTCCACGGGGTGGCTGAACTCCTGGGGGCAGGGGCAGGCCGTCCAAGCAGGATTCTCGCCAAAGTGCTTCTCCTTCCCTGGGGACCCCCCTGAAATCCTGGCCTCAGTCTGGACAAGCCTGGCGGCTTCCTAGGACATGCATGGCCCAGCTACCCAATCCTGGGAGCCGGGTGTGAGCCCAACTGTCCTTTGGTGAGGCCCCCGCGACCCGCCAGCCCACCCAGCCGGCCCCCAGCCCTCACGACCACACTCCTCCTGCCCCCACCCGCAGACACACCACAGCGGATCCAAACCCACCGGAGCCCTCCCCCCAGGAGGCCCTGCGACCCCCGGCACGCTGCCCTGCACCTGCCATCTGCACTCGGCACGTCCCTGTCCTGACCACCTGCTCCTGGGGCCACTGTATGGTGACCGGGGCCTGTTTCTGCCTCCTAGAGCTTAGCCTAGAACTTGACGCTTGACCTCTCCAAGCCTCACAATGTGTCACTTCTGAGACTCGGTTATAAGACACTCTGTGGCTTCCGCCTTGCTCTCTCCTGAACCACGTGCTTGGGGCGGGCGGGGGCCATGCCGTAAGGACTCGGTAAGCCCGATGAGGAGGCCACGCGGCCACCGACTCAGCCTCCCGCCCCCAGTGGCGCCTCTGGCGGAGAATGCAGCCCCCGCCGCCGTCTCACAGCAGCCGCACGGAAACCCCGAGCCCACAAACTTACACAGCGAAGATAACGAATCCAGAACCGAAAGGGGCGTCACCTTTCGTCTGGGGGGTATTAACACTGCCTTACTTTTATGCAACAGTTGCACTTTTGAAAGCATTTTGGCCTCTGTTCTCCTCTGAGCCTCTCAGTAAAGCCTGAGGGTGGCGGCCACCACACTGTGACCCCCACACTGTGACCCCCACACTGTGACCCCCACACCCGCAGGCTGTACCGTGGCCGTAAACTCCCGTTACCTCAGTTCATAAAATCAGACACCGAAGCGCGGGTCCACGCGGGGACCTCACGTGTCAGCAAGTGGTGGCTGCCCACAGTCACGCGTCAGACAAAACTCGCAGCTGAGGAGCCGAGGTCCCCAGCGCTCAAGCCACACGGGGGCAGAGTCACACCAGAGTCGGGGTCTCCACCCAGAGAAACCCCCTAAGGAACGGGGTGTGCAGTTCCCACCTGCCTCGACCCCGCAGGGCCCACACGCGGAACGCAGATACGAGACACCCCACAGGGTGGTTCCCTGGCTTTGGGGCCACCGGGCCAACGGGCCCCCAGCAGGCAGCAAAGACCCACCTCCCAGACGGGGCGCAGCCGCCTGCCCGGAGACCGAGGCCAGACCCAGCCACACCCACGGGACGGAGCCCCCGTCACTCCTGGACACCAGGCTGCTGTCTCGCCTGGTGGCAGGAGGCGGACACTCAAGAGGCCCCCATGCCACCCCACCGACAGCGCATCCCTCACCAGCCACAGGTGTTTGGCTTCTGGGGCCACGGAAGTCTCTGGTCTGTCCCCTGCGGGGCCCAGGTTGCCGAGTAGAGAGCGGCTGGGGTCCGGCCGGGACTGGACACTCCCAGGACTGGGACCTGCGGGCAGAGCAGGGGCCCCCGTCAGGGCGACCCGGCGGGGGTTCTGGCTGGGGAGGCTGAGCCGAGGGGACAGGGGGGCGGTTTCCTGGGGGCAGCAGGGGGCGGCCTGGCAAAGGGTCAGGTGGAAAGCATGTCGCCACGCTGGGACCGTCACCCTGCGTGGGAGCCCCCAAACGCACGGACGTGAGAAGTCCCACGGTGCCGGCAGCGCCAGCCGTGCAGACTGCAGACGTAGCCCGGGCACCCGGCACACGCCCAGCGGAGACTCGGGGCAGGGCCCCTCCTGAGTCCCGGGGACAGCTGGGCAGGGGACCTGGGCAAGAGAGGTTTGCAGAGAGCCTGGCCTGGCCCCCTCGGCACTGCACGGTGAGTGGCAAGTGCCAAATGGCATCAGAGAGCTGCCGCAGGTGAGCTGGCCTGGCCCTGCCTGGCGGGATGCAGAGCCAGCGTCCCGATGGCCCTCGGCAGAGCACAGCCCCCACGGCAGTGGGACTGGCCCCACGAGGCCGGCAGGAGCCGTCCCCTGCTCACCGGTGGGAACTGTCACCCGGTGGTGGGTACGGCAGAGCCCACCGGCTTGCTGTGGACACACGTTCCCATTCGCAGAGAAAAGGCTAGAAAGCCCAGCCTTTGTGTACCTGTCTTCCACCCGCCATCTAGTTAGCCATCTTCCGTCTGTATCCCAATATGCTAATAATTATCTCTGGGTATCAGAATCATGGAAATTTTTAAAAAGCCTTCCAAAAAATGTTTTATCATGAATATCGGCTACTTATTTAATGAGAAAGTTTTTACTGGGCACAGTGGCTCACACCTGTAATTCCAGCAACTTGGGAGGCTGAGGCAGAAGAACTGCTTCAGGCCAGGAGTTCGAGACCAGCCTGGGCAACACAGCGAGACCCCATCTCTATGAAACATTTTTTAAGAAAATTAGCCAGGCATGGTGGCGCACACCTGTGGTCCCAGTAACTTGGGAGGCTGAGGCTGGAAGATCACTTGAGCCCAGGAGTTCAAGGCTGCAGTGAGCTGTGATGACATCACTGCACTCCAGCCTGGGGACAGAGCAAGACTCTGTCTCTAAAAATACAAAGTTTTCAGTAAAAAGGGGCGCAGCTGCCTAAGGTGACGGGCAAAGACCATCGACCCCCTTGGCAGGCGCCAGTCCCCAGCCCTGGGGGCTGCTGGCTCAGGGGGACAGGGCGGCTGACGTGCGGGAGAGGGGAGGGAGGGAGTAGAGGACACACGTGCCTGGGTCGTGGGAGCCGGGCCTGCACGCGTGCACACTGCCCGCCCGGGGCCGCGGCGGCTCTGTCCCTCCGGGGGGCTGGGGGGCCGGCTGCAGGCCCGAGGCCACCTCGCCGCGCAGCTGGGCCAGGTCGTGCTCCGAGAAAGAGCGGTCTCGCTTCAGCGTCACCTCCCCACAGGGAGACTCTTCTTCCTGCGGACACACCAGACCGGCCCTGTCCTGCCCGTCGATGGGCTGCGGGGCCCGTGGGGGCCGTGAGGCCTCCTCCGTCCACTGCCCGGCCTGCCGTCTTCTGGCCGTTCACGGCAAGGGTCTGAACAGCCAGACTCCCCCCCAGGGCTTTCCAGAAAGTCCTGGCGGATCTAGTGTCGGATGGAGACTGAGCTACGGAGGTGGCCTCCAGCAAGGCCGTCGCCCCGTCTTCCTGGGAAGAGGCGGGAGCCACACAGGGTCGTGAGGGTGGACAGGGAGTCTCGCTGGGCAGGGGCTGCTCTGGCCCTGAGACGCTGGCTCAATTCCACAGTCACCTGAGCTGCCGCGCTGGGGACGGCTCCCTGAGCCCGGCTGTCCCCTCCGAGGGCAGGCACAGCCGACGGTGCCACTTCAGGACACGGGCTGCAGCCTCCACCGGCCTCAGCCTGCAGCCCTGGGCGGGGGGGCCCCACTCAGCCGAATCTGCTGCCGCCCCCTCTCCCCTCCCCGCCCTTCCTCCTCCCGGGCGCCAACCTCAGACGTGTTCATCTCCTCCATCTCGGCCAAGGTGGGCGCCTTGAGCAGCACGCGGGGCCGCGGGCGCTGGCTGCTGCCCCCAGCATCTGGGACGGACAGGTTGATGCAGGAGGTGGAGGTGGGCTCCCCGGAGCAGGCGTCGAGGATGCAGGGCAGAGAGCCAAACCCTGGGAGGACGGGCCAGTGAGCGCGGGGCAGCCAGGGCGCCGGGCGGGGGCCCACGGCCCCGGGTGCACCTATGGCTCAATCCCCCGCTGCACAGGAGGGGAAACTGAGGCACCTGACCTGCGAGGAACTGCAGCCTAGGCAGCCGCCTCGTCCCACAGTGGCAGAGAGGAAGCAGGAGTGCAGTTCGCCGTCTCAAACAAACAGTATTTTTAGAACGGAAGACTCCGGAGGACATTTTAAAGGAGGGTTGGGTCTCAGACATTTGAATAAATGCCTGTTTTTTCCCCCACCTAAAAAACTTTGCTTTTGTTTTATTTTCCTCCTGACTGTGAAATTTGTCAAACTATTGTAAAACGTGTGGCGGCTGCGGTCCAAGCCTGGGTGACAGGGCACAGATCATTCACCTTCACGTACCTCTTAAGACTGTACCAGGCACCAGAACCCCCCAGTCTACATCGCAAAGATTAAAGTGTCCCGTGTCTCCCAGACGTGCAGGGACAACACTAGCTCCTGACTTGCAGCCTGACCAGGGGACATGGGGGACCCAGGCCAGGGCCGCTGGGGGTCTCTCTGCTCCCCCCACCCCCGGGCTCACCACGAGCAGCCCAGCCCTTGCCGCCCACCGGGCGCAGCCTCCGCTCTTGCTTGATTTCTTCCAGGATCTTCTCGTGCAGGGTCCTCTGCTTCTGCGGCAACGGGCGGAGCCGTCTCTCCGAGACCTGCAGGGGGTGGGCCGTGACGTGGGCCCACTATGGAGCCAGGGGACAACCAGGCCCACCCGCAGGGAGAGCCACCCCCGGAGGCTCTGTGCTCCCTTCCCTGGAGGAGCAGGCACAGGGCCGCACAGCCTGCGCCAGGGCCGGGGCCGACCTCCCAGGCCCCGGCAGGAGGGGCTGAGCTGGCCTCACCCAGAGCCTCCCGGCTCGGCCACAGCACAGCACAGCCCTGCGGCCCGGGGAGGAGACACAGGTACCTGCTTCAGCGGCGGCCGAGAGCGGATGAAGTCCAGGATGAGCTCATGCGCGTCCTTCTTCACCCTGGGGGGGATGTCCCCGTCCACCTGCCAGGGAGGACGGAGGCTGCAGGGCTGTCTGCTGGTGCCAGGGTGACCCCGGGGGGCTCCCCCGGCCTGGCCACAGCCGGGTCCTCACACTCACCCGCCCTCCCACGGCCTCTGTCCCGGGACCCAGCTGCCTCTTGGCACACGGCGACTCGCAGCCCGACACCTCCCAGCCCAGCTCTGCGCTCCCTGCCTCGCGGGTGCAGCCGGACACGGGCGTGGCAGCGCCCACCTGCCAGGGTTACCATAACAACGCCGCCAGCACGTGGAAAGGCCACGTAAGTATTTGTTAAACCATCCTGCTGCCTCGCTCTTGTGGCCCCTTCTCTGGGAGCCATCCCTGGTCCTCCGGAACCTTCTACATCCCCTTTTCCTGCCTTGTTACACTGTCCCCGACGTGACCTCGTCCTGGGCCGTGTGCACCGTGTCTGCCTTCTTCATCCTCTGCGGCCGGCGCCTGGCACCACGACAGGGACCCTGGGCCAGCGCGGCGGAGGGCGGCCCACTCACCATGACCTTGCGCAGCTTGTAGTTGCGGGCGCGGATGTCCTGCATCAGCATCTCGAAGGGCGTCAGCTGGAACTCGGTGGGGAGGGGGTTGAACTCCTGCTCCTGCACCTTCTTGAGCTTCACGCCGTGGCGAAGCTCACGCATGAGCTGGACCCACAGCCGGGCCTGGCCCGGGAGGAGGACACGCTCAGGCCCGGGCAGGGCTCCAGCGCCCTCCACGGCCCTGGGCTGCCTGCTCGCGGGGCGGGAGCCGCGTCTTACCCAGTCCGTGTGACCCAGGCTGTCCAGCTCCACCTGCGGCTTCTCCACCTGGGGCTCGTCCTCGCGCAGCTTCTGCAGCATCTGTGAGCACAGGCTCCGGTTAGTCCCCAGGAGGTGGGACAACGGCAGGCCCTGCCGAGTAGGTGACACCTCCTCGACACGGGGCTGCCACTCGACCGGCTAAAAAAGGGACCAGTGAGCAGTGTGGCCCAGGCTTCAGGGCTCAGAAAGATCTCTGGGGAAACTGAGTCATCAGCCGTGGAACCGCATGGGGCGCTCAGCGTCCTGTCTGCTTTCTCTGACAGCTCCTCTCGGACAAGGACGGGTGAGAGCCTAACTGCACGTGGCCCCTTCTGCAGCCTGACCCAGGGACCCCGGTGCGGCGCCGTGGCCTCCACAGGAGGCAGCTCAGGTGTGGAAGCCGCACCCTCCCGTCAGGCCTGTGACAGGCTTGTGCAGGTGGGCCATGTGCCCACAGCCACCTCCCCACGTGACCCTAGCTGGGGTGCCACACTCAGACACTCCTTTGATCAGAGTCCGAGCCCCCGCGAGGTGCTCCAGCGCTGGGTGGGCGAGGGAATGGGGCGGATGGGTGGGTGCCGTCCAGCGAGTCCGGAAACTGTCACAGGTGTGCGCTGGGTGAAAGGGGCGGGTGCCAAGACCACGGCGAAGGCCCATGAAGGATGACAGGAGCCGGTGGGTCACGGTTCTATGCTGAGATCTGGGAAGGTGTTGGGCCCCAGCGGCAGCCTCCGCTCCCACTAACCCCCGCGCCCTGGAGAAGCCCCAGCTCCCAAACCCAGACAGAACCCGTCACCCTGACTTTGCTCCGAGCCCCCTGCCAAGCTGCTCTGGGGCACTCTAGCAAATGCCGGCACCTCTCTGAGCAGCACAAGGTGTGCAAGTCTGACGACAGTCCTCGCATGTGACCCCCAAGAAAGGCACGGAGGGTGCTTCTCTCGCCCTTCCTGGACTCCCGTTCCTGAGAGGCCGTTTCTGCCCCAAATGCCAGCCCAGACTAGCCCAGCTGTGCCGCTCAGAGAGGCCTCCCTCACTCACTCCCAGCCCCCGGCCCCAAACTTCTCCCCGGTCGAGGGCTCAAAGCATAGAGCCGTGTGTTCCCGCTAAAGAAAGAGCTTCTGTTGTCTGGGCAAGAAATTGATCTCAGCAACAGAACAGACTGAGTTCACAGAGAGAAGGAGAAACCATTAGGACCGCCTGCTAATCCTGGGGGCGTGGGAAGAACATCGAATGGCCAGGGAGGAATTGGGAGGGAGACGGGGGCTGGCCCAGGACGCCGCCCAGTCTCGGCACGTGACTGCGCCGTGGACCAGGGCCACTGGCTCGCCTGCGCCCCATCAGACAGAACCGTCCCTGATGGCTGCCCGGGCTGAGGGTCAGGGACGCGGGCCAGGGGCCCTTTTCAGTGGCGGTACCCGTCGTAAAGGGCCAGGAGCGCTGAGGAACCAGCAGCTGTTAACTCAGAAACACCTTCTGCGCCTGAGCAAGAGCGCGGCGAAGCCCCAGCCTCTCCAGGGCCCTGTTTCCCCATCTGCGAGGTGCAGAGGGGAGGCCCACGCAGAGACCCCCATCACGGACACATGCCAGCTCCTCCAGGGAGGGCCTGAGAGCCCCGGGAGGGGGCGGCCAGCTCCTAACTCAGGTCCACGAAGAGGTGGGACAGCCCTGGGTGGGCTCTGGCTCGAGCGCTGGCTCTGCTCTGTGGGTCCAGGCAGGGGCCTCCGCCTTAGACGCCTCGCTCAGGTGCCGGCTGGCGGGCAGCAGGGCAGGCTGTCACGGGCACCGCAAAGGGGTTTCCTCCCTGAACTGCGCCCCTCAGAGCTCCAAGCACGTGGAGGACTCTTTTCAGAAGGCCGGAGAGGCCGGCAAGGAGGCCGGAGAAGCCCCCCCTTCTGCGGACGTGAGTGTGGGTCAGGGAGGCCACAGGGCGAGTCCTGGGGAAGAGGCCTCAGCCCTGTCGTGTGCAGGGAAGAAGAGGTGTGAGGGATGCGTTAAAACGTGTGCAGTGTTTAGGCCGTGTCCGCAGGGCACGGACGGGCCAGCTACGGCTGCGGCCCCCACAGCGGCAGAGACTGCACCGGGGACCGGCTCTGTGTCGGGCAGATGGAGAGACAGACAGACGGCCCTGCCTGGTGCCTCGCCCTGGCCCCTGCACACGCACACACACGCACACGCACACACACATGCACACGGAGGCACCGCCCTGGCCGCTCGCCCTCCCCTGGGACGTCCCCCTCCACGCCGGCCCACCCGGCCCCCCCCGGCCCCTCACCTCCTTGGCTTCGCGGACCCGGGCCAGGAAGGCCTGCAGCTCCAGCGTCTCCACGAAGAGCGCGCGGCACACGGCCTGGTAGTGAGCCCGTGCGCCCCGGGGGTCCGTGAGGCGGGCCGCGCAGAGCCGCATGGCCTGGGCGAAGGTGCGCACGGCGCGGGGGCCGCCCTCGGCCTCCTCCTCCTCCTCGGGTCCGCCGTAGCCCTCGTCGGCGGCCGCGCAGCTGGGGTCCTCGCAGTCGCTGTTGGCCATGAGGTCGATGAGGCGCTCCAGCTGCGGGCTGAGCTCGCGCTCCTCGCTCTCGTCCAGCCCCCAGTCCAGCGCGCGGTAGATGGCGAAGCCCAGGGACTGCACCATCTGTGGGACGGGGGGTGGACAGTCACGGGGGGCCGGGAGCCTGCAAGGCGGGGAGAGGCTCGGGGGGGCCGGGAGGGGAGAGGGGGCCGTCCCAGCACAGCTCATACCAGGGACAGGAAACAGCCAGGGCTCCTGCCAGAGGGGACAAGCCACCGGCCAGCCAAGGCCTGGACCTGAGCAACAGGACGTCCCGCAGACAGCACACTCTGGAAACCAGTCTGCCAAACCCTAAACCGAGGGTGCACCTGGCACGCGACCCAGCACCTCCTCTCCGGGGTATTGAGCCAAGAGAAGTGAGAAGGCACGTCCACGCAAGACTGGGACGCTCACGACACCAAACCCGGGATGGATGGTGACCACACGGGGCACCTCCTTACGCTGCAAGACTACGGGGCTTTCGAAAGGCGTGAACCCCCCGTAACGCTGGATGGCAGCAGCCAACGCCTTCACACTGCAAGGTCCCTTTGCTTGAAACCCTAAGCGAGAGAAACCTCAGCCATATCAACAGAGGGCGGGCCGGCGGCTCCCTGAGCCAGGGGTGGGCGTGGGTGGGAAGGAACACAGGGAAACCTGGGGTGAGAGAAGGGGTCTGTATCTCGATTATGGCGTTGGTCAAAACTCATCAAATGGCCCCTCAAAGTGTGTGCATTTTACTGTACGTAAATACACCCCAGTGCAGCTGATTGTAAAAGAAAGACAAGCTGACTATCAGCCTTTGATGGAGTACAACAGTGTGTTTTATGTCGAAGGAGAAAGACTGGCTGATTCAATAGATGCTGCTGAGGGTTGCTTAACTCTATGCAGTAAAACCTGACATCCCCTCACGTAAATATTCTTAAGTGCACGTAACTTTTCAATGTATGTAAATTCAACCTGAAAAACAAACAAAAGGTCGGGCGTGGTGGCTCACGCCTGTAATCCTAGCACGCTGGGAGGCCGAGGTGGGAGGATCACTCGAGGTCAGGAGTTCAGACCAGCCTGAGCAAGAGCGAGACCCCGTCTCTACTAAAAATAGAAAGAAATTATCTGGCCAACTAAAATATATATAGAAAAAATTAGCTGGGCATGGTGGCGCATGCCTGTAGTCTCAGCTACTCGGGAGGCTGAGGCAGGAGGATCGCTTAAGCCCAGGAGTTTGAGGTTGCTGTGAGCTAGGCTGACGCCACGGCACTCACTCTAGCCCGGGCAACAAAAGCCAGACTCTGTCTCAAAAAAAAAAAAAAAGAGCGAGACACCATCTCTACTAAAAATAGAAAGAAATTATCTGGCCAACTAAAAATATCTAGAAAAAATTAGCTGGGCGTGGTGGCACATGCCTGTGGTCCCAGCTACTCGGGAGGCTGAGGCAGGAGGATCGCTTGAGCCCAGGAGTCTGAGGTTGCTGTGAGCGAGGCTGACGCCATGGCACTCTAGCCCGGGCACCAGAGTGAGACTCTGTCTCAAAAACAAACAAGCAAAAAAACCTAAAACACAATCCTGAGTAGGGGTGTGGGCAGAGGGTGGTGGCCAGCGTCGGCCACTGGAGCGTAGCCTGGCTCTGCAAGGCCCCTCTCCGCACTTTGCTCGTGCTTCGGATTCTCCAGGATACGTCTTGTTAAAGTACATTGAAAATATCTAGTCTCACAGCGGAGGCCTCTTAACTCAGCATTTCTCAACTGCACTGGGCAGGGAACCCGACTTTCACGGCCCACCAGTAACACCCCAAGGAGCCAGCGGTTCTGTGGGAGGCATTTGGGAGACGCCAGCGTACGCTCAGATGCCATCTGTGCCCTGCTTTCCCTGGTACAGCACCGGGAGCACCCAGACCCGTCCTCTCCCTCTTTCCCGTCTCTGGCCTGAGCCGGCACCATGGCAGTGAAAGTGTTAACTCCAACCTGAGCTTCTTATCTGATGGCTGCGGCAATAAAAGCAGTTCTGTGCCCCAAGTCACTGGAGACTTTCTCTGGAAGGCAAAGAATGCTCTTTGCCGTAAGAAAACACCCGGGCAGCCCAGTCTCTCGACCCCAGCCCTGTCCCCGGCCAGTCTCTCGACCCCAGCCCTGTCCCCGGCCAGTCTCGCGACCCCAGTCCTGTCCCTGGCCAGTCTCGCGACCCCAGCCCAGCCGGCCAGTCTCGAGACCCCAGCCCTGTCCCCGGCCAGTCTCAAGACCCCAGTCCTGTCCCTGGCCAGTCTCCCGACCCCAGCCCAGCCGGCCAGTCTCGAGACCCCAGCCCTGTCCCCGGCCAGTCTCGCGACCCCAGTCCTGTCCCCGGCCAGTCTCGCGACCCCAGCCCTGTTCCCAGCCAGTCTCTCGACCCCAGCCCTGTCCCCGGCCAGTCTCTCGACCCCAGCCCTGTCCTCGGCCAGTCTCCCGACCCCAGCCCAGCCGGCCAGTCTCGAGACCCCAGCCCTGTCCCCGGCCAGTCTCAAGACCCCAGCCCTGTCCCCGGCCAGTCTCGTGACCCCAGTCCTGTCCCCGGCCAGTCTCGTGACCCCAGCCCTGTCCCCGGCCAGTCTCGTGACCCCAGTCCTGTCCCTGGCCAGTCTCGTGACCCCAGTCCTGTCCCTGGCCAGTCTCGTGACCCCAGTCCTGTCCTCGGCCAGTCTCGCGACCCCAGCCCTGTCCCCGGCAGGTGCGGGTGGCGCTGGCCCCCCCTGCCCGGTGCCTGCAGGGCTGCGAGGGCCACACGACCCAGAAGTGAGCTCCCTGCCCTGTTTTCTTGGGATGGGGCCGTCAGGTGAATTTATGGGCCTCTAAGAACAAGAGTCCACACAAAGATCTCCGCAAATATTTTAAAGATGCATTAACAACAGGCCCCTTTGGGAAGCTCTGGGGTGGCAGGCAGCAACCGCACCTCCATCTGGGGCCCCGGCAGCAGGGCCCCGCTGGCCTCCCGGCCCTCGCTGTGCTGGACTTTGGGGGAACACACGAGGCAGCCGCGACGAGGACGGGCCCGTCAGACACGGCCGAGCAGATGGGCCTGCGTGTCTCCCCCACTCAACGCCAGGGAGCCACACGCAGCACAACACCAGCTCCACAGGGCCACAGGTCACCCTCCCAGTGTGCCGTTCCAACGCCAGCATCCCAGGTGGGGTGCCTGTCACCGACACTGTCAAGTACTGCATGTGGTGACGGCTTTGGGCCGGTTTGACTGTTTTCAAAATTCTCAGCAACAGACTACGCGTCCTCTGCTGGTCTGTGCCCACACCCACGCCTGGCATGCCACCACGATTAACATATAAATAGGTACTGCGGGCCTCACACCTGTAATCCCAGCACTCTGGGAGGCTGAGCCAGGAGGCTCGCTTGAGGTCAAGAGTTCGAGACCAGCCTGAGCAAGAGTGAGACCCCCATCTCTACTAAAAATAGAAAAATTAGCCAGGCGTGGTGGTGTGCGCCTGTAGTCCCAGCTACTCGGGAGGCTGAGGCAGGAGGATCACTTGGGCCCAGGGGTTTGAGGTTGCTGTGAGCTATGGTGAGGCCACTGCACTGTAGCCCGGGTGACAGAGTGAGACTCTGTCCATCAGTCAATCAATCAATATTGTGATAAAGCTACGCCTTTAAAAAGGCAGAATGAGAAACCATGAAATTCAAGACATTACCTCAGGGCAGGTGGGCAGGAAGGGTGGGGTCACCCGAAGACGCCCTATTGTGACGGGAAGGTTTTGGGGTGCGGCTTCCTGGGCACTGGGTCATTGCACTCTCTGCCTCTGACATCCGCCTGTGCCCTGGTGGCCGGCCCTGCCCACGTCACTTCCCACCAGGGCCCCCTCTCCTAGCGCCCGGAGTGGGAGTGGCTCCCGGGGGACAGGAGGCCCTGACACCAGGGGTCCCACCGTCGGCCTTCTGCGAACAGTTTCCTCATCAAGCCCCTTCAGTTGAGCCCGCGAGTGTTTTGTCTGTGCCCTGCCTCACTGAAACAATTGTATAACTCTACATACTTTATAATTTACATTGTAGGACACAGGCAAGTTTTCTTATTGTATCAACTTAATCTTTGAAATGGTTTTAAAAATACCTGGGCTTCTGAGCTGGCTGGTGGCACCATTGTCGCCGGCTCTGCAACAGAAGAGAGTGCGTCAAGGTACATGTCGATGTCACCGAGGACCCCGGTGGACGGCGCTGTCCACTCCCCTCCCCCCTCGTGGACACGACGGCCCATCCCCCGAGTCTCCGTCAGGACACCAGGAAGTTGACAACAGGCCAAGCCCCTCGGTCATTCGGAGGGACGTCTACAAGATCCAGCACGGGCCAGCTCTGGGCGAGATGCCGGGGTACGACGGGGGCCAGGGCAGCGTGGCAGCTCCTGCCTGCAGAGGGCCGGTGCAGACAGACCCCCAGCGCCCACCCTGCGGCCACAGCGGTGAGCGCTCCGAAGGGAGAGGCGGCCACCAGGGCCCAGGAATCTGTCCTGGCACCGAGGGAGGCTGCCCCCCCGGGGAAGCTCGGCTGGGGAAGAGCGTGAGAGGACCAGGCCAGGAAGCAGCTCAGCTAAGTCACACCTGCAGGAAAGGCCCCCTGGTCTGCAGTGAGACGCCCCAATTGCCTAGACCTGAGGCTGTGCACCCCGAAATCGCAGCAGAGTCAGATGAAAAACCCCGGCTCAGTCACAGGCTTTGCAGCGGAGCTCCTAGCGCGGAACTGCGCAAGTCGGTGGCTGCCCACAAACCCCGTGATTTGGGGATTTCTCCCCCACCCCCGACTGTTAGCGCCTCTCAGCAAACGAGCCCCAGGTTGAGGTGCAGGTGGAAGCCGGACTCATGTATTTTATTCATCCAACAAGGCACTGGGGGATGCCAGACCATGACTCGTGTAACCCGTACACGCCCCTGGAGGTAGGTTGTTCTCGTACCCATTTCACAGACGAGGAGAAGGAGGCCCAGAGGGTATCCCAGCTGATCAGGGGTGTGCCAGGAACCAGGCCAGGGAACCCCAGAATCTGTGCTGCCGGCTGCTCCCCACGCCCCTGCACTGCCTGGGCCTCCCAAGATTTCACGGTGGGTGAGTTACAGAAAATCCACCCATTTCTACAACCTTCCGTGACTTAAGCGCTCAGGTAGAACCATGTGAGGATGTGAACTTCGGCTGCCTTAGATTCTTTCTGGTATGAGGTGAGATTTAAAAAAATAAACAAACCATGAAATTGTCTGCTCAGTGACCCTGCTAACTCTGCAAATATTTCCAAAATGCCATCAAGAACCAGGAAGGCTGCCAACGACAAAGGTCGTCTATACTGGGCAGAGCCATTACAATAATGGAACACAATCCACTCCCCAACATCAGTGGATGGAAAAAGTGCGCAGCAAGCAGGGCACCGTGGAAGGACTGGCGTCGCCAGGGCCTGTGCGGCCGCTGGCCCGAGTCGGGCACGAAATCAGGCCCGGTCACAGGGGCTACACTTGCTGAAGTCACCCGGATGGCCAAGCCCGGGCACAGGCAGGCTGTCTCCCAGGCGTCCCCACAGAGAAGGCGCGTGGTTGAAGGATCACCTTCCTGCACGCTGACCCTTGCCCACAGTGAGACTAAATGAGGAACTATCTACAAACACACCCAGCTCACACACAGACACGCCCAGGTGGCACCTGCACCCACACCTGTCCCCTCCCGCACACATAGGCGCCGGTGCCAGCCACACCCCAGCCGACACCCCCAGCCCTGGCTTCGGTTTCCTGAGTGGGCCTGACCAGGGATGGAGGATGTTTTATGTCAAGAAATGGGCCTGGGGCCGGGCGCGGTGGCTCACACCTGTCATCCCAGCACTCTGGGAGGCCGAGGCAGCAGTATCCCTTGAGGTCAGGAGTTCAAGACCAGCCTGAGCAAGAGTGAGATCCTGTCTCTACTAAAAATAGAAAAATTATCTGGGCGTGGTGGCACACGCCTGTAGTCCCAGGTACTGGAAGGCTGAGGCAGGAGGATCGCTTGAGCCCTGGAGTTGGAGGCTGCAGTGAGCCACGGTGCCGCCACTGCAATCTACCCAGGGCAGCAGAGCAAGCCTCTGTCTCAAAAAACAGAAAAAGAAAAAGAAATGCGCCCAGTGCACTTACAGGGCTCCTCCTGCTCCCGTGGGCGGCAGCCGTGGTCCTGCTCAGGGCTCACTCGGACGCCGCTTCCTCAGCTGGTTCCCAGGCTGGGTCCGCGAGGTGCACAGAAGTGCTGGAGTAGAGCACTGCACCCCCCACCCTGCCAGCCCGTGCCTCCTCAGGCACGTCCCCAGGGCTGCACAGACACCAACATCACCTGTGGGCTGGGTGCGGTGGCTCACGCCTGTAATCCTAGCTCTCTGGGAGGCCGAGGCGGGAGGATCATTTGAGCTCAGGAGTTCGAGACCAGCCTGAGCAAGAGCGAGACCCCGTCTCTACTAAAAAAATAGAAAGAAATTAGCTGGACAACTAAAAATATATACAAAAAATTAGCCGGGCATGGTGGTGCATGCCTGTAGTCCCAGCTCCTCGGGAGGCTGAGGCAGGAGGATCGCTTGAGCCCGGGAGTTTGAGGTTGCTGTGAGCGAGGCTGACGCCACGGCACTCACTCTAGCCCGGGCAACAGAGTGAGACTCTGTCTCAAAAAAAGAAACAAAAACAAACAAACAAAACCCTCCAGAACTCACTCTCGGTGGGGCTGCCGGGCGGGCTTCCTGGGCCCTCAGGAATGGGGGCCGGTGGGGAGTGAGAGCTGCGGGGTTAGAGGTGGGAAGACACTTCTGGGCTCCACGGAGCTCGGGACACCGACGCCCTGGCCCAGTGCTGGACAGACTGCTCTGTGGCCTCTGGGTTTGGAACGGGGGCCTCGCGCCCACACAGTGGTCAGCAGCAGCCGGGCATGGCACCGGGGCTGGCACTCGGGGAGCCTGGGGCAGGGTTAACTGGCAGACAGGTAACGTGGGGCACCCCAAATATAAAGAGGGGGTGCCTCTGAAAAGGTTTAGCATCAAAAGTTGGCAAGAAAAAAAATTTTAGGCCGGGCGCGGTGGCTCACGCCTGTAATCCTAGCACTCTGGGAGGCCGAGGTGGGCGGATCATTTGAGCTCAGGAGTTCGAGACCAGCTTGAGCAAGAGCGAGACCCCACCTCTACCAAAAATAGAAAGAAATTATATGGACAGCTAAAAATATATATTGGAAAAAATTAGCCGGGCATGGTGGTGCATGCCTGTAGTCCCAGCTACTCGGGAGGCTGAGACAGGAGGATCGCTTGAGCTCAGGAGTTTGAGGTTGCTGTGAGCTAGGCTGACGCCACGGCACTCACTCTAGCCTGGGCAACAGAGTGAGACTCTGTCTCAAAAAAAAAAAAAAAAAAGAAAAAAAATTTTAAAAATAAGGCCCCGTGTAAATGAGCTGAGCACTGAGAAGGTGGCAGAAGTGATAGGAGATGACTCCACCTTCTCACTCCCAGCTGGGGAGGACGACACAGACCCTCATCAACACCCCAATTCCAGGCCTCGCCTGCCCAGGGCTTTTCTTGGTGGACAGCCTGGAGAAAAACATCAACCAGACTCATGTTTAACCAGCAGGCACAGGCCAGGAAGTTGGGAGGTCTCCACTTTGGGGGGACAGCCATTCTCCTGGGGTGAACCACCCTGGGCTTCAGGTGGGAGCGTTCCAGGGCCACCTGATCCCTGACCAAGCTGTATTTAAGGAATTAGCTTTGCCCCGGGGATGGCTCAGCGCACAGCATTGCACAGTGATGCCCGAGGGGGCTTCCTGCCTCCAATGGTAAAAAGTAACCCTTTCCTCATATGCGATTCACGTTAACACGTTTTCCATTTTCCCATTTTTTTTTTTTTTTTTGAGACAGGGTCTCGTACGTACCCCCGGCTAGAATACAGTGGCATCATCATAGCTCACTACAACCTCCAAGTCCTGGGCTAAGCCTCCCGAGTAGTTGGGACTACCGGCGTGCGCTGACATGCTCAGCTAGATTTTCTATTTTCTGTAGTGATGGGGTCTCGCTTTTGCTCAGGCTGGTCTCAAACTCCTGACTTCGAATGATCCTCCTGCCTCAGCCTCCCGGAGTGGTCATATTACAGGTGTGAGCCACCGCACCAGGCCCATTTTCCCACTTGCAAAAGAGGCTTCCCAGGCCAGGTACAGTGGCTCTTGCCTATAGTACCAGCACTCTGGGAGGCTGAGGCTGGGAGATTGCTTGAGGCCAGGATTTCGAGACCAGCCTGGGCAACACAGCAAGACCCATCTCTACAAAAAATAAAACAAAAACATCAGCTGGTCATGGTGGCATGTGCCTTCAGTACCAGCTACTCGGGAGGCCGAGGCAGGAGGATCGCTTGAGACCAGGAGTTTGAGGCTGCGGTGAGCTGTGATCACACCACTGCACTCTACCCAGGGTAGAGTGAGACCCTGTCTCCAAGAAAAAAAAAAAGAAAGAAAAAAAAAAAAGGCTTCCAAGCAGTATGGCAGTTATGAAGTCTTCAAATTAAAGATTAGGAAATTTCTTCTAGTCATTTTTTCTAATCTTAGCTTGGAAATGAGAAGTATTACCACTTGTATGCTAACATAATATTATTCATCCTCCCAAACATGCTTTAGTTTATTGTTGTTTCTTTTTTCAAAGTTATTTTAAACATTTACTCACTGCCTAGATGCACTTAGCAGAAGACGACAGCTACGGACGGCCTGATACAGTAAGTTGAGAAATTCAACTGGCATAAAAAACTGAGACTAAAAAGCTGACAAGTGAAATGTGGACATTGTCCTGGTTGCTATTTGCAGGAAGAAATACACATACATGTTTTAGTGAATTTACTAATCACTCAAGACCCAGAGAAATGCTGAATTAGCCCCCGCTTTGGGGAGAAAGTTGGTCTAAAGTCTTAGCTAATTCATGGAAGCTCAACAAGGACAGAAGAGAAAGTTCAGGTTAATATATTTTTCTTGATCCTTAAAGAGGCAGCAAGTTCACCTGTTTGAAATATGTTTATGAACAGAAACCAAAGACCTTAATGGATAGAACGTGAAACTGGCTCCTTGACACCACACGCCGCATCTTCCCCTGAAGTTCAACACAGATCTTCACCAGAGCCCACCTGAGCTTGGAACCCCAGCCAGGAACCGATGCCAAGTCCGCCATGACCCGTAAAGACGGGCAGAACGACCCGGGGGGCAGAGGGGCGGAGGGACCAGAACACTGCCACTCCTGATAGCCCTCATCAGAGAGTACCAATGGGAAACATGCTTGTCCTGTCCTCAGTTTTAACCAGCTGCTGTCATCAGTGGCAAACCCTTACCACTGTGCCTCAGTTTCCCTGTCTGTAAAATCAGAGGGTGAGACCAAGCAGGCTCACTGTGGTCTTGTCTTGCTCTGGGGTGCCAGGAGCCAGACCTGGGGTGGAGCCCAGCAGTGAGGATAAGAGCTTCAGGAGAAACGCTCTCTGTGGACATGCAGACCCCGGGCCCCACGGGTGATGTCAGGCCGTCATGGACCTGTCCTCCCAGCCCAGCCTCTGAAAGACAGGGTGGCACTGGGTGAAGAGCATGAGCCCCGCAGCCAGATCTTGCCACTTCCTGAGTCAGCCTCGGCTTACCTGACCTGAGAACACCGTGAGCGCCTGCTCTCACAGCTTTCACCTGCCAAAGGTGCCGGCGCTTTTTGAGCAAAATAGAGCAAAAGGCAGAGGGTGTGGAGGGAGGCCACAGCTGGGTGCAGGACCTGGTGGGCAAACACAGCGAGGGCACCCGGGTGGGGCACAGTGGACCCCTCCCTGTGACACTGTGGGTGCTTGGGTCTGGCTCTGCCCTGGTCCCTCCCAGGCCCCCCCAGAAGCCTGCACGGGAGGGCTTCTGCAAACCCCCTGCTCTCGGGCTGGAGGGAGGCCAGCCTGCCCCGGGCGAGCACACAGCCTGCCTTTGTGCACCCCGACAGTATACCAGCTTTGGGTAGTATCACATGCCCCAACCAGCACTCCGGGTCTCTAGGGAAGAAACAGCTTTTTTTTTTTTTTTTTTTTTAAAGAAAGTGGGTAAATAATCACTTAAACTCACCACTCTGAATAGACCTCAAATATCTTTCAAGGGCTTAATAACTGGTTCTCGGTGACGGTCAAGAGTAAAAACAGTAGGTTGTCCTCCAGGTTTTACGCACTCTGCTCGCTCTCTCAGCGAAACCCAGGACACTGGTGCCGACTCTGCCCAGACTCCGAGTACCGCACGGCCCCAGCCCACCCCCCGCACCCAGGAGCAGCCCAGAGAGGACGTTTCTGTGTCCCGGCCTGCTCAGGTCTGGTCCTGGTGGGTACCGGGTACCGGGTGCCGCCGCCGCGGGCAGGAGAGCAACGGGGTCCGCACCCCGCGAAGCCCCGGGCAGCCCGAGGCCTGCAGACCCCAAAGCAGGACTGGCCCAGCACGGGCAGAACCGGGGCCAGAATCCGGCGCCCCCCGACCCCGCGGACGGCGCTCAGGAACGAGCCAAGCCTCCCCCGAGGACAGCGCGCCCGGCCGCAGGGGGCTCCGGTGGTCGCGGCGTCCCAGGCCGGACCGCGGGACGGGGCTCCGGGCCCGGCAGGGCGAGGGGCTCCCGGGCCGGGACGGGGAGGGCAGCGAGGGGCCCGGGGCCGCGCGTGGGCGGGGATCCCGCCAGCCTCACCCGCGGGCGCCGGCCGCGCGCCGACCGAACCGTCCCTGCGCAGCAGGATGTCCGCCGTGTCCCGGATGCGGCGCCGGCCCCGCGCGCCCCGCAGCCCGCGGCAGCCCTGGAAGCACACGGCCCACGCCTGCTCCTCGTTGATGGGCTGCTCGTAGGCCCGCAGCACCTCCTCCAGGGACAGCTCCCACGGCTCGGGCCGCGCCGCCGCCCCCGCGCCGCCGCCCGCGCGGGCCATGCCGGCCGGTCACCGCCGCCCGCGCGCCGGGCCGGTCCCCATCGCGGCCGCGGGGCGACGCACCGGCCGAGCGGGGGGCGGGTCCGCGCTTCGTCATCCCGCGCCCCGCCCCGCGCGAGCCCGCAGGTGAGGGCGGGGGCAGAGCGGAGATGGGGGCGGGGCGAGGGGCGGGGCGAGGGGCGGGGCAGGGACCGGGCCGGGGGCGCAGAACGCAGGGGGCGGGGCGCGGGGGGCGGGGCTGGGGCGGGGTGGGGGGGCGCAGAACGGAGATGGAGGGGGAGGGGCGCGGGCGGGACGGGCCCGCGGGGCGGCGCAGGGCTGGGGCAGGGGGCGCAGCAGCTGCGGGCGAGTCTGGGGTGGGGGGGAGCAGAACACAGAGGGAGGGGGCGGGGCTGGGGGCGCAGAGCGGAGACCGGGGAGGGGCGCGGCCGGGGCGGGGCTGGGGGGGGCAGAACGGAGGGGGAGGGGCGCGGGGGGCGGGGCTGGGGCGGGTGGGGGGCGCAGAACGGAGATGGAGGGGGAGGGGCGCGGCCGGGGCGGGGGGCAGAACGGAGAGGGAGGGGAGGGCTGCAGGGGGGCCGGGCAAGGCCGGGGCGGGGGGCAGAGCGGAGACCGGGGAGGGGCGCTCCCGACCGAGGCGCGCTCGGAGCTGCGGTGACTCTTCCCCCCTCCCCTCCCGCCCCCCCGGCGCTACGGGGCAAACCCATCCCGGACGCCCGCGCCCGCGCCCCGTCTCGCGGCGACCTTAGGCCCCGCTGGACACACCGCAGTGGCCGTGGGCTCGGCATCTCCCCGCTGGGGGGACGCGGGAGGGACCCGGGGGACCGCGAGTCACCCCCGCGCACACTCCTGGCTGCGGTGCTGAGTGGCAGAGACCGCCCCGCCGCAGGGGTCTCTCCGAGGACGCCGCAAGGTGACCTCCCGAGGCTGCTGTAGGCGGCGAGAGCGAAGGCGCCTGGCTGCATCGCACCTTCGGGCGCGAAGCGCTCAGCAGATGGCCCTGGCTGGCGGGGACCGTGTCGCACCGGGCTCCGCGTGTCCGTGAGAACCGAACAGACACGGATCACGCGGGCGACACGGTTCCGCACCGTGGACGGACACGTGTGCGCCTTCGTCCCGGGACACGGGCGCGGGGAGCCTCCTCCCGGCCCACTCCTGATGCAAAGGGGATGAGAAAATGCGATTGGAAACCGCAGGGCGAACAGGAAACGGGCCGGCCGGGCTGTCGGGACCCCGGGCGCCAAGTGCAGGGTCCCAGGCGCCAGGGCCGCAGGTCCGAGGTGAAACTCGGGGCTCGGGTTCCCTGGTGTTTCTGAACAGCGGAGCACGGAAGCCGCAGCAACAGGGCAGTTTCCCCCTGTTCGAAGGAGACTTGGGGCGGGGGCTTGCTGTCACCCGGGGCCCTTCTGTCGCATGATCCCACCTGGATTTATAATGCGTAAACAGAAACGAGTTTGATAAAAATGAATTGTGCCTAACGTTTTTATAATCAATAGCTGGGCAATCGGGCAATTTCACAACCACAACTCACAGCAACATCGGTACCTCGTGGGAGGAAAACTGGAGGTGGGGACCGAGGCGGGAAGATGTCCCGTGTCCCGAATTCATTGCACAAAGAACCTGGGGCTCAGGCTAATCCGCCCTCCTAATCTTGCCGTGCGCATCTGCCCCAGCCCCGTCACCGGCAGGGTAAGTCAGGCGTTGCAAGGTCGGCCCGGGAAGGGCAGCAAACCTCCCACAAGCGTCTTATTTTCGCGGGAGCGGGAGTCTCGCACAGGTGGTTTAAGGACAGGCCCCGACTCACACAGTGCCAGGGGAGCCCTCCTCTGCTGACCTGCTGGGGTTGTTCCTTCCGGGCACACACACGGGGTGGTTTGTGCCTGTAGAGTCCACAGGGAGAGAGACTTCCATTCACAGCACCTCCACTGAGAAAGTCTCACCACCACGGTGTCAGAGGTCAACCCAGCGACCTTGCTGCCACCACAGCCTGAGCCGCCACAGCCTGAGCCGTCACTCCCTCCTCGGTGGCAGGAGCTCCCTCGGGCACTCTCAGGAGGAGCAGCCTCACAGCCCGTGGGCAGAGCTGCCAGGGGACCTTGAGCAGAAGTGCCCACTGCCCTAGCGGGAAGCAGGGCAGCCTTCCCTCTTAGCCAAAGGGCCTCGAGTCCCCTCGCTGACCGCAGGTCACGTGGTGAGCACGGAGCTCCCGCAGCTCCCCGGCCTTGGCAAGGACCTAGTGGTGACGTGCTCCTGGCTGATCAGTGGCGCTTGAGGTCACCTGTGTAGGCTGCAGTGACCTTTCTGAACTGGCTGTGTCAGGGATCCTTGTGCACTTACCACGGCCTCAACCAGCAAACTTGGAACACTGGGGCTTTACTAAAAAATTTTGAAACTTAGGTTCCGTTTACTTCTCTCGGTATCTAAAGGTTTATTCCGCTAGCCATGACCAAACTGAGGAGGCCGAAGTATCAGTCAGCTGTCTTGGTGTTCGCAGAAACTACCTTTTCTGCCCAGGTCATTTACCCAAACATCCCCAAACAAGCGCCAGAGGAGGCCCAGAAATGGGCCGAAGGTGTGGAGTTAGCCCAGCACGTCTTAACGGTGGCAGCGAGAAAGTTCATTCAACCTCCAGTCTGGGAGTCTCAGAGTGACTTTGAAGCCACTAATCAGGACTGCAGAGTGAGTTCGCAGAGGAGAAAACGGACCAAATTGGCCCATGGCTCTAGCACCCAGACACAGCTGGCTGGTGGGAGCGCTGGGCACAGTCGTGCGTCCCACCAATTAGTCACTGAAGTCAAAGTCAAAATAACCGTTTTCTTCCTGGGGTCAAGTACCAAGCATCAAGCATGAGTCATACTTTTTTTTTAAGAGACACAGTCTTGCTCTGTCGCCCAGGCTGGAGTGCAGTGGCATCATCGCAGCTCACTGCAGTCTCGAACTCCTGGGCTGAAACAATCCTCCTGCCTCAGCCTCCCGAGTAGCTGGGACTACAGGCACGTGCCACCACACCTGGGTAATTTAAAAAAACTTTGGTACGGATGGGTTCTTGAACTCTTGGCCTCAAGCAATCCTCCCGCCTCAGCCTCCCAAAGTGCTGGGATTACAGGCGTGAGCCACCGCACCCAACCTGGATCATACTTTTGGTTTAAATGTCTAGTCAGTATTTTAAGTCAGACTGAGTTCTACCGTAAGAAACTTGTGTGGGTAGCTGACAGTTACACACACCAACGGCAGAGCAAACACTGGCTTTTCACATACGGGCAGAGCCAATGTTGCCTAAGAGGGAATTGTGGTTATTCTGGCTGAAAATGGCACTGGGGTAAAACACTTAGATATTTGTCCATGAATATGCAACGCAGGACATCAGGATCAGAAAAAGAAATGCCAATTCTTCCATAACTTAAACTTGCCACCTGGATTTTAGAAATAAAACAGTGTATTTCTGGCTAAGAAGAGACCCAGCTGAGGTGGAGCTTGAGGTGGGTCAATCGTTAACTCACTTGGAAAGCTGTGGAGCAAGCTGTTTCCACAGCTAGGGAACCACTGTAGCCTCCTAAAAGCCTGTCCCTTATACTTCATTTCTTGTAGATTCGGAGGTCTGGGGGAGGGGTCCTCAGCTCGGCTTGGGGACAGACTGAAATGTTTAGTGCAAGGAATGTTCCACTGGTGCTTGCACTTTATCAAGTTATCACATTGGCAGAAATACTGCTGGAGTATTTTTTTTTTTTTTGGAGACAGAGTCTCGTTTTGTTGCCCAGGCTAGAGTGAGTGCCATGGCGTCAGCCTAGCTCACAGCAACCTCAAACTCCTGGACTTAAGCAATCCTCCTGCCTCAGCCTCCCGAGTAGCTGGGACTACAGGCATGTGCCACCATGCCCGGCTAATTTTTTGCATATATATATTTTAGTTGGCCAGATAATTTCTTTCTATTTTTAGTAGAGACGGGGTCTCACTCTTGCTCAGGCTGGTCTCGAACTCCTGACCTTGAGCGATCCACCCACCTCAGCCTCCCAGAGTGCTGGGATTACAGGCGTGAGCCACTGTGCCTGGCCTCTCTTTCTTGTTGATAGTTTCATCGTAGGTTTGTCAATGGAGAGGAGACTCGTGCTCTGTCCCATCTGTAGTGGAGGGTTCCTGGCCCCTTGGCCCACACTGGAGACCATGGCAGCTTCTTGCCTCCAGGGTATAGAGGGTGCCTGGGGGCCTGAGCCCCAGCATGTGACCTGCTCTTGAGGCTCTCCGCTGCCTGACTCCTCTCCAGCACGCCCAGGCTCCCCACAAATTCTTGTCCCAGTGACTGTTTTGGGGGCCCTGAATGAAGACATCTGTGCCCAGGTTAGATCTCTGAAAACATTCCACATTAGTACTTTTCTGGGAGACACACTGTTAATCAGGCAGCACTTTCTCTGGGGATTTGGGACAACATTGTGGCCATATTTTGACTTCTCCTTGGTCATTTTGAGACAAAGATCAGGGCCAGGAGCACCATCTCAGTAGAAAGCCCTAAGCTGAGAAACTGTCAAACCAGGGATGGTGGCTGGGAGTGATGGATGAAATGTATGAAACCAAACTGTGACCCAGCCACCAAGAGTCCACTTGCTCAAGGCTTCTTGGGCGTGGCTCTGGGCCAGGGTCCTCAGATTTGGCTCAGAATAAACCTCCTAAAATTATTTTACGACCGGGCGCGGTGGCTCACGCCTGTCATCCCAGCACTCTGGGAGGCCAAGGTGGGCGGATCGTTTGAGCTCAGGAGTTTGAGACCAGCCTGAGCAAGAGCGAGACCCCGTCTCTACTGAAAATAGAAAGAAATTATATGGACAGATAAAAATATATATAGAAAAAATTAGCCGGGCCTGGTGGCACACGCCTGTAGTCCCAGCTACTCGGGAGGCTGAGGCAGGAGGATGCTTGAGCCCAGAAGTTGGAGGTTGCTGTGAGCTAGGCTGACGCCATGGCACTTTAGCCCGGGCACCAGAGTCAGACTGTGTCTCAAAAAAAAAGAAAAAAAAAAATTTTTTTACAGTTTGGCTTCTCTTCTGTTGCCAGGGGTGAATTTGGGCTTGTCATTCTGGTCTGTCACTGTGATCACAATCTCCACAGCGCTCCCGCGTGAAGACACAGCGGGAGACAAAAGCTGCACAAGCACTGTGGCGGCAAGGAGGGCGGAGGGAGCTACAGAGGACAGCGTGGATCACACCCCAGGCAGTGCCCTTCATCACACACCGGCGGTTGTGGGTGTGTACCAGAGAAGACGAGCTGCGGTGTGTCACAGCCCGGTCCTGGGGAGGCCGAGAAGGCAGCCCTCCTCCAGCCTGTGTGAAACCACCCCAGTTCCACGACTCCCAGCCCTCCTCAGGTCTTCTCTGATGCTCAAAGCACACTCTGTGTCCACCTCCCCGGGGGCTGCCCTGCTGTGCGTGTGACGCCTCCCCAGACCCTCAAGCGCAGCCGTGAGAAGCGACGTGTGCAGCCTCTGTGTCACTCTCCCGACGGGCATTTGCTTCCTCCAGCCCCTTCCTCTCTCCCTTCTCCGGTGTGGGAGAGGAGCTGGGCTCCCGAATGAGATCCACTCGGCAGAATCAAAGCTCTGTTTGGGTCTAGCACGGAGCCCTGGTCTCGCTCAGAGGGGTGTGGCCTGAGAGTCTGCGGCCCCAGGGACTTGGCAGCACAGCCGATAGCAGTAGCTAAGGGGCACCCAGAACCACACACTGTTGTAAGTACTGCACGGATGTTAACAGCAAAGGGAAACTGAGGCCCAGGGGGAATAAGTCCCACAACCAGGGCTACACAGCTATGAAGTGCCAGAGCTGGGGTTTAGTCGCAGGCTCCAGATCCTACATTCTTAGCACGTGAAGATGGTCTGGAATGTGCACCCTGCGGGTGCTGCCGTTCAGGCTCACAGGCTCCTCCTCTCCGCTAACCCACTCTTCTGCTTTCTCCCTCCCCTCCCCCTCAATTGACGATCGCCCTCCACCGGCCCCCAGGTGATGTCTGGGCTCCCTGGCCTGCCTTCTACAGGACTCCGGTTAGGTCACCCTAACCAGAACCCCCTCACCCCTCAGGTTTCCTCTTAGTAATTTCCCATCCACTGCCCCCCGGCTTGCCTGTGCTGTATCTTCTTTAACACTGCAAGCCGAGGAACACCCAAGATGCCAGCAAACCACCGGACGCTGGAAGAGGCAGGGAAGGGTCCTCCTTAACAGGTTTCAGAGGGCGCGTGACCCTGCCAACACCTCGATTTTCGAATTCCCGCCTCCAGAACTGTGAGATGATACATCTCTGTGTTAAGTCAGTCAGTCAACCAATTTGCAGTACTTGGTTATGGCAGCCCTGGGAAACCAACACACTGGCTGTCTGTGCACTAGATGGCATCTTTTTCTCCGAATCCCGCTGGATGACCGCATCAGCGTTCGGAAGGTTGCTCTGGAGATGAGGGGGGACGGCGGAGAACTGTGGGTTTGGATCAGCGAAGGAGCCAAGGAGAGTAGCGGTGGCACTTGCAGAGTCAGCTGAAAGGCCACAGGAGGTGTGGGTGTGGGTGGCACAGTCAGCAGAGGCTGGAGGGGGACCTGATTCACTTCTGAGCACCCCACCTCCCCTCTTCCGAGTCTCCAGGCCCCGGGGACATTTTGTGCTGAGAGCCCTGTTCTCACCTCAGGAATGAGCACCAGATCCGAGATCAAAGGCCGAGCTTGTCCTCTCTGGGCAGCAAAGTCGATGGCCCAAATGTCTGGGGCTTCTGCCTGCTTCACTGCGCGGCCATGTCTTAGTGCTGCTTCTGCTGGCCTGGGGAAGGGAGGCCTGACTCCTGATCCCGTCCACGAGCAGGGGTCCCTCTGCCCTCCCTGAGCTTGGCTTGGTCTGGCAGAGACCGCGGATTTTCATAGGAAATAAACCATCAGTTTCTTTCTTTTCATAATCTTAGTTTTCAAAGAGGAGGGTGTTTTCTTTTACGTCTTTGTTTCTCTACAGGAGGGTGAGGATCTAGGATTCCCCTGGAGGAAGGGGGCTGGGCATTGCTTCCCTGATTGGCAAGTGGACACACCCACACACGCACACATGTGCAGGCACACACGCACACATGCCCTGGCAACCCCCCACACGTACATACACGTACCTAGGACACAGCCATGCACCAGACATAGCACACATGTGCATACACATGCACACACACGTCCTTGTCTGGCTTTCAGTTCGGAGGCTACAGAGCTTGGAGGAAACCAGGAGAGGACCCAGAAGCCAAGGGAGGAGCCCCTCAGGAGAAGAGGCCACGCTTCCCAGAAAACCAGGGAATTCCTTTCCCTGACCCAACTCTGCCTCAAATCCTAGACCTCTCTCCCGGGGCCCAGGAAGTGATTCTCCAGTAATTTAGGCAGGTGGACTCCAGGCTTATGCCTTTCCAGGGGCTGAATTCTGTGGAGACCAGAGCTGGGAGTAGGAGTTCTTTGTGGGGCTCCTGGACTCATCTGCTTTCAGTGACAAGAGGGGAATGAGGTACATGCTTGGGCTTCAGATTTGTATGGAGAAAAAATTTATTAGAACAGGAGGCAAAAGAAGAAAAAAACAACCCAAAACACCAACCATGGAGGGGATCAGTGTGGAAAAGAACCACAAGTCAACACCCCCCGAAAACGTAAGGAACCACACCCCCACTGTTTTTATTCCTCATCTCTAGTCATGAAAGTAGAGGATTTGTTTAATCAGTTATTTCTGCTCTCTTTATACTCTTGGGAAATGTAAGGGCTCAGTAGACTCCCTCGGAAGCCCCCTCGGAGCTGGGGTGGGAAGGTGTGTGGTGGCCACATTTGCCCTCCTGTGGCTGTTGGGATGTAGTTTTATTACTAATGACTTATTCACCCTTCTTGCAACCACAGGGCTTCTGCCCTGTGTGTGTCCTCAGGTGTCTGAGGAGATGTGACTTACGGCTAAAGCCGCGACCACACTCCCTGCAGACATAGGGCCTCTCCCCTGTGTGTGTCCTCAGGTGTCTGAGGAGGACTGACTTTTGGCTAAAGCCGCGGCCACACTCCCTGCAGACATGGGGCCTCTCCCCTGTGTGTGTCCTCAGGTGTATGAGGAGATGTGACTTACAGCTAAAGCCGCGGCCACACTCCCTGCAGACATAGGGCCTCTCCCCTGTGTGTGTCCTCAGGTGTATGAGGAGATGTGACTTACAGCTAAAGCCGCGGCCACACTCCCTGCAGACATAGGGCCTCTCCCCTGTGTGTGTCCTCAGGTGTAAGAGGAGGACTGACTTACGGCTAAAGCCTCGGCCACACTCCCTGCAGACATGGGGCCTCTCCCCTGTGTGTGTCCTCTGGTGTATGTGGAGGTTTGACTTACAGCTAAAGCCTCGGCCACACTCCCTGCAGACATGGGGCCTCTCCCCTGTGTGTGTCCTCTGGTGTATGTGGAGGTTTGACTTACAGCTAAAGCCTCGGCCACACTCCCTGCAGACATGGGGCCTCTCCCCTGTGTGTGTCCTCAGGTGTCTGAGGAGGACTGACTTACGGCTAAAGCCTCGCCCACACTCCCTGCAGACATGGGGCCTCTCCCCTGTGTGTGTCCTCTGGTGTCTGAGGAGGACTGACTTTTGACTAAAGCCTCGGCCACACTCCCTGCAGACATGGGGCTTCTCCCCTGTGTGTGTCCTCTGGTGTCTGATGACATTTGACTTATCACTGAAGCTTTGCCCACAGTCTCCATACTTGACTCTTGGAATTCTTGAGATTCCTCCTGCTACACATAATTTGTCTGTGTCCCCTGGACCCACATTCTGGCCTGTTCCGGGCTCTTCCTCCATTATTCGTTTACCCTCCCTACAGCTCCCCATTTTTTCTTCGGGTGGGCTGGAAAATGCCCTTGAAATTCCCCTCTCCTCTGTCTTTTTATGGGAGGGTTTGGACCTTTCTTTGACTTCTTGATCTCTGGCTTTGTCATTGCAGCTGTGTGGATCAGAGTGTTGCTGCTCCTGATTCTGCTCCCCTGGGCAGGGATTCTCTGGCTGGAGGTGTTTTCTTCCAGATGTTCTTGGAGAGATCTGAGAGGAGTGGGTGTGTTTTACATGTTGACTGAGGAAATTCTGACTGGAGAAGGCCAGAGAGCACGAGGGACATGGATGGATCTCTGGCTTTGGTTCTGCTGGGAGAGGAAGTTTTTGGTCAGAATAGATGTAAACAAGGCTGTCTGGGCCATCTGCTTTGTTGTTGGAAAGATTATTCTTCTACGTGTTAACAACGCAAGCTGTCTCCCGCCAAGTGTCTGATGGACCTTTGTAGTCCATTTTTCCATCCCATTTTTATTCTACACCTTCTTTAAAAACCCAGAACGCCTACGCCATGTGCCTTCTCTACCTATCAGCCAGACTAGGGACCCGCAAGCAGCAGCAGAGGCAGCTTCACGTCTGACACAGCTGGAATTGCTGCGACCTTTCCCCACACAGTACAGGTGTCTTCCAAGTCACGTCAAACCTCCCCTGACCCCTCTGCCACACCCTCCCTTCCTTCACACTGATCCCTTTTCCTGACACAGTGTCTGCAGCTGTTTTATTCTACCGAGAAATAACACTCTTGATGACTTACGTGGGATCATCGTCAGTGACTTTTCCTGTGAGGGGAAGGGACCTATTAAGTCAGGAGCCGCTCAGCCTGGGACTCGTGAATGTGGAAGGCAGTGTCGGGTCGTGGTTGAAGAGAGCTTATGTGAGTAGGTCTGAATTTGAGTCTCCCTGTTCCGAAAGACACGTGTGATTGAGGACTCTCACGTGCCCCCGTCCCTCCGTCAAGCAGTGGGATGCAGGCTGGACAACACAGAGTCATCTGGGTCCCGCTGACTAAAGGACTCTGGGTCCTGCTGCCCCAACTAGGTCATGGATTCCCGCAAATCACAAAATGAAATATGTCCTTCCTCAGGCCGCACACCAGGGATTCATGCTCGCCTTATTTCATTCAGTCTTAGCCCTTTTCAAACAGAATAGCAAGTCCTGTTTCAAAACCTATCCCTAATCAGACTTCTTACCTCCCAGACCCCCACCTTAATCCCACCCACCTGGAGACCGGAGGAGCCTCAGAAGGGTTCTCCACTGTGGTCTATTTTTCAAAAATTAACCAAAGCATCATCACAGAGCGGAGAACTGCACAGAGAACCGAAAACTCCACAGTTGTCTCCATCTCACTCCGGAAAATCCCGTGTCTTGGCACGAACCACGGGCCCTGTGTTTCTGGCCTCGGTGTGTCTCTCTGCCCTTGGTTCTCCCCGTCTCTGCTTCCTTCCCCTGGGTGGTCAGGCACCCGGACTCGTTCCTGCCTTAGGGCCACTGCGCCAGCTCCTCCCTCTGCCCGGAATCCTTTGCCCGCTGGTATTTGCACTTCTCAGATGCTCCGCCCGAGAGAAACGGCCCCTGCCCGTCCCCTGCTACACCCCACCCTCTGCTCACACCGACCCCAGGCGCTGTGCCGGGATTAGTTGTTCCAAAGCACTAATCACAGATGTGGCTGCCTGTCTCCCTCGTCCACCTGTCAGCTGCCTAAGAGCAGGTATTGTGAGTCTCGTGTTCAAGCTGTATTTTCATGTCCTGGAACACTGTCTGGCACAGCATAAGAATTCACGTGACAACTAATTGAGATGATGAGTGAATGAATAATAACATATGCATATTGCTTAGAAATATGGAAGAAATTAAAAAGGACTAAAAGTGCCACAGGAAACTACCTTGTTGAGAGAGCCTGGTAGGTGAGAGATTTTTTTTTTTTTACCTTCAAATCTTTCAGCACTATATGCTATTATAAATTTTGTGCCTGAAGTACCTAGAGTATGAAATCTGGCAAAAATTTAAAAATATAAAAATTGTTCCTAAAGGCATATGACATGAATCTGTAATTTCAGAAGCACCTGATTGGAAATTTCACTGACTTTTGACTGCATTTTACTCTACTCAAGAGTTGAACCAGGCCAGGTGTGGTGGCGCACACCTGTAGTCCCAGCACTTTGGGAGGCCGAGACAGGAGGATCGCTTGAGGCCAGGAGTTCGAGGCTGCAGTGAGCTGTGGCTGCACCATTGCACTCCAGCCTGGGGGACAGAGTGAGGCCCTGTCTCTAAAAAAATTAAAAATAAAAATACAGTACAATAACAGTCAGAGCTGAGCCGTGAGCGTTCCCAAGGAGAAGCCTTCCTTCTCTTTCCTCCCTAGAGGGTCCCTGGGCACCCACCTTGCCCTGCGGCGAGCTCTTCCTTCCACCTGCTGCCCCACTTGATGCCCAGCTCCCGGCCGTACTCATCCCCGTACCAGACCAGCAGTTCACAGCCCGGCCTGATGACCCGGCAGGTCCGATAGAAGATCTGCCGGTGGTACTGGAAGGCCACCAGGTTCTGCTCCTCCTCATCCCGGGCACAGTTCACATACCTGGGTTGAGCAGGCAGAGGGAAAGAAAACAGGCCGTGAGTTTCCACCACCCGCTTGTCCCTGGTGGTCAAGGCCTCCATGCTCCGGTGCCGCCCACTCCCCACCGCGCCTCAGACCTCCTGCTCACACCTGAGCTTTCACGGTGTTCTGTGAATTCCTGTCTCTAGGTCCTGCTCACAGTGCTCATCCTGCCCAGAATGCTTCCCTCCTCTTGCCTAACTGACTACTTCTCAAAGCCCAATTCCAGACTTACCTCCACCTCCATTGGCCGTAAAACACGGTGACCTCCAGCTTCTCCAAACTCTACGCTAATTATACCACAGGACTTGGTGCTTGATCACGTACTCTGCTTCTAGATCAGCACACATCTTTCCATGGTCAGCCCAAGTCCACCTCATTTAGAGAGGCCTCCTCCCATCTCCACAGTCTACTCAGGATTCCATAGAAACTTAGAGGTCTCTTTGTCTTAGCAGAATCCCACAGAACAGTAATAGTCTATGCGTGTTCTGCATCGGCTGATCCCGTGAGAGCAGCACAGAGGCCCGGGACCACCCTGTGGCTCACTTCTCCTCAGGCTGCAGGACCCAGTTTTAATTTCCTGCCCTCACAGATTAAAAGTCCTTTGTTTTAGGCTGCTTGGCACTGTGTGCTTCTTGGAAAATAGGAAAATTATAGTTAAATATTCCTACAAGTAAATGTTTCATGTCTGTCTGCAATACAGCCTCCAAAAGGACATGGTTGTATGATCTGTTCAAGTCATGAACTTTATTTTCTAAACTGGAACACAGAAAGTGCTTAATAAATGTGGATTAGATAAATTAAAATGTGAATTCAGGCCGGGCGCGGTGGCTCACGCCTGTAATCCCAGCACTCCGGGAGGCTCGAGGTCAGGAGTTCGAGACCAGCCTGAGCAAGAGTGAAACCCTGTCTCTACTAAAAATAGAAAGAAATTATCTGGCCAACTAAAATATATTTAGAAAAAATTAACCGGGCATGGTGGCGCATGCCTGTAGTCCCAGCTACTCGGGAGGCTGAGGCAGGAGGATTGCTTAAGCCCAGGAGTTTGAGGTTGCTGTAAGCTAGGCTGATGCCACGGCACTCACTCTAGCCCAGGCAACAAAGCAACACTCTGTCTCAAAAAAAAAAAAAAAAAGTGAATTCAGCATCCCCAATGAATCCAGGCTCCTCAAGGTTTATCCCAGTGCCTCAGTTTTGTCTAACATGGAGATTTATGTTTTGATGAAAAATAAATTATAATACTTATATTTTTGTCTCTTTTTTTCTAAATGTTCATGATATGAAAGAGCATCGTATGGAGAACAGTAGGAGCAGGGGATGTAAAGCCACTGCAGGAGGCGTGACGGGAAGGAAAGAATCTGGGCTTGTGAGAGACAGGTGGGACCCAGAGAACTACTGGCCTCACCTCATCCAGTTGGCACAAGCGTCGTCCTTTCCATCCACATACTCGTAGCAGTTTCTCCCCTTGGTGATCTGGGTTTCAGAAAGCTAAGTTAAAGGCTGTTCAGGCAATAATCAAGACTTCTTTTACTCTACTGTCGTCAGTGCCCGCTGAGCCTGCGCGGCTCGCTCCTTAGCCATCATCTACACGTCTGAGCCGACGCATCCCCTCGGAGCGGGGCTCCCACAGGGAGGGTGCACTCTTTGCCTTTGTACCACTGTGCTCCCACTTATCCTGCGATCTTTAAACAGGAGTTCCACGTTCACGCAAAGGCCACTGAGTACACAGCGCTAACCATGTCATCTCTGTCCATGTCCTTCCGGGCAGAAGGTGCTTTCCCACCAAAGGCACAGAAGGGAGGTGGGCAGTCAGAACGGGGGAAAAGGTAGGCCCCTCTCACCAGCCAGGAGTATCCACTGTGGGCGGCCTCTTCGTCTTCTGTGACCTGGCCCTCGTACGGGCCGAAGTGCAGACCCAGTGGCAGTTCCGACGCCTCATTCCATACTCCAAGCCCCGCCTGAGGGATGCCCGATGGTCTGATTTTCAGCCCCGGGGGCAGGCTGAGGGTCGAGCGGTTGGGATGCCCCTTGTCCACTGCACTGTCCTTCACAAATGTAGGGGGCCCGTGAGCAGCACAGCTGTCAATGAAGAAGTTCTGACACTTCTCACAATCTGGAGGCGAGAGCAGCAGGAATTAGGAAAGGTATCGTGCACGTTCTTGACATAAAGAGCTTCAGAAAGAGCCCAGCACTCACATCATTTAGCCTCAGTCCTGTACTCCACGTCACTGGAGTAAAGGAATGATTTGGGGGTCAAATATGAGATGAAATTACTGTATCGGGACATAGCAGCCTTCTGTGTGAGCGGGCCGAAGGGTCACTTACAAAGGTAGTCGTCATCCTGAGGCTCGCTGACCTCTTTGTATGCATGGCCCTTTCTTTCTCGCAGGCTGTACATCCTTACTTCAGTCTCCTTTCTCCTGAGTTCTAAGTTGGAGAAAAGTAGGTGAATGAAGTTGGGAGTCTGGGGTGTTCATCCCTGTTTGGATGTGAAGTCTCCTGCCGTCAGATTATCAGCTGTTCTGTATACTCTGGTCCCACCCCCGGCCCCAACTACTAGTTCAGAGCGACTAAGACTCCACACCCACACTGACTACAGATGCCTCGTTCAGTTTTAGTTTCTGGCTGTTCCCATTATGCCATTAACCTCCCAGCGTTTCCACGTATGAAGCAGCTCATTCATGTGTTCATTCATTCAGAAGCATTTATCGAGGGCCAGGACATGGCAGGCACTGAGCACAGGCCTGGGCGCTGAGGAGGCCTGGTCTCTATTATCAGAGACGGACTTGCTGGACACCCTGCGTGTTTCAATTCTTTTATATTTAATTCAGTGCTTTCAAGCAATACATGAGCTTATGTATCCTTATCTTCATTTTACAGAGTAGCATTCAGGAGGTCAGAGAATTTTTTAAGATTTTCCCAAGGCCCCAGTGTTCTGCGTAGATTATAACCCAAGTGTGTGATTTCAGAGTTAATGTTCTCACATGCTATTCAGTACTGCATCCAGCGTCTGCTCCCACAGCTCAGTGCAGCTTAAGCCCAGGCCTGTCCAGAGTCCACCGCACATATCTAGACCGTACTCATCAAGCTTTCTAGACCACCTAGAGAGACTAAAGTCCCGAATTATTTTCTCTTACCTAATTTTCGTCTTGAGTGCTGTCCAGAGGTACTTGCTTCTCCGGGAGGGGACACTGGTTTCTGGGGCTGCTCTGAGCCGCTTGTGTTCAGTAAATTTGCTGCTCCTGACAATTCCTTCAAACTAGATTCATCACTTAACGGTGCCCTGGGCATTCCCTTTAATGTGAGAGTCATATGTTAAGAGACAACATGCATTTCTTCAGTTCTTTAGGGCTTGCAGTGTGTGTTTTCACATGCATGACTTTAGTTAATGCTTCAGCAACCTTAGAAATACCCGGGGTGTCTGAATACTAGGGGAGAAGGGAGGGCCTACTCGGGTCGTGAATCCAGGCCTAGAACCCATAAGGCTCTTTCCCTTCAACTTTCTCTCAAGTTTTTCCGTATAAGTGAAGGCAAAGCGGGGAGGAAACTAGGGAAGTCCAGCTGGGGATCGACGAGGTCTGTGGAAGGGTGGGTAAGGGCTTACAGAGAAAAAAGAGGGTCTTCTATATGCTGGTGCACACTTGATGGAGGAGAAATGTGGGAAAGCACAGAGGCCAAAACACGTCTGGAAAGACGAGGTTGGGACGAGACAAAGAACTAGTTGGCAAAATGCATCCAGACAACTAAGAAAGTGGTGCTACAAGTGGCAAAATTCCATGTCCTGGAAAGAATATTTGACTTTGGAATTAGATTGATTGGTTTCTGTACCAATTCTGATTGAATAAGAGTATGTCATTAGCTAATTCTCTTCTCTCTTCAGTTTCCTGATCTGTAAATTGGCATACACACTAATTTTTTTTAATTTATTTTTTTTATTTTAAAAAAATATATATTTTCTTTTTTCCTTTTATTTTTTTATTATAAAACAGATAATTTCTTTCTATTTTTAGTAGAGACGGGGTCTCGCTCTTGCTCAGGCTGGTCTTGAACTCCTGACCTTGAGCCATCCACCCGCCTGGGCCTCCCAGAGTGCTAGGATTACAGGCGTGAGCCACCGCGCCTGGCCGATGCTAATTTTTAATGTCATAGTGATATCAAACATAATAATGTTTGCCAAAGTGCTTTGTGAGCTATTGAACAGTATGAATAATAATTTCCCTCATAGTCCTGATATCAGTTTACCTCCTCAGTCTCCTCTACAGTTGAAATCTAACTCAAAAGATTTTATCTTCAGCATTCCTTGACCCTGTTATTTGTTTAATTTGTAAATTTGGACTCACTCATCAAGAAAATACTCAAGAGGCTCTCAAAGAGCTCATAATGTAAAGGTAGCAGGTCAAACCAATGACTCCAAACAGCATGAGACTGGCCTAAATAGAGCCCGGAGGAAGGAGCCATTACTTCCTCCTACAGGAATGAGCATTTGGAATCAGTTCCAGAAGGTACATTTCTACTGAATTGTGTGTTGCCTACATGAAGTCCTAAGTTATTTTCTTTTTCTTTTTTTTGAAACAGAGTCTCACTTTGTTGCCCAGGCTAGAGTGAGTCCTGTGGCGTCAGCCTAGCTCACAGCAACCTCAAACTCCTGGGCTCAAGTGATCCTCCTGCCTCAGTCTCCCGAGTAGCTGGGACTACAGGCATGCGCCACCATGCCCAGCTAATTTATATATATATATTTTTAGCTGTCCATATAATTTCTTTCTATTTTTAGTAGAGACGGGGTCTCACTCTTGCTCAGGCTGGTCTCGAACTCCTGAGCTCAAACAATCCACCCGCCTTGGCCTCCCAGAGTGCTGGGATTACAGGTGTGAGCCACTGCGCCAGCTTCTAAGTTATTTTCTTATTTGCTGTTTGTCAGTCTTCAAACCTGAAGCTCCTCAGGGATGGAAGTCAGTTTCTCTTATCAGAATAAGTCCCTTAAGAGGGTAGCGGCCCTATCTCCTTCTTACCAGGGACCATCCGCCGTACAAACTGTTTGTGTATTTGTAGCCTCCCTTGCAGTGTCTTACTGCATCTCTCCCTTTACCAGAACAGAGAAAAACTGAGGTTGAAAAATCGGTCAGGGCCAGGCGAGGTGGCTCACGCCTGTAATCCTAGCACTCTGGGAGGCCGAGGCGGGTGGATCGCTCAAGGTCAGGAGTTCGAGATCAGCCTGAGCAAGAGCAAGACCTCGTCTCTACTAAAAATAGAAAGAAATTATCTGGCCAACTAAAATATATATAGAAAAAATTAGCCGGGCATGGTGGCACATGCCTGTAGTCCCAGCTACTCGGGAGGCTGAGGCAGGAGGATTGCTTGAGCCCAGGAGTTTGAGGTTGCTGTGAGCTAGGCTGACGTCACGGCAGTCACTCTAGCCCGGGCAACAAAGCGAGACTCTGTCTCAAAAAAAAAAAAAGAAAGAAAAAAAGAAAAATCGGTCAGATGAAGGATGTATGAATAAGACAGAATAAACTTTACAAAACTGTGAAAGTTTTAATGAGCTCATGAGTGCTTTAGAGAAGGAGTTTTGGATTAGGCTGCACCAACACTAAATGTGATCTCAGGCATATAATTGAACACTTTCGTACCTCAGTTTCCTCATCTATAAAATGGTTATAGTTTTAGTACCTACCTCATAGGGTTGTTGTAAGGCTTAAGTAAGTTTATTCGTGCAAAATGCTTAAAATAAAGTCTGAAATACTGCAGAAATAAAATGGTGGTAGCGATTATTGTTACTGTTCTTATTAACTCTTAAAATGATGAAGGTCTCAGAGGCCATGCTGAAGAGGTCAGGAAAGGAACGCAGCAGGTCCTAGGACATTCGCTGCACACGCTCCTTCTCTCACCTGTGTCTGGACCCCTGACGAAGACCTTCTTGTCAATACGGTTCAGGAGAGACTCACCTTCTGGCGTTTACTCTGTTCCACTCTGAAGGCCAGCCAAGGACGTTTGACTAAAAGGTGATGGTAGTAAATCAGTGGTTTGGTTGGTAAATGTTTCCAAACTCTGGAGATTCTTATCAGAAACAGAGAATTCTGAACTAGAGAGTGATCATTTCAAGTATTATCCCAGGGCGATTTGAAAATGTTCTCTGAAGTGTCATCAAGGCCTATGCTGCTATTGGAGGCGTTGCTAATTTTCTCAAAATGTTTTTTAAAAATAGACAAAACTTCATCTCTGCTTCATCCTATGTTCATAAGATATTTATCATATTTATTTGTAAAAATAAATTGATAGTTCATGAAAGCTCTATTAAGCTGTCAATCCTCCCTTTTCTAAACTCTCCTGTCCAAGCAGTGGAGGAGGAAATGAGCTTCTCACTTGCATTTTATAATGACTTGCACATCATTTTATGTACCTGATGCTGTCTCTGGTCAGTGACATGTGGGAAAGATCAGGGCCACTAAATAGTTCTCTCAAATCTTCTCCCAGAATCAGGACAGAGAATCAGATTCATTTTGGGGTATGAGGATCAGGTAGTATGATTAAATAGACATAAATAAATTATGTATCCTAATAGTTAATTATTTCTTCTTCTAAGACATTTGATAACTGATTATGAGATTAGTGTTAGAAAGCTTTTAGTGGATTTACAGCTTAAAGTTGCATTAATTGTCCTTTGGCTAACTAACAATGCTTAGCAAAAGCAATCTTTGTTTAAACAAAGAATGACAATTTTTATTTACTTTTTTATTTAATGCTTTTTAGAGACAGGGTCTCAGTCTGTCGTCCGGGCTGGAGTCCAGTGACTAGATCACAGTTCACTGCAGCCTGGAGCCCCTGGGCTCAAGCAGTCCTGCGCCGGCCTCCCGAGTAGCTGGTACTACAGGCGCCCACCGCAACAACCTGGCTGATTTTTCTTAGTTTTTGCAGAGACAGGGTCTCACAACAGCCCAGGCTGCTCTTGAACTCCTGCCCTCAAGCGATCCTCCCATCTTGGCCTCACAAAGTTCCGGAATTACAGAGGTGAGCCCCTGCGCCTGTATGACACTGAAAATGATCCTGGAAAACCCATCTATCCATCTTCCTTCAGACCAATCTCAACATTTTGCTACCACTGCTTCGAATCTTTGTTTTTAAATTTCAAAATTCAAAAACAAAGATTAAAACAAACAAAAAACCAACCAAGCCACAGTGAAGCCACCTGCCAGCCCTTCCTCCTCCCGTTGTGATGATAACTGTTCTGAATTTGATATTCACGTTACGACTTGATACATTTACTACTTATTGTATTTTTAAATGACATATAATTACTTTACACGCTTAAAAACGATAGGAATAGCGTCTTACTGTATATACTGTTTTGCAGCTTGCTTGTTTGCTGAACATTTCAGCTTTGGAGGGGACGCGCTGTTTCCTTTGTGAACTCCTGAGATGTAGCTGAGACCTAAACCCAGGCTGGTTTCAGGAGGTCACCGCTAAACTCCTCTGGCTCCTCACCTTGTTGCCGAGGTGTCCATTCTTCATCGGAATCCTCAGTGTCGTCCACCTGGTGTTTGATGGCCTGCCTTCGGTGACACATGAAAGCCGGTCGAGGGGCTCTGAGCCCTGAAAAGAAGCAAAGATCTTTGTCCTGAAAGGGACCAGCTGAGGGCAGCAGCAGTGGTCTCTAGAGCTGGGAGGGTCTCCTACAAGGTCGAGGCGTGACCTCCGCGTGGCCAGTATTGCCACTCAGCCTTGCACCGACCCAAAGGGAAATTTCCCTCCAGATTTGTCCCCATCCCGAAGGGAGCCGTGGGCAGATGCCACCACCGAAGAGAGAGCTGAAACAGTACAGGGCCTGAAAATGTGTTTTGCGCCTCCCCCAGCACTTCCCGTCACCTATGGCAATCAGCGCGTTGTAGTTCCTTTTCACATTCCGATAGCGGATCTTCTCCCAGTCTCCCATCTCCGCCCATTCTTCCTTGGAGAAGTACACGGAAATGTCTTTGAAAGCATCTTTGTCCTAGAGAAAGTGACAGATTCCATCAGGGGTTCCCCAGCACACGCCCGGCTGGGCCTGTTCCTCCACCCGTGTGCAGGGTGTCCTCGGGGCCTCCGCGTGGTCTCTGTGACACGAGGGCAAAGGCGTCCCCTTCCCCCGGGTCGCGTCCTGCTTCACTGAGCACTTTCCTCGTCCCCACACACAGCAGTTGCTGAGGCCCGTGTCCTTCTCCCTCCCACAGCCTGCACAGGACCAACTGCCCCCATGCCGTGCCCCAGGGACCGGCTCCTTGTCACTAGGGCCCCTTCCCCGTCCTTCCCACCGCCCCCGCCCCCGCCCTCTGTCCCCAGCGTGGGCTTCCACCTGTCCCCCTGCGTCTACCTCTGGGCCTTGCTCCGGGGACTGGCCGGGGCTCATGGGGCTGGACTGCCGGCAGGTGCGGCCCAACTCTGGGTTTGGGAAGGGCTTGGAGCCCCCCGGCCGAGGCTCCTGCGGAAGGAGAAGGCGCTGAGAGGGGGTGGCAGCCCAGACCACTGCCCAGGACCAGACTGTCATCCCTGTTGGGATGGGGGGTCCGGAACGGGAAGATGCGGGGACCCTGGCAAGGACCAGAGGATGCAGAGCGGGTCTGGGGGTGGGGACGGCAGGGGAGGGTCTCTGCCAGTGGTGACAGACCCACCAACGGGAGCTGCATTTTGTCGCTTTACCCCGCAGCTTGGCTCACCCAGGAAAGGTGGCGACGGTATCTGGAGGGTTGTGGCCGGGGCTGTGTGAGGGGACTCCTGAGGCGTGAGGGCCAGAGGAGGCCCGAGGACACCCTGAGGACCCCTGGCTGCCGGGATTCGGGTCAGACTGGTGAGCAGGGCTCTGTTCCCGTGAGAGAAAATGAACATGTCTCACGGAAGGCATTTGGGGGTCTCCAACGGGGGGTTCTGGAAAACTCGGGGAGTGAAGCAGCCTGGGTCTCTGAGGGGCAGGTGTCTCTTAGGCTGAGGAGAGTCGGGGTGTCCAAAGCCGATGAGATCTGGGGTTGGTCAGGCTGAGGGAATTTGGGATGTTTCAGACTGAGGAGTTTGGGGCTTCTCAGGTTCAGGGCATTCGGGGGTCCCTCAGGCCGGTAGTATTTGAGGTTGCTCAGGACGAGATTTTGGGGTCTTTCAGGCTCAAGTTGAGGGGATTTGAGATTCATCGGGCTAAGGGGATTTAGGATCTTTAAGGCTGAGGAAATTTGTGATCTCTTAGGTTTAGGAGATTTGGAGTCTGGCTGAGGGGCGTTAGTTTCTCCAACCCTGAGGTGATTTGGAGTCTTTGAAGGTGAAGGGACTGAGGTTTCTAGGGGCCGGGCGCGGTGGCTCCCGCCTGTCACCCCAGCACTCTGGGAGGCCGAGGCGGGAGGACCGTTTGAGCTCAGGAGTTGGAGACCAGCCTGAGCAAGAGTGAGACCCTGTCTCTACAAAATAGAAAGAAATTATAAGGACAACTAAAAATATATACACAAAAAATTAGCCGGGCATGGTGGCGCATGCCTGTAGTCCCAGCTACTCGGGAGGCTGAGGCAGGAGGATCGCTTGAGCCCGGGAGTCTGAGGTTGCAGAGAGCTGGGCTGACGCCAGGGCACTCACTCTAGCCTGGGCGACAGAGCGAGACTCTGTCTCAAAAAAAAAAGAAGTTTCTAGGCTGAGAAAACTTAGGGTCTCTGAGGTGGGGGAACTTTGGTGTCTCTGTGGGTGACACATTTGAAGTTTCTCAGGCGCAGGGGTTTGGGTGCCTTGGGCCGAGAGGAACTGTGGTTCTTCGGGGTATTTGGCGATCTAAGCATCGGGGGATTTGGCGATCCCGGGGGTCTCATGCCGAGGGGATTACGGTCCCTCTAGGTGGAAGGAGTGGGGGTCTCTCGAGGTTGAGAGAACTTGGAGCTTATTAGGCTGCGGGGACCTGGGGTCTCCCAGGCTGGTGTTTTAGGGTCTGGCTGAGGGTCCCTAAGAGTTTCACGCTGCCCAGCAAAGGGCCCCGGGGCGCCCGTCGGTCTCCCCGGGCCTCCTCCCACGCCGCCCACCCGGGCCCGACGCCGTTTCGGGTCCCCTCAGGAGCTGCGACGTGGCGAGGCCGCGGTACCAGTGCGCTGTGCTCTGTTGGGACACACAAGCTGCCCGTCAGCGTGGCGACCGACGCGGTGTCGCCAACCGACTGTCAGCGGGTGCTAAAGCAGCCCAGCCGCGCCTGTCAGTCACCGGCGCAGCCCGGTTCTGGGCCCGGGCGGTCGGGGCGGGACCGGGTTTTTCCCGCCCTTGAGGCGGGCCCCGCTGCAGCCCGCGGGGATTGGCTGCTCTGAGTCCTGCGCGTGTGTCAGTCAAGAAGCCTCCAGCGCGCAGGCGCAGTGTCGCGGTTTTCCTGGCTTTGTTTCACCCCGACGCTGGCATTTGTGGATGAGCCGCCGGGGCTCCTGGGGTCCCGTCACGGCCGTGTCCTCTGAGATTGGGCGGGCTCAGCCGGCGGGCCGCTGACAAAAGACCTTCACCGCGTTGTGCAGTGTCATAAGCATTCGGGGTCACCGTGGGGGGTGTGGTTTCACCGCAGCCCCGTCCCAGCACTTCCTCCCGCGGCGGCCGGAGTCGAGACGCAAACTCAAACTGATTTAATTTTCCATTTTCTTTCATTTTATTCCCCTATAGACAAAAGCAAAAAATGTTTTTTGAAAATGTCATGAATTTGAAGAAGTAGCTACTTTCACTGGTGCATTTTAATCTTGATTTTAATTTATTATATAATTGGCTTTGCATTTATTAAGATACCCTTATAATTCAGAGCACAATGAAGAACGAGGAAGTGGGAAGGTAGAGAAACAGGGAGGTGTCTAAGAAGCCAAATTAGTTATAATGTTCTGAGGTCATTTACGTTTTCCTTCCATCATTCATTCTTCTGATGAGTTTATTCTGGCATCTCAACTCCAGAAGCAGAAGCATTGAGAACAGCTGAAAGTGGCAATTGGAAACAAGGGAAGACTTCCAATAACAGTAATACTCAAAAAGATGTGGTGACTTGGGGCTTTTCGATGGATATATTGTAATAGCACAGAAAAATATTTGCTTATGTTAAGGAAAATGTAAATTATTTTCTGTTAAAAAGATAATATGTTTAAGAACAATTTCCATGCAAAGTGCTTACAACTTAAAAAAATCTTGGCCAAAGTTTGATTTAGGTTGAAAAATACATTGATTCTGGATAAAGTTATTACCTTAGATTGGAATCCTTTTTTGGTAAAAGAAAGTATGAATTTGAGAATTGTTTACTTCCTTGACTTCTAGAAAGAATATATTTAGTCATAATTCTTGATGTCCTTGTTTTCTGAAGCTGTTATGTGTTCCCACAGCCTCTCTATCCTGAGTAGAATCCATTTAAACTTGACAGAGAAATGCAAGAAATTTAAAATGTTTCTAGAGGCCTGTCATTGCTATAGAAAAATGTTTGGAATCTTAACCTAATCCTTTTTTTTATTTTAAAGGGAATTTCAACTTTTTAAAGAGATGGAGAATTTGCCATCAGTGTGCTGTCAGAAAATAATGCAGAGAGCCACGAAAGCAGAGCTGCAACTTTTAAATGTTCACTATCAGACGTGTCATCATCATTGTTGTGATATTTACAAACTTGTAATGGAAAATAGGGAGGGATTAAATAGGTGTTTATTGATTTTAAATCTGTATTTTTTAAGAAATGTATCACTGCCTTTAAGTTTATTCTGGAAATTTTCTTTAATTTTCATTTGTGAAGGGCAGAATGAGGGGTAGATTGTAACTGGGCTTCTTAGCTGGCCTAGGGGTAATGGACTTTTCCTAGAAAAAGTAATATATTTGAACTTTCTGTAACGTCCAAGTAAGAATGAAGTCAGGGGGGGTTTGCATAACATTCTACCACATTCTCTCTGATTTATCCATTGAGAGATGTTTGTGCTGCCCTTAGAAAAGCACATTAATTGTGGTTCACTTTCTTTTACTCACCATTTAAAAGAAAAAATTTAAGATCTAGAGAGTTAGCACTAAGCGTATACTATATTAATATTAGTGTTCAATGGACGACTTAGGCCGAAATAATTTCGTTTTGTGGACTTACATTTTGAACAGGAATTTACAAAGTAACTCTGCTAAGGAGGAATTAGGGTCGGCACTGCTGTCTTTTTTGGGAGACGTAGACATGTGAGTTTGAAAGAGAAACCACACGCGGGCGCAGCACTGGGAGAGCTGGCCCCCGTCAGTGGGATCAAGGTCGCCATCCGCCTGCTCTGCTTTCGCTTCCCGGGTATGCGTGTGTGTTTTAGGAGTAAAAACTTTACTTCATTTAGACAGAAAACATTTTAAACAGAGATTTTTCTTTTCTGGCTTTACAGCTGATGAAAGAAGAATCGCACGTGTGAGTTGATTTCATCTAATTTAGAACTCATTACATCTTTAAAATCACTTAATCCAGTTAACTTTAAATTTTCTGTTTTGGTCCCTATTGAAAACATGGGGGGATTCTTTAATGAAGTGTTTATTATCTTTTTTACTGATATGTAATATTTGTACAAATTTATAGGGTACATGTAATATTTTGTTACATGCATAGGATGTGTAATAATCAAGTTCAGGGTATTTAGGATATCCATCACTTCATATATTTAATATTTATTATTTCTGTGTTGGGAACATTTCAAGTCCCGTCTTCTAGCTATTTTGAAATATAAAATATATTGTTAACTATAGTCTGCTATCAAACATTAGATCTTATTCTTTCTGAAGCGTTTATCTGTTTAGCTTTTCAGGAGCAGATTCTGAACTAGATGATCAAAGTGCTCAGGATGTTGATGTTTCTTTGAACCTAAAAAAGACACTCTCTGAAGTAAGATTTTTAGAAAGTTCATCTGTATAAATCTTTAATTTTATGGCTTCAGCAAATTATAATTTTCAGAGACTCTGACATCCTTCTTTTCACTCAACTAGCTTACTTTATATGCTTACTTTATAGCTTACTTTAGTTAGGAGGAACATAATGGTGTAGTTAAGCCTAATCAAACAAATCAGCAATATGTGTTGAGTAGGGTAAGCATATAGTTTATCACCAGATCAGTAGACTTCTGAGGATGAAAGAGAGTAATAGTAATGTTAATCATTCACCACAGCAGTAGGTATAAATCTGGACTGTCCCAGGCAGGTCCATGATATATAGCCACCATCATGTTGCATGAGTGCAGTTAAAACTAATATCTTGCACCTTCATCTCATGAGGTAGAATAAAGTAATGTTCTATTTGTTTTAGGCAGGGCAAAATTTTAATTTCTCCTTTGTTGCAATGTTCCCTAAATCCCTGGGGGGACTGGCCTACAGACCAGGGCTTAACTCTGGGATATCCCAGGTTCCCTAAATCCCTGCGTGGGATTGGCCTACAGACCAGGCTTATCTGTGGGACGTCCCAGATTCCCTAAATATCTGGGAAGGACAGGCCTATAAACCAGGCGTCATCTGTGGGATGTCCCAGGTTCCCTAAATCACAGCGGGGGACTGGCCTACAGACCAAGGCTCAACTGTGGGACGTCCCAGGTTCCCTAAATCCCAGAGGGGACTGGCCTACACACCAGGGCTCATCTGTGAGATGTTCCAGGTTCCCTAAATCCCTGCAAGCGACTGGCCTACAGATCAGGGCTCTTGTGTGGGATGTCCTAGGTCCCCTAAATCCCTGGGGGGACTGGACTGCAGACCAGGGTTCATCTGTGGGCTGTCCCAGGTTCCCTAAATCCCTGGGGGCGACTGGTTTGCAGACCGGGGCTCATCTCTAGGCTGTCCCAAGTTCCCTAAATCACCTGGAGGGGGGACTGGCCTACAGACCAGGGCTCATGTGTGGGATGTCCCAGGTTGCCTAAATTCCTGGGGGGGGGTGTGGCCTACAGACCACAGATCATCTGGGGACTCTTCCAGGAGTCCGAAGGGGTGGGCGACTGTGACAGCCACTTAGGTTCCCTTAATGCATGTCTTTCTTCCTTTTCTGTCAGAGATCAGGAACTCGCTGGGAAGGGCATCTAAGAAGGCTTTTTCTCCCTGGCTCCTACACATCCCAGGGTGGGGACAGGACTAAGTGATGAGCAGAGGGCCGCTGGAATTCCTGGGCTGACTTGGAAGGGAGGAGCAGCCGTTACCGTCTCTTCCTTGTTATCAGGTGTGGAGCCTGTGTGTGATGGCCGGAGCCCCTGCTGCTGCAGTGGGCCAGGAGGCGGTTCCAGCGGGAGCTGTGGGAGGCAGGAGGAAGGCGGCAGGACACCGGGGTTGGCTCTCCCTGCCCACACAGTGTGCCTCAGTCATTTCTGGACACGTCCAGGCTGCTGTCTCCCACCCTGAAGTCTCACTCCTCTGAGCTCCCCTGAGCCCGCCCGTCAGTCATGTGGGGACATCTACCCTATGTGCTGTACTGAGGGAGGTGAGTTGCGTTAAAAACCTCAAAAACTGTAGGTAAAAAGGCTCCTCATCTGTTTTGTATCCAAGTGTCTTCCCCAAACTTCACTTGAATTCAGAAGAGCAACCTGCAGGCAGCCCAGGCCCCTCCCAAAGTCACACAGTCCTGGGTAGCTGCGGGAGCCCCGGGCAATGGAGCTGCCGGGAATTTGCAAACCGTGGGCACCCCGCTGGCTGAGAGTGGGGCTCTCTGCCTCCTGGTCACTCCCTCCGGGCCACCCCCGCCCCCACCGCTTCCCCACCTCCCGTAACCCCCACCTCGGGCCCTCCCTAGAGCTCCTCCCTACCCTCTGCCCAGTCACTCCCTCCCACCCACCTCCAGCTCTCCCTACAGCTTCCCCGCACCCTGCACACCTGGTCCCCCGGCAGGTGGGAGGGGGGAGGTGAGTCCCGGGGCAGGTGGGGGGGGGTCGGCGAGTCCCGGGGCAGGTTGGGGTGGGGGGGTGGCGAGTCCCGGGGCAGGTGTTGGGGGGGACGGTGAGTGCCGGGGCAGGTGGGGATGGCGGACGGTGAGCCCCGGGGCAGGTGGGAGGGGGGATGGCGAGCCCCGGGGCAGGTGTGTGTGTGGGGGGGGTCGGTGAGTCCCGGGGCAGGTGGGGGTGGCGGACGGTGAGCCCCCGGGTTGACGGAGGTGGGGGGATGGCGAGCCCCAGGGCAGGAACTCTGACGCCTGCAGTCCCAGTTACCCGGAGGCTGAGGCGGGAGGATCGCTGGAGCCCAGGACTTCTGGGCTGTGGCGCGCTGTGCCCATCAGGTGTGCGCAGTAAGTTCGACTTCAACATAGTGACCTCTGGCGAGCGGGCGACCACCGGGTTGGCTAAGGAGCAGTGAATGGGCTCAGGTCGGAAACGGAGCAGGTCAAAGCTCCCTGGCTGATCAGAATCTCAAATCCTTTGTCTTGCAAAAAATCCATCTTTTCTGGGAAACTCCAAAGGTCCAGGACTTAGTTAAGGGAGAGGATTACATTGGGGTCGCCAAAATTTGCTCGGGGAGGGGCAGGTAAAGTCTCTGGCCACACAGCTGTGATTTTACTGTTGGTGTCTCTGTCAACTAAACTAAAATCTTAAGTCCCCCTCCCCCACCTGCTGACCGAATGGACCCCTCCTGGCCAAGTGGATGCCCTAAAACATTCTGTGCAGAACCACCGTTGTTTCCCTGGGCCATATTTAGTCCAGAATCCTCTTTTCTAGACCCACACAGCCTAGCTGGCTTCTCTGGAATCTTCTGGGCATTGGAAGTGATGAAAACCACATGGAAGAAAGAAAGGAGATATTATGTCTTGTTTTCCCCTGGAGCAGTAGGTGCCAGGGGACCCTGGGGTCTGAAGTCACCCTCAGAGGCCTGGCGGGCAGCTCAGAGCCCACCTGTGAGCAGGGGTCCGCGCCAGCTGAGACTCTGCCCTGTGTCGGGAGCCCCCACTCCTGTTGGGAGCTGGGTTCTCGTGCAGATGGGGGGCAGATGGAGGGACCTCCCGGCAGGCCCCCGGGGCCTTTTCCCCTTTGTTTCCTCACTGCAGTGTGTGTGGGGGGGCTGTCACCCTCCCTGGAAACTACACCCCCTCCCCATTGTCATGTGGGGGCTGAGCCTAGAGACTGGCTGCCCCCCAGGTGGATGGGACATGGGGACATCTGCATGGGACATGCACACCGGGGGTGTGACGGTGGGGTCCCACCCGGGCACTCGCCCTCTCCTGGGAGGATCTCTGTGCCCCCCCCCCCGCCCACTCCTCGGTCAGCCTGTCGCCGTTGGCAGTTTTTAGGGGCCAGAGACCTCTCCTGGGGGGCGATGGCCCCCACCCGCAGGGAGCCACTCCTGTGGAGGGTGGGGGTGGAGCTGCCCAGTGCTAAGTCCCTGGGGGCTTTTGGGGGCACCTGTGGCAGCATGAGCCCACCTCCAGCCCCCAGCCCAGAAGGACCCTCAGCCCCCAAGAGCCTCTGCTGCTTCAGGGGCTCGTCCCAACAGCCCTGGGTGACCTGAGGAGCTGGGCCCAGCATACGCTGTTGGGCTGATGGGCGCGTGTGCACCCCAGATGCAGGCATGGGGCCAGCAGGGCCATCATGGGTGGGTGCAGATGTCCAGTTGGGGCAGTGATGACCAGTGGGGGGCTGCCCAGGGCCAAGGGCGGGGTGGATGGGCTGCAGTCAGGGAGGGCTTCTGGGAGGCAGTGTCCAAAGTGCCCTGTGAAGGCTGTGCTGAGGAAGGGCCTTACTAAGCCCCAGGGGCACAGGCACGTGGGACAGCCCAAGATGTGGTCCCCCGGCCAGAACAATGAGAAATGAGGCTACGGGCACCTCCCTGGGATCAGGCAGGGCCGACGTGGGGAGAAAGCAGAAGAGGCGGTGCAGGACCCCCTGGGCAGGGCCTGGGGATTCCAGGTGCCCCTGGAGGAACAGCTTCCCTTTGCCCTGGGCCAGGGCTAGTGGGGCCCCCCAGCTTGGCTCAGCACTAGAAGGGCCCATTTGCCAGTCTGTCTCCCCCCAGGGCTCTGATGTCAGCACTGGGTCCCAACTCGCTCCCTGCCACCTGGCCCGGGACTCAGTGGCTGGGGGCCAGTCAGTGGGTGACAGGACAGAGCCCGTCCTGGGACAGCACTGACTGTCAGATGTTCTGGGGGCTGGACTTGCTTGGTGGTGGGGGCACTGTCTGGCCACCTGTCCTGGCTGGACATCATGCTGTGGGGACACTGGAATGTGCTCCTGTCTCCACCTTGGTCAGGCCCGCTGCCTGGGACCTCCCCCCGTGAGCCCTGTCTGCAGCCACAGAGCCTGAAGGATCAGTGTGACCCCGAGCTTCCGGCCAAGGCACCCCAGGCTCAGGAGGGGGTTTCTGAGAGGGCTGGTAACTATCTTCATCACTGTCCCCGGTGCAGGCCTGTCCCCTGGGTCCTTCTGCCCCTGGCAAGCAAACCCACAGATGTCCCTGTGGGGCACCTATGTCTTGTATCACCTGCTGTGGCCATTCCGATGGGCAGGGGCACCCTGACACCCTGGGTCCCCACAGGTTTTCCACGTGGCCTATGTGCTCATGAAGTTTGCCAACTCCCCCCCCCCCCAGCCAGACCTCTGGGTGCTGGAGCAGTCCAGGGACTTCAGCCACACCTACCAGCTGTGGCAGTTCTTCGCCTGTGAGTCTTGGGAGCTGTGGGGCCTGGGGGGTGTCCCCAGCGGGGCTGCTGTGACCATGGCTTCTTGAGATCTCGGTCACCAGCCCGGCCCTCATGCCCAACCTCTGTGCCGGTCAGGATCGTCTGTCTGAGGACCGGGAGGCAAAGGGGAATTCATCAGGTCACCCCTGACTTCCGGTACAGCTGGGCCCAGGGGTTGGTGGTGGCAGGAATCTCGGTGCCATCTCCTGGCTCCCTCTGGGCTGGCTTCATGTGTGACAGCTCCCTGTGGTGGTGACACAGGGCCCTGGCGGCTCCCAGCTCGCTTCCTACCAGCTCAGATGCCTGTCAGGAGAGCCGGGTCCTGGCACTCACGCACCGGCTGCCTTTGGCCACCTGCCACCCTGACGGGTCAGGTCGGCAGGACGGGGATGCTCCAGTTTGGCGGCCTGGTCACATGTCCCCCAAAACTCCCTGGCCCGAGAGTGTAGGAGGGGCAGTTCTCTCACAGGCAGGGACTGCCCCAAGGAGGACACGAAGACAGTCCTCCAAGGGCAGGGGGCAGCACCTGCTCCCTAGACATGTCCCAGGGAGAGGGGTGCAGGGGTGAGGGTGGCGAGCCGGCGCAGCTGTGCACGTCCAGCGTGGCCGGCGGGGCGGGAGCGCCTCCCTCAGCAGGGTTCAGTGACCTCTGCCCCAAGTCCTGCTGGCGGGTGGAGCCTTGGCTGGGTGACCCGTGGAGGGCGCAGCGTTCCCACCTCAAGATGAGGTGGCCGGGCTCAGGCTCAGGTGACCCGTCCAGGAGGCAGCCTTCCAGGAGGTCAGGCTCGGGGATGTCAGGGAGTCCAGGGGCACCCCCGCTGGGCCTGCGGGCTTTTCTGGTGGCCTCAGCCGTCCCTGTCCGCCCTTTCCTGCGGCCTCCAAGAGGGGCTGCCTGGAGCGATCTGGGCCGCGGACGCTGGCGCCCATCACGCGGGATGACGACGCCATCTGCCCCACTGAGCACTCGCGCTCGCGCCCCGGAGAACGGCGAGGTGGGCCGGGGACAGCGTGCTGGCCGTTCTGCCGGTCTGCTCCTGGCGGCCACCCTGGCCTCGCCGTCCACGCCGTCTGCGGACCGTGGTGTCCCTGGGGGACGGCGAGGTGGGCCGGGGACAGCGTCCTGGCGGTTCTGCCGGTCTGCTCCTGGCGGCCACCCTGGCCTCGCCGTCCACGCCGTCTGCGGACCGTGGTGTCCCTGGGGGACGGCGAGGTGGGCCGGGGACAGCGTGCTGGCGGTTCTGCCGGTCTGCTCCTGGCGGCCACCCTGGCTGCGCCATCCACGTCGTCTGCAGGCCGTGGTGTCCCTGGGGGACGGGCGCCCGGGGACCATGACCTGCTCCCACTCGCCGCTGCTGCGCAGCTTCACCAAAGCCACCAACGTCGCCTGCGTTTCCTGCGCAGCAACACGCTGCGGGGTCACCTCACGGGCAAGGCGCTGCGGGACCCCACGGTCACGCCCGGGTGAGCCCACCCTGTCTGGCGTGCGGGGCAGCCCTGGCGGACGGGCAGGAGCCGGCTCTGGGGGCAGCCTGGGCCCGAGGCCCTGGGACTCGGGGGCGGTCTGGGCCTGGCGCTCGGGCCGGCAGGGCAGTGTTATCGCGGCATCAGGGACGTTGGCGTGGGCGGCCGCTGCGTCTGCCACGGCCACGCGGATGACTGTGATGCCAAGGACCCCTCGGACCCTCGCAGGAGAGGCCGTTTCAGCCGAGGCCCCTTTTACACGAGGCTCCTTGCTGATGAGACCCTTAAAGGTGAACCCCCCCAGGTGAGACCCCTCTTAGGTGGGGCCCTTTCAGCACAGGCCGCTCCCAGGGGCCACCCCGTGTTTCTGAAAGACACGGGACAGTGAGCGCGTCTGATTTTCAGTTTCCAGGTCCTGGCCGGGAAGACGCTGACCTCGGAGTGTCACTGGCTCTCCTGCAAGGCCAGGAGGGCTCCCTGGCGCCGCCGTCCCCCCCCCCATGAGCAGCGAGGGCTGCAGTGCCGGCGCGGGCCACCAGGTGGCGCAGCGCCCTTCATGTCCCGCGGCGGCTTTGCCCGCGGCGTGAGAGGACGCGGTGCCGCCACGTTAGCGTCGCCCCGCAGGCGCTGCAACCATGCCGTCTGCCGGCCTGGCCTCCGACCCGAAGCGACCGCGTCCTCCTCGTCCGCCCTCAGACGCGAGGCCCCGAGGGTGAGTGCGACCTTCCCGTCCGAGCCCCGCGGGCACCGCCTTCCCGTGCGCAGCCGCCTGCTGAGGGGCGGCCGGTCCTCAGAGACCCGGGAGGGGCTCCGTGGGGACATGTGGAAACGGGGCACCCGCACTCTCCACCCCACCGAGGTCCCCCCCGCCCAGGACGTGGCGGCCACGGGTGTGACGTCCACGCGGTGGCCTCTCCGCCCCAATGGGGTAGCGGCCTCTGAGCTGGACGTGGGTCTGGCTCAGCCTCGGTGAGGGAGGTCGCTGTCCTCTCTGCGTCACTGGCCAGGTGTTCAGGTTGTTCACAAACACAGTTTCCTTACAGCAATTCCATCCTTCCCGGGAACGTGGCGTCGCCGCGCACCGTCCCCTGTGTCCCGCCGTCAGCGTCCCCGGCGTCCTTGCCGTGTGAGGTCTGCGACGTCACGGTAAGTCCTCCCGTGTGTGTCACCGTGTGTTTCGCAGCAGCCACGCGCTCCCAGCTCGTCACCGTTGACCCCAAATCAGGAAACACACCATTGTCCCCGACCGTCCCACCCCCCAGGCCCGCTTCTCCGCCTTCCCCAACTGGGGGAAAATGTGTCTTTCCCTTTGGTTCCAGTTTTCTTTTCCCGGAACCGTTTCCGAGACTGTCCCTCAGTTTCCCGCCTTGGCAGATCTAAAGGGCAGAGCTGACTCCACGGCGGGTGTGGGCGGCGCCTCCTCCTGAGCGCACAGGCCTGGCCAGGCTTGCAGACCCCGCGTCCTGCCTGCCGTCCTCTCCCGTGGGGTCCCCCCAGCTGCCCGCAGACCCCGCGGTCCTACCTGCCGCCCTCTCCCGTGGGGTCCCCCCAGCTGCCCGCGGACCCCGCGGTCCTGCCTGCCGCCCTCTCCCGTGGGGTCCCCCCCAGCTGCCCGCGGACCCCTCGGTCCTGCCTGCCGCCCTCTCCCGTGGGTTCCCCCCAGCTGCCCGCGGACCCCTCGGTCCTGCCTGCCGCCCTCTCCCGTGGGGTCCCCCCCAGCTGCCCGCGGACCCCTCGGTCCTGCCTGCCGCCCTCTCCCGTGGGGTCCACCCCAGCTGCCCGCAGACCCCGCGCGTCCTGCCTGCCGCCCTCTCCCGTGGGGTCCCCCCAGCTGCCCGCGGACCCCTCGGTCCTGCCTGCCGCCCTCTCCCGTGGGGTCCCCCCCAGCTGCCCGCGGACCCCGCGTCCTGCCTGCCGCCCTCTCCCGTGGGGTCCCCCCAGCTGCCCGCGGACCTGGCGGTCCTGCCTGCCCCCCTCTCCCGTGGGGTCCCCCCCAGCTGCCCGCGGACCCCTCGGTCCTGCCTGCCGCCCTCTCCCGTGGGCTCCACCCCAGCTGCCCGCGGACCCCGCGTCCTGCCTGCCGCCCTCTCCCGTGGGCTCCACCCCAGCTGCCCGTGGACCCCTCGGTCCTGCCTGCCGCCCTCTCCCGTGGGGTCCCCCCCAGCTGCCCGCGGACCCTGCGTCCTGCCTGCCGCCCTCTCCCGTGGGGTCCCCCCAGCTGCCCGCGGACCCCGCGGTCCTGCCTGCCGCCCTCTCCCGTGGGCTCCACCCCAGCTGCCCGCGGACCCCGAGTCCTGCCTGCCGCCCTCTCCCGTGGGCTCCACCCCAGCTGCCCGTGGACCCCGCGTCCTGCCTGCCGCCCTCTCCCGTGGGGTCCCCCCCAGCTGCCTGCGGTCTACTCTGCTGTCATTGTCAGCTGCACAGCAGGCTGTTGGTGTCTCGGGGCTTTTATTCGGGTTCCCTCAACCTGTCCCCACAGTGGACACCTTTAGCAGATTTTCTAAGGCTTTGCCCAGCTAGACCCTTAAAGTCACAGCAGTTTGTCATATCTAACAGTAGAAAAAGTGGGTGATGTGATTTTTAAAAAGACAAAAAATTTATTTTTTTCTTTCTTTCTTTTGAGACAGAGTCTCGCTGTGTTGCCCGAGCTGGAGTGCCATGGCATCAGCCTAGCTCACGGCAACCTCAAACTCCTGGGCTCAAGCGATCCTCCTGCCTCAGCCTCCCAAGTATCTGGACTACAGGCATGCGCCACCATACCCGGCTAATTTTTTCTATATATTTTAGTTGTCCAGCTAATTTCTTTGTATCTTTAGTAGAGACAGGGTCTTGCTCTTGCTCAGGCTGGTCTTGAACTCCTGAGCTCAAACAATCCACCCACCCCGGCCTCCCAGAGTGCAGGATTACAGGCCTGAGCCACCGCACCCAGCCCCCCCCAAAATTATTATTTGATGTATCATGTGCAAGAATCACCTTCAATTTATATATAAACCAAGGAAATAGTAGCTAAACACAGAGTTCATATTTGGGATAATTAGTAAAGAAAAATTAAATCTCACTGCCAAATGAATGGCAAATGGCCCAATTGATCATGGAAATTTCATGAGAATTTACTGAACCACATGTTACCTTACTGTGATTCTCTGGCCATGTGCGTGCACACCGGTTGCAAGGTATCTCAGGTTTGCCCACTGATGTGTACATCACCAATCGATATAGTTAAGTGATAAAGTCCTAGTCCATATTATGACAACGTATATAAATATCTGAAAGCACCTTTTACAATTTCACCATTTTTACCACTTGTGAATATATAATTCAATGGAGTGTCGGACATTGCCCGTGTTGTGCAACCATCTATTTATTAATAGTGCCAGATGTTTTTCTTCTTCCTCTGAAGGAAACTCGAAGCCCGTTACGAGGTCACTTTCCTTTCCCTGTCCCCCAAGTCCCCGGCAAGCACTAATCTGTATTTCATCGCTGTGGATTTGCCTGCTCTGGACATTTCATACAAATGGACTCATATAATATGTGGCCTTTTGTGCCTGGTTTCTTTCACTTAGGACGTTTTCAAGGTTCATCCGTGTTGTGATATACATCAGTACTTCATGCCTTTTTCCTGTATGATTCAATACACACAGCATTCACCGTTCTTAAGTGCCCACTGCAGTGGCTCGAACCACGTGCACGTCGCTGTGTGACCATCACCACCATCCGTCTCCAGAATTGCTTTCATCTTCCCCAAGTGGAACCTGTACTCGTTAAACACCCACTTCGTATTTTCTCTTCCCCCAGCCCCTGGAAACTACTCCAGCTACCTCATAAGTAGAGCATACTCTATTTGTCGTTGTGTGCCTGGGTTGTTTCTCTTAGCACGATGTTGTTACGTATGTCAGAATTTCCACATTTTTAAGGCTGAATTATAGTTCACTGTGTGGATGGCCCACGTTTTATATATCTGCTCATCTGTCAGTGGACACTTTGTTGCTTCCACCTTTTGGCACCGTGAATAATGCTGCTCTGTCCTCATGGGGCCTCCTCCTGGGGTGTCTGTTATAAGGACACCTGTCACTGGATTTAGGGGCCCCCATCTCAAGATCCTTAACTTAATTACTTCTACAAAGACCCTATTTTAAAATAAGTTCCTACTCTGAGGTTCCTGGTGGACGCGAATTTGGGGGGCACTATCACACCAGCTCTACCAGCGGCACGAGCAGTTGCTGGGGGTGTTCACCGGAGGGCCAGGTCCCCAATTGCCCTGCTCAGCTCCCTGCCCAGGGTCCCTGTGCACAGCTGGGAGCTCAGAGGTCCCCGCAGGAGGCCGGCTCTCGAGGGTGCCCATTCCCCTGCCCTCTGCTCACACCTGAGCTGGCTGGGCCAGGCCCACTCCCTGCCTGTCAGGTTCTGGACTCTGCTGCTGGCCTTGCACCTCCTGAGAGAGACAGAGACAAGAGAGTGAGGGAGACAGAGACACAGATAGACAGAGGGCAGGGGAGACAAAGAGGCGGAGATGGACACACACGCAGAGGAGGGAGGGGGCAAGTAGGAGGTGTGGCCACCTGGGTGGCACAGCGACACCACATGACATCTTGGGAGTGCCACCTGCCCTGGAGCTCCGTGGATGGAACTGACTCAGTTTTACCAAAGGATGGTCACGGAGCCCCACTGTCCTCCCCAACCATGTGAACCTGGTAGAAAGTCCCAGGGCCTTCCTGAACCAGCGGGATCTACACAGCCAGGTGTGGGGCAGGCCCTGGTGGGACCGAGCCTCCCAGGGAAGCCCAGAGAGGGGAGCGGGGGTCCTGTGTCCACACCTGTCCTACCCCTCCGCCCTCTGCAGCAGTGGAGTGGGGAGGGGGCAGCTCTCCCTCCTGGAAGCCTCTCTGGCTGACCAGGCCCTGGGCTACTGCTTTGGGCCAGGAGGGTGTCAGGACGCTGACTTGGCAGCGGGGTGGGGTGTGGCTGTGGGGTGCAGGAGGCTCGGGGACACAGGGCTCCTGGGCAGCTCCCTGTGCCCAATCCACAGGTATGGGACTGAGCAGGGGCTAAGGGGGTCCTGCCCACCCCCAGGCCCTGCAGGCCCCTCTCTGTCCCTCCTGCATGGTCTGACTCCTCCCTCAGCGTTCACCCCCTCCCCCGCCGGGGGCTCCTGGGTTTGGAGTTTCATTGCAGGTGGCCTGGGGCTGCTGGCAGTGGGCGGTCGGTCATGCTCAGCCACAGCAACGCCTGGACGTCTGTTCAGCCTCTCCCTGGAGAAGCAGCAGCATTCACACCCTCCCCCTCCGCAGAGCCAAGGCAGGACCAGCCCATCGGACACCACCCGGCCCACAGCACACCTGGCCCCTGGCCCTGGGGTTTGGCTGCCCGCAGCCTCGGGCCTGCTGAGCCCCTCCCGGGGACCTGGCCCAGGGCAGGCTCTGTCCTCAAGCAGCAGTGCCAGGGCCCTCTCACTGGAGCCACGTCGGGGCCCGAGCAGCCGGATGCCAGAACAGGGGCCTCTCGACCTGGTTCCTGTTTTGGTCACAGAACCACCCAGCTCAGCACCTCGCCTGCCTGGTCCCAGCCCTGCCTGTGTTCCTGGGCCTCCCCAACGTGCCCCATCATTTTGTTTGGAGTGGGCAGCTGCTGGGGGTCGGGGGGCTGAGGCAATATGGCAGCGATCAAAGCTCCTGCTTGTGAGAACTTGTGAGCACCTTGCGAAGCACCTCAAAATCCACCAGGGACACAAAAGCCAAACTCAGGAGATGCTCGAGAAACACGTGGGGGCCTCTGACCCTGGCAGGCAGGGACTTAGTGAGAATTGGCTGGCCACAGGGCAGACAGCTGACCCTCGACATCGGAAGGCGCCGAGTACATGCAGTAGGCTCACAGCATGCCAACAGCCCCCCACGTGCCAGGGGCTGCGAGCTGGCCTGATGCCTGCCAGCCTCAAGATGCCCAGGGCCCTGGAGAGGAAGCTACCTATGCTAGGGCGCCGGCCTGGCCAAGCAGGGTCCTGGCGGGAAGCAGCAGAGGTGTTGGAGAGCAAGGGGAAGTGGCCCCTGGGACGTTCCAAAGTCCAGCCAAGGACACCCGCAGGAGGCAGTGGGGAGCTGAGCGGGTTGCAGGCAGGGTGCCACATGGCAGAGGAAGCTGGCACAGCTGGCAGCTTTCAAGCTGCATCGCAAAAGGCCACCAGCAGGGGCCGCAGTGGGGACTCAGGGTCCCTGGCCTTGAGCAAGGATTCTCAGCCGGGGTGCGGTGGCTCCCCAGTGTCCCAGGCGGCCAGAGGATGGGCCCTTTGATGCGCGGGAGCTGGGCAGCCTCTGCCGGGCAGGGCGACCATGCAGCCCACTGCCGAGCGGGCGAGGTCCGTGCCCTCGGGGCTCCAGTAGCTCCTGTGGGGCCCGGGCAAGGATGAGCTGCAGCCTGAGTGGGAGGTCTGGGGAGGGTGCAGGGCGGGGCTGGGCGGGCCTGAGGGTGTGGACAGCTGGGGAAAGTCTGTGGGACCCCTGCGTGCCGGGAACAGAAGTTCTCTAAAAAGGAGTCTGGAGGAAAGAGACTCATTCCAGAGACCTCGCCTTCCGTGTCATAGGGTGGCCGTTCCAGAGAGCACAGGGAAGGCTCAGGTCACACAGCGGAAGTTCCCGCCCAGGCTCCAGTCAGGTTCATTATACAAATGAGGGATTCACTGGCTTGGTCTGATTGATCAGTGCGGCTGAGTCCTGATTGGTCAATACAGATGAATCTGATTGTTCAATGCAGCTGAGTCTGATTGGTCACTGTGGCTTAATCTAATTGCTCAATGCAGCTGAGTCTGATTGGTCACTGTGGCTTACTTCTAATTGCTCAATGCAGCTGAGTCTGATTGCTCAATGCAGCTGAGTCTGATTGGTTAGTGTGGCTGAGTCCTCATTGGTCAATGAGCTGAGACGGATTGGACAGTGAGGCTGAGTCTGATTGGTCAGTGCGGTTGAGTCCTGACTGGTCAGTGTGGCTGAGTCTGATTGGACAATTTGGCGTAGTCCTGATTGGTGAGCTTGGCTGAGTCTGCTCCGTCAATGTGGCTGTGTCTGATTGGTCAGTGTGGCTGAATATGATTGGTCAGTGTGGCTGAGTCCTGATTAGTGAGTGTGGCTGAATCTGATTGGTGAGTGCGGCTGAGTTCTGATTGGTCAACGTGGCTGAGTCTGACTGCTGAATGTGGCTGAATCTGATTGGTCGCTGTAGCTCAGTTCTGACTAGTAAGTGTGGCTGAATTTGATTGGTCAGTGTGGCTGAATCTGATTGGCTAGTGCGGCTGAGTCCTGATTGGTCAACGTGGCTGAGTCTGATTGCTCAATGCTGCTGAGTCTGATTAGTCAGTGTGGCTGAATCTGATTGGTCAGTGTGGCTGAGTCCTGACTAGTCAGTGTGGCTGAATCTGATTGGTCAGTGCGGCTGAATCTGATTGGTCAGTGTGGCTGAGTCCTGATTGGTCAACGTGGCTGAATCTGATTGCTCAATGTGGCTGAGTCTGATTAGTCAGTGTGGCTGAATCTGATTGGTCAGTGTGGCTCAGTCCTGACTAGTAAGTGTGGCTGAATTTGATTGGTCAGTGCGGCTGAGCCCTGATTGGTCAAGGTGGCTGAGTCTGACTGCTCAATGTGGCTGAATCTGATTGGTCGGTGTAGCTCAGTTCTGACTAGTCAGTGTGGCTGAATTTGATTGGTCAGTGTGGCTGAATCTGATTGGTCAGTGCGGCTGAGTCCTGATTGGTCAACGCAGCTGAGTCTGATTGCTCAATGCGGCTAGGTCTCATTAGTGAGTGTGGCTGAATCTCATTGGTCAGTGTGGCTCAGTCCTGACTAGTAAGTGTGGCTGAATTTGATTGGTCAGTGCGGCTGAATCTGATTGGTCAGTGCGGCTGAGTCCTGATTGGTCAACGTGGCTGAGTCTGATTGCTCAATGCGGCTGAGTTTGATTAGTCAGTGTGGCTGAATCTGATTGGTCAGTGTGGCTCAGTCCTGACTAGTAAGTGTGGCTGAATTTGATTGGTCAGTGCGGCTGAATCTGATTGGTCAGTGCGGCTGAGTCCTGATTGGTCAACGTGGCTGAGTCTGATTGCTCAATGCAGCTGAGTTTGATTAGTCAGTGTGGCTGAATCTGATTGGTCAGTGTGGCTCAGTCCTGACTGGTCAGTGAGGCTGAATCTGATTGGTTACTGCGGCTGAGTCCTGATTAGTCAACGTGGCTGAGTCTGATTGCTCAATGCGGCTGAGTCTGATTAGTCAGTGTGCCTGAATCTGATTGGTCAGTGTGGCTCAGTCTTGACTAGTCAGTATGGCTGAACCTGATTGGTCAGTGCAGCTGAACCTGATTGGTCAGTGCGGCTGAGTCCTGATTGGTCAACGTAGCTGAGTCTGATTGCTCAATGCGGCTGAGTCTGATTAGTCAGTGTGGCTGAATCTGATTGGTCAGTGTGGCTGAGTCTGATTGCTCAATGCAGCTGAGTCTGATTAGTCAGTGTGGCTGAATCTCATTGGTCAGTGTGCTCAGTCCTGACTAGTCAATGTGGCTGAATCTGATTGGTCAGTGCGGCTGAGTCCTGATTGGTCAACTTTGCTGAGTCCGATTAGTCAATGTTGCTGAATCTGATTGGTCAGTGTGGCTCAGTACTGACTAGTCAGTGTAGCTGAATCTCATTAGTCAGTGCGACTGAGTCCTGATTGGTCAACGCGGCTGAGTCGCATTGCTCAATGCGGCTGAGTCTGATTATTCAGTGTGCCTGAATCTGATTGGTAAGGGTGGCTCAGTCCTGACTAGTCAGTGTGGCTGAATCTGATTGGTCAATGTGGCTGAATCTGATTGGTCAGTGCGGCTGAGTCCTGATTGGTCAACGTGGCTGAGTCTGATTGCTCAATGCGGTGAGTCTGATTAGTCAGTGTGGCTGAATCTGATTGGTCAGTGTGGCTCAGTCCTGACTAGTCAGTGTAGCGGAATCTGATTGGTCAGGGCAGGGGAGTCCTGATTGGTCAATGTGGATGAGTCTGATTGCTCAATGAGACTTAGTCTGATTGGTCAGTGAGGCTACGTCCTGATTGGTCAGTGTAGCTGAATGTGATTGGTCAGTGCTGCTGATTCCTCATTGGTAAGTGTACCTGAGTCGGATTGGACAAGCTGGCTGAGTCCTGATTGGTCAATTTGGCTGAGTCTGCTTCGTCACTGTGGCTGCGTCTGATTGGTCAGTACTGCTGAATATTGATTGGTAAATGTGGCTGAATTCCTGATAAATCAGTGTGGCTGTGTCTGATTGGTCAGTAGGACTGAGTCCTGATCGGTTAATGTGGCTGAATCTGATTGATCACTGTGGCTGAATTTTATTGGTCAGTGTGGCTGCATCCTGACTAGTCAGTGTGGCTGAATCTGATTTGTCAGTGCTGCTGAGTTCTGATTGGTCAATGTGGCTGAATACTGATAAATCAGTGTGGCTGTGTCTGATTGGTCAGTGCGACTGAGTCCCGATTGGTTAATGTGGTTGAATCTGATTGCTCAATGTGGCTGAGTCTGATTGGTCAGTGAAGCTGAGTCCTGATTGGTCAGTGTTGCTGAATGTCATTGGTCAGTGCTCCTGAGTCCTCATTGGTCAGTGTAGCTGGGTCTGATTGGACACTTTCGCTGAGTCATGATTGGTCAATTTGGCTGAGTCTGCTTCCTAAGTGTGGCTGCGTCTCATAGGTCAGTGCGGCTGAGTCCTGATTGGTCAATGTGGCTCAATCTGATTGGTCAGTGTGGCTGAGTCTTCATTAGTCAGTGTGGCTGAATCTGATTGGTCAGTGCCGTGGAGTTCAGATAGGTCAATGTCACTGAGTCTGATTGCCTAGTGCGACTGAGTCCTGATTGGTCAGTGTGGCTTAATGTCATTGGTCATTGTGGCTGCATCTGATTGGACAACTTGGCTGATTCCTGATTGGTCAATTTGGCAGAGTCTGATTCATCAGTGTGGCTGCGTCTGTTTGGTCACTGAGGCTGAATCCTGATTGGTCAATTTGACTGAATCTGATTGGTCAGTGGACTGAGTCCTGATTGGTATATGTGGCTGAATCTGATTGGTCAGTGTGGCTGAGTCCTCATGAGTCAGTGTGGCTGAATCTGATTGGACAATGCGGCTGAGTCCTGATTGGTCAACGTAGCTGTGTCTGGTTGCTCAATGCGGTTGAGTCTGATTGGACGGTGAGGTTGAGTCCTGATTGGTCAGTGTGGCTGTGTCTGATTGGACATTTTGGCTGAGTCCTGATTGGTCAATTTGGCTGAGTCTGATTTGTCAGTGTGGGTGCGTCTGAGTGGTCATTGTTGCTGAATTCTGATTGGTCAATGTGGCTGAATCCTGATTAGTCAGTGTGGGTGAATCTGATTGGTCAGTGAAGCTGAGTCCTGATTGGTCAACATGGCTGAGTCTGAATGGTCAATGCAGGTGAGTCTGATTGGTCTGTGAAGCTGAGTCCTGATCAGTCAGTGAGGCTAAGTCTGATTGGTCAGTGTGGCTGAGTCCTGTTTGGTCAATGCAGCTGAGTCTGATTGGTCAGTGTGGTTGAGTCTGCTGGTCAGTGCAGCTGAGCTCCAGACGTGCTAAAGCTGATCCGACGCTCAGGTTTCTGGGGAACTCCAGTGCCGTGTGGGCGTGGCGCAGGCGTGGCCTCCAGTCAGCAAACAGCCTCTGGGCTCCATGTTAAAATCAGACGCTGTGGCTGCTCGGGTCCGTCTTGAAGGATGGGCTTTCAGGTACACATTTGTCCGCATTCTGCCTCTGAGCCGGACCCGTCCGGGGCAGCGGCTGCAGCCGGCCTGGTCCCCCTAGTCCACGGGGGACCCCAGAGGCAGCGCAGGGGCCGGAGAGCGCCACCAGCCCTGTGCCTGGGAAACGCCCAAGCGCCTGTGAAATACGGATCGGTTCTGGGTCGTGTCGGCTGCGGAGAGTCGGCCGGCGCGGTCCAGGGCCTCCCGCAGATGCCTGTGAGAACGGCTGAGGCAGGGTGGGGAGGACGCCGAGCCCAGCCCGGATGCGAGGAGGCTCATTAGGGCCCGAGGGGTGGGGCGCGGACGGGACCTGGAAACAGCTGAAAGCGGGAAATTGAGTCCAGGCCGGGGGGGCTTTCTGAAGATGCGTCTGTCAGAGCGTCGCCGCTGCAAGATCTTAGGTTTGTCACGCGACCCAGGTGCAGCGGGAGTGTGGGCAGCGGCAGAGACGCCACCTGGCGGCGGGGCTGGTCTAACGCAGGCAGCGGCTGGGCTGCGACGACCCGCGAGGGTGTCTGGGGACCCCGCTGCGCCCTGGTGGCTTCGGCAGCTCTGTTCACGGCATGGGAAAGGTTTCTGACCACATGGTCATCCCAAGCAGAACCTCGTCCAACGCAGGACCGCAGAAACCTTCCCCATCTCGCCCCTTCACTGGGGTCGACTCCTGGGGTGAATCGCGTCCTCGGGAGTGTACACAACTGTCGTCTTCACAACCTGAGGGTTGTCCTCGGTGTTGGATTGTGCCCAGACTCCCACGTAGCTCTTACGGAGCAGGGTGGGTAGTGTTGGCGGGACTAACTGAATGGATGGGAATTTGGGTAAAAGCCATTGTGTGGCAAAGTCTCCTGGTGAAAATAACTCAAGCATTATTTCCCCTAGTTGGGAGAAGGATGTATGGACCTGGTAGGTTTTTAAGAAGTCCCTGTCCGGGAGATGTATGGCGGCTGACGGGACAAGCAAAAGGCCACGGCTGTCATGAGGGGTCCTAGTTGGAGGATAGGTAGAGATTTAGGAACTGTCATAGATTCGTTGGCCACTCCAACCATCTGGATGAATTCAGAACCCCAGGGAGGGCACAGAGACAGTGTGCCGGGACTAAGGATAGACAGCGTAGCCCCAGTGTCACCCACACCTCCAGTCTTCATATCTAACTCCTCTCCAATCTTAATATTTAATTCTCTTAGTTGGTTAATCTGGATAGGGGTCGTGTTCCATGAATGTCCCTGGAGTATCCCTGCTTTGCTGCTGGGAGAGGTCCCGGGGACTTTAGCAGGATTTAGTTGTAGCCAAATATTGGAGGAAATCAGGGGATTTAGGATCCATTCCAGGCTACAGGCAGATAACAAGGACTCAAACACAGTGCACAGGGCTTCAATCTACTAGCAGATGTGCTTCAGTTTTCCTTAGAAGCATGATTTTCTCTGTCCACGTTGATCATATAGGAATCTCGGATTTTAGAACTTCTTGAGAGGAGGAAGCCAAACCAAGGCAGGCTTTAGGTTTTACTTATAGTCTTAAGGTTCTCGGACCTGCCAGGAATTGACAATGTTTACTCATTCACTGTAAGGCTGAGAACACTGGCATTTTATGCATAGTCTTAAATATGACACTTCAGTCAAATCCTTGGCAATATGGCCAGTGTTTCCAATTGTATCCTGCTTGTAAAGAGACAGCATATTTTTATTGAACTTATATAAATAAAGATAAGGATATTCACAAATACTTCCGGAATTTTGAAGGAATTGAGTAGGGAGAAAAAGCAAATGCTTTCATCTTTGTTCACAAAAGGATACTTTACGAAATTGTTGCAAACTATACAGATCTTATGAAAGAAAATTTCCTTGACTCTGGAAAACATTTAGGTAAAGAACCAACATTTTAAATAAAGGCATAAAAGCAGTATTGTTATCAATTACTTAGTTTCATGTAATCAAGATTGTTTTTCTCAATCTTGATTAACAATTTTGGACTATAGCTGATTGAAAATGCTTCCATCAAAGAATTTAAAATAATAACTATGGAAAAACAGAACAGCCATGGTCAAAAGTCTGATGAGAGTTTACAATTGGCAAGAAAATTTAGGTATTTCTGTGGCATATAACAGTTTAACATAGTAATCATGATGACTGATAGCACATAACCCAACACATTATAATTTTCAGAATCACGTATTTTTGGAATACATTTTAATAACACATTTACACAAATATGACCAAGTTAAATATCATTTCTTATTTGGCAATGCTTCCTATATGATTTACCAAATTAGCCTAATAGTTTAATATCTCCACAAGAAGAGATATACATTCTTTGATGCTCTCCTGGGGTCCAACTGGAAAATCCCAAAGTTAATTTTAGGTCAAAAGATTTAATTTAGGATTTTGATCCCAGAAAAACCTGCCAAAGATGTAAAAGGGTTTGAGGAACTTCACTAAACAGAGTCATGGGTCACTAACAGACTCAGACAACTTTTGTTTCTTTGAAATAAGAAGTCAAAAGTATATGAGTCTAAACTCTTGTTCACTTAATGTTCAATTACTGTTTTAGAATTATCTTATTTGGATAACATCTATATATTCAATGAGTATTCATCATTTAACTTCACTTAGCAAAACTCTAAGGGTATATTTACTTAAAATATTTGAGAAACCTCCCCAAGGAAACATATTACAAAATATAACCATCATCAAAAATTTATTTACAAACTTTTTTCCTAGCCACATCTACCCAATTTATTCATTCTTAACAATTATGCCTGGAAAATTTCATGAGACATCAGACAAATATAGCCATCATCCCAGGCTAAATTTTCATGCCAAGAAAGCATCATAAAAGTAAGAACTTTAAAGTTAAATATATGCATATCTAGCTGAAGACCTAGCCATTCCCATCAAACCAATATTAGACCAGTCTCATCTGCCAAAAGATTACTAAGTCCTGTGCATTTGAAAAGCATCTGGGCTTATTTGCATAATTTATGAATACTCATTTATTTATAAGCCAATTTGGTACTATAGACCATATACAAACAGACCTTTGTAAACAGTCCCGTGTGTTGAAGCTGTCATTTCTCCCCATCCAATTATCTTGATATCCTTGTTTGAAATTGATTGACCATAAATGAAAGGTTTAAGTCTGGACCTCTATTCTGTTCCACTTGGCTGTAGGTCCATCTTTATGTCAGCATCACACCGTCTTTATTGCCATGGCTTTGTAGTAAAATTGGATGTCTGGTTGTGTAAGTTCTTCAATTTTGTTTTTTGTCAAAATTGTTTTGGCTGGCACATTGTCTAGATGCTCTGAATTTCCATACACATGTTAGGGTCAGCTTGTCATTTCCACTAAAAAAAGGCGCTGCCAGGGTTCAGTAAGGATCCTGGTTAGTCTGTAGATCAGTTTAGGGGAAAACTGCCCCTTAACACAGCCAGACCCCCGCCTCCTCGGCGCCCCCTCCCCCGCCCCTCCCCGTCCTCTCCCCATCCCGGTCCTCCCGCCCCGCCCCGCCTCCGCCCCGCCCCCGCCCGCTGTCCCGCTGTCCCGCTGCCCCGCTGCGCCGCCGTGTGGCCGCGGGGGGAGGAGCGGAGCCGCAGCGCCGGGCTGGCGGGGCGCGGACGGGGAGGGGGAGGGGGCGGGGTTGGCGAGGGGGGGCGGAGCCGCAGCGCGGGGCTGGGGAGGGGCGGACGGGGAGGGGCGGATGGGGAGGGGGCGGGGCCGGGGCACGGTATGGTGGCTCACGCCTGTAATCTTAGCAGTCTAGGAGGCCAAGGCAGGAGCATCGCTTGAGGTCAGGAGTTCGAGACCAACCTGAGCAAGAGTGAGACCCAGCCTCGACAAAAACTAGAAAGAAAAATTAGCCAGGTGTGGTGGCGTGCCTGTAGTCCCAGCTACTCAGGAGGCTGAGGCAGGAGGATCCCTGGAGCCCAGGAGTTGGAGGTTGCAGAGAGCTATTATGACGCCACTGCACTCTAGCCCAGGTGACAGAGCAAGACACTGTCTCAAAGAAAGAAAGAAACAAACAAAAAAAATCCAAACTGTACTGTATAATCTGTGGCTTTAAATTGTTTTGTTTTAAACCTTAAAGATTACATTAAATATGTAAAGAGAGTGTTATGAATATAATATTGACCAAATTAACTGATAGAAATTGAAACCAAGAGGAAATTTAAAATACAAACGGAGTCATTTTTTGTTGCTTTACACTTTTTATCATCTCAGGGAATTTAAAAATTTTTCATTTATTCTAGGCACTTGGGTACATCAGTTGAACAAAACAGACAAAAATCCCAGCTTCTACCAGCGAAGACCAGAAAGACACTAAAAGATAAACATATAAAATAAATATAGTCATACTTCAGTATCTTTAGGGGATTGGTTCCAGGATCCCCACCAATACCAAAATCTGTGGATGCTCAAGTCCCTTATATAAAATGGCATAATATTTGAGTATAACTTATATATATTCTCCTGTATACTTTAAATGATCTCTAGATTACTTAAAATACCAAATGCAATGTAAATGCTATATAAATAGTTGTTATACTGTATTTTTTGTTATTTAAATTTTTTTCCTGACTATTTTTGACCTGCGGTTAGTTGAATCTGTGAATGCCTAACCGTAGATCCGGAAAGCTGACCATAGAGATCGCTACCAGGTGTGAAGTGTCACGGGAAGAAAAGAAAAAGAATGAGGTAGGAAGGATGAGAATTGGTGTCTGGCAGTTGCAATTTTAAATACCTGGCTCAGGCTAAGTATCAACGCGAAGTGACATTTCCTTGTGAGAGGATATTCCGGCTGTTTGGACAGTAAACAGAGTAGATGATGGGCAGGGAGGCCCTGCGGTTTAGTAGGTCACTGAGGTATCATTGAGATGCTGGAAGTAACGCAGGTGAGAACTAGTCTGATGTATTTTGGAAGTGGAACCAACGAGCTTTCTTGGCAGATTGGAAGTGAAAATGAGAGTGTGAGAGGGACCAAGGATGACGCCAAAGTCTGTGGCCTGAGCAGCTGGAAGGATGCCCTGACACCAGCACCTGGCTCTCTCTGTCCCTTTGACCACAGACAGAGTTTGGCGGGTCCTTTGGTGGAGTACTGGCCGCTAGACTGGGACACTGTCACGTGTCCCGACTTCTGGGACATATATGCGATCCCGGGGAGGAGTCACAGGGGTCTGGGGCACGAACAGTTTTCGCATTGCAAATGCCAGCTGGATGTGCAGGGCCTGAAGCCAGCGAATGACAAAACGATTCTGACTGTGACATTGAAAAAAACAATGGTCGGAGGGTTTCAGGACCTCGAGGTCTCAACTTCGACCGACAGACACCTCGCCCCCCGCCAGCTCGGCACCCCGCTTCCTCCTCAGGGCGCGGCCGCGGCCCACACCGCGCGCAGACGCCGCCCCTCCTCGGCCGGGCGGGCGCGAGCCGCAGCCGCCTGCGGGCCGGGCTGGGAAGAGGCTCCCGCGCGCTCCCGCCCAGGCTCGGTGGCCATCTTCCGCGCGCGCTTTCCCGCGCAGGCTCCACCCCCTGCTGCGGGCGGTCGGTTCCCCACAGCAGCGGCCGCCCAGCCTGCGCGGCTCCAAGGTGGGGGTGGCGCCGCCCGCCCATCCCGAGGCGGGGCCTGGCCGGGCGGGGCCTAGCCGGGGCGGGGCCTGGCCGGGGCGGGGCCTGGCTGGGCCGGCCCGGGGGCGGGGCCGGCACGGCAGCCGCCGCGGTTGCCTGATGAGGCCCCGCCCCCCGTCGCCCTGGGAGCGCGCGACGCCTCCGGGTGCGCCCGCGCACGAGTCTGGGCGGGGCGAGCGCGCCGGGAGCGCAGCTGCGGGCGTGAGGGCGGCGGGAGCCGCGGAGCCGGCCAGAGGGCGGCGCTGCGGGAGCGGGCGGCCGAGACAGAGGTGACGGTGAGTGCGGCGCCGGCCCCGCGCCTCGCCCTCTCGGGCCCTTGGGCGGCGGCCTGAAGCCCCGAACCGCGGTGCCCGGGGGCTCCGCCGTGAGCGCGGACCGTGGGCTCCGGGCCGAGCCGGCGGCTCCGTTTCCAGCTTCGGGCGAGGTCTCTTCCCCGAGGACCCGCCCTTTGGGCTTCGTCCCTTCCCTCTGAGGAAGGGACCCGAGCTCAGCTCGGAATTCAGGCAGGCGGGCGACCGAGGCGCCCACCGTCCGCCGCGGTAAAGCGGAAACGCAGACCCCTCCCCCCAACTTGGCGGGTCTGGCGGTCGCCAGGGTGGCGCTAGGGGTGGGCCGGGACGGCCCGGGGTCTCCAGGTGAGGGTTGGCGGGGCGGGGCGGGGACCCGGGCTCCGGAGCCGGACTGTCGCCGGAGGCGCCCGGCGCGTCCCGCCCGCGGTCCCGCAGCGGAGCTCGCTGGGCTCGGAGCGGAAGCCCCGGCCGCCTCCTCGGGGGAGGAGCGCGGACGACTCTCACAGGTGGTTTCACCGGCTGTGGCTGCTGGTTGGGATTTTGGTCCCGGGTGTGGTCGGCAGCGGCTCGCTGATGCCGCTTTAACGGCTGAAAAAGCGCCCAATCCACTGACTTAATGCGTGCAAGAAACGGTGTTGAGATTCCTTATTACCTTGCAATTCTTTTAAACGATAAGGCTTCGCAGAGGAATTCGGTGGTGGTGTGCAGTTTGCAAACGCAAACGTTAAAGGGCTTGGAATACAGTAGATGCTCATTAAAATATTTGTTGAACGAATGAATCTGGAAGCATCAGACAAAGCTGGTCTCACATCTAGTACAATTTAGGCACATACCCTTTTGACTAAGATTAAGGAAAAAACGTTGGCAAAAAACATGCAGTTTTGTTTCTATGCTTGTTTTGGATTTTTACCCAATCTGTGCCTACTTTGGAACCATCAGTTGTTACTCTCAGTACTACTAACATAGAAAGTAAGTTTGAAAAGTGAATTTTTTATTTTGAGAAAAGTTGGTATCCATTATCTATTTCTTAAAAACAGGGTTTATTTCTCATTTTCTTTAAAAATAATGGAGAACATAAAGATGGCGCTGGGATTGTATTTTGAGACCCAGCTTTATTTTTCATTGTGAATAAAGTTGTTTATGTGTTTTTGAGGGACTGCTACGGTCTTGAGTTTCATTTCCAACAAGGGAGAACTGTAAATTGAAGGAGGAAAAAAAAACTAGTGTTGCACTAATACAATTCAACATTACCATTTACTCAAGAGATATTCATTAAACATCTCTTATGTGCTGAGATCTGTGCTGAGCGGTGTTTCCGGGGCCGAACAAAACTCACAATAATCCTTTTTTAAAACGAGCATAAAGTTCTTTCTTATAATTGACGTTGCAAGTGGAGACTGTCTTCAACCCCTAGTGTCTGCTTTAAATTGGGAAAGGTGGCAGGTGAACTGCAGGAACTGTAAATTCATAACGGTCTATTGAAAAGATAATAAGTAACTTAAGAGGGCTAAGATTACTGGGTTACACTTTCATATTGTCAGTTTAATAAAATCTATCTACATTTTAAAAAGAAGGGAGGAAGGGATTTAACAGACTGGTGTTTTTATTATCTCTCTCTTAGTACTCTTGTACTCTCTTGTACTCTTTAGTACAGTGTATTTATTGAAAGGTCATGGACTTCTGGTTCTGTGTTCTGTAAATAATCTTTGCAACAGAAATGTTTTCTATTTTTAAAAATCACTGATGATAAACATTGGATTCCTTTTCCATAAGAAACGTTTTTAAGTAAAGCACCATTTCAGGAATTTATTTTGTCCTTTTCTTTACTATTGACAGACAAATACAGTATTAACTTGGTAGTGCTGAAATTGGAAGGATTGTTAGTAATAATTTGTGGTTCCATATATGGACTTTACCTGTAGTTTTACAACTGATGAAACTGCTTATTAAAAAGAAGATGAAATTTTTAGTATTGCCTTTATTCCAAGGTTGCATTGCCTATTTTTATCTTATTTATATATGTTTAAAAACAATATTTGGCCTCTTCAGAAGTCTGAGTTAAGGTACTCCAAAGCCAATCTTGATCTTTACAAAATAATGTAGATTACCAATGATTTTTGCAGTTAGCTTTTGAATTTTGGTGGACCCTTTTGACTTGTCGATGCTTATAGTAGTTTCTACATTGTTGAAAATAATGTATACGTTCAAGTAGAAGTTTTAGATTTTAGACTTGCTGGCTATTAGCTCTTTGTGATTGTTGTTCCTAGGAATAGGAAGGGAAGGAATCCCTCAAATTTTAGTGGTAGAGAGTTGTGATAGTTTTTCTTCAAATGTGTATTTCTTGGAGGAAGAAATGTGTATTTCTTGACAATTTACCACTCTCAGTCTGGTGTTGATAAGAAATCTAATAGCGATGATAAAGAACAATGGAAGCAGGCTGTCATATGTTAAATAAAAAGTGCCTGGCATTTTTTTTTTTTTTTTTTGGATAAGCACATCATCAGAATTCTTGACAATGAACAGCATTGAGACATGTTCAAATAATTTTTCCAAGAAATCAGGATTCATAATGAATATTTTTTGTACTTCAGAAAACACTGTAAGTGTTTTTAAGGTATTATTCCTGTGTTGGAGTAGTTCATAATGTTTTGAGGCTGAGTAAATTCCAGGATTATCCTATTTTATGATTGTTGGAATATTTGAAATGTTGGTGTTTTCTTCATCGAGGTAGATGTGTCTGCTGGGGGGGGGTGGTTGATTTTTTTGTAAGACCCTTCAGAGTGATCTAGAAGGAATTTGTTTTCTCTCAGATGCAATTAATCAAGTGATTAAGAATGATGCTAACAAGGCATTTGCAGCTGTGCCCATGTTTGCCTGTGTAGATTGTGAGAGTTTATTAATTAGCATTTGTAGAAAACATTTTTGAATTTTAAAATTTTTATTTCAATGCTTATATAACAAATTTCTCACGTTTATTGTCTAGTATAGGTTGCTATTATGTTTTTAATTCCCAGTTGTCTTTTTTTTGTTTTTTTTTTTTTTTTTTTTGAGACAGAGTCTCACTCTGTTGCCCAGGCTAGAGTGAGTGCCCTGGCGTCAGCCTAGCTCACAGCAACCTCAAACTCCTGGGCTCGAGCGATCCTCCTGCCTCAGCCTCCCGAGTAGCTGGGACTACGGGCATGCACCACCATGCCCGGCTAATTTTTTCTATATATATTTTTAGCTGTCCATATAATTTCTTTCTATTTTTAGTAGAGATGGGGTCTCGCTCTTGCTCAGGCTGGTCTCGAACTCCTGAGCTCAAACGATCCGCCCACCTCGGCCTCCCAGAGTGCTAGGATTACAGGCGTGAGCCACCGCGCCCGGCCCCCAGTTGTCTTTTTAAAAATCATGAAAATCTTTAGGTTTCTCATCTGTTTTAGGATGAATCTGGGATTATTTTTCAGGTTTTATAAGATTTTTCACTCACAATGAAACATGCTTATTGGTTTTGATATATTGTAGTTTTTTTGTCTTTTTGTTTTTTTGTTTTTTAATTTTAGAGACAGGGTCTCACTCTGTCACCCATGCTGGAGTGCGGTGGCATGACTATCACTCACTGCAACCTCAGACACCTGGGCTCAAGCGATCCTCCTACCTCAGCCTCCCGAGTAGCTGGGGTAATAAGCTTGCACTGCCATGCCCGGGTAATTTTCAAAGTTTTGGTAGAGACGAGGTGTTGCTACGTTGCCGAGGCTGGTCTGGAACTCCTAGCCTCTACGTCCGAAACTGCTGGGATTACAGGTACTGGCCACCCCACCTGGCCTGTTTCAGTGTTGTTTTTTTTTTTTTTTTTATCTCCGTTTTTATGAAACAAATATTTTAACATTTTATTGAATGTTAAATGTTAGTAATGTGTCAGAATGGGGGGCATTGTAGGTTCCCTGTGTATTCTTGAGAGGAACTGAGTAAAACGTGCTTATCCTTAATGCTTGCTTGCTAGTTAGGTGATAGCATTTTTTCTGATTTTTTTCATGCTTCCTGGAAAAACTTGGAATTTAGCATATTAAATATTGACTTGCTGCCTCAGTTCAAAGCTTAAGTATGCTTGAATCTTTCTGTAATACTACTAAAGTATGAATGGACTAGAATTTCGTTGAGACTCGTCTGTGACTGCATCCAAATGTGGTTTCTGAATTGAAATGCCAAAAAGACTTGGTAATAAATTCTGTTTATCGTCTTTATCTTGACACTATAAAATACCCGCAAATGTATTTCAGTCAAAATTATAGTAACACGTACTCACTCCTTTTCCTAGAATGCATTAGATGAGTCCGGATTAAATAGAGGTGACTTTGAAAATGACTAAATGGTGAGCCCTGATATCTCTGTTTTGTTGCTTGCCCGCTTAGAAACTCATGCTAAGATTTCTTATGACATCTTCCGTGATCAAATTTTGTACTTGTACTCAAACCTAAAATGACTGTTGTTTTATTTGACGTAATAATTTGCTTTCACTTTTTGCTTAGTAAAGCAAAAATGAATTTCTGCTACATCTAGCATTGTGTATATTTTATACCTGACACGTAGTGGGAATTTATGGGTATCTGTGGAACTAGTATGGTCAGTGGATGGGACTTGGTAAGGCTAAGCAGAAAACAGTTTTCACTGTGCCTTCAGACCCTCTATAGATTCAGTCTCTACCTCTGGATGAGCTCTTAGTAAGATCAGATAACTTTTCCAGTAACGTCCAGGTAATAAAAACTCTTGGGGTCACTTGTCATTCGTAATCTTATTTTAGTCATTAGGAGGTGCAGTTCAGTATAATCAGTGTTGGGACGCTCACACAATTCTGAACTCTTCTTTGGTTCCCACTGTTTCAGACCTAGAAGCCTGCTTTGGAGGAAGATTCCTATTTGATTTCTCTTTTTACTTTGCCAGATTCTCTTCAGTATGACATCCTCGCCTGCTCAGGGTCCACCTCAGTGGGGGAAAGGGATCGAGGGGAAAGGTATGGTTTATTTTACCTCATCTGATTGCGATCTGGCATTTTTGCCTCCTGGGTTGAACACGTTGTTCAAAGCTGACACCCTAGGACTGCTGGAAATAGTTTTCTGGAGAATTCTATGTCTGGGACCCCCAGCTACAATTCCTGTGAAATAATTCTCTATCTTTAATTTCGCTTCCCAGCTTTCCTCATCTGCGGGCCCACTTTGCCCAGGGTGACGTTGTGCTTTAGTGTTTAAGGTGGTTCTATAACATTTTAACCAGAACTGCCCGTACTTTACTAAGGATGTTTCATTCGGCATAATTCCACTGGGGCCTCCGCATCCTCTATTTCCAACTTCTGTCAGATACAGTAGACCCTCCGTGTCTGTGGGTTCCACATGTGAGGATTCAACCAACTGTGGATCAAAAACGCTGAACCCTGTCTCTAAAAAAAAGACAAATTTAAAAACTACAGGACAACAGCTACTTAATGGCATTTACATATAAGTAATCTAGAGATGCTTTAAAGTCTATGGATATGTATAGGTTATATGCAGACACCTACCCATTTTATATCTGGTACTTGAGCATCTGGGGATTTTGGTATGGTGGGGTTCCATGAACCAAACCCCCGTGGGACAACTGTAACCCCCCCGTGACAGTACTTCTGTCCGTTTGAGAACCTGCACTCCATTGCTTCTGCCACCTCTGTACTGTCCCCCTTCCTGCACATCTTTACTTGAATAATTTCCCTGCCTTGAAGCCATGGTCCACTATTTTAATCTCTCCCTTTCATGCGCCCTCAGTTCCATGTAGGGCGCTCCTCCGTTGCACTCTCCTGGCCAGCCCTCCACCCCACACCGTTTACATGCAGTTCTCCGTCCGGTTCAGCCTGCACCTGGGCAGTTGACCGTGCTCCGAGAAAAACACAGCCATGCTGACCCGGGTCTCCCGTTCAGTGCCTGACCGCTGACCTCAGGAAGGCCCTTTGTGTTGCTGACAGTGGCGTAATCCCAGGACATTTCCCTGGTTGAATCACTTTAGCATTCCCCTAAAGGACTATTTTACACCTCTCTCCTCAAACCTCTACCCTTTTCTCCATTTTCATCTGATAACGTGTTTCCCCTGTGTGAAAAATGAAAGCGATCAGAAAGCGTTTCCATGTCCCTCAGGCCTCTGCCCATGCTCGTTGCATTTCCTGCTGTTCTTCACCCCGGTCTGCACGGCTGCCCTGGCGTTCTCTGCCTTCCTCCCGTCAAGGACACTGCCTGGCTTCCGTGTCCATCCCCTCGTGCATGCCAACGAGATGCGTCACTGTCCTGTTTTTACCGGATCATTCCTGTCAGCATATAGATATATATGCAGCATATAGATACTGAAATCTCCCATCTTTAAAAAACCTTGTTCCACACTGCATCTTTCTTTCGTTACTACTCTCCAGAAAAGTTGACATTTGTGGTCTTCAGTACTCCCTCTCTCTGTTGGATCCACTACAGTGAGGTGTTTTTTTATTTTATTTTATTTTATTTTTTTCTCTTCCATTCTACTATAGCAGCTCTTTTTTGAGGTTACTAGTGACCTCTTTGGTGAATTCCAATATCAGTGAAGATAGCAGCAGTCACAGCATTTGATGTGGTTGATAATGTTCTATTCTTTGAAACCTTCTTCCCTTTGCTTCTGGGATATTACTGTTTATTTTCAGTTTCTTTTGCTCGTTCCTTTTCATCACTCCAACTTCTAAAAAACGAGGCAGTGTTCCAGGGATATATGTTTAGACGTCTTCTGTATTTCTATTTAGTCCCTTGTGATCTCATCTCATCTAGCTAGAATTATATATTTCTAACTAAAAATTTTATCTTTGGTCTGAATTTCTTTCCTCATCTCCAGACTTGTATGTTCATCTGCGTACTCAACATTTTCAGCTAGATGTCTAATTTAACTAGACATCTAGATCCGAAATTTAACATGTCACAACTGAACAACTCATCGCCTCCTTCTTCTCTCCCACCCATTCCAATAATTGTTTCCATTCCAGTCTTCCTCATCTTTTAAATGTCCACTCCCTCTTTCAGTTTCTCTGGCCCCAAACCACATAGACGTCTTGACTCCTTTCCTTCTGATACTCCCCCATCTAATTCAAATAATTATCACGAAAGTACATTCTTTATCTACTTTAAAGGCTGCCTTAACTATACATGGAACCACAATTTGCTGCCACCGCTGTAGGCAACCGTAACCTCTTGCTTGTGTTATTTTCATAGTCACTCGTCTCCCCGCTGCTTCTGTACTTTTCTATTCTCAACGCAGCAACCAGGTGATCCTTTTAACGTGAAAGTCTGATTATTTCACTCCTGTGTTCAAACCGTTCCGTGGCTTTCTGAAAGTGAAAGCCAGAATATTTACTGTGCCTATAAGAGCCTCCGTTGATCTGTACCTCCTGCCTCTCTGGTTTTGTGTCCTACACAATCAGGTTTCTCCTTGGCTTCCTCTACTCTGGCCCCCAGGCATCCTCCAGGTTTCTTGAACCTGCCAAGCACAGTCTTGCTTTCGTGCCCTCAGGGATAGAGGATTGTTTTATATATTCACTGCAGAGTCCCCAGGACGGTGGCTGGCTCACGATGGGCACTCAGAGTTCCTGAACGAATGGCTGCTTGTCTTGTTACTCCTGATTCTGGTTACAGCCCTATGTGCATGTTTCTACAACAAAAGTATTTGAACTTCCCCTAAACGGTATAGTCCTATAAGAATGAAGTAGAAACAGCTTTAGATACAAGAATATAAAGTAAGTTTCCAGTCAACTTTTGTGTATGGGAAGTGAAAATACACAGTGAAATGGTAAGGGACAGAGGAGGTAGGAAAGGAATGAAGAGAGCTAAGGCAAATGAAATAAAGAAGAGGAAAACCTGGTTTGGAAATAGGGTGACAACATGTAAAAAATTTATTTTGGGCTTGCCCCATATTTCTTTCCAGTTACATTTCTTGAGTTCTGAGTGTTGGTGAATTTCATGGACTTGACACTTCAAGTTGGACTATATTATACCCTTCTTTTTATCAGTTATGTAGGCTCAGGTGAGATCAGGAGCCAAAACTTCATTGTTCTCCTGTGTTTTGCTCAACTCTTTTTGTTAGAGAAGAGGAGAAATTACTGAGAAAGCCTAATGGTATTCTTAGCAGTTTTTATTTTTGTTTGTAGAAACCTCCAATAGAAGTCTCATAGTTTTGGGGAGGGATTTTCAGTGTACAAAAATGTATTGGTATGCCTGTCCTCTTGGTACCGTGCCGCCTATTTCGTCCCCCCTTAAAAAAGGAGAGGAATATAAGTACATTTATTGTTTTGCACGGAAAACTTGCAGCTAGCTAAGATAATCAGAAGTTTTTTGAGTAGTATTAAATGCATATGCTTATTTGTGCTGTTAAAGGAAAAAAAAAGAAAAATGCTTGTACAGACTTAAAGGCATAGTCTAAAAATGGAGTTTAACTGTGTATTAGAATAAAACTTAAATTTATTTAATAAAACATGTTGGCATAAGGTAGCCACTTGTACTCTTTGGGAAAACTTTAACCCTTTCATTTTTAGACTCTCACTTTTTATGAAGTAATGAAGCAAATGGTAACTTGTGTGAAAAAGATGGTGAGGTGTCCCGTAGGGAATGAGGCAGAAAGTTGGCAGTGCTACCTGCTACCTTGGTATGATCAGTAGTCAAGAGGCACTGATGATGTTACTCACTTGTGTCGATAATAATTCAATTTGTAATGTTTTTTTTCCTTATGTTTTTATGTATTACTACAGCTAAAGAAGTAAACAGGTCATGGCACGTTTAACAAAAAGATGACAGGCGGATACAAAAGCTATCCAGCATCTTTGGGCAGCCATTGAGATTATATGCAACCAGAAGCAAATTGCCAACATTGACCGTATTACAAAGTAAGTAAATTTAAACAAACAAACAAACAAAAAAATCCCTATAAAATTTCATGTGAGACTTTGGGGGGAAAGTTCAAAAATACTTTTTTATGCTAATCAACATATATTACAAAGGACTGAAGTCACTTTCCTTGCAGGAGTATGTAGTTGTTAGAAAAGCAAATACAGAAATATACACAAGCAACTTGTGTTTATAAAATAAATATTAAATAAGTAAAATATCAGTATGTACTATTTAAAATAGTTTTGCAGTTATCAGAATTTTTAACTCTTGGTAACTTTATTTAGGTCTTTTATTAAAATGGCTTTTAATCATTTGCTTTTATGTAGTGAAGCTGTCTAAAAACAGTATACTGTTCATTACTCATTGTAATACAGGACAAGCATGGTATGTGCAGTAAGTAAATAACATCTTGCCTGTGTGCTCATGCTTGTAATCCTAGCACTTTAGGAGGTTGAGGCAGGAGGATATCACCTTAGCCCAGGAGTTGGAGACTGCAGTGAGCTATGATGATGGCATTGTACTCTAAGTGGGGCCACAGAGCCCCTCAAAGACCCTCTTAACAAAACAAAGCAAAATTGCATTAGGTCATAGCCCACTGACAGAATTTTTAACAATTTCATTCTATATTTTAGAAATTATTAAACAAACCACTCAGTTTTTAAAAAGAAAGTTCCTCCCTATCCTGGTTGTTAATGCTATTTATATTGGTAGACAAAGATTCAGGATTCAAAATAAAATCAAACTAATTTATGACTCTTCTATTTACTTGTTATATACTAATTATAAGGATGTCTTAAAATAAGAACTTGGTTTTATTTTGTTTCTCTGGGTATTTTTAAAGGAATAAAGCCAAATTTATCCTAGCACTCTGGGAGGCCGAGGCGGGCAGATCGTTTGAGCTCAGGAGTTTGAGACCAGCCCGAGCAAGAGCGAGACCCGTCTCTACTAAAAATAGAAAGAAATTATATGGACACCTAAAAATATATATAGAAAAAATTAGCCGGGCATGGTGGCACGTGCCTGTAGTCCCAGCTAATCGGGAGGCTGAGGCAGGGGGATTGCTTGAGTCCAGGAGTTTGAGGTTGCTGTGAGCTAGGCTGACGCCACGGCACTCTAGCCTGGGCAACAGATTGTGAGACTCTGTTTCAAAAAAAAAAAAAAAAAAAAAAAAGCCAAATTTATCTTTTTAAATTTTTGGAGATTGGTGTTGTTGTTGTTGTTGTTGTGAATTTAGATAAAATTTCTTTATACCTATATCTCCATATTCTTTAAATGCTATTTGTAAAAATGGAAAACAGATAATTTACAAAAGCTAACTTAAACCCTTTTTTTTGGCCTTTGTTAATAAGTAACAAAATTACATTTCATATATTTTTTTCCCTTCTCTGTATTCTGGTGAAGAAGATCGTAAAATTCCTTGCAAGAGAAGGAACAGAAGATAGAGAAAGGGTTCAGGCTCTGTGTGGCTCTGACTCTACACTCACCCTCAGAATACTTTAAAGCTGACCATGCACAACTCTTAGCTCCTGTAGGTTAGTGGAAGGAACAAAATAATACTGTATGAAAAATAAGAATAAAATAAATAGTACATTGTTTTTTTGTTTGTTTGTTTGTTTGTTTGTTTTTTGAGTCAGAGTCTCGCTCTGTTGCCCGGGCTAGAGTGAGTGCCGTGGCATCAGCCTAGCTCACAGCAACCTCAAACTCCTGGGCTTAAGCGATCCTACTGCCTCAGCCTCCCGAGTAGCTGGGACTACAGGCATGCGCCACCATGCCCGGCTAATTTTTTCTATATATGTTTTTAGTTGTCCATATAATTTCTTTCTATTTTTAGTAGAGACAGGGTCTCGCTCTTGCTCAGGCTGGGTACATTGTTTTAATTATTATATTTTTAATTAAAGCAAATAATTTGAGGTGTGGTAGCTAAATACAAATTACAGAGAGGTGATGTTGATAATACAAACATTTAAAAAATCTCAAAGACTTAAAAGTAGTATTTTCTTATGGTTGAGACTTTTAACAAAACAGTTTTTGTATATCAAAATTGCTCACAGAAGGCTGCTGAAATGCAATACTGTTCTTTGGATTCGTTTTTAAAAATTAAAATCATGTAAGCTTGACTGAACCATTTCAGTTTTTCAGACTATTCCTTTTTCTCATGTGTGGCATCTTTCTAGATCTCATGTGTAGCATCCTTCTAGAAGCTCTAGGGATGTTCCCTAGGAAGCTGTCAGACTCTCCTAGTGAATGTTGCTGTTAGGCTGTGACCACCTGCCGTGTGGGAGTCAGAGAATTAACCCCACAGTGCCGGGTGCAGAGGTCTGTTGGATTATCACAGCACCTGTGTGTGCACAAGTTAAACTGTGGCAAAAGATGCAAAGGTTGTTAAACAGGCTTGCACACGCCTTCTCCTTTTGTATCGCGGCTTGTCGGTAAGTGTTCCTTTCTCTCCTTGCTTCATCAGTATAGCCTTAAATGATGCCAAGGGTTATCTTCCTTCATGTTGTGAGGTCCATAGTTCCTAAATTAAATATCAATAAATTTATTTTACCTAGTAAATAGTCTTAGTTTTATTAGTGTCATATAAAGATGGATGAAAAGAAAGGAAGAAAACCCGAGTTTAAGTGCTCAGGAGGGGTTCCTTGTGTGTCCTCTGCCTCATCCCCTCTGAGAGCTGTGCGGCATTTCCTCTCATCACAGTGGCTCACGTCCGAGCGTTCTGTGCTTCTTTCCCAACATCAGTCACAGTCGTGACTATCTCCCTGCTGGACAGTTGGCACCAGGGGGGACTGTGCAGAGAACTGCCTGACCCAGTGCCTTTGCTTCTTGGTTAACGTCAACTTTCTTGCCTGCTGCGTTTGCCTGAGGTCAGTTAGGAAGTGGCAAGGGATGAGGACAGGAAGTCCAATCTTTTGCTGTAAAGCCTGATATTCCTATTCTGTACTTTCAAGCCTTGGATTCATTTTAAGTCAAGTTGTTCTGCTTATTTACAGTTAAGTCTGAACATAGAGGTGTCTTTTAAACTTTAGAAATGGCTGAAGTTACAGAACGCTGCAGAAGAATTGTGGTTAGGATTGCATATGTTGTCATTAAGTTTCACTCTTTATTTTGACTGGTGACTCCATTATAAAAAAAATTGAATGCTACATAGTTTGAGTCGTGCATTCAAAGTTATGGGGTTTGGTGTGACTGCCTCTTAGGCAGTCCTGCATCCTGCATCCTAAACATTATCGTTTACTTTGGTATAATGGCTTCGTTCTGCTTGTTTCTGTTCTTTTGATCCGTGGATTTCTCATCCATCTTTTTTTTTGTGACTTTCATTTGGGATTTATTGAGTGGGAAAACTGGGTCATTTGGTTTCTCGCAGTCTGGCTTTCGAGGATCGCAGCCCTGTGGTCCAGTTTGACCTGCTGCTCAGTCCTCTGTCTTTCATGGAAACTGAAGGTTGGTCCAGGGGCTGTGGGTGGGCCGAGGCTGCTGGACAGGCTATGGAGAGTTGTGTTTTCAGGAGGCACATGTGTCAGTTGTCTCGTTTTGTGATATATGTAGCTATTGATGCTAGATCCAGTAATTCATTAAGAATTGCAAAATGATGGTAATCTAATTTTATCTTTCCTTTGCTAACTAGAATGCCTCTGTAAGGACATAGGCTTCCCATTATCTGCTATTTGGTTATGCTGTGGTATGATTCACATGGGAAAAGTAGGAGAAGTGTTTAGTTCCTTCTCTTTATGTATTTATCAGTTTTCAAAATAGCATCCTCCAGTGGTAACCAGCTAGGTTTTTTCTTTTAGTTGTCATTTGCAATCCATGGACTTAAATACAGTTGAGATACTTGAGTCTGTTTTTGACAAAACCCTTACTGATGCTGAGGTTTTCCCATCTTTGACCAGCGGGAGCCTCTGTGTTGGCTCCCGAAGTTCGTTGCTGCTTTCTTGAGTGACAAGGTTTAAGGCCCATTTTTTTTTTTTTTTTTTTTTTTTTTTTTTGAGACAGAGTCTCACTCTGTTGCCCAGGCTAGAGTGAGTGCCGTGGCGTCAGCCTAGCTCACAGCAACCTCAAACTCCTGGGCTCAAAGGATCCTCCTGTCTCAGCCTCCCGAGTAGCTGGGACTACAGACATGTGCCACCATGTCCGGCTAATTTTTTCTATATATATATATTTTTTAGCTGTCCATATAATTTCTTTCTATTTTTAGTAGAGATGGGGTCTCGCTCTTGCTCAGGCTGGTCTCGAACTCCTGAGCTCAAACGATCCGCCCACCTCGGCCTCCCAGAGTGCTAGGATTACAGGCGTGAGCCACCGTGCCTGGCCTAAGGCCCATTTTGTACACATCCTAAACCGCTAGTTTCTTCCAGGGGCTCCGGTTTCTTTTAGTTTGAAATTGTATTTCAACAGTACTTTCTGGCCACTCCGTGTTGCTACTGTGTTGTCTCTGTAGGCCTTGGAATGGACAGAGTTAGGAAATCAATAGACAAAAGATAAAAACACCTCATTAATTCATACTGATATTTTCCATTCAAATTTATGGCTACTGGGTTTTATGTATCTCTTCTATCTAAAATCTTACCTCTCCTCTGACATGGTGAGAATCGTGGATATCATGAACAATAAAGTTTTAGAATATCATATAATTAGTCACTATTTTATGCAACATTATATACACAGCTATCTGAGAATAAGAAACTTAAAATTATAGATATGATTATATTACTATTATATATATTTAGTTTTTATTATTTGAGGCCTGTCTTAGTGTGTTTAGTCTTCTTTTCCTGTCTTCTGTGTTTGTAATTTTCAATTGAATTCTTTTCATCTTTTTTCTTTTTGATTTTTAATTTTTTCATTCTTTGCAACTTCTGTTTATCTGATATTATCTGCTGTATAATCACTCTTGTGTAGCTTCTAATTTGGACTTCACTTCTGAAGTGATTTCTTTTCCATTTACTTCAAATGTTTAACTCATTCCTGAGTTTTCCTAATTCTGATTTACAGCTTTCCTATTATATCATTTTCTTAATGTCTTTTCTCATTTCTTGAAACAGTGGATCCTGGTTTTCTTCTGTTTTGCAGGCATATCTTTCTGACACGTTTTCATCATAAGGGTGTCACTCTGTCCTGTGAGCCGCAGTCCTTCCTGTTGTCATTCTGGTGTGAAAATCTGTTTTCCGAAACTTGTAGCAGGGAGAAGTGGGTCTGTATCCTTTTACTAGATTCATGGCTCTAATGCTCTTCTTATGCCGGTTTTATGAAGTGCTAAAAATATGGCCTCATATTTCTTGAGATTTCCTAGGTTTTTCTCTATCTTTCCCCCATTTTTCCTTGAACCACCCTTTCTTATACTAAAGGTCTTTTTAACTGACTCCAGTAGTATTTGATACTTTAATTCCTCACACTTCTCTATGATATGTGGCTTTGTCGTGGAAGGGAGCTTTGCCTAATTTTGAATGTTCAGAGGGCTGTCGTGCTCCAGCTCCTCAGGACTTTACCGTGGATCCGTGTGTTACTGTGAATCAGCTCACATGAGGAGGGTGTCTCACCCTGCCCATTGCAGCTGCGAGTTTGGTCCTCCTGTGTTCAGCTCCCCTAGATTCCCCGCCCTGTCCCTCCTTGTCCTCCATAGCTGTCAGTACCGATTGCAACTGTAGCTCTTGCAGATTTGTCCTGACTGCTCAAATTTTGGGATTCACAGGACTCCTTATCGCTTTTTTTTTTTTTTTTTGGTACTGTATATGTTGTCCCAGGGCCTTTTGCTTTGTTTTGTTTGCTACTCTTCCAGTAACTCTGTCTAGGAGGTTTGGGGGCGAGTTTAAAACTGTTACCTCCACCATCTTCCCAGCTGACAAAAATCTTGCGATTTTTCTTTAAAAAAAAAAAAAAGTTGTTTAGCACTCTGGGAGGCTGAGGCGGGTGGATCACTCGAGGTCAGGAGTTCGAGACCAGCCTGAGCAAGAGCGAGACCCTGTCTCTACCAAAAATAGAAAGAAACGATCTGGCCAACTAAAAATATGTATAGAAAAAAAATTAGCCGGGCATGGTGGCGCATGCCTGTAGTCCCAGCTACTGGGGAGGCTGAGGCAGTAGGATTGCTTAAGCCCAGGAGTTTGAGGTTGCTGTGAGCTAGGCTGATGCCATGGCACTCACTCTAGCCCAGGCAACAGAGCAAGACTCTGTCTCCAAAAAAAAAAAAAAAAAAGTTATTGCTAAAGGCACTGGATATTTTCTGAAGTTCAAAAGCAGAGCTAAAAGCAATAAAATAAAAAAAAAATCCCTTTTAGCAGAAACAAACCCAAGGCATGTTTGTATATAACACTGGACATGACAGAATCCACAGCAATATCACCATCAAATACAAGATCCTTAATGTAGTAAGACTGACGTTGCAATTTTAAAAGGAAATTCCACGAGTAGAATTTGTGGCCTTTTAAAGCAGTTAAGCCTCAGATCCTCATAATTGATTGAACTCTTAGCAACTAGTAATAATCTTCTTATCTCAATAACAAAATAGGAGAATGTATCTGTGTTCATTCTAGATGTTTACTCCACCTAAGTGTGATGATATCCAACATTCAGAGTTCATAGCTGTACCTGTCCATGACACCTCCCCAGGAAAGAGTGTTCTGAATCCTTTTTACCATTTTCTTTTAATTTTCCTTTTTTAAAAGAACTGCTAGTGTATCCAAGAAAATAGGAACGGTGCTGTAAGTTACAGAATCACTGCTGAGATTTATTCAATAATTCAAATCTTTAAAAAAAAATACCTAAGGGAAACTTCTTTCACAAGTTTTATTATTTTGCTATGGAAAGCATTTTTACTGAAAAGATCAATCTGAGCTCCAAATACATATCTGGGATAAAGTCTGATGTTTTGATTAATGGTGAAGCTGTCCCTCTGATTTAAAGCTCATGTTTATAAATTAATGATAACATAAATTCTATAGATGACTTCATTTGGGAACTAAATAAGCACGAATTTTGGCCTCAGTAAAAACATTTTACATTTCTAGAAATGGAAGGATGTCTTCTAATGTTTAATCATCATAAAATTGAAACAGTTGAGTCATTTTATCATTAAAAAAGGAAATACGGTAGTCAGTTGAGGGTTGTATGAAGATACGCATAGGTAATAGTAGTCCTCTTTTCAGTTTAAATTTCTGTACACTATAGTTGTCACATGAATTCATCACTTTTATGTAATTTGGATAGGTGTCATTAAAGCTTTGAAATACTCAGTTACTTAACATTTCTATTAAATATTTATAAAATATTTTTATGCTTAAGATGATGTTAGCCCTTGTTTTACAGATTTCCAGTCAAGATATAAAGGGTGAAGAATCCTATAACAAAAAATCAGTAACAAGTGATATTTAATCCTTCAATCATGCAGATTCCTACTAGGGTTCATAACTCATTGTCATGTTATTTCCCTAAATACCATGTATAGTTTAATGTCCAATAATATCAAGTTACATATATCACTTCCTTTTCTTCTTTAATCCAAACAAATTATGCACATTTAATTTGGGTAATTATAACATGACATTAGAAGTTTATAAATATTTTAAGTAATAGTTAAAGACATGCTTTTGAAACAGATATGGATTTTTTACTAGTCTCTACTGGCACTATTACCTAGGCAGTGTGATTGGGGAGGTTAACTTATTTTTTATTGACTACTGGGAAAAAGCAATCAAAATAGTCAACCTGTATGTTTCCTTTCTGTCTTGAGTAACTTTGACATTCTGTTTCTGGAGGTGATCACATTGTGACTAGCATGATTAGACTAACAGTGGATTGGTAGACTAGTCCCATTCAAGTTAATGTTTCAGAATAAGGCATCAATTAATTACGTGTACTGCTTACTTTAGGGTCAAACCCCAGTTAGAAAAATGTGACCTCTGACCTCTTGTGACATGTTTGGCATTGAAATTTCTGAGTTCTCCTGGAGAACTCCTGTAAGTCCTCTTCGTGTGTATGTTGACTTTGAAGTTGCAACTAGGTACATATTATTTCTTTTTTTATGTATTATAATTTAACTCGTTGAAGCCCAATTTCCAGGAACTTTATTTAAGTTAAAGTTTGCTATGTCTCTCTGTCTTAGAATTATTAGAGAGGAGGAGAATGGCCATTCCTAAGTTACTTCTTTGTAAATAAGTTAGTTTGAAAAACTACCAGTTATGATGCTGCTTATGTAATTCCAAGGATTCTTCATGAAATTACTCATTATATTCTCCTTTCAATCTGCAGGGAGTTAGCTACACTCTCCCGCAAAGAGGTTTTTTTTCCTCTTTGTTCCCATCAGGTCTCTCAGGCAGGGGTCATCGCAAAGGATGAAAAATATAGTAGGAAACAGAAATAAAAGATAAAGTAATGGCAATAATAATACACAGAGCCAAAGATATAGTTTATAAAGTAAAGGTTTATGAAAATAAATAAAAGAGTGTATCTGGATGGATATATTTTTACCCACATCAAATATATCCCCGACTGAAACTCCACGCAGGTATTTTATAGGGTACATACAGGCAGAGAGGGTCAGACTAGGAAGGCCTTGAGAATGCTAGCATTGACATTTTAATCTATAGGTAGAGGGGAATAGTGAGTGCTTTTTGAATAGGGAAATGGTAAAAAGTAGAACATACTGATTTTTTTCCCTCCCAGGCTAGACTGAATGGTCCCCTCAAATGTCTCTTGAGTCTATCTGCTCTTCCCTCTTCTGGGCTGGGTTTTCACTCTTGTGATTTCCTGCCTGTTCCTCCAGCCCCTGTTTTTCCACAATGTCATCTTCTCAGATAGCTCTACCATCGCAGGCCTTTCTCTCTTGCCCTCGAAGCCCCCATTCCTGTTGAAAGGTGTCGCTGTCTCGGCCTGTGTCTTCCACATCACCTCTGCCACCCCCCACTCTGCTACGCTCCAGAAATCGGAGATACGCTTGGCAGGTCCTCAGGTCTGTGTCTCCCACATGCCACCTGAGATGACCTTCCCAGACTCCTCTTTCAAGTGTCATCTCCTGAGAAGTCTTTCCTGACACCGTTAAGTCAACTTAATTTTACCAGTTATTTTTCTAAAGTTTAGGTCTGATTGTGTTCTTAATTCCTCTTTTGATTTCCCTATTGTGCATAAAGTCCAAATAATGGAGCAGGGCATTTGTATAAAGCTCTTCACAATTAGATCATGATATTTCTTTCTTCTTTTTACAGCTAGCCTTTCCCCTCTCAGTGTTCCATCTGATGAGACAAGTGTCAATGGCCTGAGCACTCTATGGCTTTTTTTTTTTTTTTTTAAAGAGATGGCATATCACTAGGTTGCCCAGCCTGGACTCAAACTCTTGGATTCAAATGATCCTCCCACCTCATCCTCCTGAGTAGCTGGGATTATAAGCGTGTGCCATCATGCCCAGCTTAGATTTTTAATTTTGTATTTTTCCTTCATTAATGGACAAAATCATACCCAAGCTTTCAAGATTTAACTCAAATATAATCTCCTTTGAGATTTTGATACATTCCTCATTGTAGCCAATCCTGTTCCTCTTTCTCTTTGTTCCCCTAGTAATAGATATAAAATTTGATTTTATTAGTTATTGAAGCCTCCTATGATCTTTGAAATATATTTCCATTTCTTTTATTGACTGTGAGAACCTTAAGAGTAGAGAATATGTCTTTTCTATTTTTGTATAGTAATGTGAAACAGTGATTGGGACATTAATAATAATATTCAGTTTCATTAACTGCAGAAGTGGTTTCAAGGAGGATTATAATTGGTAACATTAAATGAGCCATTATTTTCTGACAAGCACTGTGCTTTATATAAGTAAGTTATTTAATTTTCACAGGAACACTGGCATGTTGTCGTTACCCCCACACTGCTCAGAAGATGCTGTAGTGAGAAAGGGAAGTAGATTGCCCAAAGTCATCCAGGTTGTTGGTGGCAAGGCTAAAATTTGAATATAGGTCTATCTGATGTTGGAGTTCAAGCTACTAACCATTTAAAATTTTTTCTTCTGGTATTTAATAGGTTTATATTTATATCTTTGCAAACTTTGAAGTTTTCAAAACATGATCATCTCCATGGTACTTACATATTATCTCATTTCATCCTCACAACTGTGAGTTAGAGTTAGCCCCACTTTATAGGCGAAGAATGCGGCTCTCAGAGTAAATTATTTGTCCCAGGTTAACGGTTAGCATTAAGAAGAACCCAGTGCTTCAGAATATATTCTAGAATTTTAAAATTAACTCCACTGATGGAGGATCTATAAAGATGCTGGTTAGGATTTGAAGTTTAACACTTTTTGGTCAATGCAATTTTAAAGTAAAATATTTGTTTGCCATGAAATATTCCATTTCTAAAAGTAACGTAACCATATTATAGGATACTCGGAAAATGGAAAAACAGAAAAATAACCACCTATAATTTCTCTACCCAAATTCATGTAAGGTACTCACTTTGATTTGCTTCTTTCTAGTCATTTTCTGTATAGGTGTGTGTTGTCTCAGCATGGCCGAGTCTTCTTCCATGTTGTTGCATGGCCACCGCAACATGTGATGGTGGCACGGGGCTCCCCCTGGTGAGACGGCACCTTCACATGCCTGGGAGGGAGGAGAAGCGAGGTGAATGAACACTTGTTACGAGCTTTACATTATCTCATTTACCCTCAAATCAGCCACATGACATTGGCTTTAACAATTCCACTCTACAGATGCGCAGATGGAGATGCGGGTGGGGTGAGAGCTTGTCCCGCCTGCAGCAGCGCGGGGAGCAGCCGCTGTGCACACAGGACCCGTGAGACTCCGGAGGCCTCGCCTCCCCTGGGCTCTCACGTTGCCGCCGCGTCTTCTATTAAGTTCTTGTAACAAAGCTCCGTGCTCCAGCTGCACAAATAAATAAACAGTGGGGTGAAAGCTTAGGGGGTGACCTATACCACGTAGCAGGAATTACTTTCGTAGGACTAAGGGCAAGGGACTGGGCACTTTCCGTGCATGACCTCGTCTGGCTCTGTCTACAACCCTAAGGGGAGTGTCCTCTGCCTTTTTCTTCGCCATGCCGTCACCGTCGCATGCTAGGATAACCTGGGTGTTTTCGCCATGCTCCGTGTCTCCTCGCATCATACCCTTTCCCCGTGCTTTGGATTATTTCCCTACCGCGGACACTCAGGTGAGTGTCTCCAGCTTCCCTACGGCACAGATGACTGTGCATTGCCCCAGCTCTTCACGGCCACTCACTGGGATGTACGTCCAGAAAGAATTCCTCCTTGGTGATACCGTATGCATATGGGTAATTAATTTGACTAAGCTCTTATGAAAGATGCCTCAGTCTACAAGTTCGGTAACGCTGTGCACATTGGGTTTTGTTTTCCTGTACGTCTGCATATACTTGATGTTCACTTGCCCAAATTTTGTCATTCAGAGGGATGTTTTAATTTGCATTTCTGTATTTGGTTTAGGCAGCTCGTGGTGTTCTTATATGGTTCTGGGGTTCCTTTGCTGCCGGTGCCTGTTACTGCCTTCTGCCCATTTCCACTGGGATTGTTGTCTTTTCCTGTTGACTTGCAGAAGCTCTTGTTACACTGGACATTAGTTCCTTTACAGGTTTTATGCTTTGTAAATATCTTTTCTCTTTCTGTCATCTGTTTATTAATTTTTTCCATAGTTTTCTTTATGAACAGAAAATTCTAATTTGGATGTGATCAAATTCAGTCTAGTTTGCCTACTGTTTTATGGTTTTGAAATTTTATTTAAGAAGTCCTTAAGGCAACAATATTCCCTACATTTTCCTTTACTAACTTTATGGTTTTACGTTTTATAGTTAGGTCTTTAAACCATCTGTAGTTATCTTTTTATGTGTTAGGTAAGGATCTACCTTACCTTATTGTTTGTTGTGACTCTATCTTCTTCTTTAGACTTTAAACTTAAAGGTCTTAAAAACTCTTGTGGGAGGTACTTTAGGGGCCCCTGTAGCAGACCATGTGGTTGAATTGCTTGTTGGCGGTGCCATAGCGTTCTTTGCCCTCTGCCGTGAAACCTGTTCCCACCACTGTGATCTCTGTGAGGTCTGGGTCTCTATTGCATGTGGTTGGCATGTGGCACTCACCCAGCAGTATTTGTTAAATGCTGGGTGAACGTGAGCTCTTTTCCTGCAGCCAGTTTGTCCTTCTGAGAGAAAGTTTGAAAATGCTAATAGACTGAGACTAATGCTAATATTGCTCTACTATTAACTGGCTGTGTTTTCTGGAGGAAGTCGTTTTTCTTACTTCCTCTGTAAATCGGTGCCTCTGTGTCAGCACCGTCTCTGTCAAGATACAGGAAGTTCCCTGTGCTCCTGTGTGCTCAGCCCACCCTGCCCTGCCGCCCCACTCCGTAACCGGTTTGCTTTCTGTCACAGTGATGAGCTTTGCCTGCTTTGGAATTTTATATAAGTGGAATCATACAGTGTATTATTTTCCACGATTGGCTGTTTTGGTTAGCATGTTTTGAGATTCATCTGCTTACAGATGTTGGTGGTTCATTCTTTTTCATTGCTGAGTAGTAGGCCACTGTGTGCATATATACCATGATTTTTTAAATCCATTTATCTGCTGGAGGGACTTTTGGGTGTTATCATGACATAAGATAGAGTGTGGTTATCATGACATAAGATAGAGTGTGCTTTTATGTACAGGTGTAGGTGTGTATCTGGATAAATACCTAAGAGTGGAATTGCTAGGCCATATGATAAATGTATGTTTAACTTTATTAGAAACAACACAACTGTTATCCAAAGTGAAGAGTTTACATTTCCACCAGCAGTATATGAGAATTCCAAGTTCTCCGAACCTGGTATTGTCGGTCTTGTAAAATTTGTGTCATTCCAGTGGGTTTGTTAGTGGCATCTCACGAAATTTAAGTTTGCATTTTCCTGAAGTTAGCATCTTTTAATGTGCCTATCGATCAATGATATCTTCTTTCACAAAGTGTCCGTTCAGTTCCTTTGCCCATTTCTTACTGAATTGGTTTATTTCAGTATTACTGAAGTGTCACAGAGTTCTTTATATATCCTGGATACGAGTTCACTGACAGATCTATATAGCTATGGTTCTAGAAGGAGATAATAGAGGAAATGAGGAAGAATCACTATTTATAGAGATACTGGGTAAAAGATACTAGTACTCAATCCAGCAAGCCCAGTGAAGAACAAATCAAAAAAGGTATCCACATTTAGCCATATTATAGTGAGAACTGCAGAATTTACTAGAGGGAAAGAGAAAACCTTAAATACAGTCAATAGATTTTTGAAAAGACATCATTTATAAAGGTGTGGTAGACTCACGACTGACTTCTTAACTGCAGCACCGGAATTCAAATGACTGGAACAATAGCTTCAATATGTCTTGAGAGATAATAACTCTCAGCCTGGAATTACTTACCTTTCAAGGAAGAAATTGAAATAAAGGCTTTTTTAGACAAAGTCTGAGACAAAAGAAATTCTTAATGGTTTACATTAGGAAGAAAAAAAAGATCCCAAATGAAAGTTCTGAAATGTAAGAATGAATAAGGAGCAAAGTTTATAAGTGTGGTTAAAATTAAAGCATGAACTATAAAATATAAAAATAACGTTCAATTTGTGAAAAATAATCAGGCCAGAGCAACTGTAACACCAGCAGCAGAATATAGAAACATTACAAAGGATCATTAGCAGCAGAACGGATAGTCATATGTTTATATAACAGGCTATTGCACTACAATAAAAATAAACTGTCGCCTCACATATCAGTCTGGATTAATTGCAAAAATGTAATATCAAAGAAAGGAATCAAATTACAAAAGAATACTTGCAGAATGATTCCATTTCTGTAAAGTTCAAAACTCGGCAGCACAGAGCAACGTGCTTTTGGGGATGCACATACACAGGACTGAACGGTATGAAGACAAAAACGGGGAAACGGTTAACACAGAGTTAGGGACACTGGTGGTGGTGGCAGGAGCCGGCAGGAGGGGCCTATCCAAGGAGCTTCTGCTCTCTCTGAGCAGAGGTGGTGGTTTCTCTGGTGTTTCTTTAATTCTTCAAACTGCACATATTTTAAAATACTTCCTTGTATGAGTAATTTCTAAATGAAAAATTTTAAAGAAGGAGTAAGTGGATGGCACTGAAACCTGTTGGGGAACGTGGATGATAAACCGGGGTCAGGAGGTGGGATAGATATGTAATGAAAAAATGGATTATCCTCCCTGGTCGGATCACTGTTGTGTTGACAACAGAACTTTCCTTCTGTTCCCAGACGTGCATGTCTCTGTCACTTTCAGGCATTGACAGTCCATTCCACTACGTTTTAGGGAACCGGTTCATTCAGTAGTAATCATCATCCTTTAAGTCAACTGTTTCTTTTTAGCTATTTCTCTTTTCTTCCACTGGAAGACTTTTCTATGCCAGATTATCAAACTGAAAATGATATCCTAATTACATGGAAACTACATTATTTGAATGCTGTGTGTTTCTGAACACTTAGTACTATAGAAAGAAGTGTATTTGGCTGAGTGTTGTTGTGAATAGAATTCTATCAAGTGTTATCAAGAGGAATTTCATACAGAATTGAAAAAGAAGGCCTAGTATTTACCGTTAATTATTTTTCTCTGACAAATGGACAAAGCATATAATTTTATTGTGACCTTTTTTTTTTTAGTTTTTTTTTATTTCAATAGATTTAGGGGGTGCAAGTATTTTGGCTTACATGGATGAATTATAGCATGCTGGGGTTAGGGCTTTTTGGGTACAATGTACATTATTGTGATAATTTTTTATAATTAAGTTTAAAATGAAAATAGAAGTTTTAAAAATGTGTATGATTTAGAAAGATGTAATTTTCTAATTTTTAATTACATAATTTATTTTGAAAGAAAACCCATTCAATAAAATTAGTAGGTTATACATCATAAAGTTTGCTAATCGTTGAAAGTTTGTCTTAGAGTTCTGTTAAAATAGATTGTGTACTAAATGTTGTACAAAATACAGTTAGATTTGGTTTAGGGCTAGTAAATGTATATAATAAGAAAAACATAACAAATGTTTTCAGTGGTGGAATTGAGCTTTAATGTAACATTTTGAAACATCCCATTTCATTATAAGACGTTGATTAATTCCTACTCTCAACTGCTGAGGAATGGAGAAACAGAAGACATGGGAATATTTGCCGGTGGCCAAGAGTGAGACGGGCACTGTCACCAGTGCTGTCGGTGCAACACACGAGCCACACAGCGCAGGAAGCAGGGTCCCCCATCATCCTGGAGAAAGAATAAAACTCGGTTGGCTTTTAATCTATGTGTGTGCATGTGTGCACATTGTCCTCATGTGTATCAATAAGTATACACGGTATATTTTATTAGAACTTCTTTTGTTCCAAAAATATTTTGAGGACAATTAGAAAAGAAGAAACAGAGTAAGGCTATATATATTAGAAGGGGATGAGAAGGATGATGAAAAGAGAAATGAAGTTTAGGATCTAAAATAGAGTCAGGAGGAAACCTAATACAAGAAAGTCTTCCATGAATTCCTACAGCTTGTTAAGGATGTGTCACAAATTTGGCTTTTGGTATAAAAGGGCAGGCTCAGCATTTTAGTGATGGCCTCACTGTAGCCTCTAGCTCCTGGGCTTGAGTGATCCTCCTGCCTCCACCTCCTGAGTAGCTGGGACTGCAGGTGCCACCACCACACCTGGCTAATTTTCTTTCTTTCTATTTTTAGTAGAGACGGGGGTCTCGCTCTTGCTCAGGCTGGTCTTGAACTCTTGACCTCGAGTGATCCTCCCTCCTCGGCCTCCCAGAGTGCTGGGATTGCAGGAGTGAGCCACCGGACCCGGCCATGAATCCATTTCTGAACTCTTTATTTCATTCTATTGATCTATTTGTCTGTCTTTTACCACTGTCTTGATTACCATAGCTTTATAAAAAATCTTGAAATTGAGTGGTATTAGTCCTCCAACTTTGTTCTTTTTTTTTCCCGGAAGACTTATTCTACATCATTTGCATGTCCACATGAATATTAGCATCAGCTTGACAATTTCTACAACAGAGAACACTTAGATTTTGACTGGGCTTGTGCTGAATCTGCAGATCAATTTGGTCAGAATTGATGTCTGAGTGTTTTTCTGAGCTGCAAAGATGTATCTTTCCCTTTCCTGAGGTCTCCTTTATTTTTACTCTGCAATGTTTACAGTTTTTATAGTACAGGTCTTCTGTAGTTTTGTCGGATTTACCTGTAAATATTTTTTTTTTAAATGGTACGATTCTTAATTTCAATTTCCAATCATTCATTGCTAGTATATTCAAATAGAATTTATTTTTGTATGTTTGGCTTATATCCCAGCAGTCCCCACCCTTTTTGGCACCAGGGATCGGTTTCATGGAAGATAATTTTTCCACAGACCAGGGGAGGGGGGAAAGGTTTTTGGGATGATTCCAGTGCATCAGACTGGGCGCGGTGGCTCATGCCTGTAATCCTAGCACTCTGGGAGGCCGAGGCGGGTGGATCGCTTGAGGACAGGAGTTCGAGACCAGCCTGAGCAAGAGCGAGACCCTATCTCTACTAAAAATAGAAAGAAATTATCTGGCCAACTAAAAATATATATAGAAAAATATTAGCCAGGCATGGTGGCGCATGCCTGTAGTCCCAGCTACTCGGGAGGCTGAGGCAGTAGGATCACTTAAGCCCAGCAGTTTGAGGTTGCTGTGAGCTAGGCTGACACCACCACACTCACTCTAGCCAGGGCAACAAAGCGACACTCTGTCTCAAAAAAACAAACAAACAAAAAAAAAAAAACAACAACAAAGCGCATCACATTCATTGTTCAGTCAAACCTATCTACTAACGGTAATCTGCATTTGCAGCCGCTCCCCAGCGCTAGCATCACAGCCTCCGCTCCACCTCAGACCATCTGGCATTAGATTCTCATAAGGAGCCACAACCTAGGTCCCTCCCACGCGCAGTTTACAGTCGGGTTTGAGATTCTATGAGAATCTAATGCCGCCACTGGTCTGACAAGAGGTGGAGCCCAGGTGGCGATGTGAGCGATAGCTTCCTCCAGAGCAAATGTTCTGAGAGACAGACAGTGGAAGCTGCTGGTTTCATGAGTCCTGGGCCTGGAAGCTGGCACCATGTCATTTCCACCATGTTCCATTCACCAAACCCTCCTGTATGTTTTCCCTTCATCTTTTCAGCTCTTTGCTCTGTTTTTTTTTTTATGACTTCTTTTGCATTGAGTATTTTTTCATTCTTATTTCCTTTGTGGCCCATTAGATATAACTTTTTGTTTTACTGTTTTAGTTATTTAGCTTTAGGGCATGGTTTCTCAACCTGACATTTTGGGTTGGATAGTTCTTTGTGTGGGAAGCTGTCCTGTGCAGCGTAGGATACGTCACAATACTGTTGGTTTCTACCTTCTAGTGATACGACACCACTTTCTGTGCAGCGTAAGGGCCGTACAGCATGCTCCGTCCTTCCGTCGCTTCCCCTTGGGTCTCTGTGCTATTGTCATACATGTTACTTACACATGTGTTATATGCCCCAATTTCATTATTGTTATTTTTGTTTAAACAGTCAATTATGTTTTAAAGACGTTTCAAAAAGAAAAAAAAGTCACATACTACCCATTTGGTTACCATGGCCAGATCTGTAAACATAATCTCTTCTGGTATCATTTTTCTCCTGCCTAAAGTACGTCTAACATTTCTTGCAGTTTAAGAGTCTGTTGCTGATCGATTCTTTCAGCTTTTGTGTATCTTAAAAAGTATTTTACTTTAAACCTATTTTTCCTGTGATACACACAATTTGCCCCCAAAACCATTTGTAAGTGTAGTTCAGTGGCGTTAAGTACATTCACAATGTTGTGCAACCATCATCATTATATATTTCCAATTTTCTCATTATACCAACCGGAAGCTCTGTAACCGTTAGGCGGTAACTCCTATTTCCACTGCCCTCAGCCCCGGGTAACCTCTAACATACTTTGTCTCTATGAATCCGCCTATTCTAGATATTTCACAGAAGTGGAGTCATATGGTATTTGTCCTTTTGTGCCTGGCTTATTTTGTTTATCATAATGTTTCCAAGATCCACCCATGCTGTAGCAGGTGTCATAACTCCGTTCCTTTTCATGGCTGAGTAATATTCCTGTGTGTGTACTCGCCACATGTTCTTTATCCATTTATCTGTTGATGGACATTTGGGTCGTTTCTGCCTTTTGGTCAGCGTGAATACAGTTGCTATGAATATTAGTGTGCAAGTGTAGGTTTGAGTCTCTGTTCTGAATTCTTTTGGTTACACACCTGTAAGTGGACTTGCTGGGTCATACGGTAATTCTATGCTTAACCTTTTGAGGAACCACCAAAGTGTTTCAACAATAGCTGCACCATTTTTCACTCTCATCAGCCATGTATGAGGGTTCCAGTTTCTCACAGGCGAGGGGGATGGAGGATGGGATGCCTGGGCTGGGAGTCGGTACCCAGTGTTCCCTCCTGGTCTTAGACCAGGCTCCTCAGCTTCTTGGCCATCAGAGCAGGGCTGCTCCCCGTACCCACTGTGGCAGTCCCCTGGAGTGCCCCAGGCTTCATCAAGCAGCGCCCAGGTGACAGGTCCCCAACAACCCCCTTGGACATGCTCAGACACTGCGGGGCTCTGAACAATTAGAAGCCTGCCCTCTGCTGGCTGCTGAGTCACAAAGACCCCCCGCCCCAGGACCCGGCAACGGAAACAGGAACGCGCAGGCGCGGCTCTCGCGCTGGGGCGGGGCCTCTCAGGGCGGAGCTTCTGCTCCAGGGCTGTGGCTGCAGCACTTCCGGCTTCTGAATTAAAGAGGCCGAGGCTGGGGCCGAGCCCGGAGCCCAGAGCCCCAGCGCCAGCTCGGCCTGGGGGCGGGGTCTGGTCCGGCCACCGCCGCACCCTGGGCAGAGGCTGCGCCCGAGGATCGCGCCGGCTCAGCCACGGTGAGGGAGCGAGGCCCAAGCTGCTGCCCCCGTGTCCCCGAGTCCCAGCTGCTCCCTCGCTCCGGCGTCCCCTTGAGGCTCCTGCCTTCGCCCACAGCCCCTTATTGCCACCCGCTCGGTTTCCAGTTCCCCCTTCCCCGTGCAGCCCATTCACCTGCTGGGGTGAAGCCCTTTAGGTAGCATCCCCCTTAATCTCCCTTCCTCCCAGTGACAGCCTTTTCCGCGTTCTCTTTGCCACCGTCTCTGCGTCCTTTAACCCTGACCCTTCCTTCTTTTTCTCTTCCATTTTATCTTTTTCTGTCTTCTGTGATCCTCACTCCTTTCTCCCTGTTTTTTTGCTTTCTTCTCACCCCCCTCACGATTTAATCTCCACTGACCCCTCCTCTCCATGTTCCTTCTCCCGTCTGTCCCCTCAGCCAAATTTCCTCCCCCTTATTGGACGTCGTCCTCGCCCGCTGGCACAGCTGTCCCCATCTCCTTCTCCAGGCTTCAGGGGTCTAAGCAGGAACAATTTGAGGACTGTCTCTTCCCAGGAACTGTAGGGCGGGCAGATGGGGGTTTGTAGTTTTCTTCTTCCTTTTGTGTTTGGAGAAAGGGGAGCTTGGGGGTGTTGAAGAGAGTCTGGAAGCCTTGTTAGGTACTGTCACGGCAAAACCTGAGAGATGGTGTGTTACAGCGTGATAAACTGAGGGCCAACATGCATGGTGACACCTTATGAAATATTTACCTTTCTGACAAAAGTAGCTAAAAAACATTTTGATTTTTTTTTTTTTAATTTTGAGCATCTTTTAGTGGGGAGGAACAGCTTCAGAAATTTAAAAATATTTATTTACAGGCTTGACTATTATAACTTAGATAAAATGATTTGGTTTTTTTGGAGGCAGAGACCAGCGGCATTTGAGGACTGACAATCACCTTGCTTGGCACTCGGATTGTGACAACTTCTTTAATACCTTCCAAAGGGTTCATTTGTTTTGCCCTCTCTTTTTCAGTTGGGAAAAACTTCTATTTGCAAATTTTCCCCTTCCTGTTTCAAAATAGCTTGAGATTTCAGTTGGTTTTTTTCATTGAGTTGAATTACACCTGGTTGGCAGTACATTTATTAAAAAACATTGCTCCCAAATATGCAACAGGCTAAATTTTGGTCTCTGAGAGGGACAGAAATTCTAGTCAAAACAAAATCCCAATAATCATATTCTCCTAGGATGTTAGTCATTTTCTATTTATGGAGATGGCTTCTTTACTTAAGCCTCATGCACCAACTGCTAGCTTCATCCTTTTCTTCTTCAGCTTCCTCACCTCTCTCAGTCTTCATGGAATCGAAGAGAGGAGCCTGCTTTAAATTAGATTTTGGCTTAAGGGAATGTTGTAGCTGGGGTGATCTATCCAGAGCACACAAACTTTCTCTGTATCAGCAATAAAGCTGTTTTGCTTTTTTGTCATTCATGTGTTCACTGGAGTGGCACTTTGCATTTCCTTGAAGAACTTGTCCTTTGCAGCCACAGCTGGGCTAACTGGTGTGGGGGCCTAGCTTTCCCCGAGCTTTTGAAATGTCTTCCTCATTTGTTGTAGAGATGGAGTCTGTCTACATTGCCCATGCTGGTCTCAAAACTCCTGACCTCTAGTGATCCTTCTGCCTCAGCTTTCTGAAGTGCTGGGATTACAGGTGTGAGCCACGGTGCCCACTGGCCATGATTTTGACTGTATGTTCTTATTTATAAAATAAGCTAACAAATACTAAATTGTTGGCATAAATAATTTGAGGCCTAAAATGATATTTTCTTCCAGAGAAGTCTTACTTTCATTTCTTCCAGGTGCCTGACAACTTATAACCCAAGATCATCTCAATCTGATTTAGGGACTAAATTCTGAAGCTGAGTTACAGCCCTTCTGGGGAACATGTATTTCTAGGGTTCAAACTTGTTCTCCTCAAGTACAGCCCACTGGGGTCCGAACTCCCATGCTGAGAATTTACCAAGACCCCATCTGCGGGGAGTTAGCTACGCTCCACACAAAGAGGTATTTTTTTTCTCTTTATTTCGATCATGGTCTCTAAGTTGACTACTCCAGTTTGCAGGGAGTTAGCTAGGCTCCCTGCAAAGAGGTTTTTTTCTTCAATCAGGTCTCTCAGGCAGGGGTCATCGCAAAGGATGAAAAATATAGTAGTAAACAGAAATAAAAGATAAAGTAATGGCAATAATAATACACAGAGCCAAAGATATAGTTTATAAAGTAAAAGTTTATGAAAATAGATAAAGGAGGGTACCCAGATGGAAATATTTTACCCGCATAAAATATCTCCCCGACTGAAACTCCACACAGGTATTTTATAGGGTACATACAGGCTCCCGTTGCCAAGGGCAACAGGATTTGCATACTAACACCAGTTTTGGGGTCAAAGTCTCCTAAAAGGCTACTACAGATCTCTTAACTAACTCTAACTGGGGGAACAATGAATTATAAAATCATCTTGGGGCAAACTTGTAAGTTTTATGATAAGGCTATTACTTTAGCAAAAAACAGGGACATCTTGGCTCAGGTGATTGTGTTCTTGGAGACAGAGATGATCCCAGAAGTCAACATGGGCTGTGCTTTGTGTTAATTACTTGGACCGCATGGTTCCATCTGGGCCCGGCTTGGACATTAGCATATCTATATGATCAGCTCTCATCTCCGGGGGGTCCACCGGTCAGCTCTGGCAACCTTTGGTTCTAAGGGAGGCCTGCCTTGTCTTTCAAAACAGGTGAGAACCAAAGGCCTAGTTTACAGCTGTCTCTTTGAAGTGCAGCTTCTACTGACCAGCGAGATGCCCTCCTGAGAAGAGGCAGCTTTTCAACTAACACATAAGCCTTATTTGACTTCTGAAATCAAATCTTGTCTCCAGAAATACAGAGGGCATTTCTATAACTCAGTATTCTTAGGCTCAACAGCTCCCCCTTTTTTTATTTTTTGAAGAAAGTTGATGGAGTTGGACAGCCATCACAGTGAGGCGTTGGTCTCCGGATTCTTGTCTTCTTTGGAGTTTTCTCCAGACTATAAATAAACACAAGCAAAGGATTAAAATAATGCCAAAAGTTACAACAGTGGAACTCCCATAGATCTTAAGATGATAAAGTGGATCAGCTGACTCTAAACCAGAAGAGATGTCATTAATAATGCCAGCTTCAGAGAGCAATTTAAGTTTGTGACTGAAGGTACTTAATATTTCTTGTTGTAAGTTTCCAATCTCTTCAGTCAGATTTGCTTGGTTATGTAGACGTTTTCTGATGTTTTCCCAAGGAAACCGAGTTTGATGAGGTGTAACACAAAATTGAGTGATAGTCCAATTGCAATGAAGTCTAAGTTGCTTTTGTAGACTTCTAACCTGGTCTCCCAACAAGGTGACTGCTTGTGGTAAGTCAGCCACTTGAATAGCTAATTTAGAATCAATTTGATTTTGGGTAGACCATAATTGATTTAAATCGTGGTGCCAATTTTGAACAAATTCAGTGGTCTGAACGGTCTGATGCAGAACCACACCTGCGGTGGCCACAGAAGCAGTGACAGCAATGATTCCCAAAATAGCTGCTATTAAGAGACCAATAAATCTTTTTGTACATTTAAGAATGTGGTTAGAACATTGCTGGTGTTTCTTGCCAGACTCTATTCATTTTAACAGGTAACCACAGTCCTGTTCTGGCTTTGAGAATATAAAGTGTTTATAAGGATTGAACTTCATAGAATTGTTAATACAGGTATAATGAGAACAGTTGTCACAGGTCACTAGGAAAGAAGGTTCGTTATAAACAGCATGTCCAATCATAAATAAGTAAGGCAGTCTAACACAAACTTGAATATAATGAGTAGAATTTAAATTCAAAGTCCATTCTCGGCTATTGTTTGTATCCAGAGTGTGTGTGCTAATCCAGGCCTGCAAAGGGTGCAAAGCAGCTGATATTTTCCACAACTGATCATGAATAGGGCCATCTAAAATACGAGGAGCTGGAGAGCTCATACCATCATTGAGCCATGTAATATGACTTTTAAGGTCAGTGTCTTTTACAGACATCGAGGTGGCAGTTTTATTCCAATGAAGCTTTTTAAAATTGTGAGAGAAGGCAGGATGTCCATAGGGACTCCAGTCTAGGACAACACCATAAGATGTGGACCCAGCAAGAATGCGCCCCGTGTGAGCTCTACAACTGTCCCATTGTACCCAAGTTTTAGGGTCAGAAATTATTACTTTCTTACAAAGGGGTATATCTGTGGGTGCAATTTTAGAATGCTCAATAGTGATGTGGCTGGTTGCCAGACATTCTTACCACCATGCTCACCACGCAGATCATGGCAAGAAAAAGATTTACAGATGTTTGAGGTACAGATGTCCAGTTCAATATCCCGTCTGCTTCTTCGTATGTTCTCTTCAGCTGTCCCCACGTCATGGTCTGTGCCTGACGTGTCTTCCGCTTTTTCCCCTCGAGTTTCCACTCTGGGTTTGATTCTTCTGTTTAGAATCCAGACTGTTGGTCATCTGTCAAAACACAAGAAAAACTCTCCCCCACACCTTTGCACATCCTTTTTTCCATTTATTTTCTACATCATCTTTCCACCAGATAGGCTGGTGAGGGAAAGAGTCTGATTGTGGACTCCTATTCCAATGCTTTTCTATTGCTGTTAATTTATCTTCCTTACGAATATTCAAAAAATTTTAGGTAAATGAGGCTTGATTTATTCTATCTTTGGGAGACTGTGTACCTCCCCCTTTTTGTTTTAATAACATGTTTTTTTAAAGTTTGATTGTACGTTCTATAATGCCTTGTCCTTGAGGATTATAAGGAATGCCAGTAATGTGTTTGATGTCCCATTTAATACAAAAAGCTGTAAAGGAATGACTAGTGTAAGCAGGGCCATTGTCAGTTTTAATGGTGGCTGGGACTCCCATGTATATAAAACAGGAGTGTAAGTGTGAGAATATATGTCTAAGAGTTTCTCCAGAGGATGGAGTAGCCATAATAAGACCGGAATAAGTATCTACAGTAACATGTACAACATCTAACTTGACAAATTCAGGAATATGTGTAACATCCATTTGTCATGATTTATTTGGTGAGAGACCTCGAGGATTAACTCCTGCAGAAAATTTAGGCTGATTAATTAATTGACAAGTGGGACAATGAGAAACAATATGTTTGGCTTGATTATTGATTGTATAATTGCATTGACTTTTCTTAAATCAGTTAACATTTGTCATTTGCCAGATTTCTTTTTTAATAATATAGGAGAATTTCATGGACTGGTGGACTCCTCTATATGTCCTGCTTGTAATTGTTCTTTTACTAATATTTGAAGAGCACCCAATTTTTTTTTTGTTTTGTTTTTTTGTTTTAGCGGCCACTGCTGTCCACATAGGCTTTTGTGATATCCAATTTAAAGCCAGAGCAGAATGGTGCTTTTCAGTAGCAGTGGCCGCGAAAGTATGTGCCTTTGGTGCCTCGAAAGTCTTAGCCCCTTGGCTCCTTTTACCCAAACCAAAACAAGGGTTATAATTCATATTTAGCATAATCTGTTTAGCAGATGTATTAGGTATACTGACGTATGCTCCCCACTGCTGTAACAAATCTCCTCCTCACAAATTAATAGTGATGTTAGCCACGTAAGGTTTTAAAGTGGCTGTCTGTCCATCAGGGCCTGAACAATTTAAAATTTGTCCACTTTGAAATATGTCAGTCATCGTTCTTATTCCGGTAAGAACAGTAGGAACTTGTTGTAAAGGCCAAGCTTTTGGCCAAAAACTTTTAGAAATAATTGTAACATCAGCTCCAGTATCTGTAAGTCTAACAAAAGATTTGCCATTTAACTTAATTTCTAATTGAGGTCTTTGGTCATTAATAAAAGTTTGCCAATATTGAGCGGTGGATGTAAAAGCCGCTAACACTTTGAATTAGCATTATTAAAAGCCAATATATGTAACATTAAATTTTTCAAGTCAGGCGGACTAACCGTTTTTTGCACAACATCTTGTAGTTCATAAGTTTCATAATAAAACTTATGAAATCTGCATAAGTTTTATTAACATTTTACACAAGAAAACACAGACTGTTTAGGAGAAGCTATTTTCTCTTATGCTCTAATATAGCACTGTTGAATTTGAGCAATAACTTGATCATCTTTTTTAAGATCTTAGTTTGTTTTTTTTTTTAAGTTTTTGTTTTTCTTCTTATCAACCTCTCTCAAGGGTGGATCATGCTTCTGGGAATCGTTTACATTAGAAAGCAGCAGTTCCCAAGCTTAAGGCTGCTGGCTTGAGCCAGGCAGAGAGCTCTTGCTTAAAGTGAAAGTTTACCGCCCCCTTTTTTTTCTTTTTTCTCTTTTTTAATTTTTGAACTAACACATTTATTTTTTCTTTAAGGCAAAGCCTTATTTGACTTCGGAAATCAAATCTTGTCTCCAGAAATACAGGGGGCATTTCTATAACTCAGTATTCTTAGGCTCAACACCCATCCCCCTGGCTGCAATGCAATGAAAATGGCCCATGCCCTTCTAGCTTCCCCTCTGCAAATAATACTGGGGGAAAGTACCCCCAAACACTGGGCATACTTTGAGACTCCTCTTTGTACCCTGATCCAGTAATTCATCATTACCTAGATAACTCATCAGTGCCTTCAAGCAGTTTTTTTTTTTTTTTTTAAATATTTATTCAGGTTTTCTAGTTGTTCTCAGTGGACGGTTGGCTTGAGTCATCTATACACCTATAACTGGAAACAGAAGTCTCGCCTGTGTTGTAAAAAGGTATTATATATGTTCACTGGTGGTCATTTTAAAATATATAAACAAATTCTTTGATATGCCTTTCTTTAAGAGGTGGGGTTAAATTTCCCTCCCCTTGAGTATGAGTTGCATGTAGTGACCTTCATCTAATAGAATATGGCAAAATGATCAATTGTGACTCCTGAGGGTGGGTCAGAGCAGCTTCCACCTTGCTGTCTTGCTCAGGGGAAGCCAGCTGCCACAATGTAAAGGGATTCAAAGAGTCCTGTGGAAAGGCCCATGCAGTAAGGCATGAGGCCTCTTGCCAACAGCCATGTGAATGAGCCATCTTAGGAGACCCTCCAGGCTCAGTGTGGCCTCTGGATACTACGGTCCAGGCCAACTTCTTTACTGCAACATGAAAGACTCTGAACGCAAACTGCCCAGCTAAGCCAGCCTTGAATCTTAATCTGCAAACTGTGAGATGATGAATGTTAAACTAAGCAATTTTGGGGTAAATGGTTTTATATTAATAGTAATATGTTTGTTTTTAAATTTTATATTTTATTATTTTTAATTTAATATTCATTTTATGTGAAAAATGAAACCAATAGCTTAAAATTTTAAAGTAATATTTAAATAAAAAAGAATATGTTGTATGATCTCTGCTTCCAGTTAGGAATAAAAACAAGAGTTTTCTAGAACAGATGAAGTCATTTCCACAATACTGTTAACAGATAAGCCATTCAGAAACCCTTTAGGATTTATTCTTACTTCCTGAAGAGCTTCTATAATATGGTCTCTAGGCAAAGTGAAAACATACGCGAGCATTTGTCTTTTCCAAAGTAACACAATCTGACTATAGCTAAGTTATTGAATGGAACTATGCTTTTACATAAAAAGCTTAAAACCAATTAAAATACAATTTTAGTTCTTACCTGCTGACTTCTGGATGTAGTTCAGCCAGTCACTTCATGATCTTGGTGAACGCAAGTTCAGAGTATTTGGAGGTATGAATCTAACAGGTGCATCAGGTAATAATTTAGCAGATTCAATTTGTTTACAATTCTTGACACCCTAAATAAGCATTTTAAAAGTTTTCTTAACACCAATACATAGTGATAATCCAGCTTATTCAATTAAAATAAATTTTAAAATTATAAATAAAAAAACTGCTCTGAAAATTTTACTTTTAAGATTATTTGTACCAAGTAAATTTACTTCAGCGGTGTTCAGGGCTATGTATTAAGAAAACATGCCCAACATAATTTTTTATAGTAATGATAAAGTCTATGAGCCTATGTCTAAATCAGCCTTTCTCAACTGGGATTCTTCCTCTGAACCACAGAACACAGCAAATGGTGTAACTATTTTCTCAACCCTCCCAAAGACAGGACATAATCAGACCCATTCTAGATGCCAAGGAGAGGGGTTAACCCATTAAATAAAATGAATGTTTTAGGGTTAGGGTATTAAAGCTTAATTCTTTTAATCAACCCACCTGATAAAGGCTGGTCTGACGAGTAATTATAAATATTCTATATTTTATTTACTAAATACCGTATGTAATGAACACAAACTACATGCCCAGAATTGTATCACAGGTTATGGGGGGGGGGGAACTAGTAATATAAAGTGCAGCCTCCTTCACTTGTGAAAGATAAAATTAAAATGATCAATTAGTTACTATTAACCATGCAAGTAGACTATAAATGGTGCGAAACCACTGTAAATCCTGTAAAAATTCAACAAAGGAAGGGCTCAGACTTTAAATCCTAGATGAAAAGTCAGGGCAAAATACATAAAATATTAGCTCTGTCACACCAGAATATTACATTTTACTTATTGCCATTATCTCTCCCACTAGATTTAAGCTTCATATAAAAGCACAGGTGTTTGTCTATTTTGTTCACTGTTGCTTTCCCAGTTCCTAGAATAATGTACACAGTTGATATGTAATAAATAACTCTTTGTTCAATAAATAAGTGAAAAGATTGGAATGTGATAGTTTAAAGTGATAGTTGAAACCACAGGAAAAATGAGCTCTCCAAGAAAAAGCCAAATTACTGGTATGTAACAGCAACGATAATAGCTGTACTTACCGAGTACATCCTCAGTACATTGTACTAAGAATTTTTCCATATTAAGCTCATTTAAACTTCTAAATGTTTGAGGTATCCTCATTTTAAGACAAAAAGCTCAGAGAGTGAGGTAGCTCTCCCAGAGTCACAGGATGAGCAGGAGGCAGAGCAAACCTCCATCATTTTCCACATCGTGTTTAAAACCTCAGTGAGGTACAGATGAGGGCATAAAAAAATAAAATGACTACATTTTATGGTTTTAATAATTATGAGATAACATTAGCTACAAAAAGTGATGAAAGTATAGTAATTAGTTACTTGTAGAGTAGCACTATTCAAGAATAAAGAAGAAAAAAAAGACTGGAAAGCAGCAGTCCCCCTACCTTTTTGGCACCATTCATTTCCTTCACAGCCATCTTTATATCACTGTTTCTTGTTTCGTTTTTTTGGAAAGCAAGAGATGCATATCTAAAATAGAAAAGCAGAAAACCAAAAGATTTTTCATTCACTTTAAATTACCTCAAACTTAATTTTGTAATCACTGGCTCAAATATAGTTTTCACAATAATAAATGCTCTTATAAAGGTTGATATACTAAGCCAGGCGAGGTAACTCACATCTGTAATCCTAGCACCTGGAAGGCCAAGGCGGGTGGATCGCTCAAGGTCAGGAGTTCCAGACCAGCCTGAACGAGACCCCATCTCTACTAAAAATAGAAAGAAATTATATGGACAGCTAAAATATATATATATAGAAAAAATTAGCCGGGCATGGTGGCACATGCCTGTAGTCCCAGCTACTTGGGAGGCTGAGGCAGGAGGATCGCTTAAGCCCAGGAGTTTGAGGTTGCTGTGAGCTAGGCTGACGCCACAGCACTCTAGCCCGGGCAACAGAGCGAGACTCTGTCAAAAAAAAAAAAAAAAAAAGGTTGATATACTTAGCTTGAAATCAGGAAGAATGTTTATTTAGGATAACTAAATAAAAAACAAATTAAAGATGAGAAATAAAAGATACTAAGCATTTCTCATGAATTATCTCCTATTAATTTTATATTAAAATTTAATGTAAAACATTTGCAAAGCTGATATATGATAAAGTTGCAGAGATTAGCAATCTGGGGACTTTTATACTAAAAAAATTAAAATTAATTTCTATGTTCAAACATAACCTCCAGATGACTCAAAGGCTTGCAATGTGAAAGTCAAAATTTAAAACATTTACCAGAATATTTAAGAGAATATCTTTATGGCCTTGTTGTGGGGAAATATTTAGACCAAAAAAACAAAAAAAGTTGAAACATAGAATCAGAACTTTAACCATATAATTGAGAAAGTCAGGCAAGAGCTATTCCTATAAAAGCACCAGACCTAGAGAGTGTCAGTGGAAGGATACAAACCAAATCTGAAAAGTGGTTGTTTTCAAATGATGGGACTATGGATAATTTTTTATAACCTCCTTGTGTTTTTGCATTTAATTGTATTTTCTAAATTTCCACACAGTACGTAGAATACTTAAGAAAAGAAAACCCCACAGTTTGTTTTAAGGATTCAACAAGATGCTAAAAGAATCTTTCACATCAGGTAATACTACTAGGATTATAATACTACTTTAATGAACTGTAGTTCATTAATGAGTAAAATTTAGAAAGCATATACTCTTAGGTGACTCCATTAAATAAAATTAAACACCTATTTTTTTAACAAATTTCAACCCCAACTACAAACAGGATTCTCTCTTAATTGATAAAGATTTTCATATCTGAAATGAACAGCCATCATTTTTTATCAGCAGAGAGTAAAGGTATTTCCATCACCATTGTGATTTGAATGATCTGACAATGTCACAAAATAGAAAGTAGCAACAGACAGATTGAAAGAGATTATATACAGATGATGTAGCTATCTACCTAAAAAGTATAAAAGTGTCATCTGAAAAGTAATTAAACTCAGAAATAATAGAATACAATTTTCTGAGCATCTACTATGTGCCAGGCTTTACTCCTAGTGCTTTACATACTTAACTCATAGTAGTTTCACAACATCGCTATGACAGTACTATCAACCTCACTTTATAGATGAAGAGGAGGCTGAGGTACAAAAAGGTTAAGTAAATTGCCCAAATTTATTCATCAAGTTGCTGACAGACCTGGGAATTGAGCCAAAGTTATCTCTTTCTGGAGCCCGTTCTCCTTAACTAAGGCTCTCTACATTCCCTGTGAAACAGTGCGTAACAAGATAAAGTACACGAAAGTCAGTAAGTCGCTACATACCACTGATAACAAGCTACAAAGTATAATCCAAGAAAGATCTGATTAAGGACAGCACGAACTAATGACTGCAGCTATTTGTCTATAATGACTGCAACTATTTGTCTACATGGGCCCCTATACTAGCCTGGGACCCTCCTGTGGGAATGGCCTTTGACTTTATCCCCACTGTGGCTGATGTCTGGTACAGAACCTCTAGTGAGCAGCAGGCACACAGTAATGCACATTGGACTGAATTTGGGAAACACACCTGTAATTAGTAGAAGAATCATAAATTGAAATTTCAGAAACTAGGTATTTCTGGAAATGAGACCTTCAATCAGCCTAAAAAAAGAGAAATAATATGAAGTTCAAAAAGAAATCTTGGCATACCTCAGATACTGAAGGGCAGAGATCACCAACATGTACCAAATAACCTTTATCTCTTCGTAAGGGTTCAGCATACATTTCTGCTTGTAGAAAAACAGAATATACCACAGAAATGATCATCATTGTATTGAGATGTTTAAGAGAAAATGAAAACTTGCTAAATATTTCATGGTTTCTTTTTACTATCACAAAGCTTATCAAAAAGTTATCAACAAATATCAGCATGACCAGACTGAAGACCAAAAGCCTGGAGTACAGTGTTAAGATTTCTGGGCCTTAATCATATCATCTTGAAAAATAAATGGGTATGGATTAGTTGATATTAAGTCTCTCATAGCTCAAATGAATAAATTACATCTAAACGGAGTAATCAGTTACAGCTGTCCTTTGGTATCCCTGGGGGACTGGTTCTAGGACTCCCTGTGGATACCAAGATCTGAGGATACTCAAATCCCTTATATAAAATGGCATAGTATTTGCATATAATCCACACACATCCTCCTATATACCTTAAATCATCTCTAGATTACTCACAATACCTAATACAATGTAAATTCTATGTAAATAGTTGTTATGCTGCGTTGTTTAGGAAATAATGACAAGAAAGTTGGTTGAATCCATGAATACAGAACCCATGGGCTGACTGTACATCACGACTAAAAATGTCTGTCATTTGTCCCTGGTTCAGAGAAGTGCTATGAGAACACTGGATGTACACAGGATCTTAACTCCTTAGTGTTAGTGCTGGCTAGAGCTAGTGGTTTCAGAGACCTCTTTACACACATTCCTTTGTTGGGGAAATAACGTACCAAGGAAACCTTTCAATCAGACAAATATCAACAGTAGGTATTATATAGCTTGTGATAATGTTAAGAGCACATAAGAAAAAAACAGACAAATTACTTGAGTTAGACAGCATGATTTTGGAAACCACAAATACTAGGATTATAGATAGTTTTCTTGCTTGACAAAATTTCAAAATTCTTAGGCTGTCATCTCATAGTCAATATTGTGAAGGGAACCTGGTCTGAAATCAAAGATTCACTAAATTGAGATTTGAATTACTAGCAAATCCTATACCTGGCACAGAGGGAGTACACAAATATTGTTGAATGAATCCATGAGTACTTTTACTTATGTTTTAATAATTTTTAAATAATAATGGGAGATTTGTAAATTTTATTGTGTTCATTAAGTAGTAATAGTAACAAGAGTAGCCTAGCACTTATTGAATGCTCTGCTCCAGGCAACATGCTAAGCACTTTATATACACATCACCTCACATGATTCTCCCAACCACCCCGTGAGGGAGCTATTATTATTATTATTATTTCCATTTTACAGATGATGATACTGAGGTCATGGAGTTTAGGTCACAAATCTGTTAAGTATTGGTGCTAGAATTCAGGCAGAGTCTTTCATCTTTAGGTAATTAATACCTAACCTTCTTCATTAACTTCATTTAATTTGTTAATCTCTTTAGATTATAAATGTATTCTACAGAGAAATAGTGAAACTACCTAACTTTACATTTTTATATTGCAGTGAAAAAGAAGTAAAGAGCTATAGTACAGCAAAGGAGTCAGAAGGTATACATTACACCCATCACCTAACCCTTCACTAATTCAGTACAAAATATCTACTGGATACCCTATGGGCTGCACGCTGTACTTGGCAGTGAACAAAAATCCCTGATCTTGCTGAGCTAGTATGTAAGGGTGGGAAGGCAGTGAACCCAGTAATCAATCAAGTATCAAGTAAGCAAAACACACAGTATTGTGACAAGTGATATGCTAGAAAATAATGCAAGGAAAGAAAAAAAGTTACAATTAAATCAGATGATATAATATTTTAAGTTGTGTATATGTATTAATATATGCATAAAGAAATGCATTGAAATGCTCACTAAAATATTCATAGTGGTTAGTGAAGGTTGGAGAAACTTCAGGTAATTTTAATTTTCTCATATTTTCATATTTTATTTAAAAATCTTACTAAGCCATTATTTATACAAACAGAAAAAAATAAAACCATCGCTAATATGGAAAATTAAAAAACCCACAGAAACATACAGATAAAAATAAAGAGAGGTAGCATAACTATCACAAGAAATGATAGAATTTTCTCTAGTGCCTGTGATTATTCTAACTATTATAAGCATTTAAGGACTATCTAAAGATGAAAATATTCCTGAAATAGATGAAATTATTAAAGTGAGGGAAAGCAAATAGTTTCCATCACTAATACCGATTTGATAGATTAGTACTGGTTACCTGAGGAAAGCTGAGAAGTTGGTTTTGTTCCCCAGGTAACCGCACCTGAAAAGTGTCCAGTGAGGACTCAGTGGAAAAGAATGCAGCTTATCTACTTGCTAACTAAATCTTGCGTTTAAGCTTTTAGCAATTTTCTGTTCTTTAAAAAGTTGACCTCCAACTGGCCAATTTCTCGTTTTGTATAAAGAAAAGCCACAAACAGGAATAAAATATTAAAACAGCTCAGGCACCCAACACAACCCAGAAGCAGGTAAGTATTATTTTACAAATAGGTTAGGATTCCTCAGTAAATTGTTAAACCAACCTAGTGTAAACTTCAGATTCCATCTGTCTTGTTCGATTTGATTTTCTTTCCTTCCTGAGAAGTCACCTCCTGTCAGGTTTTCTTTAGCATCAAACCAGTCTTCACTCATTTCTTGGTAATTTCTACAGTCTCATAAGTTGAAAACAATGAGCTATGAATTACCTACAATGTTTAACCCTCTGAAAAGTTATCTAAAAAGCATGATGAATCACTATGATAATTACTTGTTTTAGAAACAAACCTAAAGATGAATATTAAGCAAAATAAGAGAACCAAGCATAAAGCTTCTGTGAGAAGGGATTTCAGCAGTCCCGAAATAAAAAAATTTTTTTCAGTTTGAGTGATCTGCTTCCTAGTTTCCCTTTAATTAATATTGATTCCCAGTTTATTAAAACTGTCACTATTCTGATTTTTCAATTGTTATTTATTGGAAAAAAGACATTATCTTTATATACAGAATAAGAGAAAACTTCTTTAAAAGGACTAAGTAGTGCTGCAGCTCTTTATATCATTAAAATTAATGATCTTTTTGGAATGACCATAATCTCTTTTCATAGAGGAGAAAACTAAAAAAAGTACACAATTTACAGAGATACAATTAGACACAAGAAAGAAAGTTTTCAAATTGGAAACATGAAGCAGAATAAAAGTCCATATTATTATTCAGCATTATCGGATATATTAGGTGACTTTAAAAACAAGTCAAGCAAAAATAAGAACATACTTAACATTCACAATCAGAATGATGCCATTGTAGTCAATTGAAAATATTTATTTTGACTTAATGAATAAACACTGGAGATATTTTAAACCTTGACTGTTTTCTGGAAACTATGAAAGATAATATATATATATATATATATATATATTTTTTGTTGTTGTTGAGACAGAGTCTCACTTTGTTGCCCAGGCTAGAGTGAGTGCCGTGGCGTCAGCTTAGCTCACAGCAACCTCAGACTCCTCGGCTTAAGCGATCCTACTGCCTCAGCCTCCCGAGTAGCTGGGACTACAGGCATGCGCCACCATGCCCGGCTAATTTTTTCTATATAGATTTTTAGTTGTCCATATAATGTCTTTCTATTTTTAGTAGAGACGGGGTCTCGCTCAGGCTGGTCTCGAACTCCTGACCTTGAGCGATCCACCCGCCTCGGCCTCCCAGAGTGCTAGGATTACAGGCGTGAGCCACCGCGCCCGGCCACTGAAAGATAATATATTTTTATACTAACTTTTAGCATCAACTTTCAGTTGATCAAAGTCTACATTTATATCACCATTTTTTAAACCGTCTTTCTTGGGTGATGTATTTTGTTTAGGATGACTACTGTCAGATAACAAAGATATCTGAGGATTAAGATAATAAAAACAATAATAAGGACTAGCAATTATTGTGCTCTTACTATGTGACAGGCACTCTTCACTGGCATTATTTAGCCTGTACAATAATGAAGGCTATGAGAGTAAAACCATCAACTTGACTTCACAGATGAGAAAACGGAATCTAAGAAACTCATTGCACCAAGTCACAGTTAACAAGAATTAGGATTTGAATCCAGTCTGTGTATAGTTACTATGTGCTAACACTAGTATTTTGGAAAGTGTGGCAGATACACACTAGAAGTACTTGAGATAACTTTGGGAGGTATGTATAAATATTAATAACATTAACCTTTAACAGTTACATATTTAATTTAGTGTATCCTTATGTATACCTTTTATTTATGGGAAGTAATATTTCTTTCTTATATGTAAGAGTGAATTATTCTTCACACTAAAATTTTTGTGAAAAGGACAATCATTTAAAGAAAAATACAGAATAACATTACAGGTAACGTAGGGCTATGGTAAATTGTGAAGATGGTACACGAATAGCTGAAATTTAGAAATACTATGCTACACTATACTGGCTTTCATGCATAACTAGTTAATTTAATGAGACAGGGACTAAAATGTAATCCCAACTTAAAATAGATATTGTTTTATAGCCAAAAGTATGATTATAAAAATTGTTCTATCTACATCTTGTACTTTTAAAAATAATTTATTCTTCCTAAATAAGCAGGTTATACCATTGGTACGATTGCAATGAAAATAAAGCCCTTAAGAATTATCATATAGTACTAAATGTATAAATTGTTTAAGCAAAGTATTAATACATAAGAAATTTAAGTACATGAAAATCTAGTTATGAATCTGTTAATTCTTTGTGGATAACTGAGGTTTTTAAAAAAACAATTTAACAATAGAAGAATTTGTTAAAACTATTTACTTTTTATCATTCATGTTAGTAGAAAGGAGCATGTATTAATCAAGTATTTCACTTTGGACTTGGGAATCCATCTTGGGGGATTACCTAAGACCACTCAAAGAATGAAACCTTAAAGTTAAGACCAAAGTCAGAAAAGCAGAAATAAACTTCAGCTTTCCTATTCCATTGCCTCCTGGCTTGATAATGGAATGTAACTTATGTTACTAGAACACTTTATAATTTGCAGGGTGTTCTTATATAGATCAAACCATCTTTTCTGATTGTCATCTGACCAAGATTCCCTTGGTGGAACAAGACAGAATGAGAAAACTTATGAGAGGCATTTAAAAACTATTTTCCTCATTTCAACAAAGGAGAAATTAAAACTTTGCTCTACCTAAAATAAATGGAACATTACTTTATTCTACCTCATGACATGAAGGTGCAAGATATTAGTTTTAACTACATTCATGCAACATGATGGTGGCTATATATCATGGATTTGCCCAGGACAGTCCAGATTTATATCTATTGCTGTGGTGAATGATTAACATTACTATTACTCTCTTTCATCCTCAAAAGTCTAGTGATTTGGTGATAAACTATATGCTTACCCTACTCAACATATATTGCTGATATCTGTTTCATTAGGCTTAAATACAGCATTATGTTCCTCCTAATTAAAGTAGGCTATAAAGTAAGCTAGTTGAGTGAAAAGAAGGATGTCGGAGTCTCTAACAATTATTTTACTTAAGCTATAAAATTAAAGATTTGGGGCTGGGTGCTCTAAACTTCTGACTTCTGTCATTGATGGTTTGCAATGTGGGATATGCTCTCCTGAGGGAGGATCAAAATGATCTACTGGGAAGTTACAGGAAAATACTAGAACTTCCTTTTTCTTTTTTTCTTTTCTTTTTTTTTTTTTTGAGACAGAGTCTCACTCTGTTGCCTGGGCTAGAGTGCCCTGGCATCAGCCTAGCTCACAGCAACCTCAAACTCCTGGGCTCGAGCGATCCTCCTGCCTGAGCCTCCCGAGTAGCTGGGACTACAGGCATGTGCCACCATGCCTGACATATATATATAGTAATGTATATATATATATTTTAGCTGTCCATATAATTTCTTTCTATTTTTAGTAGAGATGGGGTCTCGCTCTTGCTCAGGCTGGTCTCCACCTCCTAAGCTCAAACAATCTGCCTGCCTCTGCCTCCCAGATTGCTAGGATTACAGGCGTGAGCCAACGAGAACTTCCATTTTTATTTTTCATCTTTTAAAAAATTAAGCTGTAATAATGATTAGTACATAGAGTGACAAAGATGCCTGGTGGCTACTATGTGATTTCTACAAGAGTTACTAGGAACAGAATAAGGAGAATGTGCCAAATTAGATTCATGCCTAATCATACAGGAAAATAAACATAAAAACAAAAGATGTTATCTAATGTCTTAAATTAATCTGCTTCAATTTATCTAAATGTGCCTTTTTCTATACCTTGAAAGAACTGATTTTATGTTATAATATAAATGGAATATGAACAAAAGTGTGGAAGACTTCAACTGGAGAATTTTTGTTTAAGAAATCTCTAAATTGTGTGTATAATCTTGAGGTTCACAACGTGTTAGTCAAACAAGTCAGGCTTACTGTTCACTCTCTCTTTTGGTTTTTCTTTTTCTTTCTTTCTTTCTTTTTTTTTTAAAGACAAGTGCAGTAGTGAGAAGAGGGGAAAGAGCAGAACAAGGTGTTCAGTCTATAACTGACGGTGAACTATCAATCGAGATAACTGACTACCTTCAGACCAGCCTGTTCACTCTCATATTAAAATGTAAGACAATACAAGGCTAAACTTAAAGAACCACTACTACATTCTTCCCCAATTGCTAAAGATTTTAAAGTCTGAAGATACGAAATAATGGAACACTCAAACTGCTGGTGAGAATGTCAAAGAATAACATCAACTTTGAAACAATTTGCTCTTGCATGGTCAAGGCGAACTCTTTAGACTTTAGAGCAATTTCACTCCTAGGTATATACCCTAGAGCAGGGGTCCCCAACACTTTTTGGCACCAGAGACCGGGTTCATGGAAGATAATTTTTCAGAGGGGGGGTGTGGGGAGCCATGAGGAATGGCTGTAAACACAGATGATGAAGTCGCTCATCTCCTGCCATGCAGCCCCCCAGTTCCTAAGTTTAATGGAAGACATTTTTTCCCACAGACTGGGTGGTGGGGGGCGCTATTCTGCCACCTGGTCGTAGGGGGCACGGCCCTAGGGAAACTCATGCACATGTTCACCAGGCTACACACACACAAATGCATAAAAGAGCAATGTTCTTAATGGTCGCATTGGGTATCAACACAGATTATAAAAAACTATAATGGATAAATCTATTATGGTACAGCCATACAACAAGACAATAAAGAAAAATGAACATGAAATTTAGCTGCCTACATGAATATGGATCAATCTTATAAATAAATATAATATTGAATTAAAGAAGAAAACACGAAGGATCACCTCCAGTTATGACTCCATTTAAAGTCAAAATAGGCAAGCTAAACTGTATTCTTTAGGGATACATATATAGATGGTAAAAATCATGGAAGGAAGTAATTACCATAAAAATCAGGGTAGCAATTCCACCAGATGTTGGAACAGGAATGTATGTAATTGGAAAGGACACAGGAGGCTTCTGGGGTGCTGACAATGTCCTATTTCTTACCTTGAGTAATATTTGCTTCACAATACATTTGTTTACACTATGTACATTTATGTGTAAATAAACCCTTTTAAATTATCAATTTATATCATAATGGTGTTGTGGTTTAGTCTTTTTTAGGGATACATATTGAAATAATTATGGATAAACTGATATGCCTCAGATTTGCCTTCAAAATAATAGAGGAAAGGAAGAGAGTGGATAGACTAAGGTAAAGATAAGAATTGAAATTGTTGAAGCTGAGAGATGGATACATTGGGCTCATTATACTACTGTCTACTTTTGAATATGTTTAAAAGTTTTCATTAATACAAAGTTTTTTAAAAGCCTTTATGGAAATAACTAAACAATGAAGACATACACTAGCTTCATAAATAGGAAGACTCATATCTATAGATTTAGTGCAAGTCTAATCCAAAGTCCAACAGGGCTTTTGGAAAACTTAGCAAACTAATTTGAAAATTTATATGGCCATTCCATGTAAATATATAAATATAAATAATATTTATATTCTGTATAAATATTTATACAAAGTGGCCATATAAATTTTAAGAATGGCCAAAACATTACAAAAGAAGAACAAAAAGAATGGGACCTGTCTTCCCAGGTATCAGGACACTAAAGCAAACTGCAGAAGACACTGTGGAGTTGGCACGATGATGAACCAGTGGGCTAATACAATCTATAATCGAACGCATCATGTATGGGAGCCTGATACACTATTCTATACTGCATACCAGTGGTGAAAGGGAAGACTACTTAGTAAGTAGTTGTGGAACAGAGGGTTCTCCATATAGAAAATAAATGCAATTAAATCCCTTCTTCAAAAATCAATTCTAGGCTTCTATGTAAAGGGCAAGATTTTTCAACTTTTACAAGTAAATCTTGATGAAATCTTTACTACTGAGTGTAAGAAAACATTCTTAAACACAAAAACATACACCAAGAAGATGTTAGTTAAGTATATTTTAACACATATAACCAACAAAGAATTTGTTTTCAGAACATAAAGGGAGGCTTATGAAAAAACAGAAAAATGTGCAAAAGACATGAACAAGCACGTCTTTCACAGAAGAAACCATACCAAGCAATTAAGCACATAAAGAAATGCCTAACCTCTTAGCAATCAGAAAAGAACAAGTCCATGAAATCCCATTTTACCCATCAGATTAGCAAAAATTTAAATGTCAGAAAAAATCAAGCATTGATGAAGATGTGAAAGTGGAACTTACACCACAGTGATGTGGGAGCAATTATCACTTTGGAAAATAATGTGGCACTATCTTGTACAATTGATCATGCCCACACCTCACAACTGAGAATTCTACTTCTAGATATATGTTAGAGAAACAAGGATACTAAAAGTCAGGGGGGTACTAAGATATAGGTAAAAGAATTTACAGCATAGTTTGTAACAGAAAAAAACTAGAAACTACTCAACTGTCCACCACTAGGACATCTGTGTTGAGTGGTGGCTTATACCTGTTTACTGGTGTGCATCATTACATAAGTTTTATTTTTTTTGTATAAAAGTTTCAAAAGGAATTAAATCTTTTCTTTTAAATATTATTGATTACTTTATGTGATGTCACATTCTAAGTAACTAAAAATTGCAACAACCTCATGTTTGCTAAGAAATGACTCGCTTTGGCTGGGTGTGGTGGCTCAATCCTGTAATCCTAGCACCATGAGAGACCAAGGCGGGAGGACTGCTTCAGCTCAGGAGTTCAAGACGAGCCTGAGCAAGAGCGAGACCCCATCTCTACTAAAAATAGAAAGAAATTAGTCAAACAACTCAAAATAGAAAAAATTAGCCAGGCATGGTGGCGCATGCCTGTAGTCCCGTATACTCGGGAGGTGAGGCAGTAGTATCCCTTGAGCCTAGGAGTCTGAGGTTGCTGTGAGCTAGGCTGACGCCACGGCACTCTAGCCCAGGCAACACAGGGAGACTCTGTTTCAAAAAAAAAAACATGAATAAATAAAACAAGATGCGGCCGGGCGCGGTGGCTCAAGCCTGTAATCCTAGCACTCTGGGAGGCCGAGGTGGGCGGATCGTTTGAGCTCAGGAGTTCGAGACCAGCCTGAGCAAGAGCGAGACCCCACCTCTACTAAAAATAGAAAGAAATTATATGGACAGCTAAAAATATATATAGAAAAAATTAGCCGGGCATGGTGGCACATGCCTGTAGTCCCAGCTACTCGGGAGGCTGAGACAGGAGGATCACTTGAGCTCAGGAGTTTGAGGTTGCTGTGAGCTAGGCTGACGCCACGGCACTCACTCTAGCCTGGGCAACAGAGTGAGACTCTGTCTCAAAAAAAAATAAAAAATAAAAAATAAAACAAGATGTGCCAATACCTGCCCAAATTCCTGACTTTCAAAAATGAGAGGTAAATTATTAATAAAAGAATTGCTCGTTATAACCACTAAGCTCTAAGATAGTTGGTTATATGGCAATAGATAACAGGAACCCGTACATGATTATTTTCATTTAGTTTGTATATATTTTGTTTGCATACACTTTTTAACTAAAGATTTTCATGTTTTTGAGGAAATCTTTGTGTAACTAACCTTATTGGCCCAAATGAGGTCATCCAATTCCTATCAAGATTGCAAACTGTCACAGGCTTCTGGTCCCAACAGAATCAACCCTGGGAAGGAAAAAACATAGAAGTAAATCCAGATTCCAGGAACAGTAACAGCAGCAGCAACAAAAACAAACAGAAACTGCTGGAGATACCAGAAGCTGTACTGAACTTATCTGAGAGGAAACTGGTGACCCCAGAAGCAAAGGGCAGCAGAGGTCAGAGTTAAAAGACAGATTAGCTAAAAGCTCTTTTGAATTCTGCCCTTGCCCCTCCTCGATTGTCCCTTCACCACAGAAATTAACAGCAACAGCCTAGATGTCTTTGGCAGCAAGATAAACTCCAGACAACACAAAAGCCCTGTGGGGGAAAGCTGTGGAAACAGGTACAGTGCTGGGTACGAGCTCGGCGCTCACCCTTCCTGCCCCCACTCGGGCTCCCACAGCAAGGGCCAGGGGTATGGAGCTGAGAGGGAGTTATGATCTAAGGACACTACCTCTTCCCGATATTACTCATTCTGAGAGTGTAAGAAGCAAACCCTAATCAGAAGTTGCCTGATGCAGCATCAGCCAAGAGGAGACTCAACAGCACTTCAGCGGTGCCAGGCGGCTGGCTGACCTGAGACTCTAGCCCTTCCTCTCCTTAAACTCACCTGAACTGACACAAATTCCAATAGGCATTAGAGTAAGTAACTAATACCCACCCCAAGGGACACAGACAAATAGATACATCTGGAGCATAAAACTACTGTAAAAGAAAGACAACACACTAAACAATTTATGCCATCTGAAGTAGAATTATTGGAATGGAGGATCCAAGAATACACCCCTAAGAAGTCAATGAGAGATGTAAGCACTACGAAATGAAGACAAGAAACAACGAAAAAGAATCAAGTAGAAATATTGAGCATGAAAAAGAGACAATATCCAGATAATTGGAGTTTCAGGAAGGAAGAAATAAAGCATTTCAAGAAATAATGAGGGTAACTTTCCCAGAATTAAAGATAAAAGAAGTCAATATTATAAGGGCTCAAAGAGCCAAATAACAGAGGAAACTATTCCTAGAAAATTTAAGTTCACCAAAGAAAAAATTCAAAAAAACTGAAAGAAAAGAATAGACCAACATCAAAGCAAAAGAATGAGATTAATATATATCGCAGTAAGTAACACTGGATACAAGATGGAGTAACCCAAATTCACAATCCATACTTCTTGAGGCAAGGGTTTTTTCAGAATTTAAAATTGCTATAGCTTGAATGTATCCTCTAAAAAGCATGTGTTGGAAAGTCAATATCCAATGCAACAGTATTGGGACTAGCGATCAGCCCTCACGGACGGATTCATGCTGGCCCTACACTGAGAGTGCTTCCATCAGGAAGGGTTCATTGTAAAGGGGCGAGTTCCCCCACTGCCTCGCTTTCTCTGCCCAGCGAGATACCAGCCTCTCGATCTTGGACTTCCTATCCTCCAGAACTGTGAGCCAATAAACTTCTGATTCATTATAAACTGCCCAGTCTGTGGTGTTCTGTTACAGACAGATAAAACAGACTAAAACAAGAATTTTTCAGATTTTACAAAAGGAATATGGTATATATCACATAGTATGTAACATCCAGAGCAGTGTCTAAGGCACTAACCCATAATTGAACTCATTAATATTTTGAAGCAAAATCTGTAAATACTCACACTAAATGAGATGAATAAAAGCCATAAATAACCTCATGTCAGTTCAGGTTGGGTTCTTCTGCCAAATGAGCCATAAATAGCCTCCTGTCAGCTTGTTGGGTTTTGTTGCCAAATGAGTTACAAGAAGTCCTTTGGTTTTCAGATCTTTTTTTGATTTTGGAATTCCAGGTAAGGGATTGTTACCTCTATTTTAAAAGTCTTGAATTAAAAGAACTTTACATTTAGAATTTTACATCCAGACAAAATATCATTCCAATAGGTTCGGCAAAAATATTCCCAAGAACACAAAGCCTCAGAATGTCATAAAAAGCCCACTAAGCACAATCTTGGAGGAATATTGAAAAGAAAAAGAAAAAGAGAGAGACAAAGTAAAAGAAGACAAATACCTTGATATCGAAAAAAACTCTGACCTAAAATACTAGCAATACATTCATTGAGGACGGGAAGTCAGGACACACACCCAGAGAACATAAGAGTGCGCTAGAGTATTTGTCATATGTGGGGGAAGAAAAAGCTACTTTAAGTGTAATAAATATGCAGAAATAAACAGGAATAGGTCTAAAGGACAACCAGCGTAAGAACAATAATAGAAAAAAAAAAAACTCAACCTATCCAATGAAAGGCAGGAAAGGGGAAAAGGACCAAAAGTAAGCCCAATTAGAGTAATTACAACAGGGGCCAAGGCAGGAGGATCATTTCAGGCCAGGAGTTCATGACCAGCTTGATTTAGAACGAGATCCCATCTCTACAAAAAATAGAAAAATTAGCTGGGCAAGGTGGCAGGAATCTATAGTGCCAGCTACTCCAGAGGCTGAGGCAGGAGGATCACTTGAGCCCAGGAGTTTGAGGTTGCTGTGAGCTATGATGATGCCATGGCACTCTAGCCTGGGAGACAGAGCAAGACCCTGTCTCAAAAAAAAAAAAAAAAAATTACAATCATGTAAGTGAGTTGAACTCACCAATTTGAAAACAAATTAGGCCAAAGATTTTATGGTGGGTTAAAAAATGATAAAGCAATATAGTCCCTACAAGAGACATATTTAAGAAAGGATACATCAGATGACTATGAATAAAAATAAAGCTACAGTAGCAATCATAATAAAATTTAAGGCAAAAAATATCATAAAGGACAAATTCAGATATTATATACTGATATAACAAAAATGTATCATCATGATGAACACATCCACAGCAAACAAGAAGGCTTCAATATACGTCAGGAATAAATACCACAAATACATGTGTAAAAATTCAAGTGTAGTTGAGAATTTTAACATCAATTCATCAAGAAGAGAACAATATAAGTAGACATATTGAAGATCCCAGGAAAAAAACTAAGAATACCTATTATTTTCATGAGCATACAGCACATACACACACTGGTCATGTAATAGAAAAACCGTGCCTCAAAACACTTGAGAGGATCAATACCAGACAGACTGTATTCTCTTACAAAAATGGGATAAAATTAGAAATTAATGACAAAAAGATGGTTTTTAAAATCTCATGTTTGGAAATTATATAACTAGATAATTCAAATTAAAAGGTAAAAAACATGTAAACATTTTTAAAAATACTTATTAGCACTTAATGGTAATGAAAATTCAAGGCTACCATCTAACTGGATCAACTTGGCTGACTTGTCATTCCCAAACCAATCACTGCGGCCAAAGGAATGGTAAAAACCAATGGGTTCTTTAAACCAAAAGACTAGGATTAGGCTGATTTGCTTAGGCCACAGGAATCCACAAGTATAGCAGAAGCAGCAGGGGCAGTGGGAAGAAATCTGGTATCGTATCTGGAAGAGCAAAGAGGAGATACACGGAAGAGTATGGAGGCAACGATGCCTACAGAGCTTTAATTCCAGTTCGGCCACAATTCCCTAAGGTTAATTACTGATCATGTAATTTGGGATGGGATCTCAGTTTTCTTAGGTGAAAAATGAAAACACCATCTAAGAGTCCTTTTAGCTTGAGGAGTTTGCAATTACATCATGATGTTTTGTTCAACCTATAACAGGGTCTGGCACATATTAGTATGTACGTACAGAATGAATGAGAAGTTTACCACATTCAATTTGAGAGATTCTCAGGACTATTACCTAAAACAACTAATGGATTTCCAATAGATAAACGGGAAAAGGATGTAAAATTTACAATCCACAGAGGAGAAGCTAGTAGGCTTCTTTTAAAATGTTCAAAGTTCATAATTAAAGAAATTAAAATTAAAAACAAAAGCTGCATCTACCATTTCACATCTATTCAATGAATTTTAAAACGTGGTAATCAATAAAGGGAAAGAAGTAGAGAAACTACTAATTGCATACACACTGTCAGAAATTATTGAAAATGTTTACATTTAATGCATTAATAACGCTTCTGGAAATACAAAAATAATCCTGAGTAATCCAAAAGAAAGCAAAATACTTATATGGACAAAAATGTTTTATTGTAGTATTTCCTATTGTAATAGGAGAGAAAACCCAGATGCAACATAATTGTATAAAAACCAGGTAATAATGAAATTATGGTTTAATGATAGATTAGTCACTGTCATAGCATTAGGAGAATATATTTAATAAATTGTATTATTTAAGGGAATCTATGGAGTCCAATAACCATGCGACATTCACATTAAAACTGCTATGACCATTTAATTTTTAAAGTTATTAAAACCTCAAAGCTTGTGCTTAAAAATCTGACAAATTTGGTACCCTGTGTTTTGAAAACATAGACTTCACCAAGAATGGGCCAGTAATCACATTTTAGATATAATTCACAGAAATACTAACTTCCAAGAGTATTTTATTTTTATACTAAAAGAGAATATAATATAGCTACTCTTATTGAGTGTGCAACGTATGACAGCTTTGGACTTTTTAAATAAAACGTGTGGAAAATTTTCAACTCCACTATGCCAAAGAAAGTATTGGTCTTATTTCTACTAAATGCTTTATATTTTATCTGTTTCATTAGCTCAGCTCCACATGAGACCAGGGCCTGCCTTGATGTCTGGAATGCTGCCCCCATGCTTTTCTCCTAGGCTTTGTTGCCAGGGTTGCAGCTGCACAACCAATTCTCATTAAAATGTGAGTCATTGAAATGCAGGTCTATGGAAACGGATATAAAGGATTTCATCATCTTCTCCAAATTCACAGTGAGGACTGAACTCCCACTCTTTCCAAGCCATACAACTACCTGAACTCTCCTCTACCAACTCACACACCAGATAGAATAAATGCAGCAGTTCAGTCCTAAATATCCAAATAAAAACCGTCAAAAAGGAGAAAATGGCACAGTAAGGAACCTTAAAGTCTGGTAAAAGTTATTTCAAAATGACTTCTAATACTCATGATGTAGTCATAGGTTATAGCTGGATACTCATACAGTGATGTGATTTTAGAAATAATACTTCTCAAGAAAAAATACCTGCCAGAAAGAATGGGCACTCTGCAATAACAGTTCCAGAATAACAATTTCAGGAACTTCAAGTCAGAAAAACAAAAACCGCAAGGAATTTACTCCAAATGCAAAATACTCCAAAGCTATTAATTTTGTTGTAGAACACTCACACCCTAAAATTTTCTTGGAAATGGAGGAAAAAAATTTAAGGACAATTTATACTTCTTTTCCCTTTTTTACTAGGATCTTAGTATTCTCAATTAAAACTAAACAGCTCAAATCCTCTCATGCCAAGTAAAAAGGACAGTCAGTTTTTTATTAAAACATAATATTTTGAATGTTGGTATACCATTGGAATTCTTATAACATGTAAAACCTTAGAATTTTAACTATATTGGAGAAAAGAATTAAGGTGAGCAAAACATCTTGGGGTTAAGTACACACAGCTGAGTCTGTTCCCCGGGCAATTCTTTTACAGCTAACTAAATAAAAGAAAAAAATGGGGGTGGCAGGAGAGTGAAGGGTATTATCCCTAGACAATCTGATTATACAACATGTACTTTAAGTTACAGAAACAAAGCACACAGATAACAGTTCTAAAAACTGAGTACTAGTTGCATTTTTTAGGTAATCAAACTATAAAATCTTTAAGTGTACTTCATAACTTCATAAAGCTTTTTTAAAGTATATGAGAAATACATGATTTTTGTTTTAAGAGACGTGGTCTTCCTCTGGCACCCAGGCTGGAGTGCAACGGCGCCATCATAGCTCACTGAGAAATACATCAAAATGCTTGTTAAAAATATAGATTAGGATCCCCTCATACCCTTTAGGATGGCTATTATCAAAAAAACAAAAAATAAGTGTTGGTGAGGATGTGAAGAAATCAGAAACCCTGTGCACTGATGGTGAGACTGTAAAATGGTGCAGGTGCTATGGAAAACATGATTACAGGTCCTCAAAAAATTAAAAATAGAAATACCGCATGATCCAGCAATCCCATTTCTGGAATATAGTCAAAAGAATTGAAGGCAGGGTCTTGAAGAGATGTCCATACGCCCATGATAATACCAGCACTATTCACAATAGCCAACCCAAATGTCCATCAAGGGATAAAGAGATAAACCAAATATGGTACATACACAATGGAGTATAATTAAGCCTTAAAAAGGAATGGAATTCTGCCATATGCTATAACATGAATGAGCCTTCTGGACATCATGTCAAGTGAAATAAGCCAGTCACAAATACTGCATGATTCCACTTAAATGAGGTCACTAAAGTAGTCAAGTTCATAGAAACATAAAGTAGGTGGGTAGCAGGGGAAAGTGGTAGGGGGAAAAGGAAAGTTACTGTTTAATGGGTATAGAGTTTTAGTTTTACAAGATAAAAAGTTTTGGAGATCTGTTTCACAGCAATGTAAATATGCTTAACGCTACTAAACCATACACTTAGAAATGATTACCATGATAAAGCTCATGTTATGTGGAGTTTTTAAAAATTTATTCTTCAACGACACCAATGTTATATGGTTTTTACCAGTACTATGGAAAACATTTTTCAAATGGAGATTCGGGGTGATTTCACCCTTGGAGATTCTGATAAGTTGATAAAGATGAAAATTTGGTGGAATTTTTTTTTTTTTGCTTTTACCAACTATCACTTTTTTTTCCCCAGATACGTCTTGTATCACCATGGCACAAAACTCAAGATTCAAGATATTAATTATGAAAACTAAATCTCCTTCCCACCTTACCCCTAGCCACCCAGTTCTCCTCTAACGTAGCCACTAATATTAGCTTCTTCTGTAGCATTTCAGAGGCATTCAGTATATGTAAAAATATTTTTATATAGTATCATATATCATTGGCACCCTACCTTTTCACTTCATACTACATCTTGAAAATCAGGCAATAGCAATAACTTTTTAAAAACTACCTCCCTCGATTATTTATTTATTTATTTATTTTTTGAGACAAAGTCTCACTCTGCTGCGTGTGACAGAGATAAGGGAAGGGAGTGCCATGGAGTCAGCCTTGCTCACAGCAACTTCAAACTCCTGGGCTCAAGCGATCCTCCTGCTTCAGCCTCCCAAGTAGCTGGGACTACATGCATGCGCCAACATGCCCAGCTAATTTTTTCTATATATACTTTAAATTGTCTGGCTAATTTCTTTCTATTTTTTAATAGAGACAGGGTCTCGTTTTTGCTCAGGCTGGTCTCGAACTCCTGAGCTCAAACAATCTGCCCACCTTGGCCTCCCAGAGTGCTAGGATTACAGGCGTGACCCACCACACCCGGCCCTCCCTCAGTTTTTAAAAGCTGCATTTTTATATCAGTATAAATAGTCTCTGACAGATGGAAAAGTAAGTTGTTTCTAATATTTTACTATTGTAAGAAATGCTGTGAAGAATAACCTGTATATTCACACATGTGGAAATATGATGAAATAAACCCAAACCTAAAGCATTTATCTGCAGGACAAATACCAAGAAGTGAAAATGATTAATCAAAGGACACATACATTTAAACTTTGGTAGGCATTTTTAAACTTTGGCAGATATTTCCCAAATCTCCTAAGAGAATGTACCAACCTATACTTCCTCTAACAATGCATCAGAGCACCTGTATTTTCTGTCTTTCAAAAAATGTTTTCTTAAAAGGCTTCCCTAATTTCAAATATAAAAAGGAAAAAAAAAAATCTGTATTCCTTCTCTCAAGGATCTGATTTTTTTCCTGATGACTACCCAGCTATATATACTGCCAAAAAAAAAAAAAAAAAAAAACCCTTATCTCCTTTTCACACTGAAATGTGTCTTCATTATATTCTAAATTTCCATATGAATTTGGGACTACTTTTATTCTGTACCACTAATCTATCTAATCATATACCTGAATCATGATGTTTTGACTACAGTAACTTTAGAATATACGTTTAATGTCTGGGAGAACTAGTTCCTTTTTAAAAGTTCCTTTTTTTAAGAATTTTTCTGGATAATCTTATTTTTTCCTTACAAAATTTTAGATTCAGCTGGTCTAATCCTTAAAAATCCTGCTGGTATTTTTATTGGGATCATGCTATGTCATTGATTAAACAATAACGTTTTTCACATATTGAATCATGATGGTGACTCTCTATATCATCTTTTAGGTTTTAGATGATTCTGCTATAGGGGGCCTGCATTTTGAGAAACAGCCCTGCCCGTCCAACTGCAGAACAGTGGTGCCTGACAAGGGGCGAGGGAAGCCACTGCCCACAGTGCAGGCCACGTCTAGCAGTGGGCTGCAGCCTGACAGTGCTATGTATCAGTGCAAAGTTATCCTTGTTAGGGAGATCAGTAGTTCTTCCCAGTAGCAGAAACTGCACTCCAAACCACTTTCTATGTCCCTAGGGTAGAGGACAACTGCAGCTGAAGTAAGTGGTTCAGAATTCCATTCTATACAGGAACTTAAAACTCAGTGGTTTATTATAGGTTTAAGGGAACCAGAATGACATGAGACCCTGGGTGTGGGGAGGAAAAATTAACACTGTGACTTGAAAAGATCATTCTCTCACCTTCCACTCCTAATTCACTTAAAAGATCAGCATTTCAGGTAAACATACTAAGTTGCATGAAATTTTTTTTTTTTTTTTTTTTTTTTTTTTTTGTTGAGACAGAGTCTCACTTTGTTGCCCAGGCTAGAGTGAGTGCCGTGGCGTCAGCTTAGCTCACAGCAACCTCAGACTCCTCGGCTTAAGCGATCCTCCTGTCTCAGCCTCCCGAGTAGCTGGGACTACAGGCATGCGCCACTATGCCCGGCTAATTTTTTCTATATAGATTTTTAGTTGTCCATATAATGTCTTTCCATTTTTAGTAGAGACGGGGTCTCGCTCAGGCTGGTCTCGAACTCCTGACCTTGAGCAATCCACCCGCCTCGGCCTCCCAGAGTGCTAGGATTACAGGCGTGAGCCACCGCGCCCGGCCTTAAGTTGCATGAAATTAAAACCTGTGTGACTAAGTCAGTCCCAGCTGAAAGGAATGGGCTCAAAAAAGGCTTTTGTAGGCTGGGCGCTGTGGCTCACAGCTATAATCCTAGCACTCTGGGAGGCCAAGGTGGGTGGATCACTCGAGGTCAGGAGTTCAAGACCAGCCTGACCAGGAGCGAGACCCCCCCCACCCCGTCTCTACTAAAAATAGAGAGACATTATCAGGCCAACTAAAAATATATAGAAAAAAATTAGCTGAGCATGGTGGTGCATGCCTGTAGTCCCAGCATCTCAGGAGGCTGAGACAGAAGGATTGCTTGAGCTCAGGAGTCTGAGGTTGCTGTGAACGAGGCGACGCCACAGCACTCTAGCCCAGGCAACAGAGTGAGACTCTGTCTCACAAGGAAAAAAAAAGGCTTTTCTTTTTTTAAGAGACAGGGTCTTGCTCTGTTGCCCAGGCTGGACTGCAGTGGCACAATCATAGCTCACTGCAGTCTCAAACTCCTGGGTTTAAGCAATCCTCTTAGCTCAGCTGGGACTATAGGCATGCGCCATGATCCCAGCTAATTTTTATTTTTTTAAAGAAACAGGGTCTTGCTGTTGTCCAGGCTGTTCTCAAACTCCTGGGCTCAAGTGATCTTCCCGCCTCTACCTCCCAAAGTGCTAAGGTTACAGGTGTGAGCTACCATGTGTTGCCCCAAAAGGGCTTGTTGAAGTGACAGGCAGAGCTTAGTGTATGAAAAGCACTCACCCTAACAATGGCCAGCTAATTAATTAAAATCACCAACTATTTACATAAGCATATCCCCTTAGATGGCAATTATTTCCAGATACTTCTAAACTGGACCATTAACTAAAAAACTGGAAATTTAATATCAGTTTCCATTCCCTACACTTTAAACTAGTATCAGACTTTAAAATATTTTCTATCTATAGGCCAGACATAGTAGCTCATGCCTATAATCCCAGCACTTCCAGAAACCAAGGCAGGAAGATTGCTTCGAGACCGGCCTGGGCTAAATAGTGAGACCTCATGTTCACAAAAAAATTTAAAAATTAGTTGGGAATGGTGGTGCATGCCCGTAGTCCTAGCTACTTGGAAGGCTGAGGTTGGGGGATAGCTTGAACCCAGGAGTTCAAAGTTACAGTGCGTTATGACTGTACCACTATACTCCAGCCTGGATGACAGAGCAAGACCTTGTCTCTTAAAAATATATATATTTATATACATTTTTTCTAGCTATAGATGAATATTTTCATATTGGATCAAATTCCCAAAATTGAAGAGCTAATACCAATTATTCTATTCCCTGAAAGTTTCCCAAACTCCTTCTTTATAGATATTAACATTTAGAAAGGGAAAAACTCAGAGCCATTAAAGCTGATGTGTGAAAAAATATCCCATTGTATTTCTGGGTTTTAAAAAATTTCAATTTCTACAATGTGTACATTCTCTCACATTTGGTGAACAGATTATTCCTTTTGTCTCTGTGGGGGGTGGGAGGCTCAATACCTAAACCCAACAGATTGCTTCTAGTAGACTGGTACGCATAGCAAGATGCTATCAAGTCAGAATGGGAAATCAGGATCAGAAGTCAGCCATATGACCACGAAACCAGGAAACTAAAGCTGTTAATACTACATAAATATTTTCTGAGTTTTTTCCATCTCTAAAATTGCTATATTCTTTTACTATCACCAGTGAAAAAATAAGCTATCAAGATAACTCACTCATCAGATAATTACAAAAATTAACTTATTCAACAAATATTCACTGAGCTCCTACACATTAGGACCACATAGATATTTTAATAAAACATATATAAATTAAAGTCAACATAGTATAAAACTATATTTTTAAAAGCACAAAAATAAAATAAGCACTATATTCTTGAAACTACCATAGAAGCAAAATATTTGTAGACTACCAGAGATTAACTATAGTGCAGTTTAACTAGATAAAAGTAACTTTATTGTTAGTTTGTAGCAACTGCAACACAGTGACAATTAAACACTTTTTAAGATCATTTTATACACACTTTAAAATCTGGCCTATACAGATGTCAAAATTGAATTGACAATATTCAACATATACTTCTGATTTTAAAAAGTCTTAACCAGCAAACCTATCTCTTTCACATTTATAAAGCACACTCAAAGGCAGACATAATGCTTAATCGTTCCCAGGACATAGGTGCATCTTAAAAAAGAAAAACATACTCTATGTCAAAATATTATAAACATTCCAAAAATGTAAGCATTTAATGGAACATTAGAAGCATTAAATATTGAACAAGACAAGATGCTCCTTATAATCACAATGTTCTAGAAGTTCTAGCCAATGCAATAAACAATCTGGCTCCAGAGTCCATTCCTTTTACTTTTCTACATCTCTCTTCCAAAAGAATAATAGATTTGTGAAGACCACTTAAAATCTTTTAAAATCCTGAAGGAAAAATGAAAACAGGTAAAAAAAAAAAAATCAAAAATGTTAAATCTCAATACCAATTAAAGAAATAAAAATGAAGAAAATAACAAATATTTTCTGCTCAAATGGGCAGACTTAAAAAATATTATAATTCTAAAGATTTCATGAGTTCAGTGAATACTCCTAGGATTACAGACCAGAACTTCATAATTAAAGTTTAAAAGACTAACGTGCTGTTATACTTACCCCTAGAATCCCAATCCCAGGAATCAAGTTTCAGAAAATACTCACGGATGTGCCCAGACTGAACCTGGGAGTGGACACTGGGCTGCGATTACCCTTCCCGTGTTTCTGATAGACAACACTGATAGAATTTTATTTTAAAAAATGTGGCATCAGAGATATGTTTCAATTGTTTTAGCCCATCAGGTAGCTGTGATATGTGATGGGTTAAAAGTGCATTTTAAAATTTTTCTTTCTTTTTCCCTGTACAGTAAGATTTCAAGACAGTCCCTTCTTCCCCCTTCCCTTCCTCTCTCACCACGTACTCAAGAAAGTCCCTGCTGAAAAGAACAGTAACCCCGTGGGCAAGACATGACGCCTTCTGCACTGGCCCTGAGCAGCACAGCACAATCCACAGTCTGAACAGCGGTTAAGGGCACAGACCTCAGAGCCAAAAGCTCTAGGTTACAATCTCAATTCTCCTATCTCCTAGCTGAATGAACTTTTTTTTTTTTTTGGTTGAGACAGAGTCTCACTTTGTTGCCCAGGCTAGAGTGAGTGCCGTGGCATCAGCTTAGCTCACAGCAACCTCAGACTCCTCGGCTTAAGTGATCCTACTGCCTCAGCCTCCCGAGTAGCTGGGACTACAGGCATGTGCCACTATGCCTGGCTAATTTTTTCTATATAGATTTTTAGTTGTCCATATAATTTCTTTCTATTTTTAGTAGAGACGGGGTCTTGCTCTTGCTCAGGCTGGTCTCAAACTCCTGACCTCAAGCGATCCACCTGCCTCGGCCTCCCAAAGTGCTAGGATTACAGGCGTGAGCCACCGCGCCCGGCCATGAATAAACCTTGATAAAGTCACTTAACCTCTCTAAATTTTCTCAAGTATATAAATGAATACAATTTACTAAACAGGTATGTTAAGATAATACAGAAAAGTACTTTACACAGAGCCTGGCATTTATTTAGTAGTTCAACTAATGTTAAGATATTATTATCTGTAGTATTAGGAAAAAAAAAAAAAAGCCACCTGTCCATTCCTTAAAAAAAAAAGATTGTCTTACCTATTCGTGTTGTTATCACAGAATACTTGAGGCTGGGTAATTTATAAATAAAAGAAGTTTATTTGGCCCATAATGCCGGTGGCTATAAAGACCAAAAGCATGGCACCAGCATCAGCTTGGCTGCCGGTAAAGGCCTCAGCTGCACTAGCACATGGTGGAGAAACAGAAAGGCAAGCAGGCCTGTGTGAAGGGGGACCAAACAGGAGAGGACCCTCACTTTACAGCACCCACTCTCAGAGAACTGATCCATTCCTTCCCACAAGGGAGAGAACATGCTCCCTGGAGAGGGCATTAGTCCCCTGAGGAGGGATCCACCTCCCTGACCAAACACCTGCCACCAGGCCCCACCTCCCAACACTGCCTCACTGATTTTTTTGGCAGGGACGAATCACATCCAAACCACAGCAGAGAAGTCACATTAAATACACAGTATGTACAGTCCACCCTCAGGATCCAGGGGTTCTGCATCCAGAGATTCAACCAAGCATGGATGGAAAACATCTCGGAGAAGAAAATTCCACAAAGTTCCAAAAAGCAAAACTTGAATTTGTCTCATGAATAAAGTGATATACAGGCATCATAATGGGTATTAGAAGTAATGATTTAAAGTATATGGGAGGATGTGTGTAAGGTATATGTAATTACAATGCCATTTTATATAAGGAACTTGAGCATCTGTGGTCCTGGAACCAATTTCTCACAGATAATGAGGAATGTCTACCAAATTAAACTTCCTAAAATATACAAAGTTCTGAAATTTAAAAACACATGTGGGCCCCAAGATTTTGAATAAGTGATTGTGGTCCTGTACCTTTATAAACTCTTCTTATGAAAAAATAATTAATAATGACTTATTGTATTTATTTTTTTAAGTCAGCCAGATTCCAAGTTGCCCATAATTGTTTATTTTACAGTTCTAGAGGTGCCAAGGGTTCAGTAGGAGTCCCTGCCAAAGGGCCAATCACTGTAGATGAACACATGCTCCTTTTTTCTAGAACCCTAACTTCCGCTGGTAAGAATACATTCATAGGAAGACTGTTCACATAATGTCAGTCTCGTCGAGTTAACAACAAACTCCATTTGCAATGGCGTGGACTACATATTTGTTTACCACCTTAGTCCTTGTATTTGGTACTGAAAAAAAATCAGTGAGTAGATTGCATTGTCTGCTACCCGGCATAACTGTATTACAGGTTTACTTGCCTAATTCACAATTCAAGATTTAGTGAGTTGCTTGAACTCTTATTATAAAGGTATGGAATGAGTGATGAGAAGGATGTATCAGGACATTTTCACATACATGTAAGAGAAAAAAAATCCAAAGCAAATTGGATTAAACAAGGTGTTTACTGACTCGTATAACTGACAGTGTAAAGGCATAGCACCTTCAAGCAAGGCTTGAGCTAGCAGCTCAACTGAGGTGACCAGGGCATGGTTTTTCTCCACTGTTCCTTCAGTGTTGATGTCTTATTCAACTAGCTTTCCTTTGATGGTCAGAAGATAACTGCCAGGAGTTCAATGACTACGTTTTCAGGTTGAAATTCAGAAAAAAAAAAAAAAAAAAGTGCCTTCATCCCAGCATTCCTAGCAAATGTCTTAAGATTCATTCTGACTGATCAGGCTTAAGTCACATGCCTGCCATGATTGGCTTAGGTAAGACACATGATCCATTCCTACAAACCCATCAAAACTTATATGAAACAAAGCACATTAAAGTTGACCTTAGTGATTTAAATTTCTTATATTACTAAACAATGATATTACTGCATTTAAACTGATGGGTAAAGCACATCATATAACTTTCCCTATCCTCTTAAAAATTACTCTCCCAGATTTTCATCACAACCTATCAAGAAAAAAAAATTAAAATTTTGCCTTAACGTAAATCACTTTTTGGAGGATTCAAAATGTACTACTAGATTACCTGGTAAAATCAAAACCACAAGTTCATGATTGTTCTTGTTAACCTAACTGAAAGCAACACCATAGATTTTCAAGAAGAAAAAGAGGTCCTTACCCCATACTTTTTTGAGATTATCATAATAACTTAAAAGATAGAAGAGTACAGGAATATCTTGACTTTGGCAAAAAAGAAAGGAAGGAAAAAAAAAAGAAGTGGTTTGTTTCATACAGCCTTAAAATATAAGCAACTAGATAATCCATCCTATGGCTCAAGACCCCTCTTACCATACTCACCACCACACCTCTTCTCTTGCCCTGCCCAAAACACAGGGTCCTAGGAACACAGTGGGGGATTCGCACTTTAGGGAATCTTATTGTGAATGTGCACTCCAAAGCCAACTACAAACCATTCCTGAACTATGTTTCCTAATGTTCATGTCCCTCATTCTTACAATTAGCACAGAAAACACAAAGTTTATTCTCAGATTTATAATGGAGAAGAAAGCAAAATTGCATTTATTAGACTGAAAGCCAATACTCAAACATGTAGGAGTATTCTGGTTCTGATGGTAAAGTTGCACAAAAACAAAAGGTAAAATCCAAGCAATATGTTTTAGAGTAGAACTAACCACCTGAACATATATTACACACTAGTCGTCTTAAATAAAAAGTCAAACTTCACTAATAATCCTAGAGGGAATTAGTGTGGTTAAAGAAAAGGACGTGAATTAGAAGAAAATCTCTATTCAATTCCGTGGATTGGTTTTTCAAATACTCCACCATTCAAATAATTCAGTTCAACAAATATGTACTTAGGAATTCACTAAGAAGAGCACATAAATGTCAGACACGATAGGGATATAAACATAGCCTTTGACTTCAAACATTTCTGAACAGCATAAAACATAATCAAGTAGAAATGCCTGAGACACTAAAAGATAGGGCTTTGGGTAATCAGAAAAGGAAGAAATCAAATGAATGTGGATGATTTCTATAGCAAATAACAGAAAATCTCAAGGCAAAACTACTTAAACAATAAAGCAATTCAGGTAGGGTGGCTCTAGGCACAGTAGACGGGGCTCCAGTTCTACTTTTCTGCAATCCTGTTGGTGCTGCCCTCCGTCATGGAGGCATCACCTTCGAGCTACTAGAAAAATGGCTACAGCAGTCCCAGAAGTCACATCCAGCTAAAACCAGCCCTGGAGAGAAGAGGGACCATCTTTTTTCTTCCTTTTCTCAAATGCAAGAAAACTTTCCCCAGAAGCCCCTTGCAGATTTCTATTTTATCTCCCATCAGCCAAAACTGTCTCTTGTATCCATTACTAGAAGAATCACTTCCAGAGGGAATGAGATCCACTACAACTAAGATTACCATGGATACCAGTAACCATCATGACCATCACTTCAGTGTTGGCTGAATATTTCAAGAATATTTCCGGCCTTGGAATGAAGAAGAAATAAAAAAGAAAAATACATCAGCAAAGGAAGAGATGTGCCTAATTGGAAGAAGAAAGCCAAGTTCTGAAACCATACATTAAATACACTGTCAGGGATAAAGAATTCTCTTAAACTGCACTGTTGTCTTTCCCAGTGATACAAAAATTAACTTACTGTTCATCAGTAAATGCTAAGAATGCAGAAGTCGTCCTATTTTTATGGAAAGGATTGAGGTTATTTAATTATCAGTGGGGACAATCAGACTTACCACTCCTCATCAGTGGAGCCACCCATTCAGCTACATCTGGGCTTAGAACATTCCATATTATGCATCCAGATGACGCTGCAGACTCACTGCCAGTAGTTCTTCCTTGAAGGTTTCTTCTCATCTGGGGAAGAGGTTTCACTCAAAAATCCACACACTCCAAACTGGCCCTATCTGCAAATGAAAGCATGCAATTAGGAGGCAAAAAGCTGCAGGGAGCAATTCCCCCTCCCCCATCTATAATTAACTGATCCATATGAAAACTGAACTCAAACATCAGACTAAACACCATGTTTAAACTAAGCAACCTACACTTCAACACTTGTAATGTGCTTATTATATGTGGTTACCACCCTTTTCCCATCATATAAATCTGTGGTTGCTTCCACAGTATACTGGTACAACCCTACCAAACATTGCCAGTAAGCAGAATTCAGCAGACAGATATTTTTGTTGAACCCACGCAAGGTTGGTCTCCACAGTGTGTTAAAGGATAGCTACCTACATTTATAAATCAGAAGACTTCACGTGAAAAATCAACACTTCTGGCTCTCTTGAAAAATCAGAAAATCTGGCAATACTGCACCCACGTTCCCACATGGTAATAATCTGCTGGAGCCGATTAACAGTGAACCCTCTAGGTGGGGCATGGACTTCGCCATTCTCCAAAGACAACGCCACTCTTTCGTGTTACAACCTGGCTCACGGTTACCTGCCTGGACTCCACAGGCAGCTGAGCTTCCAAACTCTGCTACGTATTTCTAGTAGCTCCCAGGGAACATTTTATTATTGCCAAAGCCAGGCATGTTTTTCTCCCTTGAGGATATAATATAGCATAAGGGAATAACAACATGGGCTTAGTCAGAGCACCCAAGACCTGAGTTCTAATTCTGTAAATGACTAGCTATGGGACCTCAGGCCTGTTTTTAACCTAAAATATATTTCTTCATTTACAAGCACCCAAATAAACCTATAAGCATTTAGCACAGTAGGCAAACAGGCCTAAAATCTAACCTGTCCAAGCTGAACTGATAATCTTAAATCCACTGCTTCCTCATCTCAGTAAATCATACCATGATCCACACAGTTCTGCTCAAGCCACAAACATGAAAGTCCTTACCATATACTCTCCTTGTCCCCCAAAATCATCAGCAAGGCAATTGATTCGCCCTCCAAAATATATAATTTGAACAGATGGTTAGAATTCCAGCCATGAAAACAAACAGCAATTCCTCCCTCAGAATCAAATACTTTGCTGAAATTGCCTATAAATTCAACTACTTAAATAAGAGTAGCTTGAAATGTCCAGGTTCCATATTATGAGGAATATTAATATTTCATTAAAAGAAAAATGAAGACAAATATTGGGGATGCTGCACATCACTCCTTGCAAGGTATTGATATCACAATTCATAAACTTACGCAATTCTTCAACTCTAAGCTGACAAGGAACTCAGAGGCTATGCTAAATCTTATAATGAAATTGGGAAAAGCAAAAGACTACTGTTAGCAGAACTAAAGTGATTTTAGGAACGTTGCAAGATACATGATCAATACTCAAAAATAAAATCTATTTCTATAAAACAATTGTTCAAAGAACAATCAGAAACTGACACTGTAAAGAAAAGTTCATTTATAATATGAAAAATATGAATTATTAATCAATTATCAAATGATGTGCAAAGACAAAGAGATACTATGTTCATAGATCAGTGCAGTCAATGGTGTTAACATGTCAATTCTCCTCAATTTAAGCAATAGAGCAAGTGCAATTCTAGTTAAAATTCCAGCAGACTTTTTTGTAGAAATTGACACGTTGATTCTAAAATCACACAGAAATGCCAAAAAGATAGAATAGTGAAAATAACTTTCAAAAAGAATACCATTAGAAACCTTATACTATGTGAATTCAAGGTTTATTATAAAGCTATAAAAAGAAAGTACTGATACATACAACATGGATAAACCTTGAACATACTAAGTGAAAGAAGACAGTTACAAAAGGCCACATATTACCTACTCTGCTGACAGAAATGTAAAATTGTGCAGCTACTCTGGAAAACAGTCTAGCAGCTCCTCAAAATCTTAAACGTAGAATTACCATATGATCCAGCAATTCCACTCCTAGGTATATATCCAAGATAAATTAAAACATATCCACACAAAAAAACCTGTACGTGAATTTTCATAGCAGCGTCGTTCATCATAGTTGTTTGGGTTCACTCCCTCACTATCTATTCATTAGTGAATAGATAAGTCAAATGTTGTATATCCTACAATGGAATAATATTTAGCCATAAAGAGAATGATGTACTGATATATACTGTCCAGATCAAACTTGAAACATTATGCTAAATGAAAAAAAGCCAGTTGGCCACACAGCATATAATTCCATTTATATTACATGTCCAAAGAGGCAAATCTAGAAAGACAAAATATGTCAGTGGTTGCCAGGGGCTGAGGAGAGGGAAGAATGGGGAATGACTGCTAATTTCTTTTTTTTTTGGGGGGGGGTGATGAAAATATTGTAAAATTAGATAGTGGCAAGGGCTGTATAACACTGACGTATGTACTTTAAAAAGGTGTTTATGTTATATGAATAATCTCAATAAGGCTGTTACAATAAAAAAAAAAAATTTCTCCCCTCACTCCCGCAAAACAGAAAAATGGGTTATTTCCTTAGGATGTACTCTCGGAAGTACTAAGTTCTGCTCTGTGACATGTGCCAAAGTGCTTCTGAAACAGGTTCCACAGACTTGTACTCCCTCCAGCACTGCATTTAGCACCTGTGTCACTGTGCGCATGTCTGAATCAGCACCATCTCTTAAATCTGATAAAAAAATTGATTATTGGTTGAACACTTTCCCCTCCTATTTTCATCATATATTTCTTTCCAAAGGGTCAGTTCTTAGCCTTTAAAATTTACCATCCTTATGCATACAGCACAAATGCTTCAATTTCTCAGGAAATATAGAAATAGTTACTTTCTTGCCATTTTGGTCAGCAATAATTAACTTATCCCAGTGGGTTCCATTTCAGCTTTTAACAATAAAACCTGCCTTGAAGTCAAATATTTTGAACAGTTATAAGAACCACTCTGCTTCTCAGACAGGGAAATTAAGAAGGTCACTACAATACGAGTCCACCTGGGTTACGTCTATTTCCAGTTTCCTGACTGCAATTCACTTTCAAGTGAAATGTCCAAGTGGCTCCCAAGATATTTTAAAACCATAAGGTGTAGCAGAAAAGAAATGAAACATTTATTAGCATCTTCTACAAGCCAAGTGCTTTACGTGTATTACTTCATTTAATAAGCCTCACTTAAATGAAAAGGAAAATAAAAATCACCCAGGGTAAGAACTTGCCATTCAGCAAATATGTGCCAGAGATAGGGATCAAACTGAGGTGTGTCTAACTCCAAAGTCCATATTCTTTTTGCCACTTTACAGTGCTTCCCAAGCTTACTGACTCTAAAAAATCAGAAAGGACTTCAAATGTGAGTTCTGCCACTTACTGTGTGACTAGTTTCTAAGCTTCTTTAGAACAGTTTACAAAAACAAAATAAGGCCGGGCGCCGTGGCTCACGCCTGTAATCCTAGCACTCTGGGAGGCCGAGGTGGGCGGATCCTTTGAGCTCAGGAGTTCGAGACCAGCCTGAGCAAGAGTGAGACCCCATCTCTACTAAAAATAGAAAGAAATTATATGGACAGCTAAAAATATATATAGAAAAAATTATCTGGGCATGGTGGTGCATGCCTGTAGTCCCAGCTACTTGGGAGGCTGAGACAGGAGGATCGCTCGAGCTCAGGAGTTTGAGGTTGCTGTGAGCTAGGCTGATGCCACGGCACTCACTCTAGCCTGGGCAACAGAGTGAGACTCTGTCTCAAAAAAAAAAAAAAAAAAAACAAAAAAAAAAACAAAATAAATGTAAAAAGAGGAGGCTAAAAACTCACTGTGGAATGAAACTTTTTAAAAAATAATTTTTTTTAAAACAGCAAAACGTATGGAATAATTCTAAACACTTTTCTCAAATTTAAAGTGAATCTCAAGATTCACTTTACCTTCCAACAAACAGAGACACCAGCATATCCATTCACAAACATATAATGTGGATGAAAAACATTTTTTAGTGACTACACTGCCAGTCTCTAAACAAGAAATATATCATTTCTCAGTAAAAAAGTCCACGTTGACTACAATGCTTTTTATTCTTCTTTACCCTGTGAGAAGTGCTTTCCGTAACACATGCACCGTCTGGGATGTAGCATTGTGGGGTAAGAGAAATGGCCACTGAACAGAAAAAGACTACAAGAGCTTGCGAGCAAGCAGTAATACAACACAGGAAAGGACATAGCTAAAAACAAGGCAAAACAGCAACAGCCTACTCTACCCTAGGTAACAGGTACCTTTCCTGTGGCAAAGGAAAAAACAGTTAAATTATAAAACCCTTAAAGGATCTTTGAGTGGCTTTAAAAATTGCTACTTTAAGGCCCAGCACAGTGGCTGGCACCTGTAATCCTAGCACTCTGGGAGGCCGAAGGAGGAGGATCCCTTCAGCTCAGGAGTTCAAGACCAGCTTGAGCAAGAGTGAGACCCCGTCTCTACCACAAACAGAAGAAATTAGCCCTGCATGGCAGCGCATGCCTGTCGTCCCAGCTACTCGGGAGGCTGAAGCAGGAGGATCACTTGAGCCGAGGAGTAGGAGGTTGCAGTGAGATATGACTTCTAGCCCCAGCAACTGAGTAAGACCTGTCAAATTTTATGCATTAGGTGAATCTGAAAGTAATCATCAAATGTGAAGGGAACATAACTTTGAAAAAGAAAGAAACTAAAGCACTGAGGTAATTTCAGTAACTCCTACGAAGAAAGTATCTTTAAACCAAAACAGGTAACTCTACTAGGTTAAAAAATAAGAAATTGCCAATAGTCAACAAACACCAGCAATTCCACATGGGCCCACCCAGTGGTCTCCTGATAAATATTGAACCACCACCTCTTTTGAAAAAAAGCCCTGATTGGTACCTTTTGCCCATTCCCATGTTGGAACTGTCCCACCACAGCCAGTTTCAAGCTGCCAGATGATGACACCGAGCACGGAGTCGGAGCCAGAAGCACAGGCACCTCACCAACTCCAGCACACCACTGGCTCCAGGGAACATGCTGAGGATCAGAGCAGTTCCCAAACTGTCCCACCCTTTTCTAAAACCAGGCTTTTGTCTGATTGATCCAGTTGCTGTCTTCCCTAGGTTAGAAGAAATATGCTGTTGACAGTTTAAAATACTAGCACAGTAAAATCATTCATAACAAAGAACAAATGAGACCGGTACCTGGTTTCATCCATTCAACACTTTACTGCACACCTGTTTGGTGCCAGGTAGCATTCTGGGCGTTGTGGACAGCAGGGAACAAGACAAAGGAGGTCCCTGCTCTCATAAGAAATATACATAAAAATACATAATTTCAAGGACTGAGAAATGCCATGAAGAAATTAAAACAGTAATGGGGAACCTATTTTAAACTGCGTGGTGAGTTTATGATATTTAAGCTGAGACCTTAAAGTTAAGGCGCCAGGCTCAAGATCTGGGAAAGACCATTTAGACAAAGGCAATGACTAGTGTAAAAGTCCTAAGGCAAGACCAAGCATGGCATGTTTCAAAAATTGAACAGACTATCTTGGGTAGAGTCTAATGAGCAAAGGTGAGATTGTCTGAGAGGTCGTGAGAGGCAGGAAGATCTCCTGAGCCCAGGAATTCGAGACCAGCCTGGGCAACACAGCAAGACCCCATCTCTAAAAAAAATTCTGCTCAGCTGGGCACGGTGGTACACGCCTGTGGTCCCAGCTACTCAAGAAGCAATGGCAGGAGATCGCCAATGTAAAAACCTCCAACACAAGTCTCCTAGATTTAGGGAGGGATTTTCAGTGTACAAAAATGTATTGGAATGCCTGTCCTCTTAGTACCGTACTGCCTATTTAGTCCCCCCTTAAAAAAGGAGAGGAGTATAAGTACATTTATCGTTTTGCACGGTAAACTAGCAGCTAGCCACAGCAATCCCAGGAGTTATGATCACACCACTACACTCCAGCCTGGGCAACAGAGCAAAACCGTGTCTCTTTAAAAAAAAGAAAAAACAGAAAACCGTGACTATAGCTGAAATAAACTTAGTGGTAGGACTACACACCAGCTCAGAAATAAGGATCTTATTAACCCAAGATGGTTACTTCATATGTGAAATGCTAACATATGAATCCAAGTACGTCAATGTGGAATTCTAATGAAGATGACCTATTTAGTCTATAAAATAGATTCACTATGTTGTTCAGGCTAGGATTATTTCAGAACCATAGGAAAACACTGCTTGTGTGTAATCCAAAATCATTTTATTTGGTATGTAAATAGACTTTTTAAGAATTATAAAGGTCGGCCGGGCGCGGTGGCTCACGCCTGTAATCCTAGCACTCTGGGAGGCCGAGGTGGGCGGATCATTTGAGCTCAGGAGTTCGAGACCAGCCTGAGCAAGAGCGAGACCCCACCTCTACTAAAAATAGAAAGAAATTATATGGACAGCTAAAAATATATATAGAAAAAATTAGCCGGGCATGGTGGCGCATGCCTGTAGTCCCAGCTACTCGGGAGGCTGAGACAGGAGGACCGCTTGAGCTCAGGAGTTTGAGGTTGCTGTGAGCTAGGCTGACGCCACGGCACTCACTCTAGCCTGGGCAACAGAGTGAGACTCTGTCTCAAAAAAAAAAAAAAAAAAAAAAAAAGAATTATAAAGGTCATGTTTATGTTAACGTGAAAGAAAAATATAATACCAAATCTGATTTTTGTTCAAATTAGTAATTAGGAGTTAAAGTAAATATCAGCATATCAGTCTAAATGACATGTTCATATTACAGAAACTATAAAGAAATATGCACACACATACACACCCACACTCCCTGTGGCCATGAAAACCAAGTCTACATTATGGCCACATACAAGTCCCACCAGTCAATAAAGACAAATTTTTGTATATTGCACAAAAAAAGGAAACTCTGTAGACTGGTTTGAGGAGAATTTACACTTGCACATAAAATTATTTATTCATTCAGGAACTACCAAGCTACTCATTTCCACAATTTATCTAAAAGATTTTTTTTTTTTTTTTAAATTAACCAACAGGAAATGACACCTACAGCTCAGGGGAAAAAGGTTAAAAGAAAAACAATCTTGTCTCAGCAGAATGAAATACTAAAAATCTACATATCAGTAATTCCCCTTGCGCGCTCATTTCCCAACTAAATATCAGTTAAACTCCATTTTTAGACTATGCATTTAAGTCTGTACAAGCATTTTTCTTTTTTTTTTCCTTTACGAGCACAAATAAGCATATGCATTTAATACTACTCAGAAAACTTGTGATTATCTTAGCTAGCTGCTAGTTTTCTGTGCAAAACAATAAATGTACTTATATTCCTCTCCTTTTTTAAGGGGGGACTAAGTAGGTGGCACAGTACCAAGAGGACAGGCATACCAATACATTTTTGTACACTGAAAATCCCTCCCCAAAACTATGAGACTTCTATTGGAGGTTTCTACAAACAAAAATAAAAACTGCTAAGAATACCATTAGGCTTTCTCAGTAATTTCTCCTCTTCTCTAACAAAAAGAGTTGAGCAAAACACAGGAGAAAAATGAAGTTTTGGCTCCTGATCTCACCTGAGCCTACATTCCTGATAAAAAGAAGGGTACAATATAGTCCAACTTGAAGTATCTAGTCCATGAAAATCACCAACACTCAGAACTCAAGAAATGTAACTGGAAAGAAATATGGGGCAAGCCCAAAATAAATTTTTTACATGCTGTCACCCTATTTCCAAACCAGGTTTTCCTCTTCTTTATTTCATTTGCCTTAGCTCTCTTCATTCCTTTCCTACCTCCTCTGTCCCTTACCATTTCACTGTGTATTTTCACTACCCATACACAAAAGTTGACTGGAAACTTACTTTATATTCTTGTATCTAAAGTTGTTTCTACTTCATTCTTTTTTTTTTTTTTTTTTTTTTGTTGAGACAGAGTCTCACTTTGTTGCCCAGGCTAGAGTGAGTGCCGTGGCGTCAGCTTAGCTCACAGCAACCTCAGACTCCTCGGCTTAAGCGATCCTACTGCCTCAGCCTCCCGAGTAGCTGGGACTACAGGCATGCGCCACTATGCCCGGCTAATTTTTTCTATATAGATTTTTAGTTGTCCATATAATGTCTTTCTATTTTTAGTAGAGACGGGGTCTCGCTCAGGCTGGTCTCGAACTCCTGACCTTGAGCGATCCACCCGCCTCGGCCTCCCAGAGTGCTAGGATTACAGGCGTGAGCCACCGCGCCCGGCCTCTACTTCATTCTTATAGGACTATACCGTTTGAGGGGAAGTTCAAATACTTTCGTTATAGAAACATGCACATAGGGCTGTAACCAGAATCAGGAGTAACAAGACAAGCAGCCATTCGTTCAGGAACTCTGAGTGCCCATTGAGGAACTCTGAGTGCCCATTGTCGTGAGCCAGCCATCCTCCTGGGGACTCTGCAGTGAATAAAACAATGCTCTATCCCTGAGGGCACGAAAGCAAGACTGTGCTTGGCAGGTTCAAGAAACCTGGAGGATGCCTGGGGGCCAGAGTAGAGGAAGCCAAGGAGAAACCTGATTGTGTAGGACACAAAACCAGAGAGGGAGGAGGTACAGATCAACGGAGGCTCTTATAGGCACAGTAAATATTCTGGCTTTTACTTTCAGAAAGCCACGGAACGGTTTGAACACAGGAGTGAAATAATCAGACTTTCATGTTAAAAGGATCACCCTGATTGTTGCGTTGAGAATAGAAAAGTACAGAAGCAGCGGGGAGACTAGTGACTATGAAAATAACACAAGCAAGAGGTTACGGTTGTCTACAGCGGTGGCAGCAAATTGTGGTTCCATGTATAGTTAAGGCAGCCTTTAAAGTAGATAAAGAATGTACTTTCGGCCGGGCGCGGTGGCTCACGCCTGTAATCCTAGCACTCTGGGAGGCCGAGGTGGGCGGATCATTTGAGCTCAGGAGTTCGAGACCAGCCTGAGCAAGAGCGAGACCCCACCTCTACTAAAAATAGAAAGAAATTATATGGACAGCTAAAAATATATATAGAAAAAATTAGCCGGGCATGGTGACGCATGCCTGTAGTCCCAGCTACTCGGGAGGCTGAGACAGGAGGCTCGCTTGAGCTCAGGAGTTTGAGGTTGCTGTGAGCTAGGCTGACGCCACGGCACTCACTCTAGCCTGGGCAACAGAGTGAGACTCTGTCTCAAAAAAAAAAAAAAAAAAAAAAAAAAAAGAAAGATGCAGTGTGGAACAAGCTACTTTAAAGATGGGAGATTTCAGTATCTATATGCTGCATATATATCTATATGCTGACAGGAATGATCCGGTAAAAACAGCACACTGACGCATCTCGTTGGCACGCACGAGGGGATGGACACGGAAGCAACGCAGTGTCCTTGACAGGAGGAAGGCAGAGAACGCCAGGGCAGCCGTGCAGACCGGGATGAAGAACAGCAGGAAATGCAAAGAGCATGGGCAGAGGCCTGAGGGACACGGAAACGCTTTCTGATCGCTTTCATTTTTCACACATGGGAAACACGTTATCAGATGAAAATGGAGAAAAGGGTAGAGGTTTGAGGAGAGAGGTGTAAAATAGTCCTTTAGGGGAATGCTAAAGTGATTCAACCAGGGAAATGTCCTGGGATTACGCCACTGTCAGCAACACAAAGGGCCTTCCTGAGGTCAGCCGTGAGGCACTGAACGGGAGACCCGGGTCAGCATGGCTGTGTTTTCCTCAGAGCACGGTCTACTGCCCAGGTGCAGGCTGAACTGCATGTAAACGGTGTGGGGTGGAGGGCTGGCCAGGAGAGTGCAACGGAGGAGCGCCCTACATGGAACTGAGGGCGCACGAAAGGGAGAGATTATAATAGTGGACCATGGCTTCAAGGCAGGGAAAATATTCAAGTAAAGATGTGCAGGAAGAATGACAGCACAGAGGTGGCAGAAGCAATGGACTGCAGGTCCCAAACAGACAGAAGTACTGTCACGGGGGGGTTACAGTTGTCCCACGGGGGTTTGCTTCATGGAACCACAACATACCCAAATCCCCAGATGCTCAAGTACCAGATATAAAATGGGTAGGTGTTTGCATATAACCTATACATATCCATAGACTTTAAAGCATCTCTAGATTACTTATATGTAAATGCCATTAAGTAGCTGTTGTCCTGTAGTTTTTAAATTTGTCTTTTTTTTAGAGACAGGGTTCAGCGTTTTTGATCCACAGTTGGTTGAATCCTCACATGTGGAACCCACAGACACAGAGGGTCTACTGTATCTGACAGAAGTTGGAAATAGAGGATGCGGAGGCCCCAGTGGAATTATGCCGAATGAAACATCCTTAGTAAAGTATGGGCAGTTCTGGTTAAAATGTTATAGAACCACCTTAAACACTAAAGCAAAACGTCACCCTGGGCAAAGTGGGCCCACAGATGAGGAAAGCTGGGAAGGGTAATTAAAGATAGAGAATTATTTCACGGGAATTTTAGCTGGGGGTCCCAGACATAGAATTCTCAAGAAAACTATTTCCAGCAGTCCTAAGGCGTCCGATTTGAACAACCTGTCCAACCCAGGAGGCAAAAATGCTAGATTACAATCAGATCAGCTAAAATAAACCATACCTTTCCCCTCGATCCCTTTTCCCCACTGAGCTGGACCCTGAACAGGCGAGGATGTCATACTGAAGAGAATCTGGAAAGTAAAAAGAGAAATCAAGTAGGAATCTTCCTCCAAAGCAGGCTTCTAGGTCTGAAACAATGGGAACCAAAGAAAAGTTCAGAATTGTGTGAGCGTCTTAACACTGATTATACTGAACTGCACCTCCTAATGACTAAAATAAGATTACGAATGACAAGTGACCACAAGAGTTGTTATTGCCTGGAAGTTACTGGAAAAGTTATCTGATCTTACTGAGAGCTCATCCAGAGGTAGAGACTGAATCTATAGAGGGTCTGAAGGCACAGTGAAAACTGTTTTCTGCTTAACCTTACCAAGTCTCATCCACTGACCATACTAGTTCCACAGATACCCATAAATTCCCACTACGTGTAAGGTATAAAATATACACAATGCTAGATGTAGCAGAAATTCATTTTTGCTTTACTAAGCAAAAAGTGAAAGCAAATTATTACGTCAAATAAAACAAAAGTCATTTTAGGTTTGAGTACAAGTACAAAATTTGATCACGGAAGATGTCATAAGAAATCTTAGCATGAGTTTCTAAGCGGGCAAGCAACAAAACAGAGATATCAGGGCTCACCATTTAGTCATTTTCAAAGTCACCTCTATTTAATCCGGACTCATCTAATGCATTCTAGGAAAAGGAGTGAGTACGTGTTACTATAATTTTGACTGAAATACATTTGCGGGTATTTTATAGTGTCAAGATAAAGACGATAAACAGAATTTATTACCAAGTCTTTTTGGCATTTCAATTCAGAAACCACATTTGGATGCAGTCACAGACGAGTCTCAACGAAATTCTAGTCCATTCATACTTTAGTAGTATTACAGAAAGATTCAAGCATACTTAAGCTTTGAACTGAGGCAGCAAGTCAATATTTAATATGCTAAATTCCAAGTTTTTCCAGGAAGCATGAAAAAAATCAGAAAAAATGCTATCACCTAACTAGCAAGCAAGCATTAAGGATAAGCACGTTTTACTCAGTTCCTCTCAAGAATACACAGGGAACCTACAATGCCCCCCATTCTGACACATTACTAACATTTAACATTCAATAAAATGTTAAAATATTTGTTTCATAAAAACGGAGATAAAAAAAAAAAAAACAAAACACTGAAACAGGCCAGGTGGGGTGGCCAGTACCTGTAATCCCAGCAGTTTCGGACGCAGAGGCTAGGAGTTCCAGACCAGCCTCGGCAACGTAGCAACACCTCGTCTCTACCAAAACTTTGAAAATTACCCGGGCATGGCAGTGCAAGCTTATTACCCCAGCTACTCGGGAGGCTGAGGTAGGAGGATCGCTTGAGCCCAGGTGTCTGAGGTTGCAGTGAGTGATAGTCATGCCACCGCACTCCAGCATGGGTGACAGAGTGAGACCCTGTCTCTAAAATTAAAAAACAAAAAAACAAAAAGACAAAAAAACTACAATATATCAAAACCAATAAGCATGTTTCATTGTGAGTGAAAAATCTTATAAAACCTGAAAAATAATCCCAGATTCATCCTAAAACAGATGAGAAACCTAAAGATTTTCATGATTTTTAAAAAGACAACTGGGGGCCGGGCGCGGTGGCTCACGCCTGTAATCCTAGCACTCTGGGAGGCCGAGGTGGGCGGATCGTTTGAGCTCAGGAGTTCGAGACCAGCCTGAGCAAGAGCGAGACCCCATCTCTACTAAAAATAGAAAGAAATTATATGGACAGCTAAAAATATATATAGAAAAAATTAGCCGGGCATGGTGGTGCATGCCCGTAGTCCCAGCTACTCGGGAGGCTGAGGCAGGAGGATCGCTCGAGCCCAGGAGTTTGAGGTTGCTGTGAGCTAGGCTGACGCCAGGGCACTCACTCTAGCCTGGGCAACAGAGTGAGACTCTGTCTCAAAAAAAAAAAAACCAAACAAACAAAAAAAAGACAACTGGGAATTAAAAACATAATAGCAACCTATACTAGACAATAAACGTGAGAAATTTGTTATATAAGCATTGAAATAAAAATTTTAAAATTCAAAAATGTTTTCTACAAATGCTAATTAATAAACTCTCACAATCTACACAGGCAAACATGGGCACAGCTGCAAATGCCTTGTTAGCATCATTCTTAATCACTTGATTAATTGCATCTGAGAGAAAAGAAATTCCTTCTAGATCACTCTGAAGGGTCTTACAAAAAAATCAACCACCCCCCCCAGCAGACACATCTACCTCGATGAAGAAAACACCAACATTTCAAATATTCCAACAATCATAAAATAGGATAATCCTGGAATTTACTCAGCCTCAAAACATTATGAACTACTCCAACACAGGAATAATACCTTAAAAACACTTACAGTGTTTTCTGAAGTACAAAAAATATTCATTATGAATCCTGATTTCTTGGAAAAATTATTTGAACATGTCTCAATGCTGTTCATTGTCAAGAATTCTGATGATGTGCTTATCCAAAAAAAAAAAAAAAAATGCCAGGCACTTTTTATTTAACATATGACAGCCTGCTTACATTGTTCTTTATCATCGCTATTAGATTTCTTATCAACACCAGACTGAGAGTGGTAAATTGTCAAGAAATACACATTTCTTCCTCCAAGAAATACACATTTGAAGAAAAACTATCACAACTCTCTACCACTAAAATTTGAGGGATTCCTTCCCTTCCTATTCCTAGGAACAACAATCACAAAGAGCTAATAGCCAGCAAGTCTAAAATCTAAAACTTCTGTTTGAATGTATACATTACTTTCCACAATGTAGAAACTACTACAAGCATCGACAAGTCAAAAGGGTCCACCAAAATTCAAAAGCTAGCTGCAAAAATCATTGGTAATCTACATTATTTTGTAAAGATCAAGATTGGCTTTGGAGTACATTAACTCAGACTGCTGAAGAGGCCAAATATTGTTTTAAACATATATAAATAAGATAAAAATAGGCAATGCAACCTTGGAATAAATGCAATACTAAAAATTTCATCTTCTTTTTAATAAACAGTTCCATCAGTTGTAAAACTACAGGTAAAGTCCATATATGGAACCACAAATTATTACTAACAATCCTTCCAATTTCAGCACTACCAAGTTAATACTGTATTTGTCTGTCAATAGTAAAGAAAAGGACAAAATAAATTCCTGAAATGGTGCTTTACTTAAAAACGTTTCTTATGGAAAAGGAATCCAATGTTTATCATCAGTGATTTTTAAAAATAGAAAACATTTCTGTTGCAAAGATTATTTACAGAACACAGAACCAGAAGTCCATGACCTTTCAATAAATACACTGTACTAAAGAGTACAAGAGAGTACAAGAGTACTAAGAGAGAGATAATAAAAACACCAGTCTGTTAAATCTCTTCCTCCCTTCTTTTTAAAATGTAGATAGATTTTATTAAACTGACAATATGAAAGTGTAACCCAGTAATCTTAGCCCTCTTAAGTTACTTATTATCTTTTAAATAGACTGTTATGAATTTACAGTTCCTGCAGTTCACCTGCCACCTTTCCCAATTTAAAGCAGACACTAGGGGTTGAAGACAGTCTCCACTTGCAACATCAATTATAAGAAAGAACTTTATGCTCGTTTTAGAAAAGGATTATTGTGAGTTTTGTTCGGCCTCAGAAACACCGCTCAGCACAGATCTCAGCACATAAGAGCTGTTTAATGAATATCTCTTGAGTAAATGGTAATGTTGAATTGTATTAGTGCAACATTAGTTTTTTTTTCCTCCTTCCATTTACAGTTCTCCCTTGTTGGAAATGAAACTCAAGACCATAGCAGTCCCTCAAAAACACATAAACAACTTTATTCACAATGAAAAATAAAGCTGGGTCTCAAAATACAATCCCAGCGCCATCTTTATGTTCTCCATTATTTTTAAAGAAAATGAGAAATAAAGCCTGTTTTTAAGAAATAGATAATGTATACCAACTTTTCTCAAAATAAAAAATTCACTTTTCAAACTTACTTTCTATGTTAGTAGTACTGAGAGTAACAACTGATGGTTCCAAAGTAGGCACAGATTGGGTAAAAATCCAAAACAAGCATAGAAACAAAACTACGTGTTTTTTGCCAACGTTTTTTCCTTAATCTTAGTCAAAAGGGTATGTGCCTAAATTTTACTAGATGTGAGACCAGCTTTGTCTGATGCTTCCAGATTCATTCGTTCAACAAATATTTTAATGAGCATCTACTGTATTCCAAGCCCTTTAACGTTTGCGTTTGCAAACTGCACACCACCACCGAATTCCTCTACGAAGCCTTATCATTTAAAAGAATGGCAAGGTAATAAGGAATCTCAACACCGCTTCTTGCACACATGAAGTCAGTGGATTGGGGCGCTTTTTCAGCCGTTAAAGCGGCAGCAGCGAGCCGCTGCCGACCACACCCGGGACCCAAAATCACAACCAGGAGCCACAGCCGGTGAAACCACCTGTGAGAGTCGTCCGCGCTCCTCCTCCGAGGAGGCGGCCGGGACTTCCGCTCCGAGCCCAGCGAGCTCCGCTGCGGGACCGCGGGCGGGACGCGCCGGGCGCCTCGGGCGACAGTCCGGCTCCGGAGCCCGGGTCCCCGCCCCGCCCCGCCAACCCTCACCTGGAGACCCCGGGCCGTCCCGGCCCACCCCTAGCGCCACCCTGGCGACCGCCAGACCCGCCAAGTTGGGGGGAGGGGTCTGCGTTTCCGCTTTACCGCGGCGGACGGTGGGCGCCTCGGTCGCCCGCCTGCCTGAATTCCGAGCTGAGCTCGGGTCCCTTCCTCAGAGGGAAGGGACGAAGCCCAAAGGGCGGGTCCTCGGGGAAGAGACCTCGCCCGAAGCTGGAAACGGAGCCGCCGGCTTGGCCCGGAGCCCACGGTCCGCGCTCACGGCGGAGCCCCCGGGCACCGCGGTTCGGGGCTTCAGGCCGCCGCCCAAGGGCCCGAGAGGGCGAGGCGCGGGGCCGGCGCCGCACTCACCGTCACCTCTGTCTCGGCCGCCCGCTCCCGCAGCACCGCTCTCCGCCGGCTCCGCGGCTCCCGCCGCCCTCACGCCCGCAGCTGCGCTCCCGGCGCGCTCGCCCCGCCCAGACTCGTGCACGGGCGCACCCGGAGGCGTCGCGCGCCCCCAGAGGGGCGGGGGGCGGGGCCTCATCAGGCAACCGCGGCGGCTGCCGTGCCGGCCCCGCCCCCGGGCCGGCCCAGCCAGGCCCCGCCCCGGCCAGGCCCCGCCTCGGGATGGGCGGGCGGCGCCACCCCCACCTTGGAGCCGCGCAGGCTGGGCGGCCGCTGCTGCGGGGAACCGGCCGCGGACAGCAGGGAGTGGAGCCTGCGCGGGAAAGCGCGCGCGGAAGATGGCCACCGAGCCTGGGCGGGAGCGCGCGGGAGCCTCTTCCCAGCCCGGCCCGCAGGCGGCTGCGGCTCGCGCCCGCCCGGCCGCGGAGGGGCGGCGTCTGCGCGCGGTGTGGGCCGCGGCCGCGCCCTGAGGAGGAAGCGGGTGCCGAGCTGGCGGGGGACGAGGTGTCTGTGGGTCGAAGTTGAGACCTCGAGGTCCTGAAACCCTCCGACCATTGTTTTTTTCAATGTCACAGTCAGAATCGTTTTGTCATTCACTGGCTTCAGGCCCGGCACTTCCAGCTGGCATTTGCAATGCGAAAACTGTTCGTGCCCCAGACCCCTGTGACTCCTCCCCGGGATCGCATATATGTCCCAGAAGTCGGGACACGTGACAGTGTCCCAGTCTAGCGGCCAGTACTCCACCAAAGGACCCGCCAAACTCTGCCTGTGGTCAAAGGGACAGAGAGAGCCAGGTGCTGGTGTCAGGGCATCCTTCCAGCTGCTCAGGCCACAGACTTTGGCGTCATCCTTGGTCCCTCTCACACTCTCATTTTCACTTCCAATCTGCCAAGAAAGCTCGTTGGTTCCACTTCCAAAATACATCAGACTAGTTCTCACCTGCGTTACTTCCAGCATCTCAATGATACCTCAGTGACCTACTAAACCGCAGGGACTCCCTGCCCATCATCTACTCTGTTTACTGTCAAAACAGCCGGAATATCCTCTCACAAGGAAATGTCACTTCGCGTTGATACTTAGCCTGAGCCAGGTATTTAAAATTGCAACCGCCAGACACCAATTCTCAATCCTTCCTACTTCATTCTTTTTCTTTTCTTCCCGTGACACTTCACACCTGGTAGCGATCTCTATGGTCAACTTTCCGGATCTACGGTTAGGCATTCACAGATTCAACTCACCGCAGATCAAAAAAAATTAAATAACACAAGAAATACAGTATAACAACTATTTATATAGCATTTACGTTGTATTTGGTATTGTAAGTAATGTAGAGATCATTTGAAGTATACAGGAGGATATATATAAGTTATGCGCAAATATTATGCCATTTTATATTAGGGACTTGAGCAACCACAGATTTTGGTATTGGTGGGGATCCTGGAACCAATCCCCTAAAGATTCTGAGGTATGACTGTATTTATTTTACATGTTTACCTTTTAGTGTCTCTCTGGTCTTCGCCGGTAGAAGCTGGGATTTTTGTCTGTTTTGTTCAACTGATGTACCCAAGTGCCTAGAATAAATGAAAAATTTTTAAATTCCCTGAGATAATAAAAAGTGTAAAGCAACAAAAAAATGATCCGTTTTGTATTTTAAATTTCCTCTTGGTTTCAATTTCTATTAGTTAATTTGGTCAATATTATATTCATAACACTCTCCTTACATATTTAATTTAGCCTTTAAGATTTAAAACAAAGCAAGTTAAAGCCACAGACAGTTTGGATTTTTGTTTGTTTGTTTGTTTCTCTCTGTCTTTGAGACAGGGTCTTGCTCTGTCACCTGGGCTAGAGTGCAGTGGCGTCATACTAGCTCTCTGCAACCTCCAACTCCTGGGCTCCAGGGATCCTCCTGCCTCAGCCTCCTGAGTAGCTGGGACTACAGGCACACGCCACCACACCTGGCTAATTTTTCTTTCTAGTTTTTGTCGAGACTGGGTCTCACTCTTGCTCAGGTTGGTCTCGAACTCCTGACCTCAAGCGATCCTCCTGCCTCGGCCTCCTAGAGTGCTAAGATTACAGGCATGAGCCACCATACCATGTCCCGTCGCCGCCTCCCACTTCCCTCCCTTGTCCGCCCCGGCCCCGCCCCCTCCCTGTCCACCCCTCCCCAGCCCCGCGCCGAAGCTCCGCTGTTCCCCCCGCGGCCACACGGGGGCGCAGCCGGACAGCGGGCGAGGGCGGGGCGGGGCGGGGCGGGAGGACCGGGATGGGGAGAGGACGAGGAGGGGAGGGGAAGGGGCTGCCGGGGAGGCGGGGGTCTGGCGTGTGAAGGGGCAGATGGGGGATGGGCGGTCAGGTGGAGGATGGGGCGGGAGGCGGGCCCAGGAGGTCGGGCCTCGCGCGAAACTTGGGGGGAAGCCCTGAGGGGTCCCCGGGAGCGGAGCTTTCAGCCCGCGGCCTTACCCTCCCAGGGCTGGGGGGTGCGCTGGGCCCCACGGCCCCCTGGAAGGGGTGCGGGGTCTCGGGAGCTCCTGCCAAGGCTGCTCCGCCCCGGGCCGCGGGCAGAGGGTCCCAGAGCCCGGCGTGCAGCTGTGGGCGCCGGGCCCACCTGGGAAAGCCCAGGCAGCGCTGGGAAGCGGGAGGCGGGGCCTTTCCCTCCTCCGTGTTTAAGGCTTCAGGTGGCCCTGTGGCCTGGCGGGCCGCGGAAGGCGGAGGAGGTGGGTGCTGTGGCCCCTGCCGGGCACCAGGAGCTCCTCCCAGGCCCAGCGCACGCCAGGCCCCCACCCCAGCGCCTGGCCAGGTGCAGATGGCGCGCTGCTGTCTGCCCAGCCGCATCCCGCTGGGTCCGTGGCTCAGGGCAGATTCCCGAACCTACCCCAGGATGAGGGCAGCTGCTGCCACACTGCACTGGCTGGTGAGAGGGCGGGGCCGTAGGCTCCTTCCTTGGGACCCTCTCCAGCCCGTCTGCCCAGTGCACGCCCGGTGAGGGATGCAACCCGGTGTCTCCCTCAGTGCCCCGTAAGCAGGGCCGGCCCCGTTGAGCTGGCACGGCGTCTCCGTCTGGGCCACCCCCTCCCCGCTACGACTCAGCACACACACCTGTGCGGTTCAGGCCAGCCCAACAGGGAGAATCTTCTCTGCTCTTGACAAAGGATGAAGGTTTCCCTCTGCAGAGCGAGGCTTCCCAAGTCCCTCAGCAGACCTCAAGGTCACCCACATCTCGGACCCAAGGTCTGAGCCTTGGGGCCGGCCCTGCCCCGGGAGGGAAGGGACAGGGTGACAGGCCACGGCTGTGGCTCCGGTCAGGCCCCTGCCTGGCTGAGACAGTATGTTTCCCCACAGCTCCCTGCTCCTCGGAGATGGAAACTGGGCTCTTATAAATGTGTCCTCTGCACTGTGTGGCATTTCTGAAACCCAGACGTCTCTGGGCCCTCCTGCGGCTCCTTCCCCGAAAGCTGGAGGGAGCAGGGAAAGGCTTACCAACCACATCTCGGCTCGGGATCTTAATCATTCCCAGAGCGGGGCAGGTGGCCTGTCCCGGATAACCGGATAACCGCATGGGTCAACACAGAAAGGATGTTAACTTGCACCTGCCAGCCAGAGCCTCCTGTCCCGTCCCAGGACGTACACGTGACCAGGAATTCAGGACTCCCCAAGGGGAAGCCCTCTTGGGAGGAAGGAGTGCTGGGCGCGGGGCGGGGGGCTCCCTGCAAGGACTGAGGGAAGATGCACCAGAGACGGGGAGGATGAGCCCATGACGCTCCTCCCAGCTCAGGCGGCGGCCGCAGTCCCCTTGGATGGAGAGCTACACACTTGGTTCTGTTTTGTTTTATTGGGGTTACACACACAGAAAAGCTCTCGGAACACACAGGTGCAGCTCAAAGGACAATCACAACAGACACCCACAAAGCCACCATAAGGCAAGAGGTGGGAGGAGGGGGCTGGGGCCCGGGCTTGCTGGCGGGGTGGGGGCGCTCAGAGGTGGCTTGGCTCAGCAGCACCTGCTGGGGGGCAGAGGGCAGGCACAGCTGGAGGTGTCACACCTGCCGGGAGAAGATGCTGGGATTCAGTCTGCACATGCACAGCAGCCAGAGGACACAGAGGGTCGTGGAAACCCAGATCCACACGTCTTCGTAGGGCTCAGCACGTGGCCTTCGGCAGGCGCGGCCAGAGCGGAGGTCTGCCTCTCTGCGGCTGCCACGGCTGGCCTTGCCGAGCCCGGACCTCAGCCGTCCCTTCCCGTAATAGCTGTAGGTGAGCAAGCCATGGTTTTGGGGGCCGTGGGCCATGTGGCCGGGGCCCTCGCGAATTACATCCAGGACTGAGAAGGGGATGGTGATGGAGCCCTCACTGACGCGGACGGGGCCGTGGGCACTGGCTGGAGGGCGGGACTCGTGGCCCACAGGGCCCTGGCTGCCATCTTCCTTCTCTCTGCCTTCGGTGATGTCAATGAAAGAGTCTGCCTCTGATGTCATCAGGAAAGGACCAGGCGGCCAGGGAGCCAATATCCTTGGAAGTGAGGCCGCTGGCGTTGGTCTCTGTACAGGGGTCATGACCAGCAGTGACGAGGCCCTGGTGGCCACCCTCCTTCCCGTTGCTTTGGGCAACACCAGCAAAGGCATCTGCGTCCTCAGTAAAGGTGGAGGGGAGTGTGACCGAGTGCTCCCCGCTGGCCGTGGGGCTGTCCACAGCAGTCTCCGGGAGGGGGGGGGTGTTTCCTCCGCTGGCAGGGCCCTGGCGGCCACCCTCCTGCCCTTGGCCCTCTGTGCAGCAGGTGAAGGCATCCTTGTCCCCAGTGGCCCTGGCAAAGGACAGGGGGAAGGTGAGGGAGCTCTCCCCATCGGGCCCGAGGCTGACAACGTAGGACCCTGTCGGCAGGGCTGTTGGCAGGACTCCGAGGCCGTGGCTGCAGGAGACGGGGCCATGGCCTCTGGCCAGACCGACAGGGCGGGAGGAGGTGCCCCCGGCTTTGAAGAGGAAGCCCCGGAGCTCGAAGGTCGTCTTGACTTCACTGAGGCGGCCTCTGCCCCGGAAGATGGGGTCTCTGACATCCACCGCCATGCCTTTGCCCTTGGGCGCGGCTGTGGAACCCTTGCCAAGGACGCACGGCCCCCCCACCCCCCCCACCCCCCGGCTGCCAGCTGCAGGGAGGGAGCTAGCCGTGGGCGACCAGCCCCCGGTCCACGTCCGTGTCCACCAGGGAGAAGGGGACAGCGACGATGCCGTCGCCCTCGCTTAGGAAGTCGTGGGTCTCAGAGAGGGGGCTCTGGAACTGGCACACAGAGAGCGAGATGGTGACGAGGCCCCTGGCGCACTCGCACTGGGCTGTGGGGCTGCTGCTGGGCGTGGGCGGGGCCGTGGCCCTGGCGACGCAGGCACCTCACCAACTCCAGCACACCACTGGCTCCACGGAACACGCTGAGGATCAGAGCAGTTCCCAAACTGTCCCACCCTCTTCTACAACCAGGCTTTTGTCTGATTGATCCAGTTGCTGTCTTCCCCAGGTTAGAAGAAATATGCTGTTGACAGTTTAAAATACTAGTACAGTAAAGTCATTCATAACAAAGAACAAATGAGACCGGTACCTGGTTTCATCCATTCAACACTTTACTGCACACCTGTTTGGTGCCAGGTAGCATTCTGGGCATTGTGGACAGCAGGGAACAAGACAAAGGAGGTCCCTGCTCTCATAAGAAATATACATAAAAATACATAATTTCAAGGACTGAGAAATGCCATGAAGAAATTAAAACAGTAATGGGGAAGCTATTTTAAACTGCGTGGTGAGTTAGGTGATATTTAAGCTGAGACCTTAAAGTTAAGGGGCCAGGCTCAAGATCTGGGAATGACCATTCAGACAAAGGCAATGACTAGTGTAAAAGTCCTAAGGCAAGACCAAGCATGGCATGTTTCAAAAATTGAACAGACTATCTTGGGTAGAGTCTAATGAGCAAAGGTGAGAATGTCTGAGAGGTCGTCAGAGGCAAGATCTCCTGAGCCCAGGAATTCGAGACCAGCCTGGGCAACACAGCAAGACCCCATCTCTAAAAAAAATTCTGCTCAGCTGGGCACGGTGGTACACGCCTGTGGTCCCAGCTACTCAAGAAGCAATGGCAGGAGATTGCCAATGTAAAAACCTCCAACAGAAGTCTCCTAGATTTAGGGAGGGATTTTCAGTGTACAAAAATGTATTGGAATGCCTGTCCTCTTGGTACCGTGCCGCCTGTTTAGTCCCCCCTTAAAAAAGGAGAGGAGTATAAGTACATTTATCGTTTTGCACGGTAAACTAGCAGCTAGCCACAGCAATCCCAGGAGTTATGATCACACCACTACACTCCAGCCTGGGCAACAGAGCAAAACCGTGTCTCTTTAAAAAAAAAAAAAAGAAAAAACAGAAAACCGTGACTATAGCTGAAATAAACTTAGTGGTAGGACTACACACCAGCTCAGAAATAAGGATCTTATTAACCCAAGATGGTTACTTCATACGTGAAATGCTAACATATGAATCCAAGTACGTCAATGTGGAATTCTGATGAAGATGACCCAATTAGTCTATAAAATAGATTCACTATGTTGTTCAGGCTAGGATTATTTCAGAACCATAGGAAAACACTGCTTGTGTGTCATCCAAAATCATCTTATTTGGTATGTAAATAGACTTTTTAAGAATTATAAAGGTCATGTTTATGTTAACGTGAAAGAAAACTATAATACCAAATCTGATTTTTGTTCAAATTAGTAATTAGGAGTTAAAGTAAAATATAGCATATCAGTCTAAATTACATGTTCATATTACGAAAACTGTAAAGAAATATGAACACACATACACACCCACACTCCCTGTAGCCATGAAAACCAAGTCTACATTATGGCCACATACAAGTCCCACCAGTCAATAAAGACAAATTTTTGTATATTGCACAAAAAAAGGAAACTCTGTAGACTGGTTTGAGGAGAATTTACACTTGCACATAAAATTATTTATTCATTCAGGAACTACCAACTACTCATTTCCACAATTTATCTAAAAGATTTTTTTTTTTTTTTTTTTTTAATCAACCAACAGGAAATGAGACCTACAGCTCAGGGGGAAAATGGCTAAAAGAAAAAAAATCTTGTCTCAGCAGAATGAAATACTAAGAATCTGCATGTTATTAATTCCCCTTGCGCTCTCATTTCCCAACTAAATATCAGTTAAACTCCATTTTTAGACTATGCATTTAAGTCTGTACGAGCATTTTTCTTTTTTTTTTTTCCTTTAAGAGCACAAATAAGCATATGCATTTAATACTACTCAATAAACTTGTGATTATCTTAGCTAGCTGGTAGTTTTCCGTGCAAAACAATAAATGTACTTACATTCCTCTCCTTTTTTAAGGGGGGACTAAATAGGCGGCACGGTGCCAAGAGGACAGGCATACCAATACATTTTTGTACACTGAAAATCCCTCCCCAAAACTATGAGACTTCTATTGGAGGTTTCTACAAAAAAAAAAAAATAAAAATAAAAACTGCTAAGAATACCATTAGGCTTTCTCAGTAATTTCTCCTCTTTTCTAACAAAAAGAGTCGAGCAAAACACAGGAGAACAATGAAGTTTTGGCTCCTGATCTCACCTGAGCCTACATCCCTGATAAAAAGAAGGGTACAGTATAGTCCAACTGGAAGTGTCTAGTCCATGAAAATCACCAACACTCAGAACTCAAGAAATGTAACTGGAAAGAAATATGGGGCAAGCCCAAAATAAATTTTTTACATGTTGTCACCCTATTTCCAAACCAGGTTTTCCTCTTCTTTATTTCATTTGCCTTAGCTCTCTTCATTCCTTTCCTACCTCCTCTGTCCCTTACCATTTCACTGTGTATTTTCACTTCCCATACACAAAAGTTGACTGGAAACTTACTTTATATTCTTGTATCTAAAGCTGTTTCTACTTCATTCTTATAGGACTATACCGTTTAGGGGAAGTTCAAATACTTTTGTTATAGAAACATGCACATAGGGCTGTAACCAGAATCAGGAGTAACAAGACAAGCAGCCATTCGTTCAGGAACTCTGAGTGCCCATCGTGAGCCAGCCACCGTCCTGGGGACTCTGCAGTGAATATATAAAACAATCCTCTATCCCTGAGGGCACGAAAGCAAGACTGTGCTTGGCAGGTTCAAGAAACCTGGAGGATGCCTGGGGGCCAGAGTAGAGGAAGCCAAGGAGAAACCTGATTGTGTAGGACACAAAACCAGAGAGGGAGGAGGTACAGATCAACGGAGGCTCTTATAGGCACAGTAAATATTCTGGCTTTCACTTTCAGAAAGCCACGGAACGGTTTGAACACAGGAGTGAAATAATCAGACTTTCACGTTAAAAGGATCACCCTGGTTGCTGCGTTGAGAATAGAAAAGTACAGAAGCAGCGGGGAGACGAGTGACTATGAAAATAACACAAGCAAGAGGTTACGGTTGCCTACAGGGGTGGCAGCAAATTGTGGTTCCATGTATAGTTAAGGCAGCCTTTAAAGTAGATAACGAATGTACTTTCCTGATAATTATTTGAATTAGATGGGGGAGTATCAGAAGGAAAAGAGTCAAGACGTCTATGTGGTTTGGGGCCAGAGAAACTGAAAGAGGGAGTGGACATTTAAAAGATGAGGAAGACTGGAATGGAAACAATTATTGGAATGGGTGGGAGAGAAGAAGGAGGCGACGAGTTGTTCAGTTGTGACATGTTAAATTTGGGATCTAGATGTCTAGTGAAACTAGACATCTAGCTGAAAATGTTGAGTACGCAGATGAACATACAAGTCTGGAGATGAGGAAAGAAATTCAGACCAAAGATAAAATTTTTAGTTAGAAATATATAATTCTAGCTAGATGAGATGAGATCACAAGGGACTAAATAGAAATACAGAAGACGTCTAAACATATATCCCTGGAACACTGCCTCGTTTTTTAGAAGTTGGAGTGATGAAAAGGAACGAGCAAAAGAAACTGAAAATAAACAGTAATATCCCAGAAGCAAAGGGAAGAAGGTTTCAAAGAATAGAACATTATCAACCACATCAAATGCTGTGACTGCTGCTATCTTCACTGATATTGGAATTCACCAAAGAGGTCACTAGTAACCTCAAAAAAGAGCTGCTATAGTAGAATGGAAGAGAAAAAAAAATAAAAAAATAAAAAAAAAAAAACCACCTCACTGTAGTGGATCCAAGAGAGAGAGGGAGTACTGAAGACCACAAATGTCAACTTTTCTGGAGAGTAGTAACGAAAGAAAGATGCAGTGTGGAACAAGGTTTTTTAAAGATGGGAGATTTCAGTATCTATATGCTGCATATATATCTATATGCTGACAGGAATGATCAGGTAAAAACAGGACAGTGACGCATCTCGTTGGCATGCACGAGGGGATGGACACGGAAGCCAGGCAGTGTCCTTGACGGGAGGAAGGCAGAGAACGCCAGGGCAGCCGTGCAGACCGGGGTGAAGAACAGCAGGAAATGTAACGAGCATGGGCAGAGGCCTGAGGGACATGGAAACGCTTTCTCATCGCTTTCATTTTTCACACAGGGGAAACACGTTATCAGATGAAAATGCAGAAAAGGGTAGAGGTTTGAGGAGAGAGGTGTAAAATAGTCCTTTAGGGGAATGCTAAAGTGATTCAACCAGGGAAATGTCCTGGGATTACGCCACTGTCAGCAACACAAAGGGCCTTCCTGAGGTCAGCGGTCAGGCACTGAACGGGAGACCTGGGTCAGCATGGCTGTGTTTTCCTCGGAGCACGGTCAACTGCCCAGGTGCAGGCTGAACCGGACGGAGAACTGCATGTAAACGGTGTGGGGTGGAGGGCTGGCCAGGAGAGTGCAACGGAGGAGCGCCCTACATGGAACTGAGGGCGCATGAAAGGGAGAGATTATAATAGTGGCCCATGGCTTCAAGGCAGGGAAAATATTCAAGTAAAGATGTGCAGGAAGGGGGACAGTACAGAGGTGGCAGAAGCAATGGAGTGCAGGTCCTCAAACGGACAGAAGTACTGTCACGGGGGGGTTACAGTTGTCCCACGGGGGTTTGGTTCATGGAACCCCACCATACCAAAATCCCCAGATGCTCAAGTACCAGATATAAAATGGGTAGGTGTCTGCATATAACCTATACATATCCATAGACTTTAAAGCATCTCTAGATTACTTATATGTAAATGCCATTAAGTAGCTGTTGTCCTGTAGTTTTTAAATTTGCCTTTTTTTTAGAGACAGGGTTCAGCGTTTTTGATCCACAGTTGGTTGAATCCTCACATGTGGAACCCACAGACACGGAGGGTCTACTGTATCTGACAGAAGTTGGAAATAGAGGATGCGGAGGCCCCAGTGGAATTATGCCGAATGAAACATCCTTAGTAAAGTACGGGCAGTTCTGGTTAAAATGTTATAGAACCACCTTAAACACTAAAGCACAACGTCACCCTGGGCAAAGTGGGCCCGCAGATGAGGAAAGCTGGGAAGCGAAATTAAAGATAGAGAATTATTTCACAGGAATTGTAGCTGGGGGTCCCAGACATAGAATTCTCCAGAAAACTATTTCCAGCAGTCCTAGGGCGTCCGCTTTGAACAACCTGTCCAACCCAGGAGGCAAAAATGCCAGATCACAATCACATCAGCTAAAATAAACCATACCTTTCCCCTCGATCCCTTTCCCCCACTGAGGTGGACCCTGAGCAGGCGAGGATGTCATACTGAAGAGAATCTGGCAAAGTAAAAAGAGAAATCAAGTAGGAATCTTCCTCCAAAGCAGGCTTCTAGGTCTGAAACAGTGGGAACCAAAGAAGAGTTCAGAATTGTGTGAGCGTCCCAACACTGATTATACTGAACTGCACCTCCTAATGACTAAAATAAGATTACGAATGACAAGTGACCCCAAGAGTTTTTATTACCTGGACGTTACTGGAAAAGTTATCTGATCTTACTAAGAGCTCATCCAGAGGTAGAGACTGAATCTATAGAGGGTCTGAAGGCACAGTGAAAACTGTTTTCTGCTTAGCCTTACCAAGTCCCATCCACTGACCATACTAGCTCCACAGATACCCATAAATTCCCACTACGTGTCAGGTATAAAATATACACAATGCTAGATGTAGCAGAAATTCATTTTTGCTTCACTAAGCAAAAAGTGAAAGCAAATTATTACGTCAAATAAAACAACAGTCATTTTAGGTTTGAGTACAAGTACAAAATTTGATCATGGAAGATGTCATAAGAAATCTTAGCATGAGTTTCTAAGCGGGCAAGCAACAAAACAGGGATATCAGGGCTCACCATTTAGTCATTTTCAAAGTCACCTCTATTTAATCCGGACTCATCTAATGCATTCTAGGAAAAGGAGTGAGTACGTGTTACTATAATTTTGACTGAAATGCATTTGCGGGCATTTTATAGTGTCAAGATAAAGACAATAAACACAATTTATTACCAAGTCTTTTTGGCATTTCAATTCAGAAACCCCATTTGGATGCAGTCACAGAGCAGTCTCAACGAAATTCTAGTCCATTCATAATTTGATAGTATTACAGAAAGAGTCAAGCATACTTAAGCTTTGAACTGAGGCAGCAAGTCAATATTTAATATGCTAAATTCCAAGTTTTTCCAGGAAGTATGAAAAAAAAAATCAGAAAAAATGCTATCACCTAACTAGCAAGCAAGCATTAAGGATAAGCACGTTTTACTCAGTTCCTCTCAAGAATACACAGGGAACCTACAATGCCCCCCATTCTGACACATTACTAACATTTAACATTCAATAAAATGTTAAAATATTTGTTTCATAAAAACGGAGATAAAAAAAAACACTAAAACAGGCCAGGTGGGGTGGCCAGTACCTGTAATCCCAGCAGTTTCGGACGCAGAGGCTAGGAGTTCCAGACCAGCCTCGGCAACGTAGCAACACCTCGTCTCTACCAAAACTTTGAAAATTACCCGGGCATGGCAGTGCAAGCTTATTATCCCAGCTACTCGGGAGGCTGAGGTAGGAGGATCACTTGAGCCCAGGTGTCTGAGGTTGCAGTGAGTGATAGTCATGCCACCGCACTCCAGCACGGGTGACAGAGTGAGACCCTGTCTCTAAAATTTAAAAAAAAACACAACACTACAATATATCAAAACCAATAAGCATGTTTCATTGTGAGTGAAAAATCTTATAAAACCTTAAAAACAATCCCAGATTCATCCTAAAACAGATGAGAAACCTAAAGATTTTCATGATTTTTAAAAAGACAACTGGGAATTAAAAACATAATAGCAACCTATACTAGACAATAAACGTGAAAAATCTTTATATAAGCATTTAAATAAAAATTTTAAAATTCAAAAATGTTTTCTACAAATGCTAATTAATAAACTCTCACAATCTACACAGGCAAACATGGGCACAGCTGCAAATGCCTTGTTAGCATCATTGTTAATCACTTGATTAATTGCATCTGAGAGAAAAGAAATTCCTTCTAGATCACTCTGAAGGGTCTTACAAAAAAATCAACCAACCCCCCCCCAGCAGACACATCTACCTCGATGAAGAAAACACCAACATTTCAAATATTCCGACAATCACAAAATAGGATAATCCTGGAATTTACTCAGCCTCAAAACATTATGAACTACTCCAACACAGGAATAATACCTTAAAAACATTTACAGTGTTTTCTAAAGTACAAAAAATATTCATTACGAATCCTGATTTCTTGGAAAAATTATTTGAACATGTCTCAATGCTGTTCATTGTCAAGAATTTTGATGATGTGCTTATCCAAAAAAAAAAAAAAAAAAAAAAAAATGCCAGGCACTTTTTATTTAACATATGACAGCCTGCTTCCATTGTTCTTTATCATCGCTATTGGATTTCTTATCAACACCAGACTGAGAGTGGTAAATTGTCAAGAAATACACATTTCTTCCTCCAAGAAATACACATTTAAAGAAAAACTATCACAACTCTCTACCACGAAAATTTGAGGGATTCCTTCCCTTACTATTCCTAGGAACAACAATCACAAAGAGCTAATAGCCAGCAAGTCTAAAATCTAAAACTTCTACTTGAACGTATACATTATTTTCAACAAAGTAGGAACTACTATAAGCATTGACAAGTCAAAAGGGTCCACCAAAATTCAAAAGCTAGCTGCAAAAAAAATTAGTGATCTACATTATTTTGTAAAGATCAAGATTGGCTTTGGAGTACATTAACTCAGACTTCTGAAGAGGCCAAATATTGTTTTTAAACATATATAAATAAGATAAAAATAGGCAATGCATCCTAAGAATAAATGCAATACTAAAAATTTCATCTTCTTTTTAATAAGCGGTTTCATCAGTTGTAAAACTACAGGTAAAGTCCATATATGGAACCACAAATTATTACTAACAATCCTTCCTATTTCAGCACTACCAAGTTAATACTGTATTTGTCTGTAAATAGTAAAGGAAAGGACAAAATAAATTCCTGAAATGGTGCTTTACCTAAAAACGTTTCTTATGGAAAAAGAATCCAATGTTTATCATCAGTGATTTTTAAAAATAGAAACTATTGCTGTCGCAAAGATTATTTACAGAACACAGAACCAGAAGTCCATGACCTTTCGATAAATACACTGTACTAAAATCTTCTTGTAAGAGAGAGATAATAAAAACACCAGTCTGCTAAATCTCTTCCTCCCTTCTTTTTAAAATGTAGACAGATTTCACTAAACTGACAATATGAAAGTGGAACCCAGTAATCTTAGCCCTCTTAAGTTACTTATTAACTTTTCAATAGACTGTTATGAATTTACAGTTCCTGCAGTTCACCTGCCACCTTTCCCAATTTAAAGCAGACACTAGGGGTTGAAGACAGTCTCCACTTGCAACTTCAATTATAAGAAAGAACTTTATGCTCGTTTTAAAAAGGGATTATTGTGAGTTTTGTTCGGCCCCAGGAACACCACTCAACACAGATCTCAGCACATAGTAGATGTTTAATGAATACCTGTTGAGTAAATGGTAATGTTGAATTGTATTAGTGCAACATTAGTTTTTTTTCCTCCTTCCATTTACAGTTCTCCCTTGTTGGAAATGAAACTCAAGACCATAGCAGTCTCTCAAAAACACATAAACAACTTTATTCACAATGAAAAATAAAGCTGGGTCTCAAAATACAATCCCAGCGCCATCTTTATGTTCTCCATTATTTTTAAAGAAAATGAGAAATACAGCCTGTTTTTAAGAAATAGATAATGGATACCAACTTTCCTCAAAATAAAAAATTCACCTTTCAAACTTACTTTCTATGTTAGTAGTACTGAGAGTAACAACTGATGGTTCCAAAGTAGGCACAGATTGGGTAAAAATCCAAAACAAGCATATGAACAAAACTACGTGTTTTTTGCCAACGTTTTTTCCTTAATCTTAGGCAAAAGGGTATGTGCCTAAATTTTACTAGATGTGAGACCAGCTTTGTCTGATGCTTCCAGATTCATTCGTTCAACAAATATTTTAATGAGCATCTACTGTATTCCAAGCCCTTTAACGTTTGCGTTTGCAAACTGCACACCACCACCGAACTCCTCTACGAAGCCTTATCGTTTAAAAGAATTGCAAGGTAATAAGGAATCTCAACACCGTTTCTTGCACGCATGAAGTCAGTGGATTGGGGCGCTTTTTCAGCCGTCAAAGCGGCATCAGCGAGCCGCTGCCGACCACACCCGGGACCCAAAATCACAACCAGGAGCCACAGCTGGTGAAACCACCTGTGAGAGTCGTCCGCGCTCCTCCTCCGAGGAGGCGGCCGGGACTTTCGCTCCGAGCCCAGCGAGCTCCGCTGCGGGACCGCGGGCGGGACGCGCCGGGCGCCTCGGGCGACAGTCCGGCTCCGGAGCCCGGGTCCCCGCCCCGCCAACCCTCACCTGGAGACCCCGGGACGTCCCCGCCCGCCCCTCGCGCCACCCTCGCGACCTCCAGACACGCCAAGTTGGGGGGAGGGGTCTGCGTTTCCGCTTTACCGCGGCGAGCGGTGGGCGCCTCAGTCGCCCGCCTGCCTGAATTCCGAGCTGAGCTCGGGTCCCTTCCTCAGAGGGAAGGGACGAAACCCAAAGGTCCTTGGGGAAGAGACCTCACCCCGAACCTGGAAACGGAGCCGCAGGCTCGGCCCGGAGCCCACGGGCCGCGCTCACGGCGGAGCCCTCAGGGACCGCGGTTCGGGGCTTCAGGCCGCCGCCCAAGGGCCCGAGAGGGCGAGGCGCGGGGCCGGCGCCGCACTCACCGTCACCTCTGTCTCGGCCGCCCGCTCCCGCAGCGCCGCTCTCTGGCCGGCTCCGCGGCTCCCGCCGCCCTCACGCCCGCAGCTGCGCTCCCGGCGCGCTCGCCCCGCCCAGACTCGTGCGCGGGCGCACCCGGAGGCGTCGCGCGCTCCCAGAGGGGCGGGGGGCGGGGCCTCATCAGGCAACCGCGGCGGCTGCTGTGCCGGCCCAGCCAGGCCCCGCCCAGCCAGGCCCCGCCCCGGCCAGGCCCCGCCTCAGCCAGGCCCCGCCTCGGGATGGGCGGGCGGCGCCACCCCCACCTTGGAGCCGCGCAGGCTGGGCGGCCGCTGCTGTGGGGAACCGACCGCCCGCAGCAGGGGGTGGAGCCTGCGCGGGAAAGCGCGCGCGGAAGATGGCGACCGAGCCTGGGCGGGAGCGCGCGGGAGCCTCTTCCCAGCCCGGCCCGCAGGCGGCTGCGGCTCGCGCCCGCCCGGCCACGGAGGGGCGGCGTCTGCGCGCGGTGTGGGCCGAGGCCGCGCCCTGAGGGGGAAGCGCGGTGCCGAGCTGGCGGGGGGCGAGGTGTCTGTCGGTCGCAGTTGAGACCTCGAGGTCCTGAAACCCTCCGACCATTGTTTTTTTCAATGTCACAGTCAGAATCGTTTTGTCATTCACTGGCTTCAGGCCTGGCACATCCAGCTGGCGTTTGCAATGGGAAAACTGTTCATGCCCCAGACCTCTGTGACTCCTCCCCCGGATCGCATACGTCCCAGAAGTCGGGACACGTGACAGTGTCCCAGTCTAGCGGCCAGCACTCCACCAAAGGACCCGCCAAACTCTGCCTGTGGTCAAAGGGACAGAGAGAGTCAGGTGCTGGTGTCAGGGCATCCTTCCAGCTGCTCAGGCCACAGACCTTGGCGTCATCCTTGGTCCCTCTCACACTCTCATTTTCACTTCCAATCTGCCAAGAAAGCTCGTTGGTTCCACTTCCAAAATATATCAGACTAGTTCTCACCTGCGTTACTTCCAGCATCTCAATTATACCTCAGTGACCTACTAAACCGCAGGGCCTCCCTGCCCATCATCTACTCTGTTTACTGTCCAAACAGCCGGAAATTCCTCTCACAAGGAATTGTCACTTCGCGTTGATACTTAGCCTGAGCCAGGTATTTAAAATTGCAACCGCCAGACACCAATTCTCGATCCTTCCTACTTCATTCTTTTTCTTTTCTTCCCATGACACTTCACACCTGGTAGCAATCTCTATGGTCAGCTTTCCGGATCTATGGTTAGGCATTCACAGATTCAACTAACCGCAGGTCAAAAATATTCAGGATAAAAAATTAAATAACACAAGAAATACAGTATAACAACTATTTATATAGCATTTACATTGTATTTGGTATTGTAAGTAATGTAGAGATCATTTGAAGTGTACAGGAGGATATATATAAGTTATGCGCAAATATTATGCCATTTTATATTAGGGACTTGAGCATCCACAGATTTTGGTATTGGTGGGGATCCTGGAACCAATCCCCTAAAGATACTGAGGTATGACTGTATTTATTTTACATGTTTGTCTCTCTGGTCTTCGCCGGCAGAAGCTAGGATTTTTGTCTGTTTTGTTCAACTGATGTACCCAAGTGCCTAGAATAAATGAAAAATTTTTAAATTCCCTGAGATAATAAAAAGTGTAAAGCAACAAAAAAATGACCCGTTTTGTATTTTAAATTTCCTCTTGGTTTCAATTTCTATTAGTTAATTTGGTCAATATTATATTCATAACACTCTCCTTACATATTTAATTTAGCCTTTAAGATTTAAAACAAAGCAATTTAAAGCCACAGGTTATACAGTACAGTTTGGATTTTTTTTTTGTTTGTTTCTCTCTGTCTTTGAGACAGGGTCTTGCTCTGTCACCTGGGCTAGAGTGCAGTGGCGTCATACTAGCTCTCTGCAACCTCCAACTCCTGGGCTCCAGGGATCCTCCTGCCTCAGCCTCCTGAGTAGCTGGGACTACAGGCACACGCCACCACACCTGGCTAATTTTTCTTTCCAGTTTTTGTCGAGACTGGGTCTCACTCTTGCTCAGGTTGGTGGTCTCGAACTCCTGACCTCAAGCGATCCTCCTGCCTCAGCCTCCTAGAGTGCTAAGATTACAGGCATGAGCCACCATACCATGCCCCGTCCACGCCTCCCACTTCCCTCCCGTGTCCGCCCCGGCCCCCCCCTCCCCTCCCGTTGTGCGCCCCGGCCCCGACCCCTCCCCGTCCGCCCCTCCCCAGCCCCGCGCCGAAGCTCCGCTCTTCCCCCCGCGGCCACACGGGGGCGCAGCCGGACAGCGGGCGAGGGCGGGGCGGGGCGGGGCGGGAGGACCGGGATGGGGAGAGGACGAGGAGGGGCGGGGAAGGGGCTGCCGGGGAGGAGGGGGTCTGGCGTGTGAAGGGGCAGATGGGGGACGGGAGGGGTGGGGAGTGGGCGGTCAGGTGGAGGATGGGGCGGGAGGCGGGCCCAGGAGGTCGGGCCTCGCGCGAAACTGGGGGGGAAGCCCTGAGGGGTCCACGGGAGCGGAGCCTTCAGCCCGCGGCCTTACCCTCCCAGTGCTGGGGGTGCGCTGGGCCCCACGGCCGCCTGGAAGGGGTGCAGGTCTCGGGAGCTCCTGCCAAGGCTGCTTCGCCCCGGGCCGCGGGCAGAGGGTCCCAGAGCCGGGCGTGCAGCTGTGGGCGCCGGGCCCACCTGGGAAAGCCCAGGCAGCGCTGGGAAGCGGGAGGCGGGGCCTTTCCCTCCTCCGTGTTTAAGGCTTCAGGTGGCCCTGTGGCCTGGCGGGCCGCGGAAGGCGGAGGAGGTGGGTGCTGTGGCCCCTGCCGGGCACCAGGAGCTCCTCCCAGGCCCAGCGCACGCCAGGCCCCCACCCCAGCGCCTGGCCAGGTGCAGATGGTGCGCTGCTGTCTGCCCAGCCGCATCCCACTGGGTCCGTGGCTCAGGGCAGACTCCCGAACCTACCCCAGGATGAGGGCAGCTGCTGCCACACTGCACTGGCTGGTGAGAGGGCGGGGCCGTAGGCTCCTTCCTTGGGACCCTCTCCAGCCCGTCTGCCCAGTGCACGCCCGGTGAGGGATGCAACCCGGTGTCTCCCTCAGTGCCCCGTAAGCAAGGCCGGCCCCGTTGAGCTGGCAGGGCATCTCCGTCTGAGCCACCCCCTCCCCGCTACGACTCAGCACACACACCTGTGCGGTTCAGGCCAGCCCAACAGGGAGAATCTTCTCTGCTCTTGACAAAGGATGAAGGTTTCCCTCTGCAGAGCGAGGCTTCCCAAGTCCCTCAGCAGACCTCAAGGTCACCCACATCTCGGACCCAGGGTCGGAGCCTTGGGGCCGGCCCTGCCCCGGGAGAGAAGGGACAGGGTGACAGGCCACGGCTGTGGCTCTGGTCAAGTCCCTGCCTGGCTGAGACAGTATGTTTCCCCACAGCTCCCTGCTCCTTGGAGATGGAAACTGGGCTCTTATAAATGTGTCCTCTGCACTGTGTGGCATTTCTGAAACCCAGACGTCTCTGGGCCCTCCTGTGGCTCCTTCCCCGAAAGCTGGAGGGAGCAGGGAAAGGCTTACCAACCACATCTCGGCTCCGGACGTTAATCATTCCCAGAGCGGGGCAGGTGGCCTGTCCCGGATAACCCCATGGGTCAACACAGAAAGGATGTTAACTTGCACCTGCCAGCCAGAGCGTCCTGTCCTGTCCCAGGACGTACACGTGACCAGGAATTCAGAACTCCCCAAGGGGAAGCGCTCTGGGGGGCAAGCAGTGCTGGGCACGGGGGGTGGGCTCCCTGCAAGGACTGAGGGAAGATGCACCAGAGACGGGGAGGATGAGCCCATGACGCTCCTCCCAGCTCAGGCGGTGGCCGCAGTCCCCTTGGATGGAGAGCTACACACTTGGGTCTGTTTTGTTTTATTGGGGTTACACACACAGAAAAGCTCTCGGAACACACACGTGTAGCTCAAAGAACAATCACAACAGACACCCACAAAACCACCATAAGGCAAGAGGTGGGAGGAGGGGGCTGGGGCCCGGGCTTGCTGGCGGGGTGGGGGCGCTCAGAGGTGGCTTGGCTCAGCAGCACCTGCTGGGGGGCAGAGGGCAGGCACAGCTGGAGGTGTCACACCTGCCGGGGGAAGATGCCGGGATTCAGTCTGCACATGCACAGCAGCCAGAGGATACAGAGGGTCATGGAAACCCAGATCCACACGTCTTCCTAGGGCTCAGCAAGTGGCCTTCGGCAGGCGCGGCCAGAGCGGAGGTCTGCCTCTCTGCGGCTGCCACGGCTGGCCTTGCCGAGCCCGGACCTCAGCCGTCCCTTCCCGCAATAGCTGTAGGTGACCAAGCCATTGTTTTGGGGGCCATGGGCGATGTGGCCGGGGCCCTTGGGAATTACATCCAGGACTGAGAAGGGGATGGTGATGGAGCCCTCACTGACGCGCACGGGGCCGTGGGCACTGGCTGGAGGGCGGGACTCCTGGCCCACAGGGCCCTGGCTGCCATCTTCCTTCTCTCTGCCTTCGGTGATGTCAATGAAAGAGTCTGCCTCTGATGTCATCAGGAAAGGACCAGGCGGCCAGGGAGCCATTATCCTTGGAAGTGAGGCCACTGGCGTTGGTCTCTGTACAGGGGTCATGACCAGCAGTGACGAGACCCTGGTGGCCACCCTCCTTCCCGTTGCTTTGGGCAACACCAGCAAAGGCATCTGCGTCCTCAGTAAAGGTGGAGGGGAGTGTGACCGAGTGCTCCCCGCTGGCCGTGGGGCTGTCCACAGCAGTCTCCGGGAGGGGGGGGTGTTTCCTCCGCTGGCAGGGCCCTGGCGGCCACCCTCCTGCCCTTGGCCCTCTGTGCAGCAGGTGAAGGCATCCTTGTCCCCAGTGGCCCTGGCAAAGGACAGGGGGAAGGTGAGGGAGCTCTCCCCATCGGGCCCGAGGCTGACAACGTAGGACCCTGTCGGCAGGACTGTCGGCAGGGACCCGGAGGCCGTGGCTGCAGGAGACGGGGCCATGGCCTCTGGCCAGACCGACAGGGCGGGAGGAGGTGCCCCCGGCTTTGAAGAGGAAGCCCCGGAGCTCGAAGGTCGTCTTGACTTCACTGAGGCGGCCTCTGCCCCGGAAGATGGGGTCTCTGACATCCACCGCCATGCCTTTGCCCTTGGGCGCGGCTGTGGAACCCTTGCCAAGGACGCACGGCCCCCCCTCCCCCGCTGCCAGCTGCAGGGAGGGAGCTTGCCGTGGGCGACTGGCCCCTGGCCCATGTCCGTGTCCACCAGGGAGAAGGGGACAGCGACGATGCCGTCGCCCTCGCTTAGGAAGTCGTGGGTCTCAGAGAGGGGGCTCTGGAACTGGCACACAGAGAGCGAGATGGTGACGAGGCGCCTGGCGCACTCGGCTGTGGGGCCGTTGCTGGGCGTGGGCGGGGCCGTGGCCCTGGCGACGCAGGCACCTCACCAACTCCAGCACACCACTGGCTCCAGGGAACACGCTGAGGATCAGAGCAGTTCCCAAACTGTCCCACCCTTTTCTACAACCAGGCTTTTGCCTGATTGATCCAGTTGCTGTCTTCCCTAGGTTAGAAGAAATATGCTGTTGACAGTTTAAAATACTAGTACAGTAAAGTCATTCATAACAAAGAACAAATGAGACCGGTACCTGGTTTCATCCATTCAACACTTTACTGCACACCTGTTTGGTGCCAGGTAGCATTCTGGGCATTGTGGACAGCAGGGAACAAGACAAAGGAGCTCCCTGCTCTCCTAAGAAATATACATAAAAATACATAATTTCAAGGACTGAGAAATGCCATGAAGAAATTAAAACAGTAATGGGGAAGCTATTTTAAACTGCGTGGTGAGTTAGGTGATATTTAAGCTGAGACCTTAAAGTTAAGGGGCCAGGCTCAAGATCTGGGAATGACCATTCAGACAAAGGCAATGACTAGTGTAAAAGTCCTAAGGCAAGACCAAGCATGGCATGTTTCAAAAATTGAACAGACTTACAACTTGGATAGAGTCTAATGAGCAAAGGTGAGATTGTCTGAGAGGTCGTGAGAGGCAGGAAGATCTCCTGAGCCCAGGAATTCGAGACCAGCCTGGGCAACACAGCAAAACCCCATCTCTAAAAAAAATTCTGCTCAGCTGGGCACGGTGGTACACGCCTGTGGTCCCAGCTACTCAAGAAGCAATGGCAGGAGATTGCCAATGTAAAAACCTCCAACAGAAGTCTCCTAGATTTAGGGAGGGATTTTCAGTGTACAAAAATGTATTGGAATGCCTGTCCTCTTGGTACCGTGCCGCCTGTTTAGTCCCCCCCTTAAAAAAGGAGAGGAGTATAAGTACATTTATCGTTTTGCACGGTAAACTAGCAGCTAGCCACAGCAATCCCAGGAGTTATGATCACACCACTACACTCCAGCCTGGGCAACAGAGCAAAACCATGTCTCTTTAAAAAAAAGAAAAAACAGAGAACCGTGACTATAGCTGAAATAAACTTAGTGGTAGGACTACACACCAGCTCAGAAATAAGGATCTTATTAACCCAAGATGGTTACTTCATACGTGAAATGCTAACATATGAATCCAAGTACGTCAATGTGGAATTCTAATGAAGATGACCTATTTAGTCTATAAAATAGATTCACTATGTTGTTCAGGCTAGGATTATTTCAAAACCATAGGAAAACACTTCTTGTGTGTCATCCAAAATCATTTTATTTGGTATGTAAATAGACTTTTTAAGAATTATAAAGGTCATGTTTATGTTAACGTGAAAGAAAAGTATAATACCAAATCTGATTTTTGTTCAAATTAGTATTTAGGAGTTAAACTAAAATATCAGCATATCAGTCTAAATTACATGTTCATATTACAAAAACTGCAAAGAAATATGCACACACATACACACCCACACTCCCTATAGCCATGAAAACCAAGTCTACATCATGGCCACATACGAGTCCCACAAGTCAATAAAGACAAATTTTTGTATATTGCACAAAAAAAGGAAACTCTGTAGACTGGTTTGAGGAGAATTTACACTTGCACATAAAATTATTTATTCATTCAGGAACTACCAAGCTACTCATTTCCACAATTTATCTAAAAGATTTTTTTTTTTTTTTTTTTTTTATCAACCAACAGGAAATGAGACCTACAGCTCAGGGGAAAAAGGTTATAAGAAAAACAATCTTGTCTCAGCAGAATGAAATACTAAAAATCTGCATATCATTAATTCCCCTTGCACTCTCATTTCCCAACTAAATATCAGTTAAACTCCATTTTTAGACTATGCATTGAAGTCTGTACAAGCATTTTTCTTTTTTTTCTTTTCCGTTAAGAGCACAAATAAGCATATGCATTTAATACTACTCAATAAACTTGTGATTATCTTAGCTAGCTGCTAGTTTTCCGTGCAAAACAATAAATGTACTTATATTCCTCTCCTTTCTTAAGGGGGGACTAAACAGGCGGCACGGTACCAAGAGGACAGGCATACCGATACATTTTTGTACACTGAAAATCCCTCCCCAAAACTATGAGACTTCTATTGGAGGTATCTAGAAACAAAAACAAAAACTGCTAAGAAAACCATTAGGCTTTCTCGGTAATTTCTCCTCTTCTCTAACAAAAAGAGTTGAGCAAAACACAGGAGAACAATGAAGTTTTGGCTCCTGATCTCACCTGAGCCTACATCCCTGATAAAAAGAAGGGTATAATATAGTACAACTTGAAGTGGCTAGTTCATGAAAATCACCAACACTCAGAACTCAAGAAATGTAACTGGAAAGAAATATGGGGCAAGTCCAAAATAAATTTTTTACATGTTATCACCCTATTTCCAAACCAGGTTTCCCTCTTCTTTATTTCATTTGCCTTAGCTCTCTTCATTCCTTTCCTACCTCCTCTGTCCCTTACCATTTCACTGTGTATTTTCACTTCCCATACACGAAAGTTGACTTGAAACTTACTTTATATTCTTGTATCTAAAGTTGTTTCTACTTAATTCTTATAGGACTATACCGTTTGAGGAGAAGTTCAAATGCTTTCGTTATAGAAACATGCACATACGGCTGTAACCAGAATCAGGAGTAACAAGACAAGCAGCCATTCGTTCAGGAACTCTGAGTGCCCATCGTGAGCCAGCCACCGTCCTGGGGACTCTGCAGTGACTAAAACAATGCTCTATCCCTGAGGGCACGAAAGCAAGACTGTGCTTGGCAGGTTCAAGAAACCTGGAGGATGCCTGGGGGCCAGAGTAGAGGAAGCCAAGGAGAAACCTGATTGTGTAGGACACAAAACCAGAGAGGCAGGAGGTACAGATCAACGGAGGCTCTCATAGGCACAGTAAATATTCTGGCTTTTACTTTCAGAAAGCCACGGATCGGTTTGAACACAGGAGTGAAATATTCAGACTTTCATGTTAAAAGGATCACCTTGGTTGCTGTGTTGAGAATAGAAAGGTGCAGAAGCAGCGGGGAGACGAGTGACTATGAAAATAACACAAGCAAGAGGTTACGGTGGCTTACAGCGGTGGCAGCAAGTTGTGGTTCCATGTATAGTTAAAGCAGCATTTAAAGTACATAAAGAAGGTACTTTCATGATAATTATTTGAATTAGATGGGGGAGTATCAGAAGGAAAAGAGTCAAGACGTCTATGTGGTTTGGGGCCAGAGAAACTGAAAGAGGGAGTGGACATTTAAAAGATGAGAAAGAATGCAATGGAAACAATTATTGGAGGGGGTGGGAGAGAAGAAGGAGGCGACGAGTTGTCCAGTTGTGACATGTTAAATTTGGGATCTAGATGTCTAGTTAAATTAGACATCTAGCTGAAAATGTTGAGTACGCAGATGAACATACAAGTCTGGAGATGAGGAAAGAAATTCAGACCAAAGATAAAATTTTTAGTTAGAAATATATAATTCTAGCTAGATGAGATGAGATCACAAGGGACTAAATAGAAATACAGAAGACGTCTAAACATATATCCCTGGAACACTGCCTCGTTTTTTAGAAGTTGGAGTGATGAAAAGGAACGAGCAAAAGAAACTGAAAATAAACAGTAATATCCCAGAAGCAAAGGGAAGAAGGTTTCAAAGAATAGAACATTATCAACCACATCAAATGCTGTGACTGCTGCTATCTTCACTGATATTGGAATTCACCAAAGAGGTCGCTAGTAACCTCAAAAAAAAGCTGCTATAGTAGAATGGAAGAGGAAAAAAAAAAAATACCTCACTGTAGTGGATCCAAGAGAGAGGGAGTACTGGAGACCACAAATATCAACTTTTCTGGAGAGTAGTAACGAAAGAAAGAGGCAGTGCGGAACAAGGTTTTTTAAAGATGGGAGATATCAGTATCTATATGCTGCATATATATATCTATATGCTGACAGGAATGATCCGGTAAAAATAGGACAGTGACGCATCTCGTTGGCATGCACGAGGGGATGGACACGGAAGCCAGGCAGTGTCCTTGACGGGAGGAAGGCAGAGAACGCCAGGGCAGCCGTGCAGACCGGGGTGAAGAACAGCAGGAAATGCAACGAGCATGGGCAGAGGCCTGAGGGACATGGAAATGCTTTCTGATCGCTTTCATTTTTCACACACGGGAAACACGTTATCAGATGAAAATGGAGAAAAGGGTAGAGGTTTGAGGAGAGAGGTGTAAAATAGTCCTTTAGGGGAATGCTAAAGTGATTCAACCAGGGAAATGTCCTGGGATTACGCCACTGTCAGCAACACAAAGGGCCTTCCTGAGGTCAGCGGTCAGGCACTGAACGGGAGACCCGGGTCAGCATGGCTGTGTTTTCCTCGGAGCACGGTCAACTGCCCAGGTGCAGGCTGAACCGGACGGAGAACTGCATGTAAACGGTGTGGGGTGGAGGGCTGGCCAGGAGAGTGCAACGGAGGAGCGCCCTACATGGAACTGAGGGCGCATGAAAGGGAGAGATTAAAATAGTGGACCATGGCTTCAAGGCAGGGAAATTATTCAAGTAAAGATGTGCAGGAAGGGGGACAGTACAGAGGTGGCAGAAGCAATGGAGTGCAGGTTCTCAAACGGACAGAAGTACTGTCACGGGGGGGTTACAGTTGTCCCACGGGGGTTTGGTTCATGGAACCCCACCATACCAAAATCCCCAGATGCTCAAGTACCAGATATAAAATGGGTAGGTGTCTGCATATAACCTATACATATCCATAGACTTTAAAGCATCTCTAGATTACTTATATGTAAATGCCATTAAGTAGCTGTTGTCCTGTAGTTTTTAAATTTGTCTTTTTTTTAGAGACAGGGTTCAGCGTTTTTGATCCACAGTTGGTTGAATCCTCACATGTGGAACCCACAGACACGGAGGGTCTACTGTATCTGACAGAAGTTGGAAATAGAGGATGCGGAGGCCCCAGTGGAATTATGCCGAATGAAACATCCTTAGTAAAGTACGGGCAGTTCTGGTTAAAATGTTATAGAACCACCTTAAACACTAAAGCACAACGTCACCCTGGGCAAAGTGGGCCCGCAGATGAGGAAAGCTGGGAAGCGAAATTAAAGATAGAGAATTATTTCACAGGAATTGTAGCTGGGGGTCCCAGACATAGAATTCTCCAGAAAACTATTTCCAGCAGTCCTAGGGCGTCCGCTTTGAACAACCTGTCCAACCCAGGAGGCAAAAATGCCAGATCACAATCACATCAGCTAAAATAAACCATACCTTTCCCCTCGATCCCTTTTGCCCACTGAGCAGGACCCTGAGCAGGCGAGGACGTCATGCTGAAGAGAATCTGGCAAAGTAAAAAGAGAAATCAAGTAGGAATCTTCCTCCAAAGCAGGCTTCTAGGTCTGAAACAGTGGGAACCAAAGAAGAGTTCAGAATTGTGTGAGCGTCCCAACACTGATTATACTGAACTGCACCTCCTAATGACTAAAATAAGATTACGAATGACAAGTGACCCCAAGAGTTTTTATTACCTGGACGTTACTGGAAAAGTTATCTGATCTTACTAAGAGCTCATCCAGAGGTAGAGACTGAATCTATAGAGGGTCTGAAGGCACAGTGAAAACTGTTTTCTGCTTAGCCTTACCAAGTCCCATCCGCTGACCATACTAGTTCCACAGATACCCATAAATTCCCGCTACGTGTGAGGTATAAAATATACACAATGCTCGATGTAGCAGAAATTCATTTTTGCTTCACTAAGCAAAAAGTGAAAGCAAATTATTACGTCAAATAAAACAACAGTCATTTTAGGTTTGAGTACAAGTACAAAATTTGATCATGGAAGATGTCATAAGAAATCTTAGCATGAGCTTCTAAGCGGGCAAGCAACAAAACAGGGATATCAGGGCTCACCATTTAGTCATTTTCAAAGTCACCTCTATTTAATCCGGACTCATCTAATGCATTCTAGGAAAAGGAGTGAGTACGTGTTACTATAATTTTGACTGAAATGCATTTGCGGGCATTTTATAGTGTCAAGATAAAGACAATAAACACAATTTATTACCAAGTCTTTTTGGCATTTCAATTCAGAAACCCCATTTGGATGCAGTCACAGAGCAGTCTCAACGAAATTCTAGTCCATTCATAATTTGATAGTATTACAGAAAGAGTCAAGCATACTTAAGCTTTGAACTGAGGCAGCAAGTCAATATTTAATATGCTAAATTCCAAGTTTTTCCAGGAAGTATGAAAAAAAAAATCAGAAAAAATGCTATCACCTAACTAGCAAGCAAGCATTAAGGATAAGCACGTTTTACTCAGTTCCTCTCAAGAATACACAGGGAACCTACAATGCCCCCCATTCTGACACATTACTAACATTTAACATTCAATAAAATGTTAAAATATTTGTTTCATAAAAACAGAGATTAAAAAAAAAACACTAAAACAGGCCAGGTGGGGTGGCCAGTACCTGTAATCCCAGCAGTTTCGGACGCAGAGGCTAGGAGTTCCAGACCAGCCTCGGCAACATAGCAACACCTCGTCTCTACCAAAACTTTGAAAATTACCCGGGCATGGCAGTGCAAGCTTATTATCCCAGCTACTCGGGAGGCTGAGGTAGGAGGATCACTTGAGCCCAGGTGTCTGAGGTTGCAGTGAGTAATAGTCATGCCACCGCACTCCAGCACGGGTGACAGAGTGAGACCCTGTCTCTAAAATTTAAAAAAAAACACAACACTACAATATATCAAAACCAATAAGCATGTTTCATTGTGAGTGAAAAATCTTATAAAACCTTAAAAACAATCCCAGATTCATCCTAAAACAGATGAGAAACCTAAAGATGTTCATGATTTTTAAAAAGACAACTGGGAATTAAAAACATAATAGCAACCTATACTAGACAATAAACGTGAGAAATCTGTTATATAAGCATTTAAATAAAAATTTTAAAATTCAAAAATGTTTTCTACAAATGCTAATTAATAAACTCTCACAATCTACACAGGCAAACATGGGCACAGCTGCAAATGCCTTGTTAGCATCATTGTTAATCACTTGATTAATTGCATCTGAGAGAAAAGAAATTCCTTCTAGATCACTCTGAAGGGTCTTACAAAAAAATCAACCAACCCCCCCCAGCAGACACATCTACCTCGATGAAGAAAACACCAACATTTCAAATATTCCGACAATCACAAAATAGGATAATCCTGGAATTTACTCAGCCTCAAAACATTATGAACTACTCCAACACAGGAATAATACCTTAAAAACATTTACAGTGTTTTCTGAAGTACAAAAAATATTCATTACGAATCCTGATTTCTTGGAAAAATTATTTGAACATGTCTCAATGCTGTTCATTGTCAAGAATTTTGATGATGTGCTTATCCAAAAAAAAAAAAAAAAAAAAATGCCAGGCACTTTTTATTTAACATATGACAGCCTGCTTCCATTGTTCTTTATCATCGCTATTGGATTTCTTATCAACACCAGACTGAGAGTGGTAAATTGTCAAGAAATACACATTTCTTCCTCCAAGAAATACACATTTAAAGAAAAACTATCACAACTCTCTACCACGAAAATTTGAGGGATTCCTTCCCTTACTATTCCTAGGAACAACAATCACAAAGAGCTAATAGCCAGCAAGTCTAAAATCTAAAACTTCTACTTGAACGTATACATTATTTTCAACAAAGTAGGAACTACTATAAGCATTGACAAGTCAAAAGGGTCCACCAAAATTCAAAAGCTAGCTGCAAAAAAAATTAGTGATCTACATTATTTTGTAAAGATCAAGATTGGCTTTGGAGTACATTAACTCAGACTTCTGAAGAGGCCAAATATTGTTTTTAAACATATATAAATAAGATAAAAATAGGCAATGCATCCTAAGAATAAATGCAATACTAAAAATTTCATCTTCTTTTTAATAAGCGGTTTCATCAGTTGTAAAACTACAGGTAAAGTCCATATATGGAACCACAAATTATTACTAACAATCCTTCCTATTTCAGCACTACCAAGTTAATACTGTATTTGTCTGTAAATAGTAAAGGAAAGGACAAAATAAATTCCTGAAATGGTGCTTTACCTAAAAACGTTTCTTATGGAAAAAGAATCCAATGTTTATCATCAGTGATTTTTAAAAATAGAAACTATTGCTGTCGCAAAGATTATTTACAGAACACAGAACCAGAAGTCCATGACCTTTCGATAAATACACTGTACTAAAATCTTCTTGTAAGAGAGAGATAATAAAAACACCAGTCTGCTAAATCTCTTCCTCCCTTCTTTTTAAAATGTAGACAGATTTCACTAAACTGACAATATGAAAGTGGAACCCAGTAATCTTAGCCCTCTTAAGTTACTTATTAACTTTTCAATAGACTGTTATGAATTTACAGTTCCTGCAGTTCACCTGCCACCTTTCCCAATTTAAAGCAGACACTAGGGGTTGAAGACAGTCTCCACTTGCAACTTCAATTATAAGAAAGAACTTTATGCTCGTTTTAAAAAGGGATTATTGTGAGTTTTGTTCGGCCCCAGGAACACCACTCAACACAGATCTCAGCACATAGTAGATGTTTAATGAATATCTGTTGAGTAAATGGTAATGTTGAATTGTATTAGTGCAACATTAGTTTTTTTTTCCTCCTTCCATTTACAGTTCTCCCTTGTTGGAAATGAAACTCAAGACCATAGCAGTCCCTCAAAAACACATAAACAACTTTATTCACAATGAAAAATAAAGCTGGGTCTCAAAATACAATCCCAGCGCCATCTTTATGTTCTCCATTATTTTTAAAGAAAATGAGAAATACAGCCTGTTTTTAAGAAATAGATAATGGATACCAACTTTCCTCAAAATAAAAAATTCACCTTTCAAACTTACTTTCTATGTTAGTAGTACTGAGAGTAACAACTGATGGTTCCAAAGTAGGCACAGATTGGGTAAAATCCAAAACAAGCATATGAACAAAACTACGTGTTTTTTGCCAACGTTTTTTCCTTAATCTTAGTCAAAAGGGTATGTGCCTAAATTTTACTAGATGTGAGACCAGCTTTGTCTGATGCTTCCAGATTCATTCGTTCAACAAATATTTTAATGAGCATCTACTGTATTCCAAGCCCTTTAACGTTTGCGTTTGCAAACTGCACACCACCACCGAACTCCTCTACGAAGCCTTATCATTTAAAAGAATGGCAAGGTAATAAGGAATCTCAACACCGTTTCTTGCACGCATGAAGTCAGTGGATTGGGGCGCTTTTTCAGCCGTCAAAGCGGCATCAGCGAGCCGCTGCCGACCACACCCGGGACCCAAAATCACAACCAGGAGCCACAGCCGGTGAAACCACCTGTGAGAGTCATCCGCGCTCCTCCTCCGAGGAGGCGGCCGGGACTTTCGCTCCGAGCCCAGCGAGCTCCGCTGCGGGACCGCGGGCGGGACGCGCCGGGCGCCTCGGGCGACAATCCGGCTCCGGAGCCCGGGTCCCCGCCCCGCCAACCCTCACCTGGAGACCCCGGGACGTCCCCGCCCGCCCCTCGCGCCACCCTCGCGACCTCCAGACACGCCAAGTTGGGGGGAGGGGTCTGCGTTTCCGCTTTACCGCGGCGAGCGGTGGGCGCCTCAGTCGCCCGCCTGCCTGAATTCCGAGCTGAGCTCGGGTCCCTTCCTCAGAGGGAAGGGACGAAACCCAAAGGTCCTCGGGGAAGAGACCTCACCCGAACCTGGAAACGGAGCCACAGGCTCGGCCCGGAGCCCACGGGCCGCGCTCACGGCGGAGCCCTCAGGGACCCCAGTTCGGGGCTTCAGGCCGCCACCCAAGGGCCCGAGAGGGCGAGGCGCGGGGCCGGCGCCGCACTCACCGTCACCTCTGTCTCGGCCGCCCGCTCCCGCAGCGCCGCTCTCTGGCCGGCTCCGCGGCTCCCGCCACCCTCACGCCCGCAGCTGCGCTCCCGGCGCGCTCGCCCCGCCCAGACTCGTGCGCGGGCGCACCCGGAGGCGTCGCGCGCTCCCAGAGGGGCGGGGGGCGGGGCCTCATCAGGCAACCGCGGCGGCTGCCGTGCCGGCCCCGCCCCCGGGCCGGCCCAGCCAGGCCCCGCCCCGGCCAGGCCCCGCTTCGGGATGGGCGGGCGGCACCACCCCCACCTTGGAGCCGCGCAGGCTGGGCGGCCGCTGCTGTGGGGAACCGACCGCCCACAGCAGGGGGTGGAGCCTGCGCGGGACAGCGCGCGCGGAAGATGGCCACCGAGCCTGGGCGGGAGCGCGCGGGAGCCTCTTCCCAGCCCGGCCCGCAGGCGGCTGCGGCTCGCGCCCGCCCGGCCACGGAGGGGCGGCGTCTGCGCGCGGTGTGGGCCGAGGCCGCGCCCTGAGGGGGAAGCGCGGTGCCGAGCTGGCGGGGGGCGAGGTGTCTGTCGGTCGCAGTTGAGACCTCGAGGTCCTGAAACCCTCCGACCATTGTTTTTTTCAATGTCACAGTCAGAATCGTTTTGTCATTCACTGGCTTCAGGCCTGGCACATCCAGCTGGCGTTTGCAATGGGAAAACTGTTCGTGCCCCAGACCTCTGTGACTCCTCCCCCGGATCGCATACGTCCCAGAAGTCGGGACACGTGACAGTGTCCCAGTCTAGCGGCCAGCACTCCACCAAAGGACCCGCAAAACTCTGCCTGCGGTCAAAGGGACAGAGAGAGCCAGGTGCTGGTGTCAGGGCATCCTTCCAGCTGCTCAGGCCACAGACCTTGGCGTCATCCTTGGTCCCTCTCACACTCTCATTTTCACTTCCAATCTGCCAAGAAAGCTCGTTGGTTCCACTTCCAAAATAAATCAGACTAGTTCTCACCTGCGTTACTTCCAGCATCTCAATTATACCTCAGTGACCTACTAAACCGCAGGGCCTCCCTGCCCATCATCTACTCTGTTTACTGTCCAAACAGCCGGAAATTCCTCTCACAAGGAATTGTCACTTCGCGTTGATACTTAGCCTGAGCCAGGTATTTAAAATTGCAACCGCCAGACACCAATTCTCGATCCTTCCTACTTCATTCTTTTTCTTTTCTTCCCATGACACTTCACACCTGGTAGCAATCTCTATGGTCAGCTTTCCGGATCTATGGTTAGGCATTCACAGATTCAACTAACCGCAGGTCAAAAATATTCAGGATAAAAAATTAAATAACACAAGAAATACAGTATAACAACTATTTATATAGCATTTACATTGTATTTGGTATTGTAAGTAATGTAGAGATCATTTGAAGTGTACAGGAGGATATATATAAGTTATACGCAAATATTATGCCATTTTATATTAGGGACTTGAGCATCCACAGATTTTGGTATTGGTGGGGATCCTGGAACCAATCCCCTAAAGATACTGAGGTATGACTGTATTTATTTTACATGTTTGTCTTTTAGTGTCTCTCTGGTCTTCGCCGGCAGAAGCTAGGATTTTTGTCTGTTTTGTTCAACTGATGTACCCAAGTGCCTAGAATAAATGAAAAATTTTTAAATTCCCTGAGATAATAAAAAGTGTAAAGCAACAAAAAAATGACCCGTTTTGTATTTTAAATTTCCTCTTGGTTTCAATTTCTATTAGTTAATTTGGTCAATATTATATTCATAACACTCTCCTTACATATTTAATTTAGCCTTTAAGATTTAAAACAAAGCAATTTAAAGCCACAGGTTATATAGTACAGTTTGGATTTTTTTTTGTTTGTTTCTCTCTGTCTTTGAGACAGGGTCTTGCTCTGTCACCTGGGCTAGAGTGCAGTGGCGTCATACTAGCTCTCTGCAACCTCCAACTCCTGGGCTCCAGGGATCCTGCTGCCTCAGCCTCCTGAGTAACTGGGTCTACAGGCACTCGCCACCATACTTGGCTAATTTTTCTTTCCAGTGTTTGTCGAGACTGGGTCTCACTCTTGCTCAGGTTGGTCTCGAACTCCTGACCTCAAGCGATCCTCCTGCCTCAGCCTCCTAGAGTGCTAAGATTACAGGCATGAGCCACCATACCATGCCCTGTGCCGGACCCCACTCCCCTCCCGTGTCAAGCAAGCATTAAGGATAAGCACATGTTTTACTCAGTTCCTCTCAGGAGTACACAGGGAACCTACAATGCCCCCCATTCTGACACATTACTAACCTTTAACATTCAATAAAATATTAAAATATTTGTTTGTACAAATATTTTGTACAAAGTTTTGTACAAATATTTTGTATATACATACACACATAAACACAAAGATGAGTATACCAGCAGCAATGAGCATGCCAGACATCCAGACTTTGGTTTCTAAATACTATTCTCCTCAATAGGAACCAGAGAAATGGCTAATTTCAGGGCTCAGGCAGGGAAAGTATTTAAGAAGCTTAGAACATCAGGTACCATAAAATATGGAAATTCCCAAAAGATCATGGAGTTATATCAAAATGACACTGGAGCTAACCAAGGGGCTCCCACTGGCTAAATCTGGGATAATTTGAACATCAAAGAAATGATATAATGAGAGCAATCGTTTATAAACCATTGAATAAAATAGGAACCTAGGAGCCCATAGTGATATCAATTAATAGATAAACAAATGGGGGGTGGATACAGAGGCAGGAAAGCTTTCCCTTACAATAGAAGGTCAACTAATAAATGTAGAAGGATAATGGAAGGGACGATTACCATTTGGCAACCCTTATAATAATTGTTTTGGTCAAGGAGCAAAACTGGATACTAATATAAATGGGTGAAAGTGTGATCAGGAACAGGATTTTTACATAGTCTCAAAATATCTCCAGACAATATTTATTCATTAAGTTTCCATTGCAAAGTCTGGCAGACATCATCTTACCATATGATAAAAGTAAATTTCATCAGCAATGGGACAAATCAACATCATGTGCCTTCTGATAGAATTCATCGAGAAGAATACAGCATCACCTCTGTGGTATTCCTGCCAAAAACGCCTGTCCTGAGTACATTGGTGGTATAGTGGTGAGCACAGCTGCCTTTCAAAACGCATGTCCTAAATCCAGTCATGAGGAAACATCAGACAAACACAAACTGATGGACATTCTGCAAAGTAATTGGCCTGTCCTCTCCAAAATATCAAGGTCATGAAAGGAAGGAGAGACTCGGAACTGCTCCAGATAGAAAGAAACTAATGAGACATGACAGTGAAATGCAACATGTGATCCTATATTGGATGCTGGATCTATAAAAGACTTTATTGGAGAAAATCAGTAAAATTTGAATGAGGTTTGTGGATTAGAATGTGCTATGGTATTAATTTCCTGATTTTAACGGACATAACGTGATTCATGTAGAAAAGTGTCTATTTTTTAGGAAATAGACATTGAAGTATTGAGGGGTCCTGTGACATCATGTCTGTGACTTATTGCCAAATGGTTCAGAAAAAAATGACTTGTAGCTACACAGAGAGAAAGAGAGAATGATAAGGCAGATGTGGTAAATTTCTAACAACTGGGAAATCAGGCTGAGGGAACACAGTATATCTTTGTACTATTCTTGAAACTGTTTTGAAGAGTTTAATTATCTCCACTTTAATAGTTTTGAAATATTTTTAATAACCCTATTGTAACATCCCCTTCAGCAGTTTAATTCAAGATCAATATAAAATAAGAGCATGAAGCTAATAAGAAATAAGTCATGCACAAAGTAAGAATCTATAAAGATAAATAAATAAGAGTTACTAAATATATTAAGACCTGGGAATCTTGGATTCTATTTTTTTAATTACATACTAAATTGTACTGTTAAAGAGCCATGGGAGGCCATAAAAGTCCTAAGAGGTCTTCTCTTTATATATTTTTTCATTAGGATCAAGAATAAAGTACAATGATCCCAAGAGGATTATGTATCAGAGAGTTCTTCTGGAGTTAACTCATATAAGGTTTTTATTTTATTTCATCATAAAACAAGTCAGGCAAAAAAAAGCCTAGCTCTCTTTTCCTGCTGTTACAATGGGTCTGGCCATCATCTGTGGCGTATGCATCACACTTTGTAAACCCGTATCTTGCTCTTGCCCTATCATCCTATCTTTCTCTCCTCAATAAACCTCATTTCCATGCTTGCCTTACAAAAAAACAGTAAAGCCTAGGAAATACATTATGTAATATAATGAACACCTACCCAGCCTAAAATAAAACATTTCTAAACACAACAGACTCTCTTCTTCTCCCTACGTGTTCCCAGGACAATATTCTTAATTTATCTGTCTTAATTTATCTTAATAGGATCTGTCATTCCCTTTTAAGTATTTATACTTTTGCTGCACAAATATATATCTCTTAACAAAATATAATCTTGTTTGGCATGATATTTGAATTTACAGAAATTGTATAATACCATATACATCCTTCCAAGCTTCTTTTTCTCACTCAAGTATTTTAGATTTAGTTAGCTTGATACACATAATTTTAATTCATTCGTTTTAACTGCTGTGTAGTGTTCCATGGTTTAAATATATAATTTTTTATTCTGTATCACATTGATGAGCATTTAAATTGTTATCCCATCTACCCTATTACAAACAATGCTAAAATGAACACCAAATCTACGCCTTACACTGATTTGCAAGCATTTATCTTGGCCGGTGGTTCTCA